>NC_092382.1:92544513-93169513 GCF_030028105.1 Mobula birostris
CGTTATTCGGCACCGGACACGCAGAAAGCGGGGCGCAATGTGATAGGACACAGGATAAATTCTTTGAGAAAGTCCATATGGAATATGCCAAGCAATTGACATCTCTAGTTCGCTCGCAAACGTTCCTGTAACAGGGGGAGTTAAAAGGGTTTGTAAATTGTGAGGAATTTTGGCTGAGGTATGCGTTGGACAGTCCAATATATTCTTTGGGCAATAAGCAGGTCATCTGTTGGGATGTGTTGCAGTGTTGTAAATAGAGACCAGAAAACAAGGGATGGAAGCCGTGAAATAACTTGAAACTGACAAGCAAGAGGGGATCAGAGGTGGCTATTTCCTCCGATCAGTAGGGTTAAAAGAACTCTGGTCAATCACCATGAATGGATGATAAAGGGGCCCAACAAATGGGGTCATTAGGAAGTGAATGCATTTTCATGGGCACTGGGAATGTGAGCAGTGGCGAACTTTGGTTTTCTTAACCTGGGCGCTGATTTCTTTGGACCACCGGGACATTCTTCTTCCCGTCCTGATTTCTACCTCTGAAATGGCAAATAATAAGTTCTGTACATTTTGTGAATAGGGGTCCATATTACTAGTTTTCGCATAGTCCCCAATCACAAGTTAGATGTCATTAACCGAATGAACAACACGTATAATTGCAAGTAACAAATCTGAGATGATTTCTCAATCAAAATGAAATCCACTTTTGTTAAAAAAAGAGAATGTTCATCTGTTTAACTGTGAAGTGAAGGCCAATTTGTAAATTAACTTAGTTGCCTCCTTGCAGAAAAGGTGTGACCATTTCGATTCAGTTATACCATATACCACTGTATGGTCAGCAGGAGATACAGGAGTAGATAAATCACACAGAGCTGTGAAGTATAAGAGTGCTGTAGCAGTAAGGGATTTCGACTTCCTCAAAAATAAACATGAATTGCCTTATATTAACAGATGGAGAGGGAGTAATTTTTAAAGTGCGTTGAGGAGAGGTTACTTTGGGGGAAAAAGTATGTAGATAGTTATAACAGGCAAGGACAGGTCTAGCTCTGTTTGCTGAACAAATGTAGCAGAGCAGGAAGTTAATGTAGTTTAAATATGGTTATAATGAAGCTACCCTTCATCGCAGTTACGGAAAGGAGAGAATGTCGATGGGGTATAGGCTTCCAGAGGTGGGGGAGGGAAGGGGTGAACTGTAAGGAACTTTGAAGGGCAGAGGACAGATATAGAGAATAGAGAATAAAATGGAAAGCCTTGGAGGGTTGAGCTCAGTCAAGATGGTGCTAAATGGCGACTCCTTTGCTTGCATCTTCGGAAACAGCTCTACTTCCATCTTTAATATCTCTATTTTTCCCTTTCAGGGTTCTTTTCAAGACCCTGAGCTGGAGTTACATGCCGACTTTAATTCTTTGTGGGAATGGGACCTGCTCTCGGGGTTTCACGACTGGCTGCTATTTGACGTGCCAAGGATGTGGCCTAAGAGCTCGGCACGCCTTTGGAGGCCGAGGATCTCGGGGCTCTGGAGATGGGCGGATCGAAGGTCGGTGTCCCGGACCGGTGTGTCGTGGGAACTGGAAGATCCTTGGCTGTGTGCTCAGAGACCTGAGATCTTTGGGCACAGAGCTTGGAAAAAGTGACACAACAGACTTTTAACGTCGTAAACCAGCGAGTTGTTTGTTATGTCTCCCCTCTCGCTGTGAAATGGAGACATTTCTTTCTCCCTTATTAGCGGGAGAGAGAGAGAGCCTGTGGGATGTCGAATACCGGGTGAACGAGTAGTCTTTGGGGTACTGCAAGTCTGTGTCTTTGCTCATGCTTGAGTGCTTGATAGCGGGCGTTGATGCTTTCTTCTTGCCGGTGGGGGGAGGGGGAATTGTGGCCCGTTATGCGTGGGAGGGAGGGGAGGGAGGCAGGGGACTTTGGGGTTCTAACATTTAACTGTCGTTCATTCTTTGTGGCACTCCTCTGCTTTCGTGGATGCCTGTGAAGAAAAAGCATTTCCGGGTGTATATTGAGTGCATTTCTCTGATATTAGATGTACCTTTGGATAAAAGTATTCAGCAAGGAGTAGAGGAGAAGTACTTGAATGGAATTATGAGAGCAGACTGGCACATGGCATGATGTTTTGTCAATATATTAAAGGCAAGAGTGGTTCAGTGTATCAGGACACTGCCAAGAGTAAATGGGACCTCATTTTATGAGGAACCCTCTACGGGTGTATGCAGCAGTCTACTGGGTATTCAGACACTCTCAGAAGTGCACGGTGTTTTGCAGTGTGTCAAGAACCAGCCAGGACTGTCTGCAGTTCTGCAGTGGTGCGTGAGTGGAAGACCTTTTCCATTTGCTGTTTGTAATGCAGCACTGTAACACAGCTCTCCAGCCCAATGCACACGCAGCACCCTGCTGCACTCAACCATCCAGCTAGCCCGCACGTCGCTGGAATGTGGGATGAAACCCGAGCATCTGGGAGAGACCCACGTGGTCAGGGACAGGAAGTACGAAGTCCATTCCAGACCGCAGCGGAAACCGAGCCTGGAAACTGCTACGTAAACCGCTACTCCATTGCGTCGCCCTGCCAGTGGAAGGGCCTCATGGTCCCAGGCAATCCGGGATTTGCTGGGGTATCAGCATCCAGCGGTGTATGGCGATTCACAACACATAGCTCCCGAAGTGTCTGGGATTTTCCCGGACAGCAGTACCTTACAGGTGTAGAGGCCTGAGTGATGCTTACAGCTGGCTAGGAGAAATGCGGAGTTATTTGCACAAGGTGTCAGAAAAGGCCTGAAGTTTAACCTGAACTCAGAGTACACACTGACCACCCCTTTCCCCAGACATTGATCTCTGGACTCCCAGTTTCGGCAATCTGTGAACAATCGCCATTCAACATCATCTAGGTTAAGTAATCAGTTTAAATCGTTCATTTCGTCACTCACCCTTCAGTTGCGAACAGAACAGAAATAGGCCCATCAGCCTATCTAGTCTATGCTGATCTGCTATTATGCCTATTCCCATTGACCCACACTTGGACCACAGCCCCCCAGATCCCTCCTATCCTTGTACTGATCCAAACGTCTCTTCATTGTTACATTCAAACCCACATCCACCACTTCACTGACAGCTCATTCCACACTCTCAGTACCCACAGAGTGAAGAGGTTGACCCTCAGGTTGCCCCTTAACTATGTCACCTTTCACCCTTCACTCATGACTTCTGCAGTTCTAAACTCTCGCAATGTCAGTGGAAAACCCTGCTTTTATTTACACTACCAATATCCCTCATCATTTTATATTCCTTGATTCAATCTCCCCTCCTTCTCTTGTGTCCAGGAATGAAATTCCAACCTATTGAACCTTTCCCAGTAACACAAGTTCCGACAATATCCTTGTAAACTTTTTCTGCACACTTTCCAATCTTATTGATAACTTTCCTGTAGGTACATGACCAGATCATTACGCAATATTCCAAATTCAGCCTCAGTAATGTCCCATACAATTTCAACATAACATCATAAATCAAAGTATTGAGTACAGGAGTTGTGAAGTTCAAACTGTCGAAAGCTCTCTTCACGACCCTATCTATGTATGACGCCAATTTCAAGTAATTATTTATGTCTTTTCCTAGATCGGCAGGAAGAGGAACATTCCCTGTAACGATCTCCTCCACTGACACCAGATCGGTTGGTGGACAAACCCAGCCCAGGTTCTCCAATCATTGCTCCCTGGGTTCCCACAAGTTCAGTACAGATGTCAACCAGAGAACTGTGATTAGGGGGAATGGCACTCAGGAGATGGGAGGTAACAACACGGGCAGAAACCATCAACCAGCATCAAATGGGTTAAATGTCCAACCCCACACTGTCCTCCCATGCCATTCACACCTCCCTCTTTTGTCATCTCACACCCCATCCATCCCTCCTGAGACACTGAAATCCGTCCCTTAATATTCCCCCATCCCACAGATACAACTCGTGCCATTCCCTGCCTCTTCCTCCTGTTAGACACCCTGTCCCTCTCCATCCCAGTCACCCGCACACTGTCTCCTCAGTCTCCATCTGCGACTCACCCAGTACATCCTGCTTTCCTGTATTACTCTGTCCAACAACTGGGGTCCACCGTCCCTCCACCTTCCCTCTCCATCCTGTCACAGTTTCTGCCTCTCCTCTCTCATTCCTCACCAGTCTCTTCCCTGTGATCTGCCAGTCTTCCTCTCTGACCTCTCAGAACATCCCTTCGACAGTTACTTCATCACTCTCTGCTCAATCATTCCTGTCACTCTGTCCAAAAGCCACAGTGGCTCACCCCACCACCCCTACCCCCGCACAGTCTATCAAACCCAAGCCCAATCCTGAC
This sequence comes from Mobula birostris, assembly GCF_030028105.1. Taxonomy (NCBI): domain Eukaryota; kingdom Metazoa; phylum Chordata; class Chondrichthyes; order Myliobatiformes; family Myliobatidae; genus Mobula; species Mobula birostris. The sequence goes on from NC_092382.1 coordinate 92,548,857, forward strand.
CTTCTACATCACCACATGGTACAACCTTTTCACAAAGACCCATCGAACCTTCACTATTCTCCGATGCCCCAGTGTCCTAATGCTTCAGCTGCCCCAATACTTCAAAAACCGCTCAATACCCTGATACACCATAGCCCTGCCCAACCTCCATATAATGTCCAATATTCAGCAGGTGTCCAGTGTATTCCCACCCTCCGTCTGGGCTACATATTTCCAGGCATCTCCTCCAATCTCCACATGATGACCAATCTCCAATCCCTTTGCCACCCTATCCCATCTCCACCTATTTGACCAGTCCAGTGTCAGCCAGTGATACCCTGAACCCCGCTGATCCCTGTCCCGTCCTTGCTGCCCTTCTTAAACAACGAACAACATTCGCCACATTTCAGGCACCAGTGGCAAGCGATGAACAATCATCTCCACAGTGTTTCCTTCAATGATCCCCAACACTGGTTCCTGATCTTCACTGTCCAGCTGTGGACCTGACAATCTTCAGCATCACTTCATCTCCACCCACCTCTTCCCCAACCCCTCCCCAACTCTGTGGCACCCTCTCATACCCCTGTCTCTTCTCCAGTCTGGCTTCCACTCCAATTAGCCCTTGTTCCTGCCCACTTCTCCATTCACTCTCCCCATTTCCATCCCTCCACTCACCATTCTCCCTCCCCTCCTCTCCCTGATACACTGTCCTCCATTTCCTTGTTCACACTCTTCTCCCCTGCCTCCTCACCTTCCTCCTCCCCTTCTAGTCACCTCTTCCCAATGACCATAAGACCATACGATACAGGAGCAGAACTAGGCCATTTGGCCAGCAATTTTCTTCCTTCTGCCTCTCTCCCTTCTTGAAGAGTGGAGTGACAGTGGAGTGGAGGGCAATTTTTCCTTCTTCCAGAACCATGCCAGAATCAATTGATTTTTGAAAGATCATTACTAATACCTCCACAATCTCTTCAGCCACCTCGTTCAGAACTCTGGGCTGCATACGATCTGGTTCTGGTGAATCATCTGCCTTCAGACCTTTTACTTTCCCAAGAACCATCTCCCTCATAATAGCAACTTCAAATAATTCTGCCCCTTGACACTCTCCACCTTCTGGCATACTGCTAGTGTCTTCCACAGTGAAGACTGATGCAAAATATGTCTTCAGTTCATCCATCTGTTGAGCAAGTTTGTAAATCTGGATGGAGCAAAGGATGTGGGGAATGGCGATGGTGGACTGCCATGGGAGGGGTGTGGGACAGGTGGCAGAGAAGGATGGCTAGGGGTGGAGGGGTTTGGGGCAGGGGTGCAGTCAATCCAGCCCTGAGGCAGCATGTAAAATAATTTCATTACAAATAACTGGTTCACTGATTACAGAATGTCTCTCGTGCTTCCTGCTCCCTGCCACCTCCTTCACCTTGTCCCAACCATGATTCCCCTCTCCCTGCACGTGGCCAAGTGGTTAAGGCATTGGACTAGTGACCTGAAGGTCGTGAGTTCGAGCCCCAGCTGAGGCAGCGTGTGTGTCCTTGAGCGAGGCACTTAATCACACATTGCTCTGCAACAACACTGGTGCCAAGCTGTATGGGTCCTAATGCCCTTCCCTTGGACAACATCGGTGTCGTGGAGAGGGGAGACTTGCAGCATGCCAACTGCTGGTCTTCCATACAACCTTGCCCAGGCCTGTGCCCTGGAGAGTGAAGACCTTCCAGGTGCAGATCTATGGTCTCACATGACTAACGGATGTCCCCCTTCCACTCTCAGTCCACACAGACCATCAGGTTTATCATCAGTAACATAGTGTATGTCAGGATTTTTTTCTGTGGCAACAGTACAAAGCAAGACATAAAATCACCACATTTCTTTGTTTTCTACCTTAGCCCCACAGGAGTGAAGATTCATTTTGCTTTATACACGTACACCATCGAATAACAATAAACCTGAACTTGAATCGGCTCATGAAACCTTCCAGGTCACAGAATTATTCAATGATACACTTGCACGAGACTTGGTACCTGAATTTGTCTCTCCTGCTGGGACAGAAGATGCTTCCTGGGGAAAATCTCCAGTGGACGACCCTTCAGACTGTTTCCCTGTGGAAGTCCCAGGACCTGGAATAAAGGAATGGAGAAACAGGAGAGTGGAAACACTGAAACAGATCATCAGACAAGACATGAATCTGAGGGAAAATGGGACTGGAGTGTGAAGAAACCAACGTTATCTGTCTCTCATCACTGACTCTCCCTCCTAAACCAGAATGACTTCAGGTCTCTCTCCTCAGAGTCAGGGTGAATTTCTGCAACCAAACATGGCGATGAGGATTCCCTTCAGTAAATCCCACCACCGACTCCTGAGCTTGCAGACTCCTCTGGGCGGATGGTCAAACCTGCATCTGCTTCTCACCTTCAACCTCTCCACTCCATCCTCCACCCCCTTCTGCTCACTCATTCTTCCTCATCCTCTCCAAAACCTCCCCTCAACCCCAACCCTGACTCTACTCATTACACCATGAAGATAATCTTGACACAAAGATACGTTACTTCAAACGTTCACCATTCTCCACTGCCAAGTCCAACGATGCACTCCAGTTCCCCAACACTTCAAAAACTCCCCTGAACACTGACACAGTGCTTGCCAATATCACTAACCTCCATGGACTCACCAGGTATCCAGTCAGTTCCTATCTGACCACCTTGGCCCTCTCGGTGTTTCCCACCACCCCCAAGACACAATGATCATTGTCCTATCCCTCATCCATCCCAGCTTAACACTACCCATTTGATCAGCCCAGACACACTCAGTGATCCCTGAAGTCCAGGTTTCTAATCCCCGTGACACTGACCACGTAACCCTGCCGCTGATTGTCAACCCCACCGTCACCTTCAATGACGACCCTGTCCGTCCCTCACCCAGATCCTGATCCTTCCTGAAGGTGACTCAGACATCCCCAGTGACCACTCACATCCCTCACTCAGCAAAGCCAAGGGGCTCAGTCCTCATGCTCTGGCCACCAACCCACCTCACCCGGCCCCATGAACCAGACTCAGACCAAGGTCATTACTGCCCTCGTTATAATTGTACAACACCCTCCCTTGTAGTGATCCTGGATGGTGCTGAAATTTGTCACAGGGAGGAGAGAGGAACCTCTGACTCCATCATTCACACCCCATCCCCTGCATCCAACAGGTAAACTGATCCCTGAGAAGCTGTATTTTACAGTGGAAGATTGAATCCATACAGACAGAAGAATTCACACCTGGGCTCGTGTCTCCTGCTGGGACAGAGGATGATTTCTGGGTGTGTACTCCAGACACTGATCCATCGGTCTGTTTCCCTGTGGAACTACCTGTGTGTAGAACAGAGGAACAGAGAGAGTGAGAGAGTGGAGACACTGAAGCAATCATCATGAGTCAGAGGAACAGAGGAATAGGTGCGTGTAGAAACAAACATCACACTGCGTTTCCCCACTGTCTCTCCTAATTCCCTGTCACCCCTGATCATTCCCTTTTGTGGGAGTTCAGGGATCAACAAGGGGATCAGCGTTTCCTTCAATGATCCCCACCACTGATTCCTGACCTGCAGTGTCCAGCTGTGGGTCTGTACACGTCCAATATCACTTCCTCTCCAGCCTCCTCTCTCCCCATCCACTCAATGGTCCCTTTGGAGCCCCCAATTTCCCCTCCAATCTGTTATTTCCTCCATCCAACCCTCCGTCGTACCACCCTCTTTCTTCACTCCCCTCATCCCTCTCCGCACTCACCATCCTTACTCCCCTACAATCTGCTCATACCACTTCTCCTCCACAATTCTGCATCCTCCTCTTTTCTGTCACACTCATCCCCCCATTTTCTTCATTCCCCTCCCTTCTGCTTTTCCTTCCCCACTATCAGTCCACTCCCCCTTCAGCCCTTCCCCACATTCCCTCTATTCCCCATACCCGCTCTCGACCTTCATCCTCCTCTTTCCTCTCTTCCCCTCCCCTTCTCTCTCCCTCCTCCTCTACCCTGTCCCTTCCTTCCACTCTGCCTAATTCACTTTCCCTCCACCTCATTTCCTGTCCTCCCCTACCCTGTCCCTAATCTCTTCCGCTCTCCCTCCTCTCCTACCCTTCACTCTCCCTCATCCTCTGACCTCTCCTCCACCCCTCCCTGGGATCACACACAAATTAAACATCACAGGGAGTAATGGGTTCCCGTTGTCTGTGCATTCCCCAGCCCGGCACAGAGTGCTGAGCTCCAGGGTCCACAGTGCGGCCCCAGTTGGCTCCTTGAACATCAAACCCCGTGCTTATCAGTTGGAGAGGTGTTCTTTTCGTAAAATTCTGCACCCTTTTTTCTCCAAACATACCTTTGCTCATTGCGGCCAGAAAGTTCTATTTTAACTTCATCAGTCCACAGGACTTGTTTCCAAAATGCATCAGGTTTGTTTAGACGTTCCTTTGAACCTTTTGAATAGAACTTTTTGGCCGCAATGAGCAAAGGTATGTTTGGAGAAAAAAGGGTGCAGAATTTCATGAAGAGAACACCTCTCCAACTGTTAAACATGGGGGTGGATCAATCATGCTTTGGGCTTGTGTTGCACAGGGAACATTTCACTGGTCGAGGGAAGAATGAATTCAATTAAATACCAGCAAATTCTGGAAGCAAACATCACACTGTCTGTAAAAAAGCTGAAGGTGAAAAGAGGATGGCTTCTACAACAGGATAATGATCCTAAGCACACCTCAAAATCCACAATGGACTACCTCAAGAGGGGCAAGCTGAAGGTTTTGCCATGGCCCTCACAGTCCCCCGAGCTAAAAATCATCGAAAATCTGTGGATAAACCTCAAAAGAGCAGTGCATGCAAGATGTCCCAAGAATCTCACAGAACTCGAAGCCTCTTGCAAGGAAGAATGGGTGAAAATCCTCCAAACAAGAACTGAAAGACTCTTAGCTGGCTACAAAAAGCGTTTACAAGCTGTGATACTTGCCAAAGGGGGTGTTACTGCTATGTAGGGTGCCCAAACTTTTGCTTCAGGCCCTTTTCCTTTTTTGTTATTTTGAAACTGTTATTTTGAGACTAACGGATGCCTACAAGTTATTCCTAAGGTGTAAGACACAGTTAACTGGGTGACCGCCAGGAGGCAATGAGCAGGTAGGCAGCCAGTGCAGTGCACCCCTGGAGCCGTTCCTCTCCGTAGCAGGTATACCGACCTAGAGAGGAAATCTACAGGTGTTTGGTCTCTGTCACGGTGTGGCTCTGTGAATCAGAGGAGAAGAGGAGAAAACAGGGAAGCAGTAGTGACAGGCGATCTCTAGGTTAGTGGAGCCGACAGGAGGCTCTGTGGATGAGAAAAAGATCCCGGATGGCAGGTTGCCCCCCTGGTGCCAGGGTCAGGAATGTGCGACACGTACTGGTGAGGTCAGAAATAGGAAGATAGTAGAACAGAGCCAAGGAGAGATTGCGTGAGGTATGACTTCAGATTAGTTTCCCTTCCAGGTAAGCTGGGACCTGTACTGACAGGGAAAATGGACTTTAAGTTGACTTAATATCCTTGTGGGTACGCTTACGATTCCTACCCAGGGGCTTTAAGTAGAGTTGTAGGGGATGGAAACCACTGTACTAGGGCAGATCGTGGAGTGGTTGTGCGGAAAATGTTGCTGGGCCTTTATATAAAGTCAGAATCGTAAGGTGAAGCAATACAGTTTTGAGTAGCACACACAAATTGCCAGCATCTGCAGATTTTCACTTGCTTGTGTCCGGTTACTGCTATATTGTTGTGTCTATATTAATGCAAGGCGTGTTGACCATAAGGTGGATAAGCTTAGAGCGTGAATCATCATGTGGAATAATGAAATAGTAACCACTAGTGAGGTTTGGTTGCAGGAGAGACAGAACTGGCAGCTTAATGCACCAGATTTCTGTTGTTTTAGATACAACAGAGCAGGAAGGATTAAAGGAGAAGGTATGGTACTACCAAACAAGGAAGCACTCAGACAGGGGAGACTGGATAGCTCATAGACTGAGGCAGGGAGTAGAGAGGTCAACGAGCTGCTTCTGTGCTGCTGAGGTCTATGGCTATCTCCATTTTCAGCTGTTCCCTGGAGAACACGCTACTAATTCCTATGACTGTGGGGAAGCCTCTCTTTCCAGTCAGTACATTAATGCACACCAGAGTCCCCAGGGGATTCTACCCTCCCCCGGTTATTCCTTCGAGTCACAGAACACTGTAACACAGAGACAGGCCTTTCAGCCGAAATATTAATCTGCCTAGACCTAGCGACCTGCACCTGGAACATAGCCCTGCATGTCCTTCCCATTCATAGCCCGACCCAGATTTCTCTTCAATGCTGAAATCATACCCGCATCCACCATTTCTGCAGGCAGCTAGTCTCAGACTCTCGCCACCCAGTGAGTGAAGAAGATCCCCTTCTTGTTCCCCTTTAACATTTCAGCTTTCGTCCTCAACTCATGATCTCCACTGTTAGTCTCACCCAACCTAAGTAAAAAGATTCCGCATGCATTTATTCTATTGAATCAGGTCCCCACGTCCCCGGCAACATCCTTGTATTCTTTCTTTCCGCACTCTTTCAATATTTTTGATGTATTTCCCATAGACATTATACTCCAAAATGGGCCACACCTAATTCAGCCTCAACACAACATCCGAAGACCTAGAACACAACACTTCACTTTCTGAAGGCCCCGTCTACCCATGATGACACTTGTAAAGAATCACGTGTCTGTGTTCCCAGATCATTCTGTTCGATCGCACTCCACACTGCCCTCCAGTGTTTACTGTGCAGGTCATAACCTGGCCTGTTATCCCAAAGTGCAACACCTCTGCATTTCACTTTCCTCAATTTTCAACTGGTCCAGATCCTGCTGTAAGCTTTGATAGCCTCCCTCTCCGTCCACGCACCCCCAGTCTTGGTGTCATCCGCAAACCTGTTAATCCAGTTTACCATGTCATCCATAAGACAAAGGAGCAGAAGTCAGCCATTCGGCCCATCAAGTCTGCTCCACCATTTTATCATGAGCTGATCCATTCTCCCATTTAGTCCCATTCCCCTGCCTTCTCACTATAACCTTTGATGCCCTGGCTACTCAGATACCTATCAATCTCTGCCTTAAAGACACCCAATGACTTGGCCTCCACTGCTGCCCGTGGCAACAAATTCCATAGATTCACCACCCTCTGACTAAAAAAATTTTTTTGCATTTCTGTTCTGAATGGGCGCCCTTCAGTCCTTAAGTCTTGCCCTCTCGTACTAGACTCCCCCATCATGGGAAACGACTTTGCCACATCCACTCTGTTCATGCCTTTCAACATTTGAAATGTTTCTACGAGGTCCCCCCTCATTCTTCTAAAGTCCTTGGAATACAGTCCAAGAGCGGACAAATGTTCCTCATATGTTAACCCTCTCATTCCCGGAATCATTCTAGTGAATCTTCTCTGTACCCTCTCCAACGTCAGCACATCCTTTCTTAAATAAGGAGACCAAAACTGCCCACTGTACTCCAAGTGAGGTCTCACCAGTGTCTTATAGAGCCTCAACATCACATCTCTGCTCCTATACTCTATTCCTCTAGAAATGAATGCCAACATTGCATTCGCCTTCTTCACTACTGACTCAACATGGAGGTTAATCTTAAGGGTATCCTGCAAGAGGACTCCCAAGTCCCGTTGCATCTCAGAACTTTGAATTCTCTCCCCATTTAAATAATAGTCTGCCCATTTATTTCTTCTGCCAAAGTGCATAACCATACACTTTCCAACACTGTATTTCATTTGCCACTTCTTTGCCCATTCTCTCAATCTATCCAAGTCTCTCTGCAGACTCTCCATTTCCTCAGCATTACCGGCCCCTCCACCTATATTCATATCGTCAGCAAACTTAGCCACAAAGCCATCATCCAGATGACAAACAACAACGGACCCAGCAGCAATCCTGGCAGTACACCACTACCTACAGGCCTCCAGACACAACTAGCCACCTACTATCACTACCTGGCTCCTCCTGCATATCCAGCGTCTAATCCATTTTGAATGCCAAGTGGCCAAACCTTCTTGGCTCATCTCCCGTGAGATGAAAAAAGGCCTTGCCAAAATCCATATGGAAAATATTCTTTCATCAACTTTCCTGGTTCTTCCTTGAAAAACTCTATGAAACTGGATGGAAAGGACGCACCACCAGACAGCCATGCTGTTTATCCCTAATCGATCCATTTCTATCAAAATTCTAACACTTACAATACCTTCCAATAACTTACCCCTACTGATGTCACCTCCACCGTCCTAACATGCCTCAGATTATTTTTAGAGCCTTTCTCAAGTAAAGGAACAGCATTACGGGCATCACAGTAGCGCGACACCATTGCTGCTCAGGGTGTAGTAGCTTGGAGCCCAGTTATGGTGTTCTCTGTGAGCAAATGTGTACTTTCCTACCCCTGTGTGCCTGGGTTTCTTCCGGTTGCTTCCCAGTCCAAAGACGCACCGGTAGCTGGTTTAATTGGTCAATGTAAATTGCCCTGTGATGGGGTTCGGGTTAAGTCAATGAGTTACTGGGTGGCTCAATTGATTATGGAAACTTACCTGAACACATTTGAGAAACTCTATCCCATCCAGCCCTTTTACAGCATGGGAATCCCAGTCAATATTGTTAAACTCTCTCAATCAGTGGCTGTACTTAACAATAGACAATAGGAACAGGAGTAGGCCATTCAGCCCTTCGAGACAGCACCGCCATTCACTGTGATCATGGCTGATCATCCACAATCAGTACCCAGTTCCTGCCTTCTCCCCATATCCCTTCACTCTGCTATCTTTAAGAGCTCTATCCATCTCTTTCTTGAAAGCATCCAGAGACTTGGACTCCACAGCCTTCTGGGGCAGAGCATTCCATATACCCACCACTCTCTGGGTGAAAAAGTTTTTCCTCAACTCCATTCTAAATGGCCTGCCCCTTATTCTTAAACTGTGGCCTCTGGTTCTGGACTCACCCATCAGCAGGAACATGCTTCCTGTCTGCAGCGTGTCCAATCCCTTAATAATCTCACATGTTTCAATAAGATCCCCTCTCATCCCTCTAAATTCCAGAGTATACAAGCCCAGTCGCTCCAATCTTTCGACATATGACAGTCCCGCCATTCCGGGAATTAACCTTGTGAACCTACACTGCACTCCCTCAATAGCAAGAATGTCCTTCCTCAAATTTGGAGACCAAAACTGCACACAGTACTCCAGATGTGGTCTCACCAGGGACCTGTACAGCTGCAGAAGGACCTCTTTGTTCTTATACTCAATTGCCCTTGTTATGAAGGCCAGCATGCCATTAGCTTTCTTCACTGCCTGCTGTACTTGCATGCTTGCTTTCAGTGACTGATGTACAAGAACACCTAGATCTCGTTGTACTTCCCCTTTTCCTAACTTGACTCCATTTAGATAATAATCTGCCTTCCTGTTCTTACCACCAAAGTGGATAACTTCACATTTATCCACATTAAACTGCATCTGCCCACTCACCCAACCTGTCCAAGTCACCCTGCATTCTCATAACATCCTCCTCACATTTCACACTGCCACCCAGCTTTGTGTCATCAGCAAATTTGCTAATGTTACTTTTAATTCCCTCATCTAAATCATTAATATATATTGTAAACAGCTGCAATCCCAGCACTGAACCCTGCGGTACCCCACTGGTCACCGCCTGCCATTCCGAAAGGGACCCGTTAATCGCTACTCTTTGTTTTCTGTCAGCCAGCCAATTTTCAATCCATGTCAGTACTCTGCCCCCAATACCATGTGCCCTAATTTTGCCCACTAATCTCTTATGTGGGACTTTATCAAAGGCTTTCTGAAACTCTAGGTACACTACATCCACTGGCTCTCCCTTGTCCACTTTCATAGTTACATCCTCAAAAAATTCAGGTGTTGACTCTTTCTTGCTTCTTTTCCTCTATATTTGTGAAATCCACACCAAGGCATTAAATCTGGAGCTGATGTCAAGGCAAAATTTATGCTTGAGGGTATTCTGTAGAGTCACCTGCGTGCCCACTGTGCTCCAAGCGATGAACACTGGAGCACATCCTCAGCGGCTGTGCAAGGGCACTTGGTGAGGGACGGTACAGGAGGAGGCATGATCAGGTCCTGAAGACCATCGCTGAAGTCGTCAGCGCAGGAGTTGATTGGGCGAAGTGGTCCCGATCCTTCAAGCAGACCATTGCCTTTGTCAGAGCTGGGAAGCAGCCAATACCCGTCAAAAGAACATCTGCAGGCATTCTGACCTCTGCAAGGGACTGGCAGCTGTTGGTGGACCTCGAAGGGCAGCTGAAGTTCCCCAACCATATCGCAGCCACCACCCTGCGACCAGACATTGTCCTAGTGTCTGAGTCTACTAAGCAAGTGGTGCTGCTGGAGCTGACAGTCCCATGGGAAGATAGCTTGGAAGAGGCCTTTGAAAGGAAGCTCTCCAGGTACGCAGGACTGGTCAGCAATTGTCAGCAGGCTGGATGGAGAACGAGGTGTCTCCCAGTGGAGGTTGGTTGTAGGGGATTCATGGCCCGTTCCTTAGCTAGAGCCTTCAGCATTTTGGGCATCGAGGGAGAGAGGAAGAGGAGAGCCATCCGCAGTACCAGCGATGGGGCAGAAAGGGCCCAAAGATGGCTGTGGCTCAAAAGAGAGGAGCCATGGAGTCATAAGTAGCTAGCCATCTGGACACAAGCTGGGGTCTGATCAGCCCCGGCTGGGTCACCTGGAGGAGGGTGTATGATGTTGAAAGACCTGAAACACCCGATGATTCCAGGAACATCACTGAAGCTGTGTCCAGAAGCATCAATAGATGTATATACACAGAAGTGTAACACACCTTTCGTGCTGTCTGCTGTAAACAGAACGAGGATTCGCTGATAATCATCTGAAGGAAAACACTGCTTTGCGATCTGCTGATTCCTCATCTGCAAACTACCCTCTGTCAGGGAGGACAGAAACAGGCCATTTAGCCCATCATGTACATACTGATCATCAGCACAATTCCTGCAACCTCTTGCTGGTCCTATTACACATAGAATCGAGTCAGGTTTAATATCACCAGCATATGTCACGAAGTTGGTAACTGCGACAGCAGAACAATGCAATACATAATAATAGAGAGTAAAAAAAAACTGAATTACGGTTAAAATATATTGGTTAAATAAGTAGAGCAAAAATATAAATGAAAAATGAGTGAAATAGTGTCCATGGGTTCAATGTACTTTCAGAAATCGGATGGAAGAGGGGAAGTACATGTTCTGAATCGCTGGGTGTGTGGCTTCGGGTTTCTGTTCCTCCTGCCTGATGCTCACAGTGAGAAGAGGGCCTGATCTGGGTGATGGGAGTCCTGAATGCTTGATGCCGCGTTTTTGGAGCACCGCTGGGCTGCCATGAAGACTCTTACCCATGATGGAGCTGACCGAGGTTACGACCATCTGCAGCTGACTTCGATCCTGCACAGTAACAACACCCCCCACTCCCACCAGATGGTGACGCAGTCAGTCAGAGCCCTCTCCACAGTCCCTCTGCAGAAAATTGCGAGTGTTTTTGGTAACATGCCACACCTACTCGAGCACCCAGTGAATATAGACGCCGTCTTGCCTCCTTTATGGCCGCATCGATATGTTGGGTTCAGCTTAGGCCCGCAGAGATACTGACACACAGGAACTTGAAATTGCTCACTCTCTCCACTTCTGGCCCCTTGACGAGGACTGGTGTGTATTCCCTCACCTTACCCTTCCTGAAGGCCACAATCAGTTCATGGGTCTGGCTGACATCGAATGCAAGGTTGTTACTGCGGCACCACTCACCTAGCTGGTATTTCTCGTTCCCGTAAGCCCTCCCAACAGCAGCTGAAATTCTGCCAACAATAGTTGTACAGTATGGTCAGCAAACTTACTTATGGCATCTGAGCTGTCCCTAGCCACAAAGTCCTCGGTGTAGAGGAAGTGGACCGTTAGGCTAAGGCAGTTGACTGTCAGCAAAGTGGAGATGTTACTTCCTTTTTGCTCAGGCTGTGGTCTTCTGATCAGGAAGTCGGGGATCTGGTTACAAAGGGGGATACTGAGGCCCAGGTTCTGGAGCTTTTCGATTACAGCTGCAGGAATGGTGATGTTAAATGCTGAACTATAGTCAATAAACAGCATGCTGACACAGGCATTTGTAATGTGTAATCCAGGGCCGCGCGAAGGAGCAATCAGATCACATTGGCCGTAGACCGATTGCGGCGACAGGCAAATTGCAGTGGGTCCAGGTCCTCAGGCGGATGTTGATCCTAGCCATAATTAACCGCTCAAACAACTTCATCACTGTAGAAGTGAATGCTACTCGATGATAGCTGTTAAAGCAGCTCACCCTGCTCTTGGGCACTGGTTTAATTGCTGCTCTCTTCAAGCAGGTGGGAACTTCCAACTGCAGCAATGAGAGATTAAAAAAGCCTTTGAATCCTTCTACCAGGTTGTTGGCACAGGTTTTCAGAGTCTTACCAGGTACTCCATCAGGGCCGGTCGTCCAGGCAGTTACCTCTCAAAGGCAGAGGGGACATTTCATCCTCTCTGGCGTCACGGATTGCAACAACCCTCTGTGCATTTTTTCCCCTCAAATCCTTTCTAAACATTTTCCCCATCACTCTAAACGAGAGCTTTACGACCTTTTTGTGCAATGGACCCCTACCATTAACCAAGGGGTCTATGAACCCCCTGCTCTAAACCCATGCACTTTGCTCGGTCCTACTCCTGTTCCCAAACTGGCTATCACCTGGTATCCTGCGGCGATCACCCGAGAGCTGCGGCAGATTTCAGTTGCGGACCTGCCTGAGGAACAGGCTGCTGTATCAGCGTCTGCCTGGTGTGACAAGCCGAGAGAGGTCTGCCCCCCACCTGTCCTGTACTCACGGTCCCTTTCACACACCTTCCGTTATAGACTTCCCAGGATGAATTGATGATCGCATCTCCCAGGACCCCACCCTACACGCTTGGCGTAACATTGCATTCACAGGCCTACTCCAGGCACCCTACCGTCACCGTGTCACTCATCGTCCCCTCCCTCGCGACCCCACCCTCCCCGGGTCGTGCGCTGCCCCGATTCCAGGACATCACCTCCCTCGGGTCAAACACTTCACAGAATGATGTTTGCGCCACAGCTGGGAGAGTGCGTGTGACCGGCCTGGACAGGGTGCAGAAGGGATTTACCGGCAAAGATCCACTGTAAAATGACAAATGGATCTTGATGCAGCCAAATGTAGGGTGCTGCGCTTCGGAAGGGCGAATCGGGGTCGTACTTACACAGTAAACTACAGGGCACTGAGGAGTGTCGTAGGACAGAGTGCAGATCCATAATTGCTCGAGCGTGGCATCACAGGTAGACAGTAAACATAGATTTTGGCACATAGATGAACGTATTGAGTGGAGCAGTCGGTGCGTTATTTTGAAGTAGTATAAAGATGGTGGTGAGGCCTAACTTGGAGCAGTGTGCGCAGCTCGGGCCACGCCCTACTGGATCAGGGCACATCAGCTGGCGTAATGTCTCACAGCCCCAGTGGTCCGCGCTCAAACCCTGCCTCTGTCTAAAGAGTCCACACGCTGCCCCGGTGACCACATGTGTTTCCGCCCTCCGCCCACACTCCAAGGGTGTTTGAGCCACGAGGTTAATTTGGCACAAGCGTATATTGGCGTCACCGTCTTGTTGTGGCGTGCTGTATGAACGAGGGAAGGGAGGGACGAGCACATTGTATCCTATACCCACTGGCTCGCGCTCATCTCTTTCGCCAACTACATGTTCTAAAAAGGTTCAGCGGACAACTCAAACAGGCCTGCCTTTGGTTAACATGTCCACGCGTTATGCTACCTCTTCAATAATTGCAGAATTAGTCAGAGTTCTGACTTAACATTTGACAAGGTACTAAACGTATAACTTGCAACTACTTGCAATGGACTAACCTGCTTCATGTCCAAAGCGTGCAGACGGTTCTGGGACATCTGTGTCAGAAGGACAGCCTTGGTGAACAATGATGCCCCCGTGTGGATCTCCTTGGCATGGTTCAGAGTCCAGAGAACTTTGTGCACTGTCACTCGCGTTTATGAGGTGATCAGCTTCCCCATCCGGCGACTGTTCAGACTGAGTTTTGCAGCATGAGCATATTCCTCCCATTTCAGTTGCGTTGTTATCTGCAAAATGCAAATCCAGGTTAAAGAGCAATGAAGCAGGCGACCGATGCCAGTCAGAACTTGTTTAATAAGTCTCCTGTCCCAATTAAGTGGCATAGTGCCCCAAATAAACGAAGGAAATTCCAGTTACTCGATTTGTTCTTGTTCCTTAAGTAATGTCCCGCCAAAAAAAAAAGCAGCTGCCGCGATTAATCGATGACCCACTTAACTGAATTCGACTATAGAGAGCCTTCAAAAGGTATTCAGCCCCAACCCGACAGTCCGATCAATTTAACTGAAAGCTTCTACTTGTGAATGAACAGCTATTTTGTTTTAAAACATTAGGGCACACAGATAAACAGGGAAAATTGTAAAGCATGAAAAACTAAATATTCAAAACCTGAAATTTCAGCTGTTCAAAAGTCCCTTCGCTCAGCACTCAGGTGAAAAACCTCTTTCAGCTATTACAGCTGGCTGTGTTTTGCATAAGTCTGTGTTGGCTTTGTACAAAGTGATGCAGCCCGATTTGTCCATTCTCATTCCTCCTTCTAACATTGCTCCAGCTGTGTCAGGTGGGTAGGGGAAAGGCGGGGGACTTGGCAGAGATTTTCAGTTGAGTGGGTGTATAATCAATATCCATGTTCACTTCTGAGTTCCCCAAACCACATCAGACACGAATCTTTTTTTCCTTCAGCTAGTCATTATATGACAAAGCTTGGTACATCCCATTTGGACTGCTTTCAATGCCCGTATATCCCTGCTTAAATAATCAGCCCAAAATACATCGGGGCAAACTGAATGTGGGTGCTATCAGGATGTTTTTCCTCCTGGGGCATCTGCGGTAATGAAGGTCAGTTCGAGGGAAAGGGATCAAGTTTAACAAATTCTTCCCAGGTGTGACTCCCAGGCCGGACTGTTTCGGACAAGAAGCCTAAACACATTGAAAGCAGAGATTGACAGACACTGGAAACGGGGTGCGATCAAAGGAAAGAGCCAACAACTCGTGGCAAGGCCCAGTGCCAGCATCTGTGACCTTAATAAATGGCGCAAGAGATTCAGCCTAAGTGTTGGGTCCCCACTTACAGCACAAAGTTGCATATCCTCCAGCAAACCTGGGGTCCATGAGCCATTGGTTAATGGTTGCAGTCCATGGCATATAAAAGGTTGAGACCCCTGTCCTACACCCTCAGTCTCTGCCAGCAAGGATAACAGGTGCAGAGCTTGCGAAGAAACAGCACCACATGCAGGCATCCCTCTGCATCGAACACCACTTGCAGAAATAGCCTTTCCACCCACACGAGCGTGAAAATCATAGAACATGGCAACAGAGAACTGTTCAGCACGGAAACAGACTACTCGACCCACAATGTTCTTTGGGGACAGCTAAAAAGCAAATAAAAACACAGAAACTCTCATCCCTCCTCCCGACACCATGTTCATATCCCCCCACCTTCTTTACATCCACGAGCCTATCCAAACCTGTCTTAAGATCCTCTATTATATTTGCCTCTGCCACCCGACAAGGCAGCATATCCCAGGCATCTGCCATTTACCCCTCACATACCCCTTGACACTACCCTCCTCAGCTTCAATGCACGCCCTCTGGTATTTGACATTTCAACCCTGGGAATCAGATGCCCTCTGTCCACTCTGTCACTGCCTCTGATAACCTCGTAAACCTCCATCAGATCTCCCCTCAGCCACCGACACTCCAAGAGAAAGTAACCCAAGTTGATCCAGCGTCTCGTGATAGCACATGCCCTCTAAACCAGGTAAATCCTTTCTGCACCCTCTCCAAAGCCTGAACATCCTTCCTATAGTAGGTGACCAGAATTGTACGCAATACTGCCAGATCTGGGAACAGCTTCTTTCCAACTGTGGTAAGACTGCTGAACAGATCCTGACCCGGACGTGGGCCGTACCCTCCAAATATCCGCACCTGCCTCTCAGTTTTTTTTTTGCACTACCTTACTTTCCCTTTTCTATTTTCTATTTATGATTTATAATTTAAATTTTAATTATATTTACTATGGATTTGTACCCCAGGGAACGCGAAGCACAGAATCAAATATCACTGTGATGATTGTACGCTCTAGTATCAATTATTTGGCGGCAATAAAGTAAAGTATGTGGCCTAACCAGAGTTTTATAACTTTACGTGCTGTATTATTTTCCAGTTTTCTACACTGTCCATGACTCCACCAATCTTGGTATTAACCACATATTTACTGACCCCACCCAACCACATTTTCATCAAGAGCGCTTATATATTTCACAAACAGCAGGGCTTCCAACTCAGATCCCTGCAGAAACTTACTAATCACAGACCTCCAGCTCAAATAAGTCCCTTCAATGACTACCTTCTGCCTGCCAGTCTGAATCCATACAGCCAAGTCGTCAGGGACCCCATGCATCTGAATCTTCTGGATTAGCCTCCCATGATTAACCTTAGTCATCCTGATCAGCCAAAATTTGTAACTACAGCACCAGGAAATACTCTTCTTGTCTTAACTAAAGAATACATGGGTTCACAAAATTTATTACCTGTGTGCACACCTACAAGGATTCCCTGAACCTCCATGAAGAGAGAAGGCATTACCCAGGAAAACAGTCTACGCTGACCAGACCTACTTTGTGTACCCGATCTCATCCCCACGTACCGGTGGGATACTCATATAAGCATGGTTGGTCTCTAGTAGTTAAAGAGTTATTGCCGCCAATGCACCTGAAGCTTTTATATTCATTCCCTACCAGTTGAAATGTTGCATTCAGTGTTGTTAGCTATGGGTTATCAGACTAGCTTTTTACACCGTCTTGTTGGCTCTGATTCAAGTCACCATCCAGTTCTTGCTCTCCTTCTGCAAGTGACATCGAGTAACTTATGGCTCTTTGCTTTCTTTGACCCTGACTGGTTCAAAGCAGTCCAACCAGGTGACCCAGATCCCGAGTATAATGAGATTTCTTCTGCGAACCTGTCATTGTACACAACACACAGCTTATCTGAGAAAGATCTCTGGTTTAGCAGATTACCTGGAGCTTCATTCTGTCGACTTTAAAACATGAATTTAGCCACGGAGTTTCAGCTCACAAAATGGAGGATGCAGGGCAGCTTCACAAAATGGCAGCCCCCATCTCCTTCAATCACATGGCAAGAACAAAGGCAACTGGATTGTCTATTTCCACTGTTGGATTCATTTGAATTCACTGACTTGTAGACTGTTGTTCTTTCTGGCCAACATCTCCCTCCTCTTGAGCCAATCATGTTTATCTTAGGATCATTATCCTCTCTGTCAGTGGACTACTCATAGGACTGCCATGAACCTGCAGACGCTGTGCGGCACTTATGTCTTATAAATATAAATGTAGCGTTTACTCAGTGAAATCGCACATTCTTTATTCCGGTGTAGCCCCCCTGGCCACCCTCAGGGTCGCTCGGCTCGCTGTCGTCTAGGGAAACAGCCTCGGCCCCACCAAACTGGGTAATTCGTTTGTGTGGATGCTGTGTGAGGTACCCCACCCCGCCCAAATAACAGACAATACACCAGATGCAATTAAATGATTTACAGTTTATAGATATTACTAATTCTATGACATTAATATGCATTTGATACAGAGAAGAAAGTAATGGGAAGAAAAAAGGCGCCAACACTTATCAAAGTTCAATCTCTTCGTGCACAAAACAGTTGGAGCTCAAGGACCTTCTTCTTCACCCTGCGACCCCCTCGGACCACCTCGACCGGTCGCCTGGGACCAACAACGGTGGTCGACCAGACGCTCCACACGAGTCCGTCTCCTCGCCGAATGTCCCGCTCGGGGTCCGACCCCGTTAGCGGACTCACAGCACCTCGTCCACCCTCTGTCTCGCTCTCCCGCCTTCTGCCCCCAAACCCCCTCGCAAACAGTATCTTCAAATACACCAAAAACCATAACAACTATCCCAATTGGTTAATAGCACCCTCTTATCACCCTCTAAACCACAATAAGCTGCTAGCGCAAACTTTCTCAGCGTTAAAGCACAACAAAGCCGCATTCCCCAGATTAACATAACAAAAACGCCATTTTAATTAGCCTCCGCAGTAACATAAAAGTCAAAACCCCCTTACACTGGCAATTATCTTTTCTGCATTACAAAACTATCATCCTCTACCTTTTGAATGAACTTCAGTCTTCCACCTTCTAAGATGATCCTCACCCACTGATTTATTTAAACATTTGATCCCCAATTCCAAAACTTATCCCAAGAATGTGAGTCATCCAATATTTCATTTGCTTTCTCATTTTTTTTGAGGAAAAGAGAGCATGTCTGCAGGGTTAGCACTTTGCTCTGGGTGTCCAATCAATGGTCCCATGGTCCAATTTAATGTCAAAGAAATGTATACGATATACATCCTGAAATGCTTTTTCTACAGAAACACCCACGAAAACAGAGAAGTGCCCCAAAGTTAAACACAAGAATCCCAAAGTGCCCCCCCCAGCTCCCCTCCCTCCCGCATGTAAGCAGCAGCGAGCAACAATCCCCCACCGGCAAAAAAAAGCACTGGCACCCACCACCAAGCACTCCAGCGTGAGCAAAGCAATAGCAAAGACACAGACTTGCAGTTACCCCGCAGTCTTCGCATTCCACCAGTATTTGACATCCCACAGGTTCTCTCTCTCTCCCTAATAAGAGAGAAAGCGGTATCTCTATTTTCCCAGCGAGCGGGGAGACATAACAAACAACTCACTGGTTTACGATGTTAAGGGTCCGTTACGTCGCTTTTCTCGAGCTCTGTGCCTGAAGATCGCATAGATCCCAGGTCTTTGGCCCACAGCAGAAGATTTTCTGACTCCCCCGATGACACACGGGTCTCCCGCCGTGACACTGATTGTCAACACCTGCCCCCGTCTCCCGAGCCCCGAGATCTTAGGCTTCGAAATCCGAGCTGGAGTCTCAAGCCAAACCCTTGGCATGTCGGATAACGGCCAGTCCTGAAACCCCGAGAACGGGTCCCATTCCCGCAAAGAATCAAGGTCAGCCTGTAACTCCAGGTCAGGGTCTTCAAAAGAACCCTGAAAGGGAAAAATATTAAAGATAGAAATAGAGCTGTTTCCGAAGATGCAAGCAAAGAAGTCACCGTTTAGCACCATCTTAACTTCACTGCGCCACATCTCCCAGATGGCCACATCTGCACCAGGTGCTCCGAGATGCAGCTCCTGAGAGACCGTGTTGGGGATCTGGAGCTGCGGCTTGATGACCTACAGCTTATCAGGGAGAGTGAATGGGAGATAGCGAGGAGCTACAAGGAGTTAGTCACCTCGAGGCTGCAAGAGTTAGATAAGTGGGTTACTGTCAGGGAGGGGATGGGAAGAGCTCAGACAGTAGAGAGAACCCCTGTGGCCACCCCCCTCAGTAATCATTATCTCGTTTTGGATGCCGTTGAGGGGGGTGACCTGTTATAGGACGACCATTGTGCTGGAGTCTCTGATCCTGGTTCTGTGGTGCAGAAGGGAGAGAAGAAGATGAGGAATGCAGTAGTCATCGGGGAGTCCATAGTGAGGGGAACAGACAGGAGGTTCTGTCAGCCTGATAGAGATACCCGCATGGTGTATTGCCTCCCAGGTGCCATCCGATGTCTTGGACTGGGTGCAGAGTATTCTGAAGGGAGAGGGTCACCAGCCAGAAGTCTTGGTACACTTCGGTACCAATGACACAGGTAGAAAAAGAGATGAGGTCCTGAAGAGAGAATTCAGGGAGTTGGGTAGGAAGCTGAAAAGCAGGACCTTCAGGGTAGTAATTTTAGGATTGCTGCCTGTGCCACATGCTAACGAGCACGGGAAATGCCTGATCAGGAATATTAATGTGTGGCTGAGAGACTGGTGTAGGGGGCAGGGCTTCTGGTTCCTGGATCACTGGGGCCTCTTCTGTGGGGAGGTACGACCTGTACAAAAAGGACGGGTTACACCTGAACCCAAAGGGGTCCAATATCCTAGCAGGCAGGTTTAATAGAGCTATTAAGGAGGGTTTAAACTAATTTGGCAGGGGGATGGGAACTTGAGTGATAGGGCTGAGGAAGGGGAAAACAGAAATAAATCAAAGATAGCGTGCAACGGAGATGATAGAAAGGACAGGCAGGAGATGAAGTTTAATCACAGCCAGTGGGATGAGTTACAGGGCAATAGAGGTGTGGTGCAGTTAAAACAGAAAGCAACAAATACTGGACTGAGAGTGTTATATCTGAATGCACGCAGCATAAGGAATAAAATGGACGATCTTGAAATTCAGCGACGGATTGGCAAGTATGACGTTGTGGCCATCTCTGAAACTTGGCTAAAGGATGGCAGCCATTGGGAGCTGAACGTCCAAGGATATACGGTGTATCGGAAAGATAGGTTAGTAGGCAGAGGGGGTGGTGTGGCTCTGTGTATAAGAAATAATATTAAATCATTAGAATGGGATGACATAGGATCGGAAGGTGTAGAGTTTCTATGGGTTGTGTTAAGAAATGGCAAGGGTATAAAAGGACCCTAATGGCAGTTATATACAGGCCTCCAAACAGCAGCCGGGATGTGGATTACAAATTACAGCAGGAGATAGAAAAGGTATGTCAGAAGGCCATGATAATCATTGGGGATTTTAACATGGAAGTGGATTGGGAAAACCAGGCCAGTACTGGACCTCGAGAGAGAAAAAATTTGTATATGTCTAAGGGATGGCTTTTTAGAACAGCTTGTTGTTGAGCCCGCTAGGGAATCGGCAGTGCTGGATTGGGTGTTTTGCAATGATCCAGAGGTGAAAAGAGAGTTTAAGGTTAAGGAACCCTGAGGGAACAGTATGATTGAATTCACTTTGAAATTTGAGAAGGAGAAACTAAATTCCAATGTGGGTTTTTCAGTGGAATGAAGGAAATTACAATGGCATGAGAGGGGAACTGGCCAAAGTTGACTGGAAAGAGAGACTAGCAGGAAGGACAGCAGAGCAGCAATGGCTGGAGTTTCTGCAAAAATGAGGGAAGTGGAAGACAGATATATTCCAAATAAGAAGAAATTTTTGAATGGAAGAAGTACAGTACGTTGGCTGACAAGTGAAGTCAGAGCCAAAGTAAAAGCAAAAGAGAGGGCATACAAGGAAGCCAAAGCTAGTGGGAAGGTAGAGGATTGGGAAGGTTTTAAAAACTTGCAGAAAGAAACTGAGAAGGTCATTAGGAAGGAAAAGATGAATTATGAAAGGAAGCTGGCGACCAATATCAAAGAAGATACTAAAAGCTTTTTTTAAGTATATAAAGGGTAAAAGAGAGTTGAGAGTAGATATAGGACCAATAGAAGATGACGCTGGAGCTATTGTAATGAGAGACACCGAGATGGCAGAGGGACTGAATGCGTATTTTGCATCAGTCTTCACAGTGGAAGAGATGTGCAGCTAAATTTGCCTTTGATACAAAGATTCTTCAAGATGGCGGCGCGCATGGACGCAGTGCCCCCTCGGGGAGTGATAAGTGTATCTAGTGTTTATTCTGTTTGACATACAGTCGGAATATGCTCGTTAACATCAGGGCATACTATGTCGGAAAAACTGACGAGTTCTGGTGTGACATGGACAGCTTACGCCGCTACGGACTACTATCCGCTACCAAGCTGGCTGCTTCCCGAGGGAGGAGGAAGCGAAAGTGCTGTGAGAGAAGACAGAGGAGGGTTAAGAGGGCCGGCAACCCCACCAGGCCAGCGGTACCGTCCCTCCTGCTCTCAAATGTCCGCTCCATCGACAACAAGCTGGATGAGCTCCGTCTGCTGAGAGAAACACGCAAGGAATTTACAGACTGCTGTGTCTATGTCTTATCGGAATCCTGGCTCCATGACAGCATACCGGACACGGCGGTACAGCTAGAGGGAATGACATCGTTCCATGCGGACGGAGAGGCAGCTAGCTCCGGTAAGAGCCGAGGAGGAGGTCTGTGTGTCTATATAAACAAAGACTGGTGTGTGAACGCTACAGTAGCTGCTAAACACTGCTCACCGCTGGGTGAATTTCTCATTGTGAAATGCCGGCCGTTCTATCTGCCGAGGGAATTCACCACTATGCTTGTGGCAGCTGTTTACGTAGCTCCCAGTGCCAATGCTGAGGCTAATGCTAACGAAGCACTGGGAGGCCTACATGAAGCCATCAGCGAGCTGCTGACTACACATCCCGACAGCTTCGTGGTGATTGCTGGGGACTTTAAACCACACCAGCTTAAAGACCATGTTCCCCAAATTCCTGCAATATGTGGATTTCAAAACCGGGGAGACAACACACCAGACTTGGTTTATACCGACACACCACAGGTATACAAAGCAGCCTCCCGCCCCCATTTTGGCCACGCTGACCACGTATCTGTCATGTTAACACCAGCATATAAACCACTGCCAAAACGTGTGAGAGCAGAGAAAAGAGAGATAAGGGTCTGGCCAAAAGGAGCAGCCTCAGCACTACAAGACTGTTTTTTGCGCACAGACCGGGATATATTCAGAACAGCAGCCTCCTATGACGACCACACAGACATTGAGGAGTATGCGGAGGCAGTAATCAGCTACAGAGCCAAATGCACGGAGGATGTCACTGTGATGAAAACCTTCACCGCACGTGGTTATAAAAAGCCATGGATGACAACAGAGGTGCGTTCGCTACTGGAAGGCCCGTGACACAGCCTACAGATCGGGGGACAGGAGTGCGCTTCGCTCAGCCAGGTCTGTGCTTTCACTAGGGATCAGGAAAGCGAAAAGGGCCTACGCGGGCAAAATACATGGACACTTGTGTGACACAGGTGACACCAGACGGATGTGGCAGGGAATTAAAGCTCTGACAGACTACAAGATCAGGCAGAAAACTGATGACAGCGATGCCTCTCTACCAGACAGGCTTAACAATTTCTTTGCAAACAACAGGAATTCTGCAGATGCTGGAAATTCAAGCAACACACATAAAAGTTGCTGGTGAACGCAGCAAGCCAGGCAGCATCTCTAGGAAGAGGTGCAGTCGACGTTTCAGGCTGAGACCCTTCGTCAGGACTAACTGAAGGAAGAGTGAGTAAGGGATTTGAAAGTTGGAGGGGGAGGGGGAGATCCAAAATGATAGGAGAAGACAGGAGGGGGAGGGATGGAGCCAAGAGCTGGACAGGTGATTGGCAAAAGGGGATACAAGAGGATCATGGGACAGGAGGTCCGGGAAGAAAGACAGGGGGGGGGGACCCAGAGGATGGGCAAGAGGTATAGTCAGAGGGACAGAGGGAGAAAAAGGAGAGTGAGAGAAAGAATGTGTGCATAAAAATGAGTAACAGATGGGGTACGAGGGGGAGGTGGGGCCTTAGCGGAAGTTAGAGAAGTCGATGTTCATGCCATCAGGTTGGAGGCTACCCAGACGGAATATAAGGTGTTGTTCCTCCAACCTGAGTGTGGTTTCATCTTTACAGTAGAGGAGGCCGTGGATAGACATGCCAGAATGGGAATGGGATGTGGAATTAAAATGTGTGGCCACTGGGAGATCCTGCTTTCTCTGGTGGACAGAGCGTAGGTGTTCAGCAAAACGATCTCCCAGTCTGCGTTGGGTCTCGCCAATATATAAAGGGCCACATCGGGAGCACCGGACGCAGTATATCACCCCAGTCGACTCACAGGTGAAGTGTTGCCTCACCTGGAAGGACTGTTTGGGGCCCTGAATGGTGGTAAGGGAGGAAGTGTAAGGGCATGTGTAGCACTTGTTCCGCTTACACGGATAAGTGCCAGGAGGGAGATCAGTGGGGAGGGATGGGGGGGACGAATGGCCAAGGGAGTTGTGTAGGGAGCGATCCCTGCGGAATGCAGAGAGGGGGGGGAGGGAAAGACGTGCTTAGTGGTGGGATCCCGTTGGAGGTGGCGGAAGTTACGGAGATTAATATGTTGGACCCGGAGGCTGGTGGGGTGGTAGGTGAGGACCAGGGGAACCCTATTCCTAGTGGGGTGGCGGGAGGATGGAGTGAGAGCAGATGTACGTGAAATGGGGGAGATGCGTTTAAGAGCAGAGTTGATGGTGGAGGAAGGGAAGCCCCTTTCTTTAAAAAAGGAAGACATCTCCCTTGTCCTAGAATGAAAAGCTGCATCCTGAGAGCAGATGCGGCAGAGACAGAGGAATTGCGAGAAGGGGATGGCGTTTTTGCAAGAGACAGGGTGAGAAGAGGAATAGTCCAGATAGCTGTGAGAGTCAGTAGGCTTATAGTAGACATCAGTGGATAAGCTGTCTCCAGAGATAGAGACAGAAAGATCTAGAAAGGGGAGGCAGGTGTCGGAAATGGACCAGGTAAACGTGAGGGCAGGGTGAAAGTTGGAGGCAAAGTTAATAAAGTCAACGAGCTCTGCATGCGTGCAGGAAGCAGCGCCAATGCAGTCGTCAATGTAGTGAAGGAAAAGTGGGGGACAGATACCAGAATAGGCACGGAACATAGATTGTTCCACAAACCCACAAAAAGGCAGGCATAGCTAGGACCCATACGGGTGCCCATAGCTACACCTTTAGTTTGGAGGAAGTGGGAGGAGACAAAGCAGAAATTATTAAGAGTAAGGACTAATTCCGCTAGACGGAGCAGAGTGGTGGTAGAGGGGAACTGATTAGGTCTGGAATCCAAAAAGAAGCGTAGAGCTTTGAGACCTTCCTGATGGGGGATGGAAGTATATAAGGACTGGACATCCATGGTGAAAATAAAGCGGTGGGGGCCAGGGAACTTAAAATCATCGAAAAGTTTAAGAGCGTGAGAAGTGTCACGAACATAGGTCGGAAGGGATTGAACTAGGGGTGATAAAACCCTGTTGAGATATGCAGAAATGAGTTCGGTGGGGCAGGAGCAAGCTGAGACAATAGGTCGGCCAGGACAGGCAGGTTTGTGGATCTTGGGTAGGAGGTAGAAACGGGAAGTGCGGGGTGTAGGATCTCCCAGTGGCCACACATTTTAATTCCACATCCCATTCCCATTCTGACATGTCTATCCACGGCCTCCTCTACTGTAAAGCTGAAGCCACACTCAGGTTGGAGGAACCTTATATTCTGTCTGGGTAGCCTCCAACCTGATGGCATGAATATCGACTTCTCTAACTTCCACTAAGGCCCCACCTCCCCCTCGTACCCCATCTGTTACTTATTTTTATACACACATTCTTTCTCTCACTCTCCTTTTTCTCCCTCTGTCCCTCTGAATATACCTCTTGCCCATCCTCTGGGTCCCCCCCCCCTTGTCTTTCTTCCCGGACCTCCTGTTCCATGATCCTCTCGTATCCCTTTTTGCCAATCACCTGTCCAGCTCTTGGCTCCATCCCTCCCCCTCCTGTCTTCTCCTATCATTTTGGATCTCCCCCTCCCCCTCCAACTTTCAAATCCCTTACTCACTCTTCCTTCAGTTTGTCCTGACGAAGGGTCTCGGCCTGAAACGTCGACTGCACCTCTTCCTAGAGATGCTGCCTGACCTGCTGCGTTCACCAGCAACTTTGATGTGTGTTGCGTTAACAATTTCTTTGCCTGCTTCGAAGCATCAAACACTACAGCAAGGGGGAGAGCCAGTCCCTTTTAACCATCTGACCAGCCAGCTCCAATCACCGATCCAGAGCAAACACGAAGGACCCTTGCCAGGGTCAACCCACGAAAAGCGGGAGGTCCCGACAACATCCCTGGACGTGTGCTCAAGGAATGTGCTGATATATTAGTAGATGTCCTGACAGACATTTTCAACATCTCCCTTAGTCAAGCCATTGTCCCCAGATGCTTCAAAACCTCCACAATCATCCCTGTAACAAAGAAATCAGTTGTAGCCTGTCTGAATGATTACCGTCCCGTTGCCCTGACCCCCATAGTGATGAAATGTTTTGAACGGCTTGTCAAGCCTCATATCACAGCCAGCCTCCCCTCATCGCTGGATCCTCTACAGTTTTCTTATCGTCCAAATCGCTCTCCGGAGGACACAATATCCACCACACTGCACACAGTCCTCTCTCACCTGGACAACAAAGACACTTTATGCCAGAATCCTGTACATTGATTTCAGTTCAGCGTTCAATACCATCATCCCGCAGAGACTAGTGGAGAAACTGTCGCTGCTTGGCCTTAGCACTGCCATGCGTCGCTGGATTCTGGATTTCTTGACAGAGAGACCACAGTCAGTCCCTGTTGGCAGGAACGTCTCTGACTCCATCACACTGAGCACTGGATCCCCACAAGGCTGTGTGCTTAGCCCATTTCTGTTTACACTGCTAACACATGACTGTGCAGCCAGATTGAAGGAGAACCTGATCATTAAATTTGCAGATGATACCACCGTGGTGGGGCTCATCAGCAAAACTGATGAAACAATGTACAGGGAGGAGGTCTTAATGCTTAATGTCACCAAAACCAAGGAGATGATCGTTGATTTCAGACGGTCTCAGCCTGAGCACACACCCCTCAGCATCAGCGGCTCCACAGTGGAGAGAGTGGAAAACATCAAGTTGCTTGGGCTGCAGATCTCGGACAATCTCACCTGGTCCAGGAACACCGCTGGGATTGTGAAACGGGCCCAGCAGAGATTGCACTTTCTGAGGAAGCTTAAACAAGCATCACTCCCCACTAACATCTTAACTACATTCTACAGAGAGTGTGCTGACCTTTAGCATCACAACCTGGTACTCCAGCTGCAGTGCTGTCGACAAAAAAGTTTTGCAGATGGTGGTTAGGGGAGCAGAGAAGGTTATTGGGGTCTGTCCAAGACCTCTTTCAGAGTCGATGCCTCCAGAAGACACGGTACATCATTAAAGACCCCTCACACCCACTCCATGAACTGTTTGTTCTTCTGCCATCAGGCAAATGTCACAGGAGCATCAAAACTAAAACCACAAGGATACTAAACAGCTTCCTCCCACAGGCAGTCAGACTGTGAAATTTGAAGACTGAATATAATACTAATGTTAAGACTCTTGGCAGTGTGGAGGATCTGAGAGATCTTGGGGTCTGTGTTAATGGGACACTCAAAGCTGCTGCGCAGGTTGATAGTGTGGTGAAGAAGGCGTATGGTGTGTTGGCCTTCATCAACTGTGGGACCGAGTTCAATAGCTGTGAGGTTATGTCACAGCTATACAGGACCTTGGTCAGACCCCACTTGGAGAACTGTGTTCAATTCCGGTCATCTCACTACAGGAAAGATGCGGATACTGTAGAGATAGTGCGGTGGAGATTTACAAGGATGTTTCCTGAATTGGAGGGTGTTTCTTATGAGAATAGGTTGAGTGAACTTGGCCTTTTCTGCTTGGAGCGACAGAGGTAAGTCGTTTGCCCCCTCCAACAGCACTCAAAATGGAGTACTTATTGTTAAGGGGGACAGCCACAGGGTGCTCTCCGCTACCTGACACCCTCCCTTCCCTCTCCAGATGGTCACCCACTTATCTGTCTCCTGTTGCCCCAGGGTGACTACGGGCTTATAGCTCCTGTCTGTCACCTCCTCACTCTCCCTTAGGTCATCGAGCTGCAGCTCCAGTCCCCCAACTCCGTCTCTCAGGAGCTGCAGCTCGACGTACCTGGTGCAGGTGTGTCCATCAGGGAGGCTGGAAGTCTCCTGGACATCCCACACCTGACACCCAGAACAGAAAACTGGCCTCACAGTCATACTCACTGTTCTAATGCGCCGAGCCGCGCGAAACACTCCTTTTTTAAAAAAAACTTTTCTCCCCAACCCATGCAAAGTTTTCTCTCTCTTTGAATAATGTACACAATAATAATTTACCAATGTGTAATAATACTGTACAAAATAATAAACCAGGGACTATTCTCCTATGCTGTGTGTTCCCCTGTCATAGAGAGTTGAACTGTTGTATCTAATATATCCTTCCTATAATCATTAAGAGACACTCCTAAGCACGCCATCTTCCGGGATTTAGGTGATCTAACTCTTTGGAGTATGGATAGCTGGTGGAGTGCCTTTAAGGGTTCAGGACCGTCCCGCTAATTGACAATCATGTTTCGGGCACCAGGAACCTGAGCCGAGGTTCGGTGCTCAATCGTAAGCCTAACTCAAGATATCGTGTTGCTTTTTGTTTCTGCTCAGTCTACATTCCAGCTTGATACCGTGTCCCTATTCCAGCCTTGGATGCTCCTGCACTTGGGTCCAAACCACCCTCGTCGGGATACCTCGACAGAATAACGAGGTGAACGGAACTATATGCAACAGTATAATTTTACAAAGCTGCAACATATCTTCCTGACACAATTGCCTCAACTAATAAAGGCAAGCATGACATTGGTCTTCCTAACCACCCTATAAACCTGTGGAGCTACTTTCAAGCAGCTGTGAACGTGGATCCCAAGATCATTCTTCTCATTAACACTGTTAAAGGTCTTGCATTTGTCAGTGTGCTGTCTCTTTATATTTGACCTACCCAGGTGCAAAACCTCATATTTGGCTGGTTTAAACTCCATCTGCTTTTTCTATGCCCGGAACTGCAACTGATCTGCAGGATATCCTATTGTATTCTTTACCAGTCACCTAAGCTATCCACACCACTAATATTCGTATCATCTGCAAACTTATTAACCAGCTCGTGTACGTTTTCATCTACTGTATGTCGTTTACATAGATCACAAACTGCAGGGATCCCAGTACAGATCCCTGCCGAACAGCACTAATCACAAACCTCTGTCTAGAATATGTCCCTTCGAACACCATCCTCTGCTGGTTCTGAATCCAAACAGCCAGTTCACCATGGATTCCAAACGTCTTAATCTTCTGGATGTTCCTCCCATGAGGGACCTTACAAAAATCCAGCTGGATGACATACAAAGCTCTAACCTTCAGCAATCACTTCACCCACGATAAAAAGAAATTCAGTAAAGTTTATAAACACACGACTTGTCCCACATAAAGCAAGCTGGCTCTCCCTAATTAGGCCAAGGTTTTCCAAATGTTCACAAATCCCATCTCTCAGAGTAACTTCCCTGCCACTGATATGAGACTCGCGGGTCTATAGTTTCCAGTTTATCCCTAGTTCATTTCTTGAGCAATCGATCAACATTAGCTACACACCAGTCCTCCAGGATCTCACCTGTGGCTAGGCAGGACGCAAGGATATTGGTGAAGGTGCCAACAGCCTCTTCAGTAGTCTCTCTCAATAACCTGGGGTACACCACATCAGGCACTAGGGACTTAACCATCTTAATGCTATTTAAGAAACTCTACACTACTTCCTCCTTTGCTTTCAAGTGCCCCATCATGCTTGTGAGGGAATTTCGAGGGTTAATGATGGTATGTGACTGCTGGATTTTCTAGTAGAAGGGATCAGGACATGTTGATAAGATAAAAGGGAGTGTGGAAAATGAAGTAATATTAAACCATACCAGCAAGACATGGCTAGTTGCTAACCACCCTGCCCCAGCTGCAGGACGACTTTTATTCAGTCTCAAAAGTGCTTGGATTGTTTCATCTGTTTACCTTATCAGGGAACCTTGACTTGAAGCCTGTAGCTGTCTTGCTCCACCTGGTAACAAAAGGGAGCATTATGGACTGTGTATTTCAGAATTGCCTCTCCCTAAGAAACGATTCTCATGTGGCCACGACAACCGAACATCTGGGACTGTTACTTTGAATTGCCCGACAATACCAACATTGGTGTCTGAACGTTATTTGAGTGGCCGTGTTCACTAATCTCATCCTCCACGCCTTTCTCCTTGGTAAATGCTAACTGAAGGTATTCATTGAGGACCTCACCCACATCATTCGCATCCAAGCAAATGCTATCCTATGTACCTTTGAGTGATCCCACCCACTCCCGTTCTCCCTTTGCACCCAATGTATACAATGCCTTGGGATTCTCTTTAATCCTACTTGCTGAGGACTTTCCACTGCCCTCCTCTTGTTGGATGATCCACATACTGATTTCGGAAACCCTCCTGTATGTACCTAGGCTATTCTGCTGGCAGCTGTACAAACTCTGGTTAAAAAAACCAAAGCTCTCAGTGCAATAATTGCTGCACCAGTGGGACATCACGGCCTGGTGCATCTTCTGCTTTATGGAGACATGGCTACCCCCACCATTCCGGACACGCAGGTACAGGTCACTGGCTCTACAGAGACAGGACTGCTGAGCCTTTCAAAGGCAGAGGAGGTGGAGTATGCTGTATGATCCCCTCCTCCTCATGGTGTACAAACATGACCATTCTGTTCCAGTCCTGGAACATCTAGCAATCGAGCGTTGACCGGTTTACCTGTCACGCGTGTTTTCAGTGACCATTTTGGACAGGATTGTTACAAACGGCCAATTCTGTCCTTGTAACAGTCAAGTCCATGTAGCAGCCACGTACTGAACCATGCACTAGGTTACTCCCATTGTGAATATTTATTGAAGTAAACATATTTCAACCCATCCAGCTGACTACACGAAGCCCTGTCCACAGCCGATCCCTCCACAGGCTCTCTGAACATCGCATCAGCCTTTGTATCGACTGCTCCATCGTTTGACCAGACACAATGGGTTCTATCTCCTACCAACTGAGTTTAAACCCCCATCCCCCGAACTCTAGTAGACTTACCTACAAGGATATTAGTACATCTGTAGTTCAGGTACAACCCGTCCCTTTGGTACAGGGTCAAATAGTAACATTACTTTCTTCCAATTCCCACTTCAGCTTAATCACAGGTTCATAGGTTCTGAATTTAATGAGTAGAATGCTATTTGATGGACCTGGCATATATACATTTAAATTATCGGTTGGCATTTGCTAGTTAGGACTGAAGCAAATGCGGTATTACGACATTTTGTTTCAAAGGGGTTGTTCTTAGCAGAGGCTTGCACGACGATATACTGGAGGGTATGTTTATCATTGCCGCTTCCAATAGCCAGAGGAATCAATGACATGTTGCTGTAGTTCATGGCCATTCCACATTTCTGCAATCACTACAGCATGGGGCACTGTGGGCATCTCTTATAAAGGGAAGTCTTTGCCAACATATTGTGAGGTGATGCTGTCGTAGCACAGACAAGCAAGGAAACATCAGAACTGACTTAAAGCTACTTCAGAAGATGCAAGACCCTGAAATGAGCAGACACTGTGAGTGGCTTTAAAGAGCTGGGCTGCTGACAGCACATTACCAGACTGGAGTGATTGCATCTAGACACTAGAATACTACAGCACAGTACAGGCCCTTTGGCCCTCGATGTTGTGCTGACCCATATATCCCTTAAAAAAGTACTAAACCCACACTACCCCATAACCCTCTATTTTTCTTTCCTCCATGTGCTTGTCCAAGAGGTTCTTAAATACCCCTAATGTTTTTGCCTCCACCACCATCCATGGCAAGTCATTCCAGGCACCCACAACCCTCTGTGTAAAAAACTTACCCCTGCTGTCTCCCCTAAACTTCCCTCCCTTAACTTTTTACATATGCCCTCTGGTGTTTGCTATTCGTGCCCTGGGAAACAGGTACTGGCTATCCAGCCTATCTATGCCTCTCATAATCTTGTAGACCTTTATCAAGTCCACTCTCTTCATTCTACACTCTGAAGAGAAAAGTCCCAGCTCTGCTAACCTTGCCTCATAAGACTTGTTTTCCAATCCAGGCAACATCCTGGTAAATCTCCTCTGCACCCTCTCCATAGCTTCTACATCCTTCCTATAGTGAGGTGACCAGAACTGAACACAATACTCTCAGTGTGGTCTCACCAGAGATTTTTAGAGTTGCAACATGACCTCTCTACCCATGAACTCAATCCCCCTATTAATGAAGCCTAGCATCCCATAGGCCTTCTTAACTATCCTATCAACCTGTGCAGCAACCTTGAGGGATGTATGGATTTGAACCCCAAGGTCCCTCTGTTCATCCACACTCTTAAGTAACCGACCGTTAACCCTGTACTCAGCCTTCCGATCTGTCCTTCCAAAATGCATCACCTCACACTTATCCGGATTGAACTCCATCTGCCACTTTTCTGTCCAACATTGCATCCTGTCTATATCCTCTTGCAACCTTCGACAACCTACAGCTTCATCCACAACTCCTCCAATCTTCATGTCATCCGCAAACTTACTCACCAATCCTTCCACCTCTTCATCCAGGTCATATATAAAAATCACAAAGAGCAGGGGTCCCAGGACAGATCCTTGCGGCACTCCACTAGTCACCGACCTCCCGGCAGAATACTTTCCTTCCACTACTACCCTCTGCTTTCTTCCTGTAAGCCAGTTTTTTTTATCCAAACAGCCAAGGTTCCACTGACCCCATGCCTCACAACTTTCTGGATGAGTCTCTCGTGGGGGATCTTGTCAAATGCCTTGTTAAAATCCATGTGGACCACATCTACCGCCCTACCCTCATCAATTTATTTTGTTACCTCTTCAAAAAACTCAGTTAGGCTTGTGAGGCACAACCTTCCCTTCACAAAGCCATGTTGACTATCTCTAAGTAGACTGTACTTCTCCAAATGCTCGCAAATCTTATCTTTCAGAATCCTTTCCAATAGTTTGCAGACCACCGACGTAAGACTCACTGGTCTATAGTTCCCAGGATTCTCCCTATTACCTTTTTTAAACAAGGGAACTACATTTGCCATTCTCCAATCCTCCGGCACCTCCCCTGCAGCCAAAGTGGATTCAAAGATCATAGCTACTGCTCCAGTGATCTCTTCTCTCACTTCCCACAGCAGCCTGCGGTATATCACATCCAGTCCTGGGGACTTATCAATCTTGATGTTTTTAAGAAGATCCAACACTTCTTCTTCCTAAATCTCTACATTGTACAGCACACAGACCTGTTCTATTTCGACCTCACCCTGATCAAGGTCCTTTTCACTTGTGAATACTGAAGCAAAGTAGTCATTTCAGACCTCCCCAACCTCCTCTGCCTCCAGGCACATGTTGCCTTCTTTATCCTTTAGCGGCTCCACCTTCATTCTTGTCGTCCTTCTGTTCTTCACATACGCATAGAATGCCTTGAGGTTCTCCTTAATCCTACATGCCAAGGCCTTCTCATGCCCCCTTCGAGCTTTCCTAAATCCTTTCTTAAGTTCCTTCCTGGCTACCCTATATTTCTCATGAGCCCCTCCTGCTTCCTGCTTCTTATATCTGACATATGCTTCCTTCTTCCTCTTGACGAGTTGCCTCACGTGTTTCGTCAGCCACGATTCCCTTTTCCTACCATTTTGTCCTTGTCTCAGTGGGACAAAACCTATCCTGAACCCAGCACAAGTGGTCCCTAAACTTCCTCCACATTACTTCTGTGCCTTCACCCTTGAACATCTGTTTCCAATTTACTCTCGCTAGTTCCTGCCTCATCCCTTCATATTTAGCCCTTCCCCAGTTAAGCACTTTCCCATTTTGTCTGTTTTTATCCTTTTCCATAGCTGTGCTGAAGCTAAGGGAATTGTGATCACTCTCACCAAAATGCTCCCCCACCAAGAGGTCTGCTACCCGACCAGGTTCATTACCCAGAACTAGATCCAGTATGGATCCAGCATCCTCTCATCAGCCAGTCCACATACTGTGTCAGGAATCCTTCTTGAACACACCTGGCAATCCTGTATTTTCTGCACCATTCTAAAATCTGCCTGCTTATCTGCTACTGGGTGTCCTGAGGGCTATTTGGGGGCCTATAGACTACTCCCAGCAGTGATTGAGGTTCAGTTCTCAATCATAAGCCTAACTCAAGATATCGTGTTGCTTTTTGTTTCTGCTCAGTCTACATTCCAGCTTGATACCGTGTCCCTATTCCAGCCTCGGATGCTCCTGCACTTGGGTCCAAACCACCCTCGTCGGGATATCTCAACAGAATAACGAGGTGATCGGAACTATATGCAACACTATAATTTTACAAAGCTGCAACGTATCTTCCTGACACAATTGCCTCAACTAATAAAGGCAAGCATGACATCGGTCTTCCTAACCACCCTATAAACCTGTGGAGCTACTTTCAAACAGCTGTGAACGTGGATCCCAAGATCATTCTTCTCATTAACACTGTTAAAGGTCTTGCATTTGTCAGTGTGCTGTCTCTTTATATTTGACCTACCCAGGTGCAAAACCTCATATTTGGCTGGTTTAAACTCCATCTGCTTTTTCTATGCCCGGAACTGCAACTGATCTGCAGGATATCCTATTGTATTCTTTACCAGTCATCTAAGCTACCCACACCACTAATATTCGTATCATCTGCAAACTTATTAACCAGCTCGTGTACATTTTCACCTATGTCGTTTACATAGATCACAAACTGCAGGGGTTCCAGTACAGATCCCTGCCGAACAGCACTAATCACAAACCTCTGTCTAGAAAATGTCCCTTCGAACACCATCCTTTGCTGGTTCTGAATCCAAACAGCAGGTTCTGTCCAGGAAGCCGGGCGAGGCTGACAGGTCGAGAAAGTTATTGGAACTCGCTGCCCAGCATCAGACCTCCCCACTCGGGACCAGTTTCAAAATAGCTAAATGAGACATCCCACCCTACAAAAACTGATTTCAGTGAGGTAGCACCATCAATTTGCGGGAGACTTCCGGGAGAAGCGGGATGTCTGCAATGGAGTAGCTCCTTAGCAGCCAGCCAGTTTAAATAACATTAGCTATGCTAATGAACGAATAACACCTGTTAAACTCACCTCAACACGTCTTTTACAGTCTTAACCCACCATGGGCAACAGAAAAGTCACTGTTGCAAACAGAGCAGCGAGCAACACTGTCATTACTTTTGACCCCTATTAGGCAGGGGTACACTTTAGTGTAGTATGGGGTGACGTACGATTTATATTTTCTTTTTTTGGAACACTCTGCCATGACAGACAGACAGTCTGTCTCTGTCTCTGTCTGCCTGCCTGTCTGTCTCTCTCTCTTTCAAAAAGATTGATTTCCGTTATATTGTATATAATCTGCGGGCATCAGAGAGCCACTATTCAAATACGGAAGACTCTCGGTACTTCCAGGAGAGGTGGGATGTCTGCTAAATAGATACTTTATTGATCCCAAAGGAAATTACTCTGTCAAGGTAGCATTACAAGTGCACAGATATACAGATACTAGAAGAAAAGTAAAAAAAAATGAAAAATAAGTTACCTCCAACAGTCTGACAGGAAGGGGGTCAATCACTTCCCCGGCTCATTACGCTCCGTAATGGACGAGGGTAAGAATGACCTAATACAGCGTTCTTTGGAGCAGCGCAGTTGTCCTCGTCTATTACTAAAAGTTCTCCTCTGTTCAGCCAAGACAGTGAGAAACATTGTCTAGAACTGCCAGTACTTTCCGGAGGGCCCCTTGTTCCCGCAGACAGTCATCCCTTCCCCGGCTCCCTATTCCAACTCCGATCCGCCGCCGGACCGCTTCGATGCAGAACGGGAGCCGAAAAACATCGCCCCTCCCGGAACTGCGCATGCGCAATGTGATCGTTTTTGGCATGGGGACGGGCCTCGAAAACAAACCCGCGGAAGCCGCAGATCTACGGGAATCCGGATCACGTGACTGGTGGGCATATCTCCCACATGGCAACAGAATCGGGCTTAACATCAAGTTAAGTCAAATCACTTTTTAATTGTCATGTCAACGATGACTTCTGGAACAGTATACAGTAAAACCGAAACAATGTTTATCAGGACCATGGTGCTACATGAAACAATACAAAAACTACACTGAACTACGTAAAACAACACAAAAACTGCGCTAGACTACAGACAACTCACATAAGAGTTGCTGGTGAACGCAGCAGGCCAGGCAGCATCTCTAGGAAGAGGTACAGTCGACGTTTCGGGCCGAGACCCTTCGTCAGGACCTCTTCCTAGGGATGCTGCCTGGTCTGCTGCATTCACCAGCAACTTTTATTTGTGTTGCTTGAAAATCCAGCATCTGCAGATTTCCCCGTGTTTGCGTTTTTCAACTAGACTACAGACCTACCCGGGACTGCATAAAGTGCACAAAACAGTGCAGGCATTACAATAAATAATAAACAAGACAATAAGCACAGTAGAGGGCAGTAGGTTGGCAAATGTCATGAAATTCGTTGTCTTTACAGCAGTAGTACAATGTAATACATTATAATAGACAAAAAAACAGAACTGCTGTAACTTAAATTAGTTAAATTAAATTAAGCATTGCAAAATTAAAATAAAAGACTAATAAACCAATTCCCTGGTTTGATTGTGTGGAAACATTAGTCAGCCTGGTTGCTGCTTTGGAACTACCGGAGGGACCCTTCACTGAAGTGTGCAATTTTCTGAGAACCTCAGCTCACTGAGTTTTGTCAGCTCCTGTTGAATTTATTGCCAAGTGTGCAAGTACGGGAAGGTAAAGGGACTGAGAAACACTGATCTGCAGCAGCATCACAGGCAAGTACATTCAGATAGCAAACCGAACATAAATTATACAATTCTATGTCATTAACAATATATAAATATAGATTTTGTGTTGCATGTGGCCCCTCAGCCAAACTGTTAACACAGTTTGGGAACATCTGCTCTCCAAGCACCGGTCCCGACAACACCGACTGGGACATCCTGCGGGCCCGGGAACGGTCTGGTTATTCCTTCCCATTAAACACACAGACAACAGGAAGAGGGGCAGGCCTCTCGGCTCCTCCAGCCTGTCCTGTCATTCAATTAGACCCCGGGCCGGTCCATCCTTGCCCCCAACACCACTCCTATCCCCACTTTTCCCAGACCATTGGCCTCACTTACATGTCAACAGTCTGCCGGTGTTTTCCCCCCCAATGTGGTGAATCCCTCTGCTCCCCACCACCGTGGGGGCAGACATTTCCACAGATGAGCCCCTCAGAGAGTATCAGCCCTATACTGTCCCCTCCCCGCTGTCAATGGGCTCCAACCCCGTCACCCACCGGGACAAACACCCTCTCAGACTCTATCCTGTCCCACCCCTCTGACACATCTTTATCCTCTCAAAAAATCCCCCTCCCTTGTTCTTCTGCCAGAATCCCTCCCCGGCGAGCTGGCATGAAGCTGATGGGCCGAGCCGTCTCCTCTCTAGTGCCGCATCAGACTCCGGATGTGGGAGATACATAGAAACATAGAAAATAGGTGCAGGAGTAGGTCATTTGGCCCTTCGAGCCTGCACCGCTATTTATTATGATCATGGCTGATCATCCAACTCAGAACACCGCCCCAGCCTTCCCTCCACACCCCCTGACCCCCGTAGCCACAAGGGCCATATCTAACTCCCTCTTAAATATAGCCAATGAACTGGCCTCAACTGTTTCCTGTGGCAGAGAATTCCACAGATTCACCACTCTCTGTGTGAAGAAGTTTTTCCTAATCTCGGTCCTAAAAGGCTTCCCCTCTATCCTCAAACTGTGACCCCTCGTTCTGGACTTCCCCAACACCGGGAACAATCTTCCTGCATCTAGCCTGTCCAATCCCTTTAGGATCTTATACGTTTCAATCAGATCCCCCCTCAATCTTCTAAATTCCAATGAGTACAAGCCCAGTTCATCCAGTCTTTCTTCATATGAAAGTCTTGCCATCCCAGGAATCAATCTGGTGAACCTTCTCTGTACTCCCTCTATGGCAAGGATGTCTTTCCTCAGATTAGGGGACCAAAACTGCACACAATACTCCAGGTGTGGTCTCACCAAGGCCTTGTACAACTGCAGTAGTACCTCCCTGCTCCTGTACTCAAATCCTCTCGCTATAAATGCCAGCATACCATTCGCCTTTTTCACCGCCTGCTGTACCTGCATGCCCACTTTCAATGCCTGGTGTATAATGACATCCAGGTCTCGTTGCACCTCCCCTTTTCCTAATCGGCCACCATTCAGATAATAATCTGTTTTCCTATTTTTGCCACCAAAGTGGATAACTTCATATTTATCCACATTAAATTGCATCTGCCATGAATTTGCCCACTCACCCAACCTATCCAAGTCACCCTGCATCCTCTTAGCATCCTCCTCACAGCTAACACTGCCACCCAGCTTCGAGTCATCCGCAAACTTGGAGATGCTGCATTTAATTCCCTCATCCAAGTCATTAATATATATTGTAAACAACTGGGGTCCCAGCACTGATCCTTGCGGTACCCCACTAGTCACCGCCTGCCATTCTGAAAAGGTCCCGTTTATTCCCACTCTTTGCTTCCTGTCTGCTAACCAACTCTCCACCCACACCAATACCTTACCCCCAATACCGTGTGCTTTAAGTTTGCACACTAATCTCCTGTGTGGGACCTTGTCAAAAGCCTTCTGAAAATCCAAATATACCACATCCACTGGTTCTCCCCTATCCACTCTACGAGTTACATCCTCAAAAAATTCTATGAGATTCGTCAGACATGATTTTCCTTTCACAAATCCATGCTGACTTTGTCCGATCATTTCACCGCTTTCCAAATGTGCTGTTATCACATCCTTCACAAGATGCTTCACAAGAGCCCATAACTTCCCTCGGAGGCAAATGGAAATAAATCATAAAGCGGGACCTTTACGGGAACTATATGCAACACTATAATTTTACAAAGCTGCAACGTATCTTCCTGACACAATTGCCTCAACTAATAAAGGCAAGCATGACATCGGTCTTCCTAACCACCCTATAAACCTGTGGAGCTACTTTCAAGCAGCTGTGAACGTGGATCCCAAGATCATTCTTCTCATTAACACTGTTAAAGGTCTTGCATTTGTCAGTGTGCTGTCTCTTTATATTTGACCTACCCAGGTGCAAAACCTCATATTTGGCTGGTTTAAACTCCATCTGCTTTTTCTATGCCCGGAACTGCAACTGATCTGCAGGATATCCTATTGTATTCTTTACCAGTCATCTAAGCTACCCACACCACTAATATTCGTATCATCTGCAAACTTATTAACCAGCTCGTGTACATTTTCACCTATGTCGTTTACATAGATCACAAACTGCAGGGGTTCCAGTACAGATCCCTGCCGAACAGCACTAATCACAAACCTCTGTCTAGAAAATGTCCCTTCGAACACCATCCTTTGCTGGTTCTGAATCCAAACAGCAGGTTCTGTCCAGGAAGCCGGGCGAGGCTGACAGGTCGAGAAAGTTATTGGAACTCGCTGCCCAGCATCAGACCTCCCCGCTCGGGACCAGCTTCAAAATAGCTAAATGAGACATCCCACCCTACAAAAACTGATTTCAGTGAGGTAGCACCATCAATTTGCGGGAGACTTCCGGGAGAAGCGGGATGTCTGCAATGGAGTAGCTCCTTAGCAGCCAGCCAGTTTAAATAACATTAGCTATGCTAATGAACGAATAACACCTGTTAAACTCACCTCAACACGTCTTTTACAGTCTTAACCCACCATGGGCAACAGAAAAGTCACTGTTGCAAACAGAGCAGCGAGCAACACTGTCATTACTTTTGACCCCTATTAGGCAGGGGTACACTTTAGTGTAGTATGGGGTGACGTACGATTTATATTTTCTTTTTTTGGAACACTCTGCCATGACAGACAGACAGTCTGTCTCTGTCTCTGTCTGCCTGCCTGTCTGTCTCTCTCTCTCTCTCTCTCTCTCTCTCTCTCTTTCAAAAAGATTGATTTCCGTTATATTGTATATAATCTGCGGGCATCAGAGAGCCACTATTCAAATACGGAAGACTCTCGGTACTTCCAGGAGAGGTGGGATGTCTGCTAAATAGATACTTTATTGATCCCAAAGGAAATTACTCTGTCAAGGTAGCATTACAAGTGCACAGATATACAGATACTAGAAGAAAAGTAAAAAAAAATGAAAAATAAGTTACCTCCAACAGTCTGACAGGAAGGGGGTCAATCACTTCCCCGGCTCATTACGCTCCGTAATGGACGAGGGTAAGAATGACCTAATACAGCGTTCTTTGGAGCAGCGCAGTTGTCCTCGTCTATTACTAAAAGTTCTCCTCTGTTCAGCCAAGACAGTGAGAAACATTGTCTAGAACTGCCAGTACTTTCCGGAGGGCCCCTTGTTCCCGCAGACAGTCATCCCTTCCCCGGCTCCCTATTCCAACTCCGATCCGCCGCCGGACCGCTTCGATGCAGAACGGGAGCCGAAAAACATCGCCCCTCCCGGAACTGCGCATGCGCAATGTGATAGTTTTTGGCATGGGGACGGGCCTCGAAAACAAACCCGCGGAAGCCGCAGATCTACGGGAATCCGGATCACGTGACTGGTGGGCATATCTCCCACATGGCAACAGAATCGGGCTTAACATCAAGTTAAGTCAAATCACTTTTTAATTGTCATGTCAACGATGACTTCTGGAACAGTATACAGTAAAACCGAAACAATGTTTATCAGGACCATGGTGCTACATGAAACAATACAAAAACTACACTGAACTACGTAAAACAACACAAAAACTGCGCTAGACTACAGACAACTCACATAAGAGTTGCTGGTGAACGCAGCAGGCCAGGCAGCATCTCTAGGAAGAGGTACAGTCGACGTTTCGGGCCGAGACCCTTCGTCAGGACCTCTTCCTAGAGATGCTGCCTGGTCTGCTGCATTCACCAGCAACTTTTATTTGTGTTGCTTGAAATTCCAGCATCTGCAGATTTCCCCGTGTTTGCGTTTTTCAACTAGACTACAGACCTACCCGGGACTGCATAAAGTGCACAAAACAGTGCAGGCATTACAATAAATAATAAACAAGACAATAAGCACAGTAGAGGGCAGTAGGTTGGCAAATGTCATGAAATTCGTTGTCTTTACAGCAGTAGTACAATGTAATACATTATAATAGACAAAAAAACAGAACTGCAGTAACTTAAATTAGTTAAATTAAATTAAGCATTGCAAAATTAAAATAAAAGACTAATAAACCAATTCCCTGGTTTGATTGTGTGGAAACATTAGTCAGCCTGGTTGCTGCTTTGGAACTACCGGAGGGACCCTTCACTGAAGTGTGCAATTTTCTGAGAACCTCAGCTCACTGAGTTTTGTCAGCTCCTGTTGAATTTATTGCCAAGTGTGCAAGTACGGGAAGGTAAAGGGACTGAGAAACACTGATCTGCAGCAGCATCACAGGCAAGTACATTCAGATAGCAAACCGAACATAAATTATACAATTCTATGTCATTAACAATATATAAATATAGATTTTGTGTTGCATGTGGCCCCTCAGCCAAACTGTTAACACAGTTTGGGAACATCTGCTCTCCAAGCACCGGTCCCGACAACACCGACTGGGACA
Organism: Mobula birostris; assembly: GCF_030028105.1. Taxonomy (NCBI): domain Eukaryota; kingdom Metazoa; phylum Chordata; class Chondrichthyes; order Myliobatiformes; family Myliobatidae; genus Mobula; species Mobula birostris. Next base: position 92,590,097 of record NC_092382.1, read on the forward strand.
TCCTGCGGGCCCGGGAACGGTCTGGTTATTCCTTCCCATTAAACACACAGACAACAGGAAGAGGGGCAGGCCTCTCGGCTCCTCCAGCCTGTCCTGTCATTCAATTAGACCCCGGGCCAGTCCATCCTTGCCCCCAACACCACTCCTATCCCCACTTTTCCCAGACCATTGGCCTCACTTACATGTCAACAGTCTGCCGGTGTTTTCCCCCCCAATGTGGTGAATCCCTCTGCTCCCCACCACCGTGGGGGCAGACATTTCCACAGATGAGCCCCTCAGAGAGTATCAGCCCTATACTGTCCCCTCCCCGCTGTCAATGGGCTCCAACCCCGTCACCCACCGGGACAAACACCCTCTCAGACTCTATCCTGTCCCACCCCTCTGACACATCTTTATCCTCTCAAAAAATCCCCCTCCCTTGTTCTTCTGCCAGAATCCCTCCCCGGCGAGCTGGCATGAAGCTGATGGGCCGAGCCGTCTCCTCTCTAGTGCCGCATCAGACTCCGGATGTGGGAGATACATAGAAACATAGAAAATAGGTGCAGGAGTAGGTCATTTGGCCCTTTGAGCCTGCACCGCTATTTATTATGATCATGGCTGATCATCCAACTCAGAACACCGCCCCAGCCTTCCCTCCATACCCCCTGACCCCCGTAGCCACAAGGGCCATATCTAACTCCCTCTTAAATATAGCCAATGAACTGGCCTCAACTGTTTCCTGTGGCAGAGAATTCCACAGATTCACCACTCTCTGTGTGAAGAAGTTTTTCCTAATCTCGGTCCTAAAAGGCTTCCCCTCTATCCTCAAACTGTGACCCCTCGTTCTGGACTTCCCCAACACCGGGAACAATCTTCCTGCATCTAGCCTGTCCAATCCCTTTAGGATCTTATACGTTTCAATCAGATCCCCCCTCAATCTTCTAAATTCCAATGAGTACAAGCCCAGTTCATCCAGTCTTTCTTCATATGAAAGTCTTGCCATCCCAGGAATCAATCTGGTGAACCTTCTCTGTACTCCCTCTATGGCAAGGATGTCTTTCCTCAGATTAGGGGACCAAAACTGCACACAATACTCCAGGTGTGGTCTCACCAAGGCCTTGTACAACTGCAGTAGTACCTCCCTGCTCCTGTACTCGAATCCTCTCGCTATAAATGCCAGCATACCATTCGCCTTTTTCACCGCCTGCTGTACCTGCATGCCCACTTTCAATGCCTGGTGTATAATGACACCCAGGTCTCGTTGCACCTCCCCTTTTCCTAATCGGCCACCATTCAGATAATAATCTGTTTTCCTATTTTTGCCACCAAAGTGGATAACTTCATATTTATCCACATTAAATTGCATCTGCCATGAATTTGCCCACTCACCCAACCTATCCAAGTCACCCTGCATCCTCTTAGCATCCTCCTCACAGCTAACACTGCCACCCAGCTTCGAGTCATCCGCAAACTTGGAGATGCTGCATTTAATTCCCTCATCCAAGTCATTAATATATATTGTAAACAACTGGGGTCCCAGCACTGATCCTTGCGGTACCCCACTAGTCACCGCCTGCCATTCTGAAAAGGTCCCGTTTATTCCCACTCTTTGCTTCCTGTCTGCTAACCAACTCTCCACCCACACCAATACCTTACCCCCAATACCGTGTGCTTTAAGTTTGCACACTAATCTCCTGTGTGGGACCTTGTCAAAAGCCTTCTGAAAATCCAAATATACCACATCCACTGGTTCTCCCCTATCCACTCTACGAGTTACATCCTCAAAAAATTCTATGAGATTCGTCAGACATGATTTTCCTTTCACAAATCCATGCTGACTTTGTCTGATCATTTCACCGCTTTCCAAATGTGCTGTTATCACATCCTTCACAAGATGCTTCACAAGAGCCCATAACTTCCCTCGGAGGCAAATGGAAATAAATCATAAAGCGGGACCTTTACTTTGGAGTTTGTCCGAGCTTGACGGGAAGACCAGGACGAAGATGGGAGACGAGATCAGTGGGGGTACCGCCCACTCGGCTGGTCCACCTCCGCTATTGGGTATAACCAATGATTGACATCATTTCGCATCAATGGGAATAGCGTGTCTCGTGGATCCAGCAGGGGTGGGGAGAGGGCGATGGGGGTCACTGATTGCTGGGCCAGTCGTTTTCGAATGACTCTGCTATAGTTGGATGCATCAGCAAGGGAGATGAGGCTGAGTACAGGGCTACGGTAGGAAACTTTGTCACATGGTTTGAGCAGAATTATCTGCAGCTTAATATGAAAAAGACTAAGGAGCTGGTGGTAGACCTGAGGAGAGCTAAGGTACCGGTGACCCCTGTTTCCATCCAGGGGGTCAGTGTGGACATGGTGGAGGATTACAAATACCTGGGGATACAAATTGACAATAAACTGGACTGGTCTAAGAACACTGAGGCTGTCTACAAGAAGGGTCAGAGCCGTCTCTATTTCCTGAGGAGACTGAGGTCCTTTAACATCTGCCGGACGATGCTGAGGATGTTCTAAGAGTCTGTGGTGGCCAGTGCCATCATGTTTGCTGTTGTGTGCTGGGGCAGCAGGCTGAGGGTAGCAGACACCAACAGAATCAACAAACTCATTTGTAAGGCCAGTGATGTTGTGGGGATGGAACTGGACTCTCTCACGGTGGTGTCTGAAAAGAGGATGCTGTCTAAGTTGCATGCCATCTTGGTCAATGTCTCCCATCCACTACCTAATGTACTGGGTGGGCACAGGAGTACATTCAGCCAGAGACTCATCCCACCGAGATGCAGCACAGAGTGTCATAGGAAGTCATTCCTGCCTGTGGCCATCAAACTTTACAACTCCTCGCTTGGAGGCTTGGACACCCTGAGCCGATAGGCTGGTCCTGGACTTATTTCATAATTTACTGGCATAATTTACGCATTACTATTTAACTATTTATGACTATTTTCTATTACTATTCTATTATTATTTATTATTTCTATGACTATTACTATTTACTATTTACTAATAGTAATATTACTCTTAGTATTTCTATTACTATTTATTATTTATGGTGCAACTGTAATGAAAACCAATTTCCCCCGGGATCAATAAAGTATGACTATGACTATGTTAAATCATCTCAGCGCGAGCAGCGCGCGCGCGCTGTGTGTGTGTGTGTGTGTGTGTGTGTGTGTGTGACATCAGGCACGTGACGTCAGATCCCGGTGTGGGGAACCCATGCATGATGTGAGGTGCGTGCAGGGGTGCAGCGTTAATTTTTTAGGTGCCGGAGCTGACAAAATGCTTGCCATTTCCTACATCCTCTCTCTATATATGTCACACCCAATTTGTGTACTTGCTCATTTCATGTACTGGGCAACTTCCTTGCCCCATTCATGTAGTGAGCAGGTACACAAATTGTGTGTGACATATATATATATGAATAGGGCTCCTTATAATGTCAAGCACTAAACCAAGATGAAAGAAATATATGAATTCCAGAGCTCCACAGAAATATAGTGATAGTTAAGACATTAACAAGAATATAGCCTATCACTACATTTCAGCATATAACTGGTACAATAAAACATATAATACTTAATTTAATAATATGACAAAGTATTGCACAGATGCTCTCACTAATTATCATAAAATATAATTAGCAAGCAAGAAAAGAAAAATACAGTAATCATGTATTTTACCAATTTAAAGATAATTACCTACTTACCAAATGCCACCAATGAGAAGTTTCACAATAATTCCCACAAAGGGTCGGGCGTAATATGTGTTCGGGGGTCTGAAGCAACTCTTGTCCAGGTGTCACCTGCTGATCTGTGGTACCGCAACCACAATGTGACATATGGCTCAGGATTCCACTGAACTAGAGGAGATCCGTGTAGTTTAGATTAGATTATGAGGACACTCAGTCCTCGTTTATTGTCATTTAGAAATGCATGCATTAAGAGTGATACAATGTTCCTCCAGTATGATATCACAGAAACACAAGACAGACCAAGACTGAAACTGACAAAAACCACATAATTATTACATATAGTTACAACAGCGTAAAGCAATATCGTAATTTGATAAGAGCAGACCATGGACACGGTGGAAAAAAAAGTCTCAAGTCCCAACAGCCCCAACATCTCACACAGATGGTAGAAGGGAGAAACTCTCCCTGCCACAAGCTTCCAGTGCCGCAAACTTCTGATGCGGCATCCTGGACACAGTCCGACTCTAAGTCTGTCCGAAAACTTCGAGCCTCTGACCAGCCCTCCGACACCGAGCACCGAGCACCGTAACAAACGTAAGTGCTGATACATGATCTATGAGAATCCTTGAGTGTGTTGTTGTTATTATCAAGTTCATCTGACTGAATCTTCTCTCACACTCAGCAGTACTAATAGGAATAACTTGCGAACAGCTCAGTAATGGGCGTAAATCTTGGGGGATGCGGTGTCCACGATCCTCCACATAATCTCTGAAGACATTTATTACAGAGGAAGAAGAAAGCTTAAACCTCTTACAGAGAGATAATATTGCAGCTTCTCCATAATTAGGTGGTATTTCAGCAGGCCAGTTATCTTTATCAAGGACACACACTTCGTTTAGCAGGGATTTATACAGACTTTAAGGTTTAGAAGTTTGAGAACCTTTCAAGGATGTTGCCGTGAACATACTGTGCTGCAAATTGTCTATAAGACTAGTAAGAAACTGTAGAAAATTAATGGAGACAATTTTGTTGTTGCTTGTTGAGGTAATTTCTCCAAACTTCCCCTTTTCAACTGCCTCTTGATCTTCTAGAGTTTTTGTACCAGGTTGGTCTTTCAGTCCATGCAGTGACCTTATGCTCCATTGGGTCAGTTTGTCTGCATAAGCAGTCGTAGTAGTGCGTTTCTGTAAACACTCTGACAGTAAACCAAGTTCATGCAACGTGTCATACGTTAGAGCTCAGTCCAATAGAAATTGTTCTGAAGAATCTTTTTAACAGACCTTCATAGGTTTTTCTGTCACTCCCAGATCTTGTTTCATGCTTCATTGCTTTTTCAAAATGAAAACACAATGCTTCATAATTTTGCCACACTGCTGAAACTGTTCGAAACGAGCTAGCTACCCACCTGGTGCCCAGAACATGGCCTATTTTGCAAATTTGTTGTTCTAGTTCAGAGGCACATTCAGACAGTTCCTTTTGATTTTGAGGTGATCTACTGTAAACAGAGTACAATTTGTCCATAAATAATTGAAAATGATTTATTCCATGAACATCTCTCACCGAATCACCTACTGCAAGTTCTAATCTGTGTTTAAGACAGTGCCAAATTATCACATCAGGATAATGAGAATTGTAGTAAAAATCTTGAAGTTCCAATAAGCCAAAGTGATTAGAGTATGGTCTGTCATTCTGAGCTAAATAATATGCAGTACGAAAAATTGAACAGGTTGCCTTTAGATGCGAAGCATTCATGGTGTCACATAATTTTCCAAGAGAATCTTCATGAGCTATATTTTCAACACAGAGAAGCAGTGTGAGCTTTTGATAATTTGTGATCAACCATTTTTTTTTCTGAAAGACTTGGATCGGCTCCATAATAGGATACTTGGTACATCTACCATTCATTTGACAGCCTCAAACCCTTGGAAGTGAAAAGTGTCAGATTGCTTTTGTTTGCACATACTTTACACCCAAGTTTATCATCCAAGAAGTCTAACCAGGGATAAGTTTACTTCTTTTCCTTCCACATTTCTTCAGTCCAAACATCTGAACAGGGATATAAACCCTGTTTGAGATTAAGAATCTCTGGAGGCGAAGGCCCCAAATCCTCGGCTTTGCCTATTGCCTGTTGCCGGGTATGGGGTCGAAGCGCTTGGCAGAGATGGTGCTCGGTGCTCAGCGTCAGAGGGCTGGTCGGAGGCTCGAAGTTTTCGGACGGACTCAGAGTCGGACTGTGGTCAGATGCTTCCAGGATGCTGCATCGGCAAGTTTGCGGCGCTGGAAGCTCATGGAAGGGAGTTCCTCCCTTCAACCATCTGCGTGAAATGATGGGACTTTCAAGAGACTTTGAGACTTGTTTTTACGTGCCCCTGGTCTGTTCTTCATCAAATTACGGTATTGCTTTGCACTGCTGTAACTATATGTTATAATTATGTGGTTTTTGTCAGTTTTTTTTAGTCTTGGTTTGTCTTGTGTTTCTGTGATATCATTCTGGAGGAACAAATTGTATCATTTCTTAATGCATGCATTACTGAAGGACAATAAAAGAGGACTGCGTGTCCTCGTAATCTAATCTAAAACTGATTTTGAAGGACCATTACTTTCAGAACTGCATTTGGACCCGGTTAGAAAATTTGAACTAGGAGCAGGCAAAACACAGCTTTTGTCACTTTTACTGTTACCAGTCTCTTGTACGTTATTCTTGTTGCACTCCTCAGCTTGTTTACGAAATAAAGAAGTTAACGTTGTTTGCTTAGAAGCCATAGGGTTGTTACTGAGAAAAATTTACTTTTGTATTAGCGAGTAATCCACGGACCACCAGAGATGTAGACTTACTAAATGCTTTTTCACGCATAATTTTGCCATCAATAGGGATATGATTCTGTGACATGTCCTCTAGCCACACACTTAATGCTTTATCAGTCTTTGAAAGCACTTTATCACGAACCATTCTTGCCGTTGTAGGAGTAGCACTAACACCTCCACGAATTTCAGCTTCTTTCTGCTTTATTGTGCGAACGCTCGATTCGTTCTTACCGACCTTACGGACGACGTCGGCAAGCGACATGCCAGTTTTCAAAAGATCTAAGATTTTTATTTTCTCGCCGAACAATGGTCAAACAACGGGAGCTGGAGAGAGACCGAGGATCTGTGAAACGACAGGAGGCTACAGCAGGGTATGCTGGGACAACGAGTCGAGCGAGGAGGAATTTCACAAATACTTAAATAAAAAAGTCACAGCTCCAGGATTTCTCCAAAAACAATCACATATCCTAATATTATTAGTGGTATTTTACCCACCAGCCAATACCCCGTCTCTTCAACCCCCGCTTCCGTAAAATTCCCTCTATTTAATATGCGGCCGCAGTTTATTTTGACTTTTTTTCACAGAGGTGCCGGAGTGGTGCTCCGGCAGCACTGCACCCCTGGGCGCGTGTATTTAAAAACAATTTAATTGACATTTCTTATGATTTCAGTGGGAGCAAAAATTAACCACAGGTTTTATCACAGCTTTGTGCCCGTTTTTTTTGGTGGAACGGCAGCGTAGTATTTCTCTCGAGGTGGGTTTTAAAACCCCCAAATATTCTTGGGGGATAACTTTCCAGAGTGATCTGGTTTGGGGTGGATTCTGTTAGTGGATTGTCTCGTTTTTTCATATTTTGTTAAACAACGGTTTCAGTAATATTAACCAGAATTTCCCGCGGGGTCAACAGATGACCTCTCGTTCCTGCAGTCATTGTCTCCTGGTAAACTAAATACTCTAACAATGCGGACCCTTCCTCAAGAGCGGTGATAAGAATTATGTCTTTTGGTCTGATAAGAATTATGTCTTTTGGTCTTCGAAGTTCGCTCACGTTCAGTTGGCTGTTCTTGATCAGGTGAAGGTCGGGGGTGTCCCAGTGAAAGAGACGGACGGCCGAATTCTCGGCGTTGCTCGTCCGGCCGTCGGAGTTGGCGCCGCGTGGACTTCCGACCACTGGTGGTGCTGTGGGGACCTCCGACCACTTGCGGCGATGTGGGGACCTCCGACCACTTGCGGCGCTGCGGAGAGCTCCGGCCACGCGTGGCGCCGCGGGTTCCCTACGTGAGGCGCAGGCGCAGTGCTGACCCCGGCGGTTGCCGGGGGGTGTCCTGCTCGGGCGGCGGTGAGGAAGGGGGCCGATTTCGGGTTAGTGTGAATCGGGGGCCGGTTGCAGTGGGACGGGGCCGGTGCTGAGCTCTGCCGGACGGCTGGGGCCTTCGGGCAGCCCCGGTTTTAGTTTTGCACTCGAGCCGGGGCCGTGGGATCAGTTAGTTGTGGTTGCCCAAGCTGGGCGAGAATAATCAGTGCGTGTGAGCAGGGAGAGGTTATGGGGGATGTGTGGGTCTGGGGAGGGTGTGGGACCGTAGGCGGGGGAGGTGGGGAGATCGGACGCTGCGTGGCCCGGGAAAAATGGGTCCCGGCATAAATTAAAGTCGTAAACAAGGGAAGATTTGATCCTGTGGGTCAGGAAGCAACAATTCTCTCTCCGAGCAACACACATCCAAGTTGCTGTTGAACGCAGCAGGCCAGGCAGCATCTGTAGGAAGAGGTACAGTCGACGTTTCAGGCCGAGACCCTTCGTCAGGACTAACTGAAGGAAGAGTGAGTAAGGGATTTGAAAGTTGGAGGGGGAGGGGGAGATCCAAAATGATAGGAGAAGACAGGAGGGGGAGGGATAGAGCCAAGAGCTGGACAGGTGATTGGCAAAAGGGGATACGAGAAGATCATGGGACAGGAGGTCCGGGAAGAAAGACAAGGTCGGGGGGAAACCCAGAGGATGGACAAGGGACATAGGGAGAAAAAGGAGAGAGAGAGAAAGAATATGTGTATAAAAATAAATATCGGATGGGGTACGAGGGGGAGGTGGGGCATTAGCGGAAGTTAGAGAAGTCGATGTTCATGCCATCAGGTTGGAGGCTACCCAGACGGAATATAAGGTGTTGTTCCTCCAACCTGAGTGTGGCTTCATCTTTACAGTAGAGGAGGCCGTGGATAGACATGTCAGAATGGGAATGGGATGTGGAATTAAAATGTGTGGCTACTGGGAGATCCTGCTTTCTCTGGCGGACAGAGTGTAGGTCTCCCAGTCTGCGTCGGGTCTCGCCAATATATAGAAGGCCACATCGGGAGCACCGGACGCAGTATATCACCCCAGCCGACTCACAGGTGAAGCGTTGCCTCACCTGGAAGGACTGTCTGGGGCCCTGAATGGTGGTGAGGGAGGAAGTTTAAGGGCCTGTGTAGCACTTGTTCCGCTTACACGGATAAGTGCCGGGAAGGAGATTGGTGGGGAGGGATGGGGAGGACGAATGGACAAGGGAGTTGCGTAGGGTCCAATCCCTGCAGTAAGCAGAGGGGGGGGGAAGATGTGCTTAGTGGTGGGATCCCGTTGGAGGTGGCGGAAGTTATGGAGAATAATATGTTGGACCCGGAGGCTGGTGGGGTGGTAGGTGAGGACCAGGGGAACCCTATTCCTAGTGGGGTGGCAGGAGGATGGAGTGAAAGCAGATGTGCGTGAAATGGGGGAGATGGGTTTGAGAGCAGAGTTGATGCTGGAGGAAGGGAAGCCCCTTTCTTTAAAAAAGGAGGACATCTCCCTCGTCCTGGAATGAAAAGCCTCATCCTGAGAGCAGATGCGGCGGAGACGGAGGAATTGCGAGAAGGGGATGGCATTTTTGCAAGAGACAGGCTGAGAAGAGGGATAGTCCAGATAGCTGTGAGAGTCAGTAGGCCTTTCTTGTTCCCCTAATTCCGTTCTTCAGTTCCATCCTGCCTATCTTGTAACTCTTTACAGCTCTCTTCGACCCTTGCTTCCTAAACCTTAAATCAGCTTCTTTCTTCCTTGTCACTACACGTTCTACAGCTCCTGCCAACCAGGGCTCCTTCACCCTACTATCCTTACTCTGCCTCAGTGGGAGAACCTGTCCAGAGCCCCGCGCAAGTGCTGCTGAGAATACCTCCACATTTCCGTTGTGCATTTCCCAGAGCAAAATCTGTGTCTGATTTATGTTGTAAGGATCCAGGCTGATAGCACCACCATTCCCCTTCCTAATTAATTAGTCTGGGGACTGAAACAGGGCTGTCAGGAAAGAGCAGGGAAATGGGATTAGTTTGGGGACTGACACGAGACTGGGATTAGTTTGGGGACTGACACGAGGCTGTGGGATTAGTTTGGGGACTGACACGAGGCTGTGGGATTAGTTTGGGGACTGACATGAGACTGTAGGATTAGTTTGGGGCTGACACGACACTGTGGGATTAGTGTGGGGCTGAGACGAGACTGTGGGATTAGTTTGGGGACTGACACAAGACTGGGATTAGTTTGGGGATGGACACAAGTTTGTTGGATTAGTTTCGGAATGGATACGAGACTGTGGGATTAGTCTGGGGACTGACACGGGACTGTGGGATTAGTCTGGGGACTGACACGAGACTGTGAGATTAGTCTGGGGACTGACACAGGACTGGGATTAGTTTGGGGACTGACACGGGACTATGGGATTAGTCTGGGGATTGACATGAGACTGTGCGATTAGTTTGGGGATGGATACTAGACTGTGGGATGAGTTTGGTGATGGACACGAGACTGTGGGTTAGTTTGCCGATGGACAGAAGTTTGTGGGGTTAGTTTGGGGATGGACACGAAGCTGTGAGATTTGTTTGGGGACGGACACGAGACTGTGGAATTAGTTTGCAGGCTGACCCGAGACTGTGGGATTATTTGGGTAATGGTCACAAGACTGTGAGACTTGTTTGGGGACAGACACGAGACTGTGGGATTACTTTATTTTATTGTTGCCAAACAATTGATGCTGGAGCATACAATCATCACAGTGATATTTGATTCTGCGCTTTGCGCTCCCTGGATTACAAATCAATAGTAAATATTAAAAATTTAAATGATAAATTGTAAATAGAAAATAGAAAAGTGAAAGTAAGGTAGTGCAAAAAAAAACGGGAGGCAGATCCGGATATTTGGAGGGTACGGCCCAGGATTAGTTTGACAACTGACACAGACTGTGGGATTAGTTTGGGGGATGGACACAAGGCTGAGTGATCACTTTGGGGACGGTCACGAGGCTGTGGGATCAGTTTGGGGACAGACAGGAGACTGGGATTAATTTGTGGATGGACACGAGACTGTGGGAAGAGTTTGAAGGCTGACACGGGACTGGGATTAGTTTGAGGACGGGCACAAGGTTGTGGGATTAGTTTGGTGATAGGCACGAGATTGCGGGGTTAATTTGACTACTGAGATGAAAATGTGGGATTAGTTTGAAGGCTGACATGAGACTGGGATTAGTTTGGGATCTTACACGAGGCTGTGGGATTAGTCTGGGGACTGACACGAGACTGTGGGATTAGTCTGGGGACTGACACAGGACTGGGATTAGTTTGGGGACTGACACGGGACTATGGGATTAGTCTGGGGATTGACATGAGACTGTGCGATTAGTTTGGGGATGGATACTAGACTGTGGGATGAGTTTGGTGATGGACACGAGACTGTGGGTTAGTTTGCCGATGGACAGAAGTTTGTGGGGTTAGTTTGGGGATGGACACGAAGCTGTGAGATTTGTTTGGGGACGGACACGAGACTGTGGAATTAGTTTGCAGGCTGACCCGAGACTGTGGGATTATTTGGGTAATGGTCACAAGACTGTGAGACTTGTTTGGGGACAGACACGAGACTGTGGGATTACTTTATTTTATTGTTGCCAAACAATTGATGCTGGAGCATACAATCATCACAGTGATATTTGATTCTGCGCTTTGCGCTCCCTGGATTACAAATCAATAGTAAATATTAAAAATTTAAATGATAAATTGTAAATAGAAAATAGAAAAGTGAAAGTAAGGTAGTGCAAAAAAAAACGGGAGGCAGATCCGGATATTTGGAGGGTACGGCCCAGGATTAGTTTGACAACTGACACAGACTGTGGGATTAGTTTGGGGGATGGACACAAGGCTGAGTGATCACTTTGGGGACGGTCACGAGGCTGTGGGATCAGTTTGGGGACAGACAGGAGACTGGGATTAATTTGTGGATGGACACGAGACTGTGGGAAGAGTTTGAAGGCTGACACGGGACTGGGATTAGTTTGAGGACGGGCACAAGGTTGTGGGATTAGTTTGGTGATAGGCACGAGATTGCGGGGTTAATTTGACTACTGAGATGAAAATGTGGGATTAGTTTGAAGGCTGACATGAGACTGGGATTAGTTTGGGATCTTACACGAGGCTGTGGGATTAGTTTGGGGACTGACACGAGACTGTGAGATCAGTTTGTGGACTGACACGAGGCTGTGAGATTAGTTTGTGAACTGACACGAGACTGTGAGATCAGTTTGTGGACTGACACGAGACTGTGGGATTGGTTTGGGGATGGACACGATACTGCGGGATTACTTTGACTACTGAGATGAAAATGTGGGATTAGTTTGAAGGCTGACATGAGACTGTGGGGTTGGTTTGGGATGGACACGAGACTGTGAGATTAGTTTGTGGACTGACACGAGATTGTGAGATCAGTTTGGGGACGGACACAAGGCTGTGGGATTAGTTTGGGGACTGACACAAGGCTGTGGGGTTGGTTTGGGGATGGACACGAGACTGTGGGATCAGCTTGGGGATGGACACGAGACTGTGAGATCAGTTTGGGGACGGACACAAGTCTGTGGGATTAGTTTGGGGACTGACACGAGGCTGTGGGGTTGGTTTGGCGATGGACATGAGACTGTGGGATTAGTTTGGGGACTCATTCGAGACTGGGATTAGCTTGGATTTGTACACGAGACTGGGATTTGATTGGAGATGGACTCGAGACTGCGGGTTTAATTTGACTACTGAGACAAGACTATGGGATTAGTTTGGGGATGGAGACGAGACTGGGAGATTTGTTTGGGGATGGATATGAGACTGGGATTAGATTGGGGATGGACACGAGGCTGCGGGTTTAGATTGGGGATGGACTAGAGATTGTGGGTTTAATTTGACTACTGGGACGTGACTGTGGGATTAGCTTGAAGGCTGACACGACACTGGAATTAGATTGGGGTCTGACATGAGGCTGTGGGATTAGTTTGGGGACGGACACGAGGCTGTGGGAGCTGTTTGGGGATGGATACGAGACTGGGATTAGATTAGGGTCTGACATGAGGCTGTGGGATTAGTTTGGGGACGGACACGAGGCTGTGGGATTGGTTTGGGGGATGGAGATGAGGCTGTGGGAGTTGTTTGGGGATGGATACGAGACTGGGATTAGATTGGGGACTGACACGAGGCTGTGGGATTTGTTTGGGGATGGATACGAGACTGGGTTTAGATTGGGGATGGACACGAGACTGCAGGTTTAATTTGACTACTGAGATGAAAATGTGGGATTAGTTTGAAGGCTGACATGAGACTGGGATTAGTTTGGGATCTTACACGAGGCTGTGGGATTAGTTTGGGGACTGATGAGACTGTGAGATTAGTTTGGGGATGGACACAAGGCTGTGAGATCAGTTTGGGGATGGACACGAGGCTGTGGGATTAGTTTGGGGATGGACACGAGACTGTGAGATCAGTTTGGGGACGGACACAAGGCTGTGGGATTAGTTTGGGGACTGACACGAGGCTGTGGGGTTGGTTTGGCGATGGACACGAGACTGTGGAATTAGTTTGGGGACTCCTTCGAGACTGGGATTAGCTTGGAGTTGGACACGAGACTGGGATTTGATTGGAGATGGACTCGAGACTGCGGGTTTAATTTGACTACTGAGACAAGACTATGGGATTAGTTTGGGGATGGAGACGAGACTGGGAGATTTGTTTGGGGATGGATACGGGACTGGGATTAGATTGGGGACTGACACGAGGCTGTGGGATTTGTTTGGGGATGGATACGAGACTGGGATTAGATTTGGGATGGACACGAGACTGTAGGTTTAACTTGACTACTGAGATGAGAATGTGGGATTAGTTTGAAGGCTGACACGAGAATGTGGGATTAGTTTGGGGATGGACACGATACTGTGGGACTAGTGTGGGGATTAACACGAGACTGTGGGAATAGTTTGAGGACTGACAGGCGACTCTGTGACTAGTTTGACTACTGACACGATATTATGGGATTAAGTTTATTGCTGACACGAGACTGTGGGATTAGATTGGGGATGGACACGAGACTGGGATTAGCTTCGGGATGGACACGAGACTGTGGGATTAGTTTGGGGACTGACACGAGACTGTGGGATTAGATTGATAATGGACACGCGACTGTGGGTTTAATTTGACTACCGAGACGAGAATGTGGGATTAGTTTGAAGGCTGACACGAGACTTTGGGATTAGTTTGCGGACTGACATGAGACTGGGATTTGTATGGGGACTGACACTAGACTCTGGGATTAGTTTGGGGACTTGAACAAGACTGTAGGATTAATTTGGGAACTGACAGAAGACTGTGGGATTACTTTGGGGACTGACACGAGACTGTGGGATTACTTTGGGGACTGACACGAGACTGTGGGATTACTTTGGGGACTGACACGAGACTGTGGGCACACAGCGGTGCATGCAGATTAATTTGGCAACTGACTGGCTGTAGAACAACAGATAGATTAGCTTGGGGACTGACACGAGAGTGTGGGATGAGGTTGGAGACTGACACGCGACTGTGGAATTAGTGTGTCTTCCTTGTTTATGAAGTGAGGCTGCTGGAACAGAGTGAATCACTCTGAAATATCAATTTTGTTGTACTTTACAACAGTCTTTGGTGTGTATCATTCCGTGAGTATTTAAAGTAATCTGTCGAGCTAAATTAAGTCCATACAGTGATTTACACCTCTCCATCAAGGATCCCTCCCCACACGGCCCTCCCCCTCATTTTGTACTCTCACCCCACTGTTCCTTTCACCTCTGGACCACAGAATCCTCAGCCCTGGAGTTTCACTGGCCCCACCAGTCCCAGCAACCTGGGGCGGGGGAAGGGGTGGGTTGTGGCTGTTTCGATCCTCCCACCCCTGGCCCCATGAATCCGTCCAATGCTGAAGTAAATCTCCAACCCTCCGTCCCCTCACCTTTGACCTCAGGATGCTATCAGGTCTCAGAAGTGGGTATCAGCATCCTCCGCTCGCCAGGAGAGGATGAGACGGAGAGAGAGCTACCGTGACTCCTCTGACCGTGAGGAGGGTTCCACCCCATCCGCTAAAGTTTTCCGCCACCTCCCGGGAAGCCGAGTCTGAGCTGAATGGTCCAACTTTGATCGCCTGCCCCTCCTGGGCCTGAAAGGGGAGCGAGGCCCCTTTGTACACAGTCCTGGGACGATTCCCCTCCTCCTGCTACCTCAGCTCCCTTAGCACCTAGGACAGAAGTCTGCGGTAGATATGAAAGGCCACACAGGAGGTTGGGCTGTATTGGGTCCCGGGAATGGAGACTGGGCACCCGCGGCCTCCCTATTGAAGAAGAGCAATAAGAACCAAGAGAAGATCTGCAACTGCTGGAAATCAAAGTTATACAAAATTCTGGAGGAGCTCAGCAGGCCCGTCCCTGTCCCCCTCCCCTCCCCTGTCCCCCTCCCCTCCCCTGTCCCCCTCCCCTCCCCGTCCCTGTCCCCTCCCCTCCCCTGTCCCTGTCCCCTCCCCTCCCCTGTCCCCCTCCCCTCCCCTGTCCCCCTCCCCTCCCCGTCCCTGTCCCCTCCCCTCCCCTGTCCCTGTCCCCTCCCCTCCCCTGTCCCCCTCCCCTCCCCTGTCCCCCTCCCCTCCCCGTCCCTGTCCCCTCCCCTCCCCTGTCCCCCTCCCCTCCCCTGTCCCCCTCCCTCTCCCCTGTCCCCCTCCCCTCCCCTGTCCCCCTCCCCTCCCCTGTCCCTCCACCTCCCCGTCCCTGTCCCCCTCCCCTCCCCTGTCCCCCTCCCCTCCCCGTCCCTCCACCTCCCCGTCCCTGTCCCCCTCCCCTCCCCTGTCCCCCTCCCCTCCCCTGTCCCTCCCCCTCCCCTGTCCCCCTCCCCTCCCCTGTCCCTCCACCGCCCCGTCCCTGTCCCCCTCCCCTCCCCTGTCCCCCTCCCCTCCCCTGTCCCTCCCCCTCCCCTGTCCCCCTCCCCTCCCCGTCCCCCTCCCTCCCCTGTCCCTCCACCTCCCCGTCCCTGTCCCCCTCCCTCTCCCTGTCCCCCTCCCCTCCCCTGTCCACCACCGCCCCGTCCCTCCACCTCCCCTCCCCTGTCCCTGTCCCCCTCCCCTCCCCTGTCCCCCTCCCCTCCCCTGTCCCTGTCCCCCTCCCCTCCCCTGTCCCTCCACCGCCCCGTCCCTGTCCCCCTCCCCTCCCCTGTCCCCCTCCCTCTCCTGTCCCCCTCCCCTCCCCTGTCCCCCTCCCCTCCCCTGTCCCTCCACCTCCCCTGTCCCCCTCCCCTCCCCTGTCCCCCTCCCCTCCCCTGTCCCTCCACCTCCCCTCCCCTGTCCCCCTCCCCTCCCCTCCCCTGTCCCCCTCCCCTCCCCTGTCCCCCTCCCCTCCCCTGTCCCTCCACCTCCCCGTCCCTCCCCTCCCCTGTCCCTCCACCTCCCCGTCCCTGTCCCCCTCCCCTCCCCTGTCCCCCTCCCCTCCCCTGTCCCTCCACCTCCCCTGTCCCTCCACCGCCCCGTCCCTGTCCCCCTCCCCGTCCCTGTCCCCTCTCCCCTTCCCTCCCCCTCCCCTGTCCCTCCACCTCCCCGTCCCTCCCCTCCCCTGTCCCTCCACCTCCCCGTCCCTGTCCCCCTCCCCTCCCCTGTCCCCCTCCCCTCCCCCCCTGTCCCCCTCCCTCCCCTCCCCTGTCCCCCTCCCCTCCCCTGTCCCCCTCCCCTCCCTGTCCCTCCACCTCCCCTCCCCTGTCCCTCCACCTCCCCGTCCCTCCCCTCCCCTGTCCCTCCACCTCCCCGTCCCTGTCCCCCTCCCCTCCCCTGTCCCCCTCCCCTCCCCTGTCCCTCCACCTCCCCTGTCCCTCCACCGTCCCGTCCCTGTCCCCCTCCCCGTCCCTGTCCCCTCTCCCTCTTCCCTCCCCCTCCCCTGTCCCTCCACCTCCCGTCCCTCCCCTCCCCTGTCCCTCCACCTCCCCGTCCCTGTCCCCCTCCCCTCCCCTGTCCCCCTCCCCTCCCCTCCCCTGTCCCCCTCCCTCCCCTCCCCTGTCCCCCTCCCCTCCCCTGTCCCTCCACCTCCCCTGTCCCCCTCCCCTCCCCTGTCCCCCTCCCCTCCCCTCCCCTGTCCCCCTCCCCTCCCCTCCCCTGTCCCCCTCCCCTCCCCTGTCCCCCCCACCTCCCCGTCCCTGTCCCCCTCCCCTCCCCTGTCCCCCTCCCCTCCCCTGTCCCTCCACCTCCCCTGTCCCTCCACCGCCCCGTCCCTGTCCCCCTCCCCTCCCCTGTCCCTCCACCTCCCCTGTCCCCTCCCCTCCCCTGTCCCTCCACCTCCCCTGTCCCTCCACCGCCCCGTCCCTGTCCCCCTCCCCCTCCCTGTCCCTCCCCTGTCCCTCCACCTCCCCTGTCCCTGTCCCCCTCCCCTCCCCTGTCCCCCTCCCCTCCCCTGTCCCCCTCCCTCCCCTGTCCCTCCACCTCCCCTGTCCCCCTCCCCTCCCCTGTCGCCCTCCCTCCCCTGTCCCTCCACCTCCCCTGTCCCCCTCCCCTCCCCGTCCCTCCACCTCCCCGTCCCTCTCCCCTCCCCTGTCCCCCTCCCTCTCCCTGTCCCCCTCCCCTCCCCTGTCCCTCCACCTCCCCTGTCCATCCACCGCCCCGTCCCTGTCCCCCTCCCCTCCCCTGTCCCCCTCCCCTCCCCTGTCCCTCCACCTCCCCGTCCCTGTCCCCTCTCCCTCCCTGTCCCCCTCCCCTCCCCTGTCCCCCTCCCCTGTCCCCCTCCCCTCCCCTGTCCCTCCCCTCCCCTGTCCCCCTCCCCTCCCCTGTCCCCCTCCCTCTCCTGTCCCCCTCCCTCTCCTGTCCCTCCACCTCCACTGTCCCCCTCCCCTCCCCTGTCCCTCCACCTCCCCGTCCCTGTCCCCCTCCCCTCCCCTGTCCCACCACCTCCCCTGTCCCCCTCCCCTCCCTGTCCCCCTCCCCTCCCCTGTCCCTCCCCTCCCCTGTCCCTCCCCTCCCCTCCCCTGTCCCTGTCCCCCTCCCCTCCCTGTCCCTCCACCGCCCCGTCCCTGTCCCCCTCCCCTCCCCTGTCCCCCTCCCCTCCCCTGTCCCTCCCCTCCCCTGTCCCTCCCCTCCCTCCCTCCCTCTCCCCTCCCCTGTCCCCTGTCCCCCTCCCTCTCCCCTGTCCCCCTCCCTCCCCTGTCCCCTCCCCTCCCCTGTCCCCCTCCCCTCCCCTGTCCCTCCACCTCCCCGTCCCTGTCCCCCTCCCCTCCCCTGTCCCTCCACCGCCCCATCCCTGTCCCCCTCCCCTCCCCTGTCCCCCTCCCCTCCCCTGTCCCTGTCCCCCTCCCCTCCCCTTTCCCCCTCCCCTCCCCTGTCCCTCCACCTCCCCGTCCCTGTCCCCCTCCCCCTCCCTGTCCCTCCACCTCCCCGTCCCTGTCCCCCTCCCCCTCCCTGTCCCCCTCCCTCTCCCTGTCCCTCCATCTCCCCGTCCCTGTCCCCCTCCCCCTCCCTGTCCTCCTCCCTCCCCTGTCCCCTTCCCTCTCCCCTGTCCCCCTCCCCTCCCCTGTCCCCCTCCCTCTCCCTGTCCCCCTCCCTCTCCCTGTCCCCTTCCCTCTCCCTGTTCCCTCCCCTCTCCCTGTTCCCTCCCCCTTTCCCTGTCCCTCCCCTCCCCTGTCCCTCCACCTCCCCTGTCCCTCCACCGCCCCGTCCCTCCACCTCCCCGTCCCTGTCCCCTCTCCCTCTTCCCTCCCCCTCCCCTGTCCCCCTCCCTCTCCCCTGTCCCCCTCCCCTCCCCTGTCCCCCTCCCTCTCCCCTGTCCCCCTCCCCTCCCCTGTCCCCCTCCCCTCCCCTCCCCTGTCCCCCCTCCCCTCCCCTCCCCTGTCCCCCTCCCCTCCCCTGTCCCTGTCCCCCTCCCCTGTCCCTCCACCGCCCCGTCCCTGTCCCCCTCCCCTCCCCTGTCCCCCTCCCTCCCCTGTCCCCCTCCCCTCCCCTGTCCCTGTCCCCCTCCCCTCCCCTGTCCCTCCACCTCCCCGTCCCTGTCCCCCTCCCTCCCCTGTCCCTCCACCTCCCCGTCCCTGTCCCCCTCCCTCCCCTGTCCCTCCACCTCCCCGTCCCTGTCCCCCTCCCCCTCCCTGTCCCCTCTCCCTCTTCCCTCCCCCTCCCCTCCCCTGTCCCTGTCCCCCTCCCCTCCCCTGTCCCTCCACCGCCCCGTCCCTGTCCCCCTCCCTCTCCCTGTCCCCCTCCCCTCCCCTGTCCCTCCACCTCCCCGTCCCTGTCCCCCTCCCCCTCCCTGTCCCCTCTCCCTCTTCCCTCCCCCTCCCTTGTCCCTCCACCTCCCCTGTCCCTGTCCCCCTCCCTCTCCCTGTCCCTCCACCTCCCCGTCCCTGTCCCCCTCCCTCTCCTGTCCCTCCACCTCCCCGTCCCTGTCCCCCTCCCTCTCCCTGTTCCCTCCCCCTCCCCGTCCCTGTCCCCCTCCCTCTCCCTGTCCCCTCTCCCTCTTCCCTCCCCCTCCCCTGTCCCTCCCCTCCCCTGTCCCTCCACCTCCCTCTCCCTGTCCCCCTCCCTCTCCCTGTCCCCCTCCCTCTTCCCTCCCCCTTTCCCTGTCCCTCCACCGCCCTGTCCCTCCACCTCCCCGTCCCTGTCCCCCTCCCTCCCTGTCCCCCTCCCTCTTCCCTCCCCCTCCCCTGTCCCTCCACCTCCCCGTCCCTGTCCCCCTCCCCCTCCCTGTCCCCCTCCCTCTCCCTGTTCCCTCCCCCTCCCCATCCCTGTCCCCCTACCTCTCCCTGTCCCCTCTCCCTCTTCCCTCCCCCTCCCCTGTCCCTCCCCTCCCCTGTCCCTCCACCTCCCCGTCCCTGTCCCCCTCCCTCTCCCTGTCCCCCTCCCTCTTCCCTCCCCCTTTCCCTGTCCCTCCACCGCCCTGTCCCTCCACCTCCCCGTCCCTGTCCCCCTCCCTCTCCCTGTCCCCCTCCCTCTTCCCTCCCCCTCCCCTGTCCCTCCACCTCCCCGTCCCTGTCCCCCTCCCCCTCCCTGTCCCCTCTCCCTCTTCCCTCCCCCTTTCCCTGTCCCTCCCCCTCCCCTGTCCCTCCACCTCCCCGTCCCTGTTCCCTCCCTCTCCCCTGTCCCTCCACCTCCCCGTCCCTGTCCCCCTCCCTCTCCCTGTCCCCTCTCCCTCTTCCCTCCCCCTTTCCCTGTCCCTCCACCGCCCTGTCCCTGTCCCCTTCCCTCTCCCTGTTCCCTCCCCCTGTCCCTGTCCCTCCACCTCCCTGTCCCTCCCCCTCCCCCTCCTTCTCCCTTCCCCCTCTCTCCCCCCTCCCCCTCCCCCTCTCTCTCCTCTCCCCCTCTCTCTCCTCTCCCCATCCCCCTCCCCCCCTCACTCTCACTCTCTCTCTCACCCTCTCTGTTTTCCATATCTTTCCAGTCTCTCCCTCCCGGTCTCTCCAGCCCATTCTGCATCTCTCCTCCCATTCTCTCTCCCTCAATTTCTCTCTCACCCCAGTCCCCATCCATCTGTCACTTCTCCCCTCCCAGTCTCTCATCTCCCCTGGGTTCCCTCTCCCATCTGTCTCTCCTCCACACACTGTTTCGCTGTTTTTCTCTCACTCTCTCAGCCCCCCTACCCACTTTCTCTCCCCATCGCTGCCCCTCTCTCTCTTGCTACCCTCTTTATTTACCCTCATTTTTATCTTTCCTCTGTATCTGTCTCCGGCTCTCTCTTCCTTGCCCGTCTCTCTTTCTCCCCAAACATTCTCTGCCCCCAGAGTCTGCTTGCATCGTCTGTCTCCCCATCTGTCTCTTTCCATCGTTTATCTCCCTGCCTCTCACTTCTTTTTCTCCACCGCCTCTCTTCTCCCCTCTCTCCTCCATTATTCTCTTCCCGATGTCTTTCTCTGCCCTGTCTCCCTTTCCCGGTCTCTCTCTTCCCGTTTCCTTCTCCCCCTCGTCCATCTCTCTTCCTGCCCATCTCTCTCTTCCCGGCTTCTGTCCCCGAATGTCCCCCTGATTCGCTCTCATCTCCAGTCTCTCTCATTCCCAGTTTCCTTCTTCTCTTGGATTCTCCCTCACCCCATCCCGTTCTTCCCCCAGTGTCCCTCACACCCCAAATCAGCCGTCCCAGTTTGGCACTCCCCACCAGTTTCTCTCCAGCAGTGCCTCTCTCCCCAGTCCCTCCCTAGTCTTTCTCTCTCTCCGCACCAACCCGCAGTCTGCCTCCGTGAACCAGATGTCCTGTCTTGTGTACACCTGTCTCTCACCTCTCTGTCCTCTCTCTCTCCCCATCTCCCTCCGCTTCTCTCCCTCCCCGTTCTGCTTCACTCTGCTCTGAATGCCGGCAGGTCCCAATCTTTGAACTGAGGATATTTGTCTTGGAGGCAGTTGTGCCTCTGTCAACATCGCACGTCGAACGGGAGGGTTGGTACTCTGCAGTGAACACGGGGAGAGACTCATTGTGAATGGCCAGCGGGCGTAGACAGCAAGGGGAGAAGAGAAGTGTGAGTGAGTGAAAGTGGGGTGAGGTGAGTGAGAGGAGGGAGGTGAGGAAGAAGGGGCTGTGCTAGGGTGGGAGAGGAAAGGGGAAGGAGAGTAGGGAGGGGAGGGTAAGAGAGAATGGAGGGATGAGGCTGAGAGGATTATGTGGGGAGGAGTGAGAGAGCAATGAGAGATGGGTAGGAAGGAGGAGGCGGAGAAGATGAGCTGTTTGTGGAGAGAAGAGGGAAGAAGATGGTAGGGTAGTTGCACGCACACACTCTGACAGGCTGCTGGGGGGAGTTCCATTCCCTCTGTCCACTCATGGTAAACCTTCTAAGGGTATATTTTCATCAATAAAAACAGGATTCAGCACTCAATGAGAGCGTGTGATATTCCTGTCGGAAGTGCACATCACTAAACCTGAAGGAAAGTACAAACTAGAAATATGAAGAAATTACGAGGGGTGTTTGATAAGTTCGTGGCCTAAGGTAGAAGCAGATGAGTTACACAGCTCTCGTTACGTGCACGTGCAGATCAACTCTTTGAGTGATTATGCAGAAAGTTTGAAATAAATAACTTTTGTGGTATTCCTGTTTCAGATAATTGAAATTTGCAAGTAAGCACTGTCTGAGAAAATGGACAACATTGGCCTTCGTGCAGTCATCCGCTACCTCAGTCTCAAGGGCCTATCACCCAAGGAGGTCCACGAGGACATGGTGGCAACGCTAGGGGAGGGAGCCCCTTCTGACAACATGGTGAAGAAGTGGGTTGCTGAATTCAACCGTGGCAAAGAGAGCGTGGAAGACGAGGCCCGTCCTGGGAAGTCTGTCACCGTCACCACACAGAAGACCACTGACTCAACCAATGGGAGAGAATGACCTTTCATGGACGACATCCCCACCAACTGAGCAGAAGTGACGTTGACAAGGAAGCATGCACCGCCTGGCTCAGAGTTAAAGACCTCATCACAGGAAAAGAGTGGTTTGTTCTGACAGTAGAGACTAACACACAAAAAATCGAAAATACACAATAAAAGACCAACAAATTGAAGAAGGTAAATGCCGAAAATCCAACAGAGACAGAAACAATCCGACACATTCCAGGATCCTGCAGCAGTTTAACTCAATCTGATTACTCACACTGGCACGATCTCGTGGTAAACAGCATTCAATAAAATCTTGCTTTAAAACACAAACTTATGAAAAATATACCATATATTATTATAAATACAGAACTGATCCAGTTTTACAGTCAGACTCATAAGACTATATTATGACTGATCTATTTTTACAGGTAGGACAATACATTATACCCACCCGGATGTAATATTACAGGTTAAACAAGCAAGAACAACCGACTTAATAGATATCCTCATTCCAAACGCACACAACAATCTGTGAAAAACACCTGAAATATGCAGACCTTGAAAGGTGAAATTGAAAGACTGTCAGACGTGAACTGTATAGATATTGTCCCTATCTTAACATCTACAACTGGTTCTGTTCCAAAGTCACTTCACAGTAACATTAAACAATTAAACCTAGGCGATAACACTTCTGTAAATCTCCAGAAGTCCACCATACGAAACAGCATTGGAACAGTCCGAAAGTCCCTGTCAATTGAGAAGTGAGTGTGCTTGTCTATATCCGCGAGTCACGTTTTATCAAATTTAGCAGAGAAATAATAATAATAATAAACATACTGGAGGAAATGCAGAGGAGATTCAACAATTAGTTTGCTCTAATGGAAATTTATTAGGAATCAGGAAATGAAATGACTTTCTTTCCCTGAAGCAGAGTAGTCATTGGCGGGTTTCCCATAGAAATTTGCATAGCTGGGAGCAAAATACAGGAGTTCTGTAGTGTTAAGCATTTCTCCAAACACGTTAATCTAACGCGAAGGACAAGGTTTACTGTGAGTTCGTGTGGACTATAGACTTTATTTTTTGCTTCATTCTTAAGGAAGAGTTTACAGTGACGAATGAGTTACATTTCCGCCGATTTGGTTTTGAATGACCCCCCCCCCCACCCGATCCTGGCCCGCTCTGTCATTAACGATAGGGGTTGTCGGTGACGAAAGCGGGAGTATGGTAAAAAAAAATAATAAGAAAAGGTAGGCTGAGTTTCATAATTTGTAGGAGGTGGAGTTCGTGGGCTCTGGGTGCCGAAGTGCCTACTCCCGAGCTGTGTTTCCCTCGGGGTGTAAACCCGCCACATGCAAAAATGCCATTCCCTATTCCCAGTTCCTCAGTCTCTGCTGCATCTGCTCCCAGGATGAGGCTTTCCATTCCAGGACATCTCAAATGTCCTCTTTCTTTAAGGATCGTGGTTTCCCTTCTACAGTGATCAATGATGCCCTCACCTGCATCTCCTCCATTTCACGCACTTTGGCCCTCACCCCGTCTTCCCGCCATGACAACAGGGACAGAGTTCCCCTTGTCCTCACCTACCACCCCACCAGCCTCCGGATCCAGCACATTATCGTCCGCAACTTCTGCCACCTTCAACAGGACCCCACCACTCACATCTTTCCCTCGGCACCCCTCTCTGCTTTCTGCAGGGATTGATCCCTCTGCGACTCACTTATCCGCACGTCCATCACCACGGATCTCCCACCCGGCACTTATCCCTGTTAGCGTAAGTGCTACACCTGTCCCTACACCTCCTCTCTTGGCACCATTCAGTCCTTCCAGGCGAGGCAACACTTCACTTGCGAATCTGTTGGGGTCATCCAGTGCTCCCGGTGCGGCCTCCTCTACATCGGTGAAACCTGATGCAGATTGGGGGACCGCTTCGTCGAGCACCTCCACTCCATCCGCCACAACAGACAGGATCTCCCGGTAGCCACCCACTTCAACTCTGCTTTATGTTCCCATTCAGATATGTCCATACATGGCCTCTTCTACTGCCATAATGAGGCTAAGCTCAGGTTGGAGGAGCAACACCTCATATACCGTCTCGGTAGTCTCCAGCCCCTTGGTATGAACATAGAATTCTCCAACTTCCAGTAATTCCCTCACCCTCCCTTCCTCTATCCCTATTTCACATCACCTCCCTCATAGTTCTGCCTCCTTCTACCACTGCGCATTGTTCTCCTGCCAATCACCTCCCTGCTTCCCCTCCCCCACCCCTTTGTCTTTCAAATTACTGTTTTTTTCAACTACCAGCATTCTTCAAACCCTCCCCAAAGTTCTTCCTTCAGTCCTGAGGAAGGGTTTCGGCCCGAAACGTCGACTAATCTTTTCAACTGATGCTGACTGACCTGCTGAGTTCCTCCAGCGCATTGTGAGTGTTCCTTTGACAACAGCATCCGCAGATTATTTTGTGTTTACGAACTGCTCTCTGAACTTGGACTGAGTCACCCTGTAAATAAACGTGTTTGTGCAGCAACTTAATAGCAGCAGAAAGTCTGAGGTGTATTCAAATATGTATTCTGAAGCGTTGTATTCATGTTGATTCAGTCCAGCAATGGTGTTATAAAGGAATTCGGCAACATCTGCCGACCACAGAATGATGAAACTTCCGGAGATGGTGAGAAGTAAGATTACAGACCTCCTCCTGCTCTCCATCTCCGGTTCTCCACCTTTTCCTGGCCCCTCAGCCCCTTACGAACTGGACAAGTCACTAAAGTGTGCCTGACTTGAAAAGTAGTATGAACACGAACGGGAGTAATGGCGTTAGAACAGTAGCCAAGCATCTAAATCCCACCCACCCGGTAGCTCCGCTTTCCAATACAGTCCCAGGTGTAATATGCGAATATGTCTACTGCCCTCCCCTAAATCTCACCCGAGTTTCCCTTCCTGCGTTCCCCTGAAACTTGCATCAATTTCTTAAAACACATTACAGCACAGTACCTTTAAATCTGAATTGAGAACGTGTTGCACTATCGATACGGAATAACGCCAAGTAGCCCATATGGGTTCAGAGCACGTGGATAGTCGGAGTTAATTTTGATAGCAGCTTTCCATTGATAAATCAAAACTCCCTGTCATAAATTCACAGAATAAACCCACCTCTCTGAACTTGCACTCTACGCCTGTTCCAACCGCCGGTTTATTTTCAGCCGAAGTTACGGATTAAACTGAACGAGCACAGAGTTTTGTCACAATATCTGCACCGCACTCACTGACACACCGGCATCACATCGCTGTCGGTAACCAGTTCAAATACCACACGCACAGAACAGAAACTGTTAGTTCGCCTGTGTTTTTCTTTACCAGGAACTCCGTAACGGTGAGGATCAAGTAATGTGTTTCCTTCACAAGGTGAAATGTTTCAAGCACGCTGTGTGAGATTCAGCCTGCCTTCTCGCTGAGGAAACTGAGCCGATGAATCTCCACGATCATTCATTTACACCGGCTCCTACACACTGAATGAATTCAATACTTTATACTTTATTGTTGCCAAACAATTGATACTAGAACGTACAATCATCACAGAGATATTTGATTCTGCGCTTCACACTCCCTGGATTACAAATATTAAATATTAAAAAAATTAAAAATAGTTAAAATTAGTAAATATTAAAAATTTAAAATATAAATCATAAGTAGAAAATAGAAAAGGGAAAGTAAGGTAGTGCAAAAAAAAAACCAGAGATGCAGGTCTGGATATTTGGAGGGTGCGGCCCAGATCCGGGTCAGGATCTGTTCAGCAGTCTTATCACAGTTGGAAAGAAGCTGTTCCGAAATCTGGCCGTACGAGTCTTCAAGGTCCTGAGCCTTCTCCCGGAGGGAAGAGGAACGAAAAGTGTGTTGGCTGGGTACACAAAACTAACGTGTCTGCCAAGAGATGGGGCAGAAATACACATGATACCATTCAAATAAATTCTGAGCAACATGCTGGAGGAGCTCAGCAGGTCGGGCAGCATCCGTGGAAACAAACAGTTAACGTTTCAAGCCGGAACCCTTCGTCAGGATTGAAGAGGGGAGCGGCAGAGGACCTATAAAGTCCGAATTGTGACGAGGAATGGATAGCTTGACAGGAAATTGCAAAATCTGAAAGACGAAGAAATGGCAATCTGAGAAGTCAGGGACTGTCGTTGCGAAACTCTCTCAGGCTCACCTCTCAGTTTCATGATCGTTATTGTTGATCCTGTCCATTCCTCGATTCCATGGAATTTGTCATCATAGACCAATGCTATACCGTCATTGGGCTGCCCTGTTTTGCTCTGGAAATTGTCTCAGTTATAGATCATCTAATATAAATAGAGGAGAAAGAAAATGCTGTTTGCATGCACTGTCAGACAGTGAAGTGTTGCAAGGGGGCGCTGGGAACGGACCCAAAAGCAAGACACAGACACTGAAGTACTAGAAACGGGACTAGGTTTGTCAAGAAAGCAAGGGAAGAAACGGGACGAAATGAAGCTGGACACGGACACAGGCCCTGGACTAGACAGGGACACAGGGCCTGGGCTGGGACTTGGACTAGGAACGCTGGACCTGGACGAGGAACTTGGAACTAGGAGACTGGACTAGGACTCCGAGCCAGAAACTGGACAGGGACCCGGAACATGGGTCTTGACTCGGGCTCGGAATCCGGATTCAGGCGAGGACTCGGGACTAGGAACAGACTGGACACCAGATAGTACTGGGAATACGAAGACTGGACGAGGTTCTTGGACGTGGCTTGGACTAGACGAGGGACTCCTGGACTGGAGGAGGGACTCCAGGGCAGGACGAGGAACTCCAGGGCAAGACGTGGCTCTTGGACTAGTTTTGGCTCGGCTCTTGGACTCGGCTTGGTTAGGCTCTTGGGTACGGGGCTGGGAATCCTCCTTGGAGCGCAGGGCCGCGGGACCCTTTCTAGGATGCAGAGCCGGGATGACTGCTGAGGATACTTGCCGAGGTAAACTGCTGGAGATTCAGATGGGGAGTATCCAGCACAGGACGAGGGAACTCCAGCATAGGACGAGGGTCTCCAGCGCAGGACGAGAACACGAAGCCTTGATTTGGACAGGACTGGAACACGGCGCCTGGAACTTGGAACACAAAACACGGAGCCGGGACCCCTCCTTGGGAGCAGGACATAGGGCCGGGACTCGTACACGGCAGATAGAGTCAGGACCCCTCCTTGGGAACAGGGCGTAAGGCCGGGACTCTTCTAGACACGGAACACTAAACAGGAGGACACAAAGAGACAGTTCCAAAGTCAACGATAGATTGTTCCTTATCTTGACGCGACAAGGCTCCAGTCGCTCTCCGGCGGTTTAACTTGACGGGGAATTCTGAATTGATGCAGGGAAGGAGATAACTTGCGTATTCAGCCGCTGAACTGAGATGTACTGCGCAGGTGCGGCAGAACTGCACATGCGCAGTAAATCACCGGGTTACACATGGCGAGCTATTCCCGAAGCGCACTCTTCTCGTGTTCAGACAGAGAAGTATGCAGAAGCGGGTGGGGGGGGGGGGGGTGGTGAGGCGGGGGTCTTTGACACTTCATGAAACAGCAGATTACAGAAGGAATACTGCGGGCGTTCAGCTACCGTACAGTCTGAACAAGGTGAAGGGGCGGGTCATGTTGCAGGCGGAAGAATTGTGCATTTGGAAACCTGTATCAACAACTTGGCTTTCGGCTGTGCGTTGGCTTGTAATTGTAACCACTGAAATATCCCGCCTGTCGGGGATTTGGGATTAATGGTCTAGCAGGAAGCACCTGTGGTACCAATTGTCGAAAACCTTTGTATGTGCATGAGAATAAAATGGTTAATTGTGCGCAGCGAGACCCTACTCGAAGATCTGTGTACCGTGGATTCGATGAAGGTGTCTCGACCCGCAAGATCAGCTGTCCATAATCCTCCACAGATGCTGCCTGAGATGTTAAGCGCTGGGCCGGTCGTTCACAGGGTCAATCACCGGAGTCCCTGCGCTTACTTAAGGTCAGGTCCGGAGCGGCCAACTTCAGAAGGTCATTCCAAGTTTAATTTTGGACAGCACCTGTTGTTTTGCCAATGCACTGCCTAACTCGGGGGGCAGGATTTGCACGCAAAACGTGGTTTGCATTTCTCTGAACAACAGATTATGGGAGAAATGGGAAGAGGGCCGATACGGATGTCACTCGACACCCAGCCTGTCGGAGGTACACTTACCCCTCTGGAGAACATCCCGCAGTTGCACTCGGTAACAGAGTCACAGAGCGGAGACTCTCAGAGCAGTACGGCTCTGAAACAGACTCTTCAGTGCCGAACCGATATTCGTCCTCGGCCCGTGGATATTGCGCCTGGACCCTCCCAGTCAAGCTGTTATCCATTGTGCTTTTAAATGTTGAAATCAAACGGGCATCCAGCACTTCCGCTGGAAGCTCGATCCACAGTCCCACCGTCCTGTGAAAATGACTTCCCCCACTTACTGCACTTAAATAGTTCACCTTTTAGCTTAAACTTATAAACTTTATTTCTACCCTCAACCAGCCTCAGTGGAAAACACCAGGCTTGTGTTTATCCTGTCTATACACTTCATACATTTGTGCATCTCTAACAGATCTCCCCCTACCTGACCCCGACGCTTGACGGCATCGGTGCCTATCTTTAACCTACTCAAATTTCCAACCGACTCCGGGATCATCTTTGTAAATGTCGTCTGAAGTCTTTCAAAATCATCGATATCGTTCATGCAAGTAGGTGACCAGAACCCATTGGACACTCTATATTAGGCATTGTCGTCGTCTTGTGTAAGTTCAGCATGGCATCACAACTCCTGTACTCATTACATTGCTGTATGAAAACGGAAGTACCATAAGTTCCCTTTAAGACACTATCTACCTGTGACTCCACTTGCAATGCATTATGGATCTGTATTCCCTCTGTCACACCGCTCTACTCCATGCCCTACCGTTTACTGTGTAAGTCCTCCCACGGTTTGTCCCCCCAAGGTGCTACACCACTCACCTACCTGTATTAATTACCATCAGCCACACATGTTGTCTACTGCTCATCCAGTCCTGCTGTCATCCGCAAACTTGCAGACCTGCTTTATCATATTATCTATCAGATCGCTGATATAGATGACAAACACAAGGGGCCGATTATACGCAGGCGCCCGCCGAACTGCATGATGTTTTCTGTGTAACATACTGTAGGGTTTCACTGCTGTGTAACACGCTGTAAGGTTTTACTGATTATGTAATGGTTTCTCTGTAGCAGCAGTGTTTGGGTTATGACTGGAGATAACGGAGTTTGGAATGCTGTTGTTCTTTCTTGTGAGCTGGAAGAGAGATTTTCGTGGTCTTTTGCCGGGGACAGTTAAGGAGAGAAGACGTGAACGGAGAGATTCGGTAGACCGCCGGACGAGGTGAACTCGGAGCGAGGGTCCGAAGGGCAGCGACGATCGGAGGGGGTCGATGGTGAACGATCGACTTATCAGTGAGCTCCAACATTGCGCAATAGACTGTGTAATAAAATTGGGCCTTCCTCCCGACTTTTTTTTGGTTTGTTTACTAAATATATGGTCAAAGTAAGAAATATAAAGCTTAATCGTTTAATCGCATATTGTGTACTGTTTGTTATTTCGAGGTACTGATTGGAACGGGACCACATCGCGCAGCATCTACCCAAACGAGATTTCTTAAGTTTGGCTGGGTAGGGGGTTATCACCCCCCATATTAAGCCGCTAGCCGAAGTGAGAGTTGCAATTGTGGGGGCTACGTTCGGCGTTGATTCCATTAGATGCTGTGTGATTACCCTGAGCAGTGAACCCTTGGGCAGATATTTGTACTCCGGATGAATTGTTAATTCCACTGCTAAGTACTGTTGAAGTTGCGATTGTGGGCGGAGGTTTGATAACATGGCTGGCGAGGCTCTCGTTTTAACGCAGACCACCACTGAGGGTCTGCATTAAAACAGGGTTCAAAGACAGAGTTCTCTCGTTCCCGAGGAGTGAGGGGAAAGGAGTGTCTAATTAGTTCACGTCCACCGGTGAAGAGTGAGAATTCTGAGTTAGTATCCGCCCTTACTTCTCTGGCGAATAAATGGAAACATCAGATTCAAAGTCCCGGCTATGGCAGGCTCCGCTTATTCTCTGGAATAACGCCCACTCCTAAAGGGGAGGAGGAGTATGAGGCTTGGGCGGGGCGGACCTTTCAGTTGTTAGATGAGTGGCAGTGCTCGGATGATGAAAAGCGACAGGGATTGGTTGAAAGTTTGAATGGGCGGGCCGCAGACTTTGTGAGAGCTGACTGTCTGAAATCTCCCGTCGCGACAGCTGTCAATTACCTGCAGGCACTGAGCAATGCTTTTGGCCCGACTGCAAGCTCAATGCATCTCCTGCTGGGGTTTCCAAACATACGTCAGGAGAAGAAAAGCTTTCTGCTTTTATTTTTCGGCTAGAGAGGCAGCTAAATTGCTTGCTGCTCAGAGCGGTCATTCAGACGGCTGAAGTGGATCAGTTAAGAATGGACCAGATAACCAGGGGCGCCCAGTCCCAGGACCTGATTAGAAACATAGAAACATAGAAAGCCTACAGCGCAATACAGGTCCTTCGGCCCATAAAGTTGTGCCGAACATGTCCCTACCGTAGAAATTACTAGGTTTACCTCTATTTTTCTAAGCTCCATGTACCTATCTAAAAATCTCTTAAAAGACCCTATCTTATCCGCCCCCACCACCACCGGCAGCCCATTCCACGCACTCATCACTCTCTGCGTAAAATACTTACCCCTGACATCTCCTCTGTACCTACTCCCAATCACCTTAAACCTGTGCGCTCTCGTGGCAACCATTTCAGCCCTGGGAAAACGCCTCTGACTATCCACACGATCAATGCCTCTCATCACCTTATACACCTCCATCAAGTCCCCTCTCATCCTCTGTCGCTCCAAGGAGAAAAGGCCGAGTTCACTCAATCTATTCTCATAAGGCATGCTCCCCAATCCAGGCAACATCCTTGTAAATCTCCTCTGCACCCTTTCTATCGTTTCCACGTCCTTCCTGTAGTGAAGCGACCAGAACTAAGCAGAGAACTCCCTTGTTTCCTTGTTTCCATTGATCCGAGAAGATTAGCTGGTCCTTTTGGAAACATAGAAACAGGATTGCTTGTTGTCTCCGACAGTCTCGTAAGACGCGCGCCCCCTCCATCTTTTGTTGAGCTGGTCAGATAGGTACAGGAAGAGGAGAACGCGGCGGAGGCGTGGGAGGACTCCGTCAGCAGGGTACAGTCCTCGGTAGTATTCCCCTGCGGCGAAATGATCACAGATAGCCTACCCCGGAGCCGGTAGAGGAGATTGTGGCAGAGCTGAGAGCGGAGATACGTCGGCTGTTATCAGTGGGTGTGATTCCTCCCCCCCCCATATGATGGAGCTGACAGGGTGGGGGGGGGCGGATTCCCCAAGTGGACCAACAATGCAGAGGGCTGCAGGCAACAGGTCTCACGCCAGAAGGAGAGTGAGCCCCCGGGTACCTCAGCAGGGAGAGTCATTGGGGAAACCTAGAGGAGACCCAATGAGGGAACGCCGTGGTGAGTCTGGGTGAACACGTTCCCAGCAATGTACCAAGGAACCCCCGAAAGCGAAGGGCCCAATTCCTGAAGGCTAAGTGGGTCCATACTCCAGTGTGTCGCTACAAATAGAGTGTAGTTATGCCAAAGCCATACTCGACACCGGGTCGCAGGTCACGTTGTTGTACCGTTCGTTTTACAACCGGTATCTGAAGCATTTACCATTGATCCCATTCAGGGCACTGGCGATCTGGGGGCTTAGTGCTCTACTCGCCTTACGCCTATCACTGTGTGACTATGTACAGCTCTGACAACATATACACGTTTGCTGATGGCACCATTGTTGTGGGCTGTATCAGAGCTGGCGATCAATCAGCATGCGGGAGGAAGATTGAAAACCTGGCTGGATGGTGTAATAACAACAACCTCTCACTCAATGTCAATAAGACCAAGACAGTGATTGTAGTTTTCAGAGGAGGGGAATCAGAGTCCATGAACCAGTCCTCATCGGAGGATCAGAGGTGGGAGGGTCTATAACTTTAAATTCCTGAATGTCGCCATCTCAGAGGACCTGCCCTGGATCGATCATAGAAATATTATTGCGAAGAAAGCACGACGGCGCCTCCACTTCCTCAGGATTGTGTGGCAGTTCGGCACGTCATCGAAAACCTTCACAAACTTCTCTGGATGTGTGCAGAAAGTGTGCTGACTGGCTGCACTCTTTCAGATTCATTGATATCGGTCACGCAGGTGGGTGACCAGAACACATGCAATACTCCATATTCGGCATTACCATAGCCTTGTACAACTTCAACAGACCATCATATCTCCTGTACTTGTTGCACGTATCTATGAAGAGATTCAAATCTTCAGTACCTTCCAACGGACCTTGTGTTCTGTGATTGATTTAACGGTTTATTTGTTTAAGATGTTGGAAAAGATTTGTAGCTCGGCTGAGGATGTTGTTATTGCGTAGCTCGCCGAACTGGCTGGGACGCTTCGTTACCCAACAAGGGAGCATCATCAGTGCAACTTCGAATGAAATGTTGGTGATCTAAATTGTTCGTGTAAAAGACCTACGCCGCAGAGAACGAACACCGTATGCGAAATTCCATGTGTCAACTGCGACAAGCATTATACTGGACGGACTGGTAGGAGGCTACCCACAACAAACGGGACACATCAAAGACGAACAACGCAGATCACCAACAGTTCATTCGAAGTTGCTCTGATGATGTTGCCTAGCTGTGTAACGGAGCGTCTACAAGCTGGCAAGCCAGCTCGGTTTGTTTGCTTTTTTTCATCCACAGGAGTCAAAAGCCACAGAGTCAATTTGTGTGATCACGTCCTCTGGCGCATCAGCTACAAGGTACTGAACGAACACATAAGTAAACTCCTGTTGTGTTATTGTTCATTGAATCATGGAGCCTCATATTTTATCCCTTAAAGATTATTACAAGCGATCTTTTTGAAGAATGTTGAGACTCTAAATATATGAATGACTTTTAGATAACCTAGACTTCCCTGAGATTTCACAGGATATGTCTTCTATGTTAGATACTCCCATTACCACTGATGAGATTAAGAATGTTATTTCCTGTATGAATTTGGGGAAAGCTCCTGGCCCTGATGGGTTTACCGTAGAATTTTATAAATGTTTTGCACCTTCATTAATCCCTTGGTTCTGTAGGGTTTTCGAGGCTTCATTAAAACTTGGTAAACTTCCCGAATCTTTCAATAGAGCGTCAATCTCTCTAATATTAAAGAAGGATAAAGATCCTGCTCAATGTGCATCTTATAGACCAATATCTTTATTAAATGTTGATTCTAAATTTTTTTCTAAGTTATTAGCAAACAGATTAGAAAAAGTACTTCCTTTTATTATTTCGGAAGACCAAACAGGTTTTATTAAAGGTCGTTACTCTTTCTATAACATTCGCACACTGTTAAATATTGTTTATACCCCCTCACAAAATGTTCCTGAGTGTGTTATCTCTTTAGATGCTGAAAAAGCTTTTGATAGAGTAGAATGGCCTTACTTATTTAAGGTGCTTGGAATGTTTAATTTTAGCTCGAAATTTATATCCTGGCTCAAACTGTTAGATCATTCTCCTGTGGCGTCGGTCCGTACTAACTCTCTAAGCTCACCTTTTTCCCCTCTTTTTCGAGACACTCGACAAGGCTGTCCTCTTAGTCCTTTATTATTTGATATTGCATTAGAACCTCTTGCAATTGCCATTCGAGAATCTCCAAATATTACTGGGATAACTCGGGGCTTAAAGTCCCATAAAATATCACCCTATGCTGATGACTTACTTTTATATATTTCTAATCCTCAAAAATCCATCCCTGCTGTTTTAGAGTTATTAGCACAATTTAGTCTCTTTTCAGGTTATAAATTAAATCTTAGTAAGAGTGAACTTTTCCCAATTAATAAACAACTTCCCTTATATCATAACTTTCCATTTAAATTGATTAATAATTATTTTTCATATCTTGGGATTAAAATTACTTGTAAATACGAAGATTTATTTAAGATTAACTTTTTACCCTTAATTGACCATATTACTCAACTTTCATCTAAATCGTTTCCTTTATATTTAACTTTGATTGGTCGTATTAATGCAGTTAAGATGTTTTTTTTTTGCCAAAATTTCTATATATATTACAGGCATTGCCAATCTTTGCCCTAAAATCTTTTTTTGATAAAGTTGACTCAAAAATTTCTTCATTTATTTGGCAAAATAAAAACCTGAGACTGGGTAAAATACATTTACAGAAAGCTAAGAGAGATGGAGGTTTAGCATTACCCAACTTTAGATTTTATTATTGGGCAATTAATATTCGACATATGAAATTTTGGTTACTTGACCAGGATATACTATCCACTCCTAAATGGATAACATTGAAATTACAATCTGTTCAGGGCTATACACTTGGCTCTATTTTAGGTTCCTCTCTTCCTTTTGATTTGAAACGCCTCAAACAGGTCTCTAACCCGATAGTTAAATATACCTTACGTATTTGGTTTCAATTCAGAAAATTTTTTGATCTTAACCAATTTGGGCTAGCGATTCCTATTTCAGGTAACATATTTTTTCCTCCCTCTTTTACGGATCGTGCGTTTCAAATCTGGAAGACTAAGGATATTTCACGGTTTTTGGATTTATCTTTAGATGGTTCCCTTATGTCTTTTGAACAATTATCTAATAAATATAATTTATCAAGAATACATTTTTTTAGATATCTACAAGTTAGAAATTTCCTAAGTACTATACTTTCTTATTTTCCAATGCTTCCTCCTACATACATTTTAGATACTATAATTAACCTTAATCCATGTCAGAAAGGTGCATCGGCTATGATTTATAATATTATTATGAAACTTAGGAAAGCTCCATTTGATAAGATTAGGGTAGATTGGGAACAGGAATTGGGGTCTATCATTTCCGTGGATGACTGGGGGCAGATTTTACAATTAGTCAATACTTCCTCTATCTGTGCTAAACATTCCCTAATTCAATTTAAAGTTGTCCATAGAGCACATATGTCCAAAGATAAATTAGCTCGCTTTTATTCTCATATTAATCCTTTTTGTGATAGATGTCCGGGGCAGATAGCCTCTTTAACTCATATGTTTTGGTCTTGTCCTACTCTGGAAACTTTTTGGACAGACATTTTTAATATTATCTCCAAGGTATTGAATATAGATATCTCTCTTCATCCTATTACTGCTATCTTTGGACTACCTAAAATTTCCAGTAATCTTTCTCCTTCAGCCCGTAGAATGATTGCATTTCTTACTTTAATGGCGAAAAGATGTATCTTACAACATTGGAAAGAGCTTAATGCTCCAACTACCTTTTTTTGGTTTTCTCAGACGATATTATGCTTGAATTTGGAGAAAATTAGAAGCAATCTTTATGATTCCTCACTTAAATTTGAACAGACTTGGAGATCTTTTATTCAATATTTTCATTTAATGTAATTTTTTTTCTCCTCTTTTTTTTGCTCCATATTTATATACTCTTCTTGTTTTTTTTTTACTGTTTTTAATGGAGGTCGGGATTGAGGACGTGATTTTAAGTTTATTAACTCTGCTTGGTTCCAAGTTAGCCCATTGCTTTGCTTTGCTTTTAGTTAGTTGCACGGTGGTTTTTTTGGTTTTTTCCCTTTTCTCTATTGATATATATATATATAAAATTAGTATACTATTATGTTACCTTAGTATGTTATGTTTAAATTACATTGTTTGTATCATTTTTTCTGTATTAATATCTCCTGTAATTTTATTATATTCTAACAGTGTATTAGTGCCTATATGGCTTACCTTTTTGAATACTTATTCAATAAAAAGATTTAAAAAAAAGAAAAGGATGTTGATAACATTGTAAGGATCTTGGAGAAAATATGGTTTCCTGTAGTTTCTTTTCTTTTCCCTGGCTCAGCTGCTTATGTTGAACAAGTTTAAGAGCTAGTATCTTTATAACATGAACAGGCAGCGCCAAACAGGTGTCAGTTCTTATTGTAAATTCAGCAGAGCACAATGGTTCTCTGTTAAAGAAAGGAAGTTTTGTTTTTTGGCAGGGAAGATGCAGCAAATGTATACGTCGTCCTGAAGGTGGAAGACCCACGTGTCCCTGAGTCGTTAGTAGTTTAGCGCTGGTTGTCGTTGATGACGTGTAGCATAATAAATGTTTACGATATTTATTTGACCAGCACGAGGTCAACACATACACTCCGACAATGACAGCAATTGTTTTTAACGCAGAGACACCACCTGGAATTTATGGAGAGTTGGCAGAGCAACACTTTCTAGCACATGAATTCGACCCAAAGCTCTCGGAAATCTCCCGTTGAAGGACCTGACAAACCATCCACCCATGCCGGAAGTTTGGTGCGGTTTCCCTGTATTTTCATTTACCTCAGATAGTGATCACAATTATTTTGCAGGCTCCACTCTTTGGATTTTACCACAAAATTTGCCTGGCCTTCGTATGACTGAACGAAATGATCTCCCGGAAACGGCTGAGAATTTCTCCAGATCTATGTCTTACTTTCTGGAGAATTTGCCCTCATACCATCCTCCCGCAGCACGAGTGGGAAAAGGTTCTTCATGTCGTTACCTACTACACCACGAACGTATCATCCGTCGTAACGTCCTCCGTCTCCAGTGGGATCTTACGACGATGCCATCCCCTACCCCACTTCTTCCGCCTTCTCTGCTTTCGGCAGGTATCAGTTTCCACATCACTCACTTCTCTACAGTCCCTCCCTACTGACTTCCTTCCTGTCACTTACCTCTACATGCGTACTAAGTCCACCTGAACCTACACCTCGTCCGTCACCAACCTCCATTCATGAAAATCTGTCCTTTCAGTTCGAACGGTTATACAGTATCCGGTTCTCCCGGTGTGGCAGCCTTCAAATTGTTGAGATCTAATGTAGGTTGGGGTACCGCATTGTGGAACATCATCGCTTCACACTCACCCTCCGAAACCGATGCCCTTTGAATAGCAAATGAACATCTGAACAATTCCCAGTATTCCAATCCAAATGACCGATCTGTGGCTGGTCTATGGGGATGGAACATAGGATATCCAAGGTTGATTGGCAAAGTGATTTTCAAATTGACTTGCAACAGGACGCAGAGATTCACGGTGGAGACTTACTCTGTGACTCGCCAGTTAAAATGACCAACTTTCTGTTCAGGCATGGCACGGAATAAGATTATGATGGAATTTTCCCCACTTTACTGGAAAATAAATCTTCAGTAAGTGGATAGGAATTTTGATGCCATCCGGAAAAGGAAACCGCTTGATCATATTTCACTCGGCAGTGTGTGCCACCTACAGTGCTCGTCCGGGCCGCAACTCCAGTGTCTGGACCAGCGACCACAGTTGCAGGGAAACCACGGTACCTCAGAGTTCCAGTTCGAGGCAGAAACCTGCTTTGCCGAAAAATGTATCTTCGTCCGTCACTGTTCATCGGCCTACCACTTTCCATTCGCTACTTGAGAGGCTGCAATCGTGCACCAGAGAAGCTAATTACTGCCATCGGAGGAGCAACTGGAGACGGATAATAAATGATGCCTTGGTTACAAAGAAATGAATAAAACCAGTGCGAGCGTGGATATATTAATCAATTAACCCGATGTGTTGAATAATGGCGCAGTTCGCAATAAAATGGCGGAGTACGAATTGAAATGAACTGGATAAAAACCATTCAGAAAAGTTGAGTCAAATGGTGAGACTAGCGCAGTCAGTCTCTCAAATGGTATTTAAAGTGTGAGAGGTGAGAAGCGCGTAACAGGGCTGAGAATTTATCAAATGAGCCGAGGGCCACGCATCAGTACGAGTTCCACAATTTATGCACGTTGGTGAGTCTCCCTACAGTGAGCCGAGGGGCTGCACATCGATACCAGTTCCACAATGGATACAGGGAGGTGTGACTTTCTCTGGACAACAGAAGGCTGCACACTGGTAAGTGTTCCACAATGGATACAGAGAGGTGCGCCTTTTTCCCCCAACAAGCCGAGAGCCGCTCATCGGTACGAGTTCCACAATAGGCCCGGGGTGGTTCACTGCAAGAGCAGAGGAAGTGTGATTGAAAGATGAGTTGAACACATCTTCCCTTCTGCATTTACTTAGAGTGGCGAGGAAATGGACAATGAGAAGAGACTGAGTGGGAAAATGGGACAGGTAGAGTCATCGAGTCATAGATTATTACTGCAGAGAAAGAGGCTCTTCTGCCCATCCAGGTCATCCGGCTGTGATCTTCCGCCTCCTCCCGTTTATCTGCACCCTCCGTCCGTCTCTCATCCACGTACCTACACAACCTTTATTTAAATGGTGCAGTGATTGTGACAACCAATGAGAATAGAGCTCTCAATACCATCCAATCTGCCTGTGATGTCGCTTTCCTGGAATTAAAGATCTGTAATCCCAGATCCTTTAAAAAAATATTGCACACTAAAGTCCTACCGTTCAGTATGCGCGTCTTCCTCCGCTGTCATTTCTCATCCCAACGCAGACCACCTCACTCTTGCCTGTGTTCAATTCCGCCGCCATTTCCCAACCCTCTTCCTAGCCAGTCAAGACCACACTACGAGCTTGGATGGTCTACCGGCTTGTACAGGGCACCCTCAGTCTTGGAGTCGTCCGCAAGGTTTCTGATCCACTTTTCTACGCTGACATTTAAATCATTAATATAGATGACAAATAACAACGAACCCAACAACGCAAGGAGCATTCGTAACAAGGTGGATGAATTGAAAGTGCAGGTTGTTATTAATGATTATGATATAGTTGAGATCACAGAGATGGCTCCAGGGTGACCAAGGATGGGAGCTCAACATTCAGGGATATTCAATATTCAGGAGGGATAGACATGAAAGAAAAGGAGGTGGGGTGGCGATGCTGGTTAGAGAGGAGATTAACGCAATAGAAAGGAAGGACAGAAGCCAGGAAGATGTGGAATCGATATGGGTAGAGCTGCATAACACTAAGGGGCAGAAAACGCTGGTGGGAGTTGTGTACAGGCCACCTAACAGTAGTAGTGAGGTTGGGGATTGTATTAAAAAGGAAATTAGAAATGTGTGCAATAAAGGAACAGCAGTTATAATGGGTGACTTCAATCTACATGTAGATTGGGTGAACCAAATTGGTAAGGGTGCTGAGGAAGAGGATTTCTTGGAATGTATGCGGGATGGTTTTTTGAACCAACATGTCGAGGAACCAACTAAAGAGCAGGCTATTCTGGACTGGGTATTGAGCAATGAGGAAGGGTTAATTAGCAATCTTGTCGTGAAAGGCCCCTTGGGTAAGAGTGACCATGGTATGGTGGAATTCTTCATTAAGATGGAGAGTGACATAGTTAATTCAGAAACAAAGGTTCTGAACTTAAAGAAGGGTAACTTTGAAGGTATGAGATGTGAATTAGCTAAGATAGACTGGCAAATGACACTTAAAGGGTTGACGGTGGATATGCAATGGCAAGCATTTAAAGATCGCATGGATGAACTACAACAATTGTTCATCCCAGTTTGGCAAAAGAATAAATCAGGGAAGGTAGTGCACCCGTGGCTGACAAGGGAAATTAGGGATAGTATCAATTCCAAAGAAGAAGCATACAAATTAGCCAGAAAAAGTGTCTCACCTGAGGACTGGGAGAAATTCAGAGTTCAGCAGAGGAGGACAAAGGGCTTAATTAGGAAGGGGAAAAAAGATTATGAGAGAAAACTGGCAGGGAACATAAAAACGGACTGTAAAAGCTTTTATAGATATGTGAAAAGAAAAAGATCGGTTAAGACAAATGTAGGTCCCCTACAGACAGAAACAGGTGAATTGATTATGGGGAGCAAGGACATGGCAGACCAATTGAATAATTACTTTGGTTCTGTCTTCACTAAGGAGAACATAAATAATCTTCCGGAAATAGTAGGGGACAGAGGGTCCAGTGAGATAGAGGGTCCAGTGAGATGGAGGAACTGAGCGAAATACATGTTAGTAGGGAAGTGGTGTTAGGTAAATTGAAGGAATTAAAGGCAGATAAATCCCTAGGGCCAGATGGTCTGCATTCCAGAGTGCTTAAGGAAGTAGCCCAAGAAATAGTGGATGCATTAGTGATAATTTTTCAACACTCTTTAGATTCTGGACTAGTTCCTGAGGATTGGAGGGTGGCTAATGTAACCCCACTTTTTAAAAACGGAAGGAGAGAGAAACCAGGGAATTATAGACCTGTTAGCCTAACATCGGTGGTGGGGAAACTGCTAGAGTCAGTTATCAAAGATGTGATAACAGCACATTTGGAAAGCGGTGAAATCATTGGGCAAAGTCAGCATGGATTTGTGAATGGAAAATCATGTCTGACGAATCTCATAGAATTTTTTGAGGATGTAACTCGTAGAGTGGATAGGGGAGAACAAGTGGATGTGGTATATTTGGATTTTCAAAAGGCTTTTGACAAGGTCCCACACAGGAGGTTAGTGTGAAAACTTAAAGCACACGGTATTGGCGGTAAGGTATTGATGTGGATAGAGAATTGGTTGGCAGACAGGAAGCAAAGTGTGGGAATAAACGGGACCTTTTCAGAATGGCAGGCGGTGACTAGTGGGATACAGCAAGGCTCAGTGCTGGGACCCCAGTTGTTTACAATATATATTAATGACTTGGATGAGGGAATTAAATGCAGCAT
Organism: Mobula birostris; assembly: GCF_030028105.1. Lineage (NCBI taxonomy): Eukaryota > Metazoa > Chordata > Chondrichthyes > Myliobatiformes > Myliobatidae > Mobula > Mobula birostris. Next base: position 92,630,958 of record NC_092382.1, read on the forward strand.
CTCCAAGTTTGCGGATGACACGAAGCTGGGCGGCAGTGTTAGCTGTGAGGAGGATGCTAAGAGGATGCAGGGTGACTTGGATAGGTTAGGTGAGTGGGCAAATTCATGGCAGATGCAATTTAATGTGGATAAATGTGAGGTTATCCACTTTGGTGGCAAAAACAGGAAAACAAATTATTATCTGAATGGTGGCCGATTAGGAAAAGGGGAGGTGCAACGAGACCTGGGTGTCATTATACACCAGTCATTGAAAGTGGGCATGCAGGTACAGCAGGCGGTGAAAAAGGCGAATGGTATGCTGGCATTTATAGCAAGATGATTCGAGTAGAGGAGCAGGGAGGTACTACTGCAGTTGTACAAGGCCTTGGTGAGACCACACTTGGAGTATTGTGTGCAGTTTTGGTCCCCTAATGTGAGGAAAGACATCCTTGCCATAGAGGGAGTACAAAGAAGTTTCACCAGATTGATTCCTGGGATGGCAGGACTTTCATATGATGAAAGACTGGATGAAATAGGCTTATACTCGTTGGAATTTAGAAGATTGAGGGGGGATCTGATTGAAACGTATAAAATCCTAAAGGGATTGGACAGGCTAGATGCAGGAAGATTGTTCCCGATGTTGGGGAAGTCCAGAACGAGGGGTCACAGTTTGAGGATAAAGGGGAAGCCTTTTAGGACCGAGATTAGGAAAAACTTCTTCACACAGAAAGTGGTGAATCTGTGGAATTCTCTGCCACAGGAAACAGTTGAGGCCAGTTCATTGGCTATATTTAAGCGGGAGTTAGATATGGCCCTTGTGGCTACGGGGGTCAGGGGGTATGGAGGGAAAGCTGGTGCAGGGTTCTGAGTTGGATGATCAGCCATGATCATACTGAATGGCAGTGCAGGCTCAAAGCGCCGAATGGCCTACCCCTGCACCTAATTTCTATGTTTCTATATAACACTTGTCGCAGTCAAATAATCAACCATCCACTCTCTGCTAAACCAGATCCACGTTGCTTTAGTTTGATGTCTCCGAATGAAAATTTGAAGTCAACGTGCGAGATTCAGCTGAAAAATAAACTGTCGTGTCTCATCAGTGTTTCTTGGGGACATAAAAAACATTTGGGATTTTAAGCACACGATTTCCGTGCTAATATCACGTATTGACACTTTATGGTGTTTCATTCGGTCTTCGCGGCAAATAATATCCTGGAAACTTCCGGATAGATCACAGATTTTAGTTTCCATTTCTGCTCAGACCAAATATGGATGCAGAAATGCTGATATGACTGTGGCAGCTCTGGCTAATGTCTTTGACACACGTCACGGGTGGGGGTTAAGGTGGTCAAGTCTTTCAGCAGTGTGCTGAACGTGTGTGCTGGGAAAGAACCTTCATTAATCAGTCCACAAACCGCGGTTAATGTCGTGTGGGCGGGTACCTTTGACTATCAAATATCCCTGGAATATTACTGCTGATCTCTCTCATAAACTCAGACGAAAATACGTAGTGTGTTTTATTGTGATCCGTGCCATCAGCCTTCACTGTGACTTTCAGCACTCAAATCACTTGAAGTGACTGGAACAAAGGGAAGGACAGAATGAATTTTTTAAATTCCCCTTCAATAAAGAAGTTTATTCCGTTTCACCTGCCAAGCTAAGCTCCTGCCCTCAATTTTAGGATCGACTCCGCTCCGCCGAATGTGCGGAGATAAATCTGTTTGAAGTTGGTGGTTGAAGAATACTCCCTGTGTTAGAAACCGGACTGATCAGAAACTGTCCCATTTCAGCAGATGGAGCCAGGTGACTTGGAAATTAACTTGGTAACGCTCGTATTATCTTTTGTTTTGAAGTTAATAACTTGGAACATCCCTTGAGGAGGCGAATTTATAGCACGGTGACAGAGTGACGAAAACATTTTCAATGTCAGTGTTTTTGTAGCTGGTTGCTTCTAACGTGACTGATGTGATAACCACACTAATTGTCTCGGTGGAATTGCTCTCTCTTGCATATAACTCTGTCAAACCGATCCCCGGTTCAGATCAGCAGCAGGAAAGTTCCGTACACTTGACTGAATATGGGATACCCAGCGGTTTACTACATCGCGGCTGTTTTCTACCCTGCCCTTGTAGCGATTGGTGTCCCGGGTAAGATACAGAATCGTGTTTCAAGCGTCTGATAGTTTTATTTTAACTTTCCACATTTATTTCGATGTGATTGTTTTTTTCTCTTGTCAGTTACCTTGGCGCCGATACTGACATAGTTTCTGAGGCATATTGGTCTATGTGTTCCTCGTCCGGTGTCTCTATCAATACAATCAACTTTGGCCTTAAACAACAACGTGACAGCTTTCTGAAACGACTGACCAGATGTCTCTCTATTTTTATTTTCGACACAAGTCAGTAAATTATAATTGATGCTTTAAATCTCCTTGATTTTACTTTGTTCTCACTACATATAACAACTTCAGAATTTTCATCTCCATTCATGAAACTGGTGTTGTTTATGGAGGATGAACTTCTGACCAGTACGCGAGCGGTGGAAATCGGATGCCTCGCTCTCCACTGTCGGAAGCTCACTGCCTCTCCAGTCCGTTATTGTTGTGCAGTCGGAGCCCACACACCATGGATTCCTGCTTTTCTCTTCCAAGATAAAGTATACCCTGCAGAGCATCGGAAGAATGGTGGATATTCAGACAGTTGCAACTAACGACAATTCTGTTTATTTTCTCCCAAATTTCTTGCAGTTAATTTAACGGCGATTGTGATCCTATCTCGGGGAAAATGCGGACTCTCCAAATGCATCACCCGTTACCTGGTTGGAATGGCAACAGCGGATCTGATGGTGGTTATTGTTGTCGCGTTGGTGGAACAGACCAACTATATCTACACTTATTCCAGATCCCTGCTCATCACTCCTGTATGCGCGCTGACAGTTGTACTTAGGAATGTAACGATGGAGTCTTCTGTTTGGTTCACGGTCAGTTTTACCTTCGATCGCTTCATCGCCATATGTTGCCGAAAGCTGCGGGAACGATACTGCACTGAGGGAACAGCGACGGTGGTGATCGTGACCGTGGTTATAGTGAGCTGCGGGAAATGTGTCCCGTTTTATTTTGCCGTTGAACCTTACGCCATCATTGACAACATGCCGTGGCGCTGCGCCTTCACACTGGAATACGCTACTTCACCCCTGTGGAAAATATTCGAATTGTTGGACAGCATTTTAACACCGCTGCTACCAATCGGCTTAATTCTAGTGTTCAATGGGTTAACAGTAAGGCATATCATTGCGGCAAATAGAGTCCGCAGAGGACTACGGAACAACGGCGATAATCAGAAGGATACCGAGGTGGAAAATCGTCGGAAATCGATGATCTTGTTGCTTGCTATATCAGCTAATTTCATATTATTCTGGATGCCCTATGTAGCTCGTTTTCTGAAGTGGCAATCTCAAAACTACTTTTATCAGGACAGACATTTGAATTCCCCGGTATATATCCTACAGCAGTTTGGGTACATGTTGCAAATCCTGAGTATGTGCACCAATACTTGTATCTATACACTGACACAGAGGAAATTCAGAAAAGAGCTGAAGAATGGAATGAAGTATGTGTTTACCTTGAATGGCCATCTGTGTAGATAACGTCCACGTCCAACTGCAATTCAGCAGATTTTTCAAATACAGCAGTGTTTTAAAATTAGTAGTTTTGGCAAATATGCCAGAGGGTGAAAGAGTAATGTGCCTGGTCTTCCTGAAATCGAAAAAAAATCCACGAAATCGTGCAGACTTAACATGGTTGAGGTAGGAAACTGCGCAAACGTTCAATGGGCAGGCGTGATTGTTACAGAGATTGAAGTACACTCCAAACTCTCACAGAAACTTGATAATCACAACGGCGGGAATGGCTTCTGGTCTCTCCCGGGTTCAGGCGGACAGAGGCGGCTAAAAGGAATGCCATTTCAAAACAGGGACAGTATGCCGGTATCACAGTTGAAGAAAGGGAGGACACTGTGGAGAGATTGTCCGTTGATAGACTGCGAGTAGAACTCAGAAGCAGGAAGGGAGTATTGGGAGTCGTTTGGCAGTATTCCATACAGACACCTCCCCTCACGTCATCATAAAAAAAAAACAACAGAGACAGCGAGGAACTGATCGGGAAAAAGATTTTAGACAGGTGCCATATTAACAAGGAGATTATCAAAGACAACTTAAACTTCCCTAATATTCATTGGCAGTTTCTCAGGGTAGGAAGGTTTAGATATGACAGGATTTCTCAGTTGTGTCCAGGAAGGAGACCTGGCACAATATGCGGACAAGCGGACTAGTACTAGAAAGTGAAACGGATCAGGCGACAGATCTCTCCGCGGATCACCATTTCAGAAAGATAGAGCATAACTCCCCGATATTTACTTTCTATTGGTTAACCAATCCTCTATCCATGCTAATACATCACCCCAAAGCTCTGTGCATCCTTACCTCATGGATAAGTCTTTTATGTGGCACCCTGACGAGCACCTTCTAGAAATCCAAGTAAATAACGTCCCTCCGTTCACCTCTGTCCACTGCGCTTGATATATACACACACAAGAAAAACAACTCCAGTAAGTTTGTCAAACGGGACCTGCCTTTGCTGAATCCATGCTGCGTCTGCCTGAGGGATCCTTTTCTTTCAAATGCCTCGCTATTTCTACTTTAATGATAGCTTAAAGATTTTCACAACTGACTTGCCTCCAGTTACCTGCCTTTTGCGTACGTCCTTTTATGCAACTGCGTTGCCAGTATACTCCATCCAACTCCTTCCTCATTCCGTTGTAGGCTCCCGTGCTTATGCATGGGAGACTGGTTTTAGATCGATCTATTTATATGAGGAACTCAGTCATAATCTGAGCACTCTTTCCAAGTCGACCCCTAACCACATGATGGCTAATTTTCGCCGTTTCATTGTTCAGCACCAGGTCTAAGATAACACATTCCCTTGGAGGTTTAGTAACATGCTGTTCAAGAAAGCTATCATGTATGCACTTCAATTAAGTCCCCATCACCTAATCTATGTGCAAGGTTAAGTCCCCACGACAATTGCTATTTCATTCTTACTTGCCTCAGATATTTCTCTGTTCATTGCCTGTGCCACTGTAATGTTATTATTCGGTAGCCTATAGACAACTACTACCAGTGAATGTTTCCATTTATATTTCCTAATCTCTACCCAGATGGATTCAACAGATGCTCCTTAGATCTAATATCGTCTCTCACTGTCGTCCTGATCTCATCCTTGATTAAGGGCGCTACCCCACCTCCCTTACCTTCCTGCCTATCCTTCTGTATCACTCGATATCCTTGGATATTTAATTCCCAATCCTCTCCAACCTGCAACCACGTTTTTGTAATGGCCACTGAATCATAACCTTTGTACTGGTTTGTGCCACAAATTCACTGACCTTGTTTCAAATATTACGGGCATTCAGATAAAGTGCCTTTCACTCATTGTGTCTTTAAAATCTAGTAATCTTTGTCGTTCATCCACTTGACCTTTCTGCACTACACTCATTCGTTTCTTTCGATTAGCTTTTGTTTCTAGTTTTGCTTTATCTACACGTTCCTCCTTTACTTTATCCATACTTCTCCAATCTGTTGAAACTACCCCCCGCTATTTAGTTAAAAACCCTATCCACTGTGATAATCCACAACCCTAGTTAACAATTCCTCAGGATTCAGTTCCCATTACGGTTCGTGTGGAGCCCATCCCGATGGAACAGCTCCCTCCTTCCCCAATATTCGTGCCAGTTTCCCATGAATTCAATCCCACTTCTCCCACACCAATCCTTGAGCCACACATTGAACTCTCTAATCTTCTTTACCCCTGCCAATTTGCACAGCAGGTCACCCGATCCAGCATCTCCCTTTCTTTATTGAATTAGTTTTAGTTTCGTGACTTTTTGTTCAACAACGACTCAATTGTGCATCCTCACTGAAGCCTTTTGAGCCAAAGTCGGTGAACTCTGTTCTCTCCGTCGATAAACTATACCGCGAAGCGACTTTTAGTCCCGCCTTGTTAGGCCAAGAACAACTTCGCCGCTCTTCTCATTATATCTTTCCTTTTAGCTTTGAAAAACACACTAATCACCTCTATTACTGCTAGAGGACGCCTTGGAGAGTCTCCTTAAGGTATATGAAGGACAGGAAGATGACTAGAGAGAGGGTGGGACAGGTCAGGGTCAAAAGAGGAAGCGTGTCGGTGAACTGCATTCCTCCGCCGAAAATCCTTATCGAATATTCTAAAGGATAGAGGGAAGATAGATGTGTATGGTTGAGGCCCACATACACTAATCTCTAAAATTCACATCAGTTCCTGCAAATGTATTTCACGCAAGGAAACAGTCATTTTCAGACAGACACATCCTGTTGTGAAACTGGGGGTTAACTCAAACATCCTTTCAATACAAACCTAACAAACAGACGACTGTCCACCCTTCATTCACGCACGCATTATCTCCCGTTATCTTTCAATTGAACTCACAAATGTCCAGTCCTAGTGCAATACTTTAAATGCTCAAAACAATACATAATTTTCAGTGTTGAACAGCTAACAAATAATGTATAATTAGAATCTGACAACATTTAAGAAACCCTTTCAAGTCGAAAACAGACAGACGCGAGAAGTTATGTATCGTCCGCAATATCAACACATTTAAAACGTGACGTCACCACGCCACCAACGATTTCCACGTTTTCTCGCCTTCCATCTCTGACCCAGGGTAGGATTCAGATTAAATGAACGTTTTGTTGTGTAGTATCAGTCTTAATAATCCCCATGACCACCGCTGACATAACAGATTTGGAAACCGTTCTGGGACCTGTGCCACACCCACGTTCAGTCTGGAACTATAGTCTTTACTAATGGAGTGAAGGTATATTCCTTTAGTGTAATCGGTGCCTTTAAAATCTCACACCTGTGCTTTCCAATTCACACGCTATAACCATTCTTTTTACTGAGTCTCCATGCTTCACTATGTGAGGGGAGCCAGGAGTGCCCCTATTAACTGTTTGAAGAGAGACAGAGAGAGTAATTTACCACCGATAGGTTGCTTTTGAAGAGAGAGAGAGACGAAGATTAACGGTTGGACTGTCACTTTAAGGCATTGGAAGTAACTTTGGATTTCTACTCAGTTCAGTTTGGAGACAGCACCGAGCAGCTTGAAAGTTGCTATGGTGACCGAAGGCAGGTGGTTGATGTTACTTTCAAGGACTTGTTGCCTGCTTGCATTTCTTTGCAAAGGAAGGAGGGACTCTGAATGACAGGTGATGCTCAGCCTGGTGAAATAAATGGGAGGTCAGATGATACAGACCTCAGACACATGATCTGGACACTGAATGAGCATTGTTGTGCCTGCAGAGAAAGTGGGTTTGGAGGATCGATCTGGCGGATCGATCCAATCGCTCTTATAGTGGAAGGAGTAAAAGGGGTTGACTGGTGGGGAGTTGTCTATGTGTCCACCCTCGCCTGGGTGATAGTTCCACCAAAGAAAACCGGTCCCCCTGGTTAAAGTCACAGTCGCTCACTGGTAAAGGATTTCGGAGGACGATGAGAAGATCGACGGCATCAGCTCACCTGAAGACTCAAATCTCTCCCTCTCTCTCTCTCTCCATCACTATTCAACTACATACCACGTTCTGAACTGAACTGAACTTTACTCAACATCGTAAGACTGTGTCCTTTTACCCCTAGACTTAAAGAAGCTTGGTTTTTCATACATATATTTCCACACTTATTGATGTACTTACACACACACACACACACACACACACACACACACACACACACAAACACAGACAGACACACACACGCGCACACACACACACACACACACACACACACACACAAATATATATATATGAATATATATAATTATTGCTAAACTGTTTGATTTATCTTCCCTTAGTTTATTGTATTGCGTAGTTATTAATAAATATTAGTAGTTATTAGCAATACTAGACTCCAAAGTGGTTTCTATTTTTGCTGGTTATCCCCGTCACGGGGTACGTGACAACTATGTGTAAGAACAGAGAGATCAAACAGTACCAAAGACTTCCTGGATTCCTCGGTGCCGTGAGACATTAACGTTCTTCACCAAATGTATGTTCTTACCTGATCGGCAACAATGAATATAGAGTTGAGTCAGGTTTTATAAGTAAACAGAAACAATTATTAAACTCAGCTCAACAAGAGTGAAAAGTAAACAAATGACTAACTTAACCGGCAGTTAACTGCTATACGTCATTTAACAAACAGCCAAACTCTGGAATAATTTTTGAAGTGGTAAATTCGAACACAGTCTTAAAGTGGTAAATTTGAAAGTCCAAGTAATTTATACAGCCAGTAAGGAGATACTTCCCTGAAAACTGATTTCTTCGAAGACGTGACGTTACTGCTGATCCCAGCCGAGAGAAAACTTGTCAAAAGGATTCAGGATGAAGGAAATAGAACGGCTTAAAGAAACTGACTTTTTTCTGGAGGGTGAACACTGCACAAATCTTCCTGATTATGCAGGGGTTATCTCAGATGCAGGCCATTATTCGTGAACGACGATTCAATAAGGTCGATCCTTTATGAAACCGCCGAACGACACCAACTTTACTCAATCCTTCAGGTTCCTGTACTTTGGTAAGGTCTTCACTCTCTGATACTAGACTTACAATAGAAGTAAAAACTGCACTTTAAAACGAAACTGCGTCATGAGACGAATACGCAGCAAAACTAGCTAACGAATTATCAGACGAACTAAATGCGTGACAACAGCGGCTTCTCCTTGTATCCCTGTTGGAACATGACATCACGTGACCGCACTGCGGCAGGAAAATTACATTATGTGACCTCACTCTGGCGGGAAAATTACATCACCCCACCATCACAAGACAATTACATCATGCTCACAAGATACTTAATTACATCATGGTCGTAAGACAGTCACAGGATACCCACGAGGTATGTATCAATGTGGCCGCGAACTCTAAATTATCTTGGTATAATATTGATTAATTATGATAGCCCTTGGAACACCTTTCATAGGTCGGAGGTATTTACTGCTCATCTGGTCACATTTCGTTCACACGTCTAGCGGTGTCCTCTGTTAGTACCCAAAGGTTATTTACCGGCTTCTTTAATTCTTCACTTGCTCCCCTATTGTATTTTCGGCAAAGTCGAGTGTAAGGACGTAATTCTGAGACTTTATCAGGTTGCAATGTGTTATGGCCTTATGATATGTTCGCATGGAAACAAAGTCTAATCAATTTCCTTTCCTCCGCGGTTCCTAGACCGAGTACTGCTCTCTGGTGATCAGTTTCCTGCAACAGCTCAGTAGGATCACCCGCGGGAACAAATGTCCCAATATTTTGAGTAATATTCTTGTTCCTGTTTCCTGCCCCTGTTTTCTTACATTGTGAATTATCTCTGGCTGCAAATGGAGAAGGCGGTGGAAATAATGGCGCCCTCAGTCGTACTGGGTTCTTTTAGTTGTAAGCTAGCAGAGAATGATGGGAACGAATGCCTCTCATAGTCATAACCGTACGGATCTGCGTCAGTACGTCCATCAATAACTTCCCCTCCTATTTCAGATCCAAAAGCCCATATCATTTCTCTCTGAATGTGGATGTTGTCCCAGCAGCAATTCTACCTTTAGTCACTTCATGTGATCTCCAGTGTTATGTTTCTTTACTGATAATAATTTCGGCATTGCATTCATAATGTTTTTAATTTAATGCACATTTTCCTCAATCCTTCCACTTCGCTGCAAGCTAAGGTGTTTCTTAACACTCACGCTTTTCTTTAAAGGTTTTCAGAAACTAATTCAAATACATCCTCTCCACGCTCCTCGCACCCACCCTCCTCGTAAATATGTTGCTTTCTCCTTAAGGATGGCAGCTTTTCTTCAGGAGGGGTCACCACATCATGGAACAGCTTGATTGCTTCTTCTAATCAGTCCCGTTACCTACTTCACCATCAGAATATTAAAAACAACATGTTCTAAGGATGATGTTATTGTTATGGATGACTTTAATTTTCCAGATATTGAGTTGGAGAACCCAGTGCCTAGGGTGTTACGGGAAAGTGAATTCATTGAGATTTTAAATGATTGTTTTATCACCCAGTATGCTAGTGCGCCAGCAAAAGTGGAGACCTGTCCAGATTTGATATTCTGTAACGAACAGGATAGACTTATGAGTCAGAAGTCGTTGAGCCTTCACGAATAAGCCATCATAACATTGTTAGTTTCGAAGCTTTTTCTTGTAAGAGTATATCAGCAAAAGCAAAATTCATTAAATTGAATATCAGAAAGGCAAAGTTGATGCAGATGCGTCTAAAAGTTCAGAAGGTAAACTGGAAGGAACTGCTTGACGTTGAGTCAGTTGGGGAACAATGGGGCCAATTTAAAGAGTTAATACACGCAGTGCAGGAAACGTTCATCCCCAGGTTCGGGAGAAGTAATAAAAGCCACAGATCAAAGGTCAAAGTTTAAAGTCAAATTTATCATCAGAGTATATACCAGACATAGCAAATCCTTAGCAAATCCATGGAAGAGTACATGGATGAATAAAGATAGACATAACAATATTGAAAAAAGATCGCTATTTAAGGAAAACCGATGTTATATTATACAATATACTCATTTATTAATGAAATATTTATCAGCGAAGATGTTAGCAATATGAGAGTAAGTATAGAGAAAAATAAATTTGTTTTAAGGGGCTCAAAGATCTGAGAAAGCGAGGCCTTGATTCAGCTGAGAATGCTGAAAGTTAATAAATCTCCAGGCCAGACAACCGATATCCAAGGGTACTTAAAGAGTCATGCGATTGTACATACAAACCACTGATATGTAAGTTGCAGAAGTCATTGTTGACTGATGAAATCTCGAAGGAGTGGAAATATGTAACGTTGTCACAGTATATAAGTAGGGTCTCCACACTAACCCTGGTAACTATATACAAGGAAGCTTAACGTGCATATAGGTAAGATAATGGAAACAATCATAAAGAATGAGTTGGAAAAGACACTGATAAGAACAGGAAATGTTTGCAAAAAGCCAGCATTGGTTCAGAACGGGGAAATCATGATTTACTGATAGTCTGTTCTGTGAAGAGGAAACTGAACTTTATGATAACCTTTGAATGGTTCATATCATTTCAAAAGGCTTTTGACAAGGTGTTCCACAAGGGGTTAATTATGAAATTACAAGACGCAGGGATTTGGAGTAAGGTGTGAGATGGCTGCAGAATTGGCTCAAAAACAGAAAACAGCTGATCTAAACAATATCCAGGTGTGGGCAGATGACTGACAGGACACTTAATGTAAGTAAATGTAAAGTATTACATTTCGGACGCAGGAATATTAGATACAAATATATAATGGGGGTCTTGAGTTCGACAGTGCGCTGTATGAAAAGGATTCGGCCGTCCTGGTAGACTCCTCACCATCAACATCTGGACAATGCGCAGAAACGATCAGAAAGGCTAATGGAATATCGGTCTATATAATGTGCTCAGTGGAGTTCGAGGCCAGCGAGATCCTCGTTAAGCTGCATAATGCGCTGGTGAGGCCATTCCTTGAGTGCTGTGTTTGAGGGATGTGGAGGCATCAGAAACAGGTCAGAGAAGGGCGAAGAAACTCATTCCATTTCTGCAGGTGATAAGCTATCCAGAAAGATTGAAATAATTAAATCTTTTTAGCACAGGTAGACCTGAAATACCAGGAGTCATGATAGAAGTGTTTAAAATCATTCCGCGTAGAAGTAAGATGGATAACAGCTCAGGAAATATCAAAATTAGTCCATCATCAAGTACACAGGGGCCATAGGTGGAGTCTGACTGGAGGGAGATTTCAGACCAAAATCAGGAAGCGTTTCAGGTAGCGTCTGCACTATCAAAACTGAGGGAATGCTTCTCGTTCACGAAATATGAGGAAAGACGCGAATTCTACTTGTAACATGGACGAGAGGGTGGTGATTTGTACAAAGCGATCTCGAATAGCGTTTGGTCACTTTACAAGCCATATCTTCGCTAATTCTGATTACAGCTACAGGCGGAGAAAGGTGCAAAGAGACACTCAAGCTGTGAAATGCACGTCAAAGCTTTTGTAGAAAATCGAACTTATTCGGAATGTCGGAAATATCGGCAATGTCAAAACACCTTACTGTGCTCATTGCTCACAATGCCGGGTCCTCTGTTTAGAAAGCGTAAAGGAATCCTGCATGATCGCTTTGACTCCCATTGCCGCTTGTCTCTGTTTTCACTCGCCACCGTCATCGCAGTCTGAGCTCTGACCGGCTGTAATGTTCCAGAGAGATTAAACGTGAGACTGAGTAATAGCATTTTATTACCCGCGTACGCGGTGCAGGAAATTATGGTGAGGTGTATTGCAGAAAATCTTGATATCCCCGTTTGTTTGTCCGTCTCTATAACCTCTCGCTCCTCCCACTCCTTTGTTTCCCGTCTGTTTCTCTGCATGTGTTTCTGGTCTATATTTGCAACCCTGTCAGTCTTCCTCTCACTCTCCCCACCATCTCTCTCTCGTATTTCTCAGTTGCGAGGACCTTTCGGTCTATTGTAGTGGTGTTTAGTATTGTGTCTTTCTGAAGATTTACATAGATGTTTCTGTGTAGCCCTAAAAGTTTAATGCTATTGTGTGGTTTCTTTGGGCTGATACCATTTGTAGAAAGTTGTAAGTAATTTTTATAACCTCGTTCAGTATATCCATTGCAACTTCAAGTATTTGCCTTTCTTCATTCATGAGTGTGAGTTCATTTCCCTCCCTGTATTGTTATAATTTTCATGTTGATGTTTATTTGTTTCAGCTGTAGCTGGTGAAACCGGAGGAAATGGCAATAGCCAAGGCGCTGATTTCTCAATTCCCGGGATCCTTTGTGCTATGCTATTGGCGTTAAGTATTATGGATTTCTGACGACTTACATACATATTGTCGTGTCGCTCCAGTTGTTTAATGCTGTTGCATAGTGACTTTGGAATGATACCAATTGCAGAAATTACTATCGGGACAATGTATAACCTGTTCATGTTCCATAGTCTGTCAATTTCCTCTTTTAATTCAGCATACTTCTGGTGTTTTAACTTGTTGATTTCTGTAAGTTATGTGGGTTCGGAATGGCTATATGTATTGAGTAAGTTATTCCTGCTTGTTTATCCTGTAGTATTATACTTATCTGGACAGTTATTGTCCCATCTGTAATAACAGACCGGTCACAATTTAATTTACCGGAATCTGACTTTTAAACACGTTCAGGCTTGTATTAATAAGGTGTGGCTTCTTTTATGAGTTTCCAATTTAAAGCAATATTTCTGGTGAATGATGTTTATCATTTGATCGGCGCTGTGTAAGTAATCAGATTGAAGTAAACGATTGCACGATCTTGTAATGTGTTGGATTTTTCATGCTACTCTCCCTGCATTTCTTGCATTAATCGGCTTCAATTTCTTGGACTTTTATTTTGTATTTTTAATCAATACTTTCTGTGAATCACCTGGACCTGTACTTCTACGACGAACCCTTCCGTTTCAGGGAAGAGGTCTCCAATTCTGCGCCAGGTGATCGGTGCTTCCTTGTCGACATCTAGTCTGCACAGATATCGGAGATGTCTTCCACGGAGGGTCATAATTTGCCACTGGTTAACTTCGTATTCAATAGTGATAATTTCTTCATTTCTAGGGGCTGTGCTCTCATTTAAGTTTAGTGTTGTGCAGGTGCGATCAGAATTGCATATACTTGCATGCAGCAATGAATCTTGTTTTTGTTGGAGAAAATATATCTTAGGAAGCATTATCTGAATGATATGCATTTTTTTTTGTGTGTTATTCCTCTCCCTCCTTCTGTCCGAGACATTGTAATCCAAACGCGTTCGTGTGTACATTGTATTTTCCACATTTGCCATTTAGCTGTAGTTCTATATTTTGAGTTAATTGCTTTAATTGAAATCTGATGAAGGAGGGTAAAAATTTCAAATCGTCCATATATAGGAGGTGTGTATATAACACCTATATATACACCTATATATATAACTACACGACTTTCGCCCAGTTCAGTTAAGTTAGAGAGCGGGATTAAAGCTGGACAAAACCACAGTGGTCTTCCTGAAAAAAACGTCTCCGTCTGTTTTGATAACAGTGGCTGTTCTTATTTTGGTTGTTAATAGCCAGGATGGTCATAGTCCTCCAATGTTCATGAGATGTTGGAATTTCACAAGTATTATTATTATTGCCGTGTTTTTAATTTTTCTCAGCTCACGCTAGTAAAACCTGAGACGTAGGCATAGCCAAACACACACGTTTGAAATTCTCCAGGAAGTTTCGAACGATTCTAGTGGTGCTTAATATTGTGGCTTTCTGTAGATTGATTCAAATATTGCCGTTTGCCTACTAGTTCCATGCTACTGTGTAGTGACATTGGGATGGAACCAGTTACAGATATAAAATTGGGACAACGTACCCTGTAGTATTATATCAGGACCGGCATTATGTATTCCATGTCTGCAATAATGGATTCGTCGAAATAGAATTGTATGTCTCTGACTCCAAAACGGGATCAGGATTGTACATTTAGTAATGCAAGATATCTTTCAGGAATTTGCATTTTTATGAAAGACTTTAGTGAATTATGCTTGCTATCTGTGTAGGTAATCAGATTGAATTAATCATTAGAGGACCGTGTAATGAGCTGGATTGTTTCTGGTTTTCTGCGAGCATTTTCTGCTTTTATCGTCTTGAATGTGTTGGCCCTTTACTGTGTAGTTTTGATATATTTTTTGTGTTATCCACCTGGTACTGGATTGCTAATTTCTTTTAAATGCTAAAGTTGTTTTAGTAGGCTCCAACTAGTGGTCCATTTCTGTTGGTTTGGCAACCCAGTTGCGGGGTACGTAACATAAGTGGGGATCTCGTCCGGCGATTTTGAACGCCAAATTTGGGACTGGGTAAATTGATTGGGTTAAAATTCCCGAAAGAAAGAAAGGGCAAACAGCAGAAATGAAGATTGAGGAATTTCTAAAGGCATCGACCTTGGAGGCAAGAGGATGCCAGGAAATCAGAATTGGCAACTGTGGCCAAACGGTTGAATCTTTTTAAGGAGAAGTCGACAATGAGGAGAGTGGAGATGCACAGAGCTATCACTGAGCATTATGTATCTAAAGGCGTGTTTCTCCAAGGGGAACTGGAGGTGGTATCTATGGGCAAACCTTGTGGATAAGCAGTACAGCTGCAGATTGAAAAATTGAGACTCGAGCACGAGTTCTGGGTAAAACAGCTGGAACAAGAAGAGAGGGACAGGCAGTTAGAGCGAGAAGAGAGGGACAGGCAGTTACAACGAGAAACGAGAGAGAAGCAGAAGGACAGAGAATTTGAGCTGGAGAAGTTAAGGATGACTTTAGCGCAGGGGCCCATGCCGGACGAAGGTGGAGGGTTCAGGGCGACCCAGGAGGTTAGGCTGGTTCCCCCATTTGAGGAGGCCGATGTTGATCGGTACTTTCTACATTTTGAAAAAGTCGCTGCAAGTCAGGACTGGCCGAGGGATAAGTGGGCTGTTTTGATTCAGAGTGTACTTAAAGGAAAAGCCCAACAAGCTTACTCGGCATTGTCCGCAGAAGATGCCCAGAGGTATGATGTGGTGGAAGAGGCAATACTCAGGATTTATGAGTTGGTCCTGGAGGCATACCGGCAGAGGATCCGGAATGTAAGGAAGCAGGTATTTAGAGTTTGCCCGTGAGATGCAGATGTATTGTCAGCGTTGGTGCGCCTCGAAAGGGGTCAATGGGGATTATGACAGACTGCTACAGCTAATACTGATTGAGCAGTTTAAAAGTTATGAGGCCCTATCTAGATGAGAAAGAGGCAGAAACCTTAGCCGCAACTGCTAAGTTAGCGGATGAATACGTGTTAACGCACAAAGTGAAGTTTACCCCGAGTAAAAGCTACCACAAGGGTAGTCGAGAGGGCGGAGAGAGTCCGCTGAAATAGCCAGAAAGTAAGCCAGGTACTAGTGAGAAAGATAAGGAGGACAGGAAGCAGTTTCGTAGGACGTCTCCTGGGGTCGTATGCTGTAATTGTGGGAAAGCCGGTCACTTTGCGTCCAGGTGCTTTGCCCCAAAGACGGGAAAAGGGAACACGACGGTTCCGACTGGCTGTATTGAGCTGGCAAACAAACCGCTAGGGGAGAAGAGGTCTGATAAAGTTCAGGAAGGGCGCGAGAAGTTTATCTCGGCCGGATTGGTGTCGGTGAAAGAGGGGTTAAACCCGGTTCCAGTACGGATCTGGAGAGACACTGGAGCTTGTCAGTCATTGATCTTAAAGAGTGTGTTAGACTTTAGTTCAGAGACCCAGGCTGGGGAGGTCAGGGTGATAAAAGGCATTGGGAAAGGGACTGAAG
Source organism: Mobula birostris (assembly GCF_030028105.1). NCBI lineage: Eukaryota > Metazoa > Chordata > Chondrichthyes > Myliobatiformes > Myliobatidae > Mobula > Mobula birostris. The sequence continues at coordinate 92,647,366 of NC_092382.1, forward strand.
CAGTACCTTTGCACCAGATACACCTAAAAAGCGACTTGGTCTCCGGACTGGTGACGATAGGGGTGAGGCCCGAATTACCGATGGAAGACGTGGAGGTCTTACTCGGTAATGACCTCCCCGGCGGAAATGGGTTCTCAGCAATAAAACTGACAAGCCAGCCTGCCAGCATTGAGGCCCCGCCCATGGACTCACAGGTTTATCCCGTTTTCGCAGTGACTCGGTCCATGTCCAGAAAGGCTGCCGAAGCAAATATAGATATAGCTGAGACGTTTTTACCAGCCTTGTACCAGGAGGGGCTAGAGAGTGTGAAGAAGGGGCGTAGTGAAGCGGAAGTTGAGGTAGACTTATCATTAGCAAGGAAGGAATTTATACAGGCACAGGAACGAGACGGGGTGCTGATGGTTTTGACGGAGAGAGCTCTCTCCGAAGCAGAATTAAAAAGGGAGCCAGTGGGCTATTATGTGAAGGACGGAGTGCTAAGGAGGAAATGGAGACGAAGTACCGTGCCCGCAGATGAGAAATGGGGGGTGGTACACCGGGTGGTAGTGCCGAAAATTTATGGGGATGAGATTTTTAACCTGGCCCACAAGATACCCCTCGGTGGGCATTTTGGGGTGAGGAAAACAGTCGATAGAATCATGAAAGAGTTTTACTGGCCGCACAGGAGGAAGGATGCTGTTGACTATTGTAGACGTGAGCTAACGCAGTTACAGGCTATTGATATGCTAACAGCTTGCCACGATAAGCGAGCAGACCTAGTCGGTGTTATCACGAAAATTAATGAGGCTAGGGTGCTACATGATAAAGGGAAAACCCATTTTGAAAAGATAAGAATGGTGCCGACCAGATGGGAGACTCTATTGTTTTGGGCAACTTTACTGATGAGTTCTCTCACTTAATACCCGAACAGAGCGAGCCGCTGAGAAAGCTAATTAACCGGCACGCAGACGTACGTCCGGATGTCCCGAGGCGATGCAAAGAGCCGGTACATGGTGTTGTTGTCACATCAGGTCAGCCTAGTAAGCAACACCCCTATAGGATGATTAATTCAGTGACAAAAGGGCTAAAGAACGCAGAAGCGTCTATTGACGATTTAGTGGTCTGGAGTGACACGTGGAAGGAGCACTTTGTGGCAGTAGAGAAACTGTTTAAACGGCTGTTTGAAGCCAGCCTGACTGTGAACCTCGCAAAAAGTGAATTCGGCCACGCGAAGGTCACTTACATGGGATTTGTGGTAGGACGGGGCAGCCGGCTCTGATGCAAGCTAAGGTGCGGGCTGTCTCTGAAGACCCCACCCCGACAGACAAGAGAGCCCTGAGAAGGTTCTTGGGGATGGTGGGGTACTATGGGAAGTTTTGCAAAAACTTTGCGGATATTACCCTCCCTCTTACTAAGCTCTTGCCAAAGAATGCGAAGTTTGTGTGGGACGACCTTTGTTATATTTGTGCGGCACGGCAACCACTGAGAATTTACACTGATCACAACCCATTAGTGTTTTTGGCCACTATGAAGGATAAAAACAAAAGGTTGCTAAATTGGAGCCTGGTCTTAGAGGAATTTGGTATTAAAATAACACATATAAAAGGAACGGAAAATGTGATTGCTGACTGTTTGTCGAGGTGTTGAAAACTTAAAGTTCTCTGTAGTAGCCTAATAGCTGATGACCATGTATATTCGTGTGTATCTAATAATGTATTCATGCTCATAATTTTTACCCCGGTAAAAATCCTTTGAAGGATATGGGTGTGACGAAAAACCAAGTTATCAGAAGATTGATGCTAATGAGAAAGAGATAAGTGAGACAATGGAGAAACATTCAAAATGCTAATAAGAGAGAAGAGAGAGATTAACGAGAAAGAAACACATTTCAGATTATTGACAGACCGGTTGCTTTGAACCTGAACTGTTTGAAGTTTGATGGACAGGCGATACCCCAGCAGGGGGATAAAAAGAACAGGTTCGCTAAAGCACGACGCACACCACGAGATCACGAGATAACAAGACCCTGGAAGAGCGGTGTGTCCCCACAAATTGGTGGGAGTTGGAGGACACACCACGAGATTACGTGATAACGAGACCCTGGAAGAGCGGTGTGCCCCCACAAGTTGGTGAAAATTGGAGGTCTGGTTCGAGGGAACCGACCATAGACTGCCAGGATGAAAAGGCACGATCGGCGGGAACCTGATGTGTGTGTCCGCCCTTGCCTGGGTTCTGGGTTCACCGTGGAAGAACAGTCGTATCCGGAACGGAGGGGTCACAGTCGGTGACCACAGAAGGCATAAAAGGGTTCGCCCGAAAGCTAACTGCGAAGAACATCAAAGGATGTCTGAATCAAAATTTGCATTCTCTCTCTGTCCCCAACAGCACAACAGCGATTACTGCGAACTGTACTAAGCTGAACTGAACTCTGCGTCACTTGAGACTGATCATTTTACCCCTAGACTGCGATAGAGCTTGGTTGATTCCTATTACCCTAGTTCTGTGTACATGTGTGTTTTATCATTGCTAACCTGTTGCATTTATATCCCTACGATTAGAGTACAGTGTTACTTATTTCTTAAATAAAACTTTATTACTTTCTGTTAAACCAGAGTCCAACTATTGGTCCATTTCTGCTGGTTTGGCAACCCAGTTATGGGTACGTAACAAGACATACAGGCGTAGGGATAGACAGTCAGATAGATGGAGGGACATAGAGATACGTTATACACAATGAGCTATAATTTGCAAGTCAGTAAATAGGAATGAGGTAAGGGTAGTGGATAGAGACAAAATGTTTTTGTTTTTGCTATTCTTGTGGTTCCATTTTGTGAGACTGTACTTGCAGCCGCCATTAGGTGAACTGTTTGGTGAGCTGGCTCTTGCTCAGGGAAGGCCTAATCAGAGCTAGTAAACGTGGACATAATGAGGTTTTTTAAATTCCTGCTGATGATCTGCTAAACCTGAGACTATATTCAGACAAAGCACTGCTCATAATGTTAAATTGCAAGCTTCCAGAAGGAACAGGCTGTGATCTGGTCACCTGGGCCCAGTGCCTGGCTCAACTGGTTGGTCTAGTTTGATCCAGTCTGCGTTGGAAAGGGCAAAAGAAATTATCTGGATCACAAGTCTGGGAGAAGGAGGCATGAAACAGAGCCCCGGGCCTGATGCAGAGAGAATTTGACTCAGGTCAGTCTGGCGTGCATGCCTGAATGAAATCGAAACAACAGATTGATCTGATAAGCAAAAGGATACGAATAGAGGAACGCAGGAGAATAGGCAGCGCCAAATCTGCAGACAAACCATCGCCGAAGCGGATGATCCCAAGCCGGAATTATGAAGACTACATCTGTGTGAAAAGGAACTACTAGCCAGTGAAGAATCTATTTTCCATGTATTACCTTTCCTATTCATTGACTTTAGGTTGAGAATAAGGGGAATCTACTGTGTACACACAGGTATTTCCTCTATAATATTGCACGGATGGTTTCGACCATGGACATTTACGCAGTCAGGAAATCTCGCACATTTTTGAGAAGTGATTCATCCGCCATTATACTACGTCAACTCATGCCTCCACCTCATTGGCTTGTATAGATCGACCAGTTTTGGCCATAGACATTTGGCAATTTATGACCCATTATTTCCTCCAGCGTGAGTCACGTGACGGATGTTGTTTCCAGGTCTGAAACAGTAACTGTCACAAAGGGGGCGCTGGTAATGGACACAAATGCAAGACTCAGACACTGAAGTACAAGGAACAGGACTTGACTAGAATAGGGACAAGAACACATACTTGGGCTAGGACATGGACAAGACAGGGAACCCGGACAAGGAACTAAGCACTAGGAGCCTGGGCTTGGGCACAAAGCCAGAGACTGGACAATAAACCAGAATCTGGGTCTTTCCTGGGGCTCGGGCCGTAGAGCCAGGCAAGGACATGACATGACTACAGGACGGGACGTGGCTGGGGTCTGGAGGCTTGCGGCTTGAGGCTGGGCCTTGGTCTTGAAGTTTGAGGCTGGGGTCTTTGGTCTTGAGGCTTGAGGCTGGGGTCTTGGTCTTGAGGTTTGAGGCTGGGGTCTTGGTCTTGAGGCTTGAGGTTGTGGTCTTGATCTTGAGGATTGAAGCTGGGGTCTTTGGTGTTGAGATGTGGAGGCTGATAACTCGGAGGCTGGAACTTGGAGACAGACTGGGAACTGTACATCAACATAGAGCCGGGACTAATCCTTCGAAAAGCCGGGACTCATCTTTAACACGACACCAACATGAGACAGGACAGTACATAGACATAGAGCCGGGTCTTATACTTAGACAAGCCGGGACTCAACTTCTTCTCCACACAAAGGCGGGACAGGACCATCCGTCGGGTAACGGCAGAATGGCCGGACTTACCCAACAGAGTCAAAGACAAGACAGGTTTCCCCGCAGGGCAACGGCAGAACGGCCTGACTTAACCCACGGAGGCGAGGACAAGACAAGACAGAATCTCTCCAGCGCAACGGAAGAATGGCCTGACTTACCCCAAGGAGGAGAAGACAGCTGGCCCGAGAAACGGACGAATCCATACCGGAAACACCGCTCCGATTACCGATAGCAAGGCTCCATGAAGCGATGCTTCACTAACGCGGCCTAAAGATGGCAAGTGGCCGCTCTAGCCTTCCACCGGCAGGTTGCTCCCAGGGAATCTTGACAAGACAAAACGGCAGCCCGCACTCAACCCCAAGGCTACTTATATTCCAAGCTGCAAGATGGGAATCAGGTGTCTATGAATAACTCAACCAAAACAAGGGACAGCTGGAAGACCCGGAGTCCTGAGTCCACGGACCGGACCATGACAGTGACATAGACTTGTAGAACTCGCCCGGTGACACAGACTCTGGGGTCAGAGACACTAGTGAACATGCACCCTCGGAACTTGGACAAGCGGGAAGTGTGCCGATTTTCAACGTGGAGATTGTGGGGCCGTGAAAGCTAAGTTAGAATATGGAGCATTATTCAATCTTTGTGAGCGTGAAATACTGCCCGTTCTTTCGGGTTTTGTCGTACCAGCACGAAGAGGAGACATAGCAACTACGAGAGGGCATTTCAGCCTGTGGAAGAAAAAAGTAAATCACAGTTCAATCCCTATCGCTGGAAGACGTTCAGTTGGAGGAGGAGCTGCCGTCCCTCTCAGTAATATTCTGCCTCACGGTGCCAGTGGAGAAGACCGCAGTCTGAGAAAAAGAAGTCAGAATCCGAATTGTTTCAGTATTAACATGTGAAGAAACAAGGAGCTCACGGTCAAACACGTGACTGTGGAGATATATTCAGCAGTCCGAGCACCCGAACTCTGTTGTTTCTTTTCCTCCTCTCTCTCTAACGCAGTGGAGCCATCATTGTGAGCACTGAAAGTGCAGCAGCCTCGGTCAGCAGCTGTGCAACTAAATCTCTGCGTTAATTTCTCAAGTTAAAATGAAACACAGAAAGGTAACACCTTACGCAAACTTACGCTAAAACTTACACCTCCACCGAACCCACTCCCTTCGTATGAGATGCAGCTGAGATGGAGAAATGGTTACTTCTACTAATCACATGTATGCCGCTAATAATTTTAAACTCTGCATGAAACAACTGTTCCTCCTCCGCTTCAAGGATGGAATGACAAATTCTCGACTGATATCTGAAATGATCCATGTTCGGCATCTTCCTGGTGAAATGCCTCGCATCGGCTCCAGAGCAATCACATTATTTACTGCTGGGGAGCAGAGTCGGCACAATTCTCTAATCAGACCAGTATTGTATATTATTGCATCACGACCTTTCCGGTTAGTGAAGGCAGGTATCCGGAATGTAATGAGCACCCCGTCACTCTGTGAATATCAGCGCCCACCTCATCCATAGAAGGTGTTCACCACGTACTTCAATATTGACCCCTGTCTGCCCTTCGCTGACGGTCTGACAAACTGATCAATTTCATTCCATGTCCAACGACGCAGTGGTTTATCACTGCAACGAGTATCCGGAGTATCCTTCTGAGATTTTAAAATTTCGCATTGAGCTGTCCATACTCCATGAGAATAGGGATTTTAGTTCAATGACATCATGTTTATTTTTACCCCAGCGGTTAGAAGGCACAGCAGCCACGTGTAGTGTTCAATAATCAGTGTGCTGGAGCGGGTATAAATTAATGACCGGAGACAGTCGTCAGCTCAGATTTTTTTTTTTCTTTCAGCGAGTTGGCGGGCGGCTGGACGACCGGCGGAATCTCACACAGCATGCTTGAAACGTTTTACAGTGTGAGAAGAATATTTTTCCTGATCATTGCCGTTATTGGTGTTCCTGGTAAGAACGAACGTTTACAGTTCTGTGCGTCGGGTCTTTAGGCTCGTTCAGTTACCGACAGCGTTGTGATCCTGGTGAAGACATTGTGACAAAACTCCGTGTTCGTTCGGAAGTTCCCCTGAAGTAAAATCAGAGAGCTCGGCTGAACATGAAAACGCAGTAGAAATAGATATAGAGAGGAAGATATGGGAGATGGATTCATTTTGAGGATTCATGTCAAGCAGTTTTGATTTATCAATGCAACACCCGCTGTCAGAGTAACCTCCGATAATCCTGTTTACTCGGCAAACTTACTCGGTATTATTCCTGATTGATAGCAAATTAAATCTATTCCGCACTATTTTTAGAAATTGCTGCAGGTTCAACTGGAACGCGAGAAGCGAATCCCCGGAGAGATTCAGGAGAGAGCAATAGACATTCCGTGTGAGTTAGACTCCGGTTCTTCGGCAGTTTCGAAAATGCAAATAAGGATCTGATTACGTTCTAGTGCAGCGGGGTTTGTTTCCACGGCCGATTATCCGTGGAATGGAGGGGCACTTAAGAGACAACCTAGCGGTGTCCACTAGAGGGCGGATGGGGTAAAGTACATGCGATACTCTGCTCTGGAACGGAAAACATCAAACCATTTAGACTAATTCTGCGGTAATTTGGAGGAACCCCTAAACAAGGCAGATGTTTTGAAGTGCCTGTATCATCTTTGCTTTAGAAACTGGATGTTTTAATCATTAACGTGCAAAATACCTGCAACTTTCAGCGGTACAGGTCGAACCATTAAAATCGAAAACTGGAACTATCTGACAGAGTGTGAAGGAGTTCCGACCAAGAGTGGTTGCAGAATTTAAAAGAAGCGAGCCAAGCAAGGCCACTGTGGGTAGGTGACAAACGGGGAGTCGAAGACAATTGAACCCTCGGCGATCCATTGACAAGACCTACGTCCCAAGCGCTACTCCTCTTGCAGTGCCGAGGACCGCACTCTTTCACCCAGGGTGCACTCGTTTGAAGCTTCTGCGAACCCCGCTTTACACCTTTTAAATCTCCAGAAATGCCGTTTGTTTGTTCTCAATTTCTAGATTATCTCTGTATTGAGACCCACAGAGCCGAGAGCCAGTAATAAACTTGCTTTTTTTTCGCTGTTCCCTCAGTGAATTTAGTGGCCATTGTGATCCTGTCCCGGAGAAAGTGCGGACTCTCCTCCTGCACCACTCGCTACCTGGTGGCCATGGCAACGGCGGATCTACTCACCATCATCTTTGACGTCGTACTGTGGCGGGTCAGTTATTATTACTTCCCCGGGACTTTCCTGGACATCACCCCCGTGTGCAGTGCGATCTCTGCCCTGGGACTGGCAGGCACAGAAAGTTCTGTCTGGTTCACTGTCACTTTTACGTTTGATCGCTTTGTCGCTATCTGTTGCCAGAAGTGGAAATCAACATATTGCACCGGGAGAATTGCGGCTGTGGTTCTGACATCAACCGGCGTTCTGCTCTGCTTTAAGAATGTGCCCCATTCCTTCAGATATCATCCTGTGAAAGTGGTTGGCAATATACCCTGGGACTGTATTCGAAGGCCTGGCTACTATACTGATGCCGGGTGGTTGAGATACAGAATGTTTTCTACCGTTCTAACGCCATTACTCCCGTTCATATTAATACTACTGCTCAACGCTCTGACAGTCAGACACATTCTAGTGACCAGTCGCGTTCGTAAGAGGCTGAGGGGTCAGGGCAAGGAGAAGAACGGCAGTGACCCGGAGATGGAGAGCAGGAGGAGATCTGTGATCTTACTCCTCACCATTTCTGGAAATTTCATCATCCTGTGGTCGGTAAATGTTGCCGAATACCTTTATAACACCAGTGCTGGACTGGATCAAAATAATTACAACGATGCAGAATACATAGTTGAACACTCCGGATACATGCTGATGATATTAAGCTGCTGCACAAACACGTTTATTTATGGGGTGACTCAGTCCAAGTTCAGAGAGCAGTTCATCAGCGCAGCGAAATATCCGCTCACGCCAATCATTCAGCTGGTTAATAAACAAAATATCTAAGTCATTCTCAGAGGTGGTCGCAGTGTTTTCCATCTCGACACAACAGAACTGTCGGTGATTGGAGAACATGGCAGCCGGGAGAATAAAACTGGCTTGGACCCCGAGAGAGACACATAACACGGGAACAAACCCGTCGGCACCCGTGACCTGCGCCTTCCACCACCTCCTGCCAATTATTAAACGTATCCTACATTTTTTTTCACCAGATTCCTGCTCTCGTCACCGCCAAACTCCTTTCGATAGTGAACCCCGCAACCTGGCGTAAATGTGCAGCCATCAACTGACCTGAAAAACCGTGGCTGCTCCGTGACGGAGCCAGAACGGAGCACCTCGCGGAAATGCTGCCAGTACAAGGAGAACGGGAGAGTGTATGTTGAGCGCCCCGGAATTCAATCTGGGCCTGAGCCGTGCTCGGAGTGAGCAGGCAGTGCTGTAAAGACAGTTAACTCACCACGTCCTTCAACCTGCAATAAGCAGACAACATCCGCGAGAACAGAGACCTTAACTCATCCCCTCAGTATTAACACCTTATGGAGCCGCGGTGACTTGAAAGAGAGCAGAATCTCCAGTTGTGTCGGAGGAGCGCATGGTGAGTGCAGTTCTCTACTATAGTCTCACTGTACCCTGGTGTTTTTGTGTGTTTGGTCGTGTGATGAGATTTCACGCTGATCCGTGTTCTCTGCAACCCTCAGTTCAGTGTTTGAGACCCAATACATCCGGCATTGAATCTCCTTTTCATGCGTGACTGACGGAAACGTGAGCAGAATTGTGCTTGAATGTGCAAAATCAGACAATAATTCATTACAACAACTAAAATACAATAACCATTTCAATCAATAAATAAGCAGTAAATAGCCACATTCCATCCATTTCAAACTTAATGCATATATATTTATTAATCGCTAGTTTACAGTCATTGTATATATTGCACGTCGCCCTGCAGGAAGGAGTATTCCAGTCCCAGAGCATGCTGGGTAGAGATGTCTGCGTGAGTTCAAGTTGAAGTTGGAGTCGTAGAGTCATATAACTCCGCGGCAGAAAAATAGACCCTCGGCCGCCTGGTCAATGCTGATCGATTATTCCGCACAGCCCGTCGTCATGTAGCCGGATCATAGCCACCCGTAACCTTCCCATTCATTACCTCCACCTGTAGCTCTTTGCATGCTGTCAGCACCATCCGAGTGAAGAAGTTCCCCGTCACGTTCTCCTTAAATATTCCACCTTTCACAGTCAGACTCAATCAACCTCAGTGATAAACGCCCGCTTGCATTTACCCCACCTATGCCCTTCATAAATTTGTATCCGTACTACCATCAAATCTCTCATCATTCTCATACACGTCCGGGAATAAAGACCAAGCCTTTCCCGGTAAGTGATGTTCGCAAGTCCCGGCAGCATTGCTGCCAATTTTCTCTGTATTCCTTCAATCCTATTAATAACTCTTCTGCAGGGCGGTGTCCAGTGGCGCAGGTAACACCATCTAATTTGCTCAGTCGCCGAATATTGCGCTCCCACTCGGGAGAGAAGGGCTCACACAAACATCTTCAATATACCCCTCCATACATCCATGAGAATAATGTCAGGAGTCCTAAAATCCTCACTCGTCCAATGGCTCCCAGCAATGAGCGGAATAACACCCCCGGAGATCCGTAGAAGAGCAGCTTCAGCAAAACTCTACAAGCGTATCCAAAATATGCCCAACGAGATTCCAGCTCGTAAACTCACCGAAGACGCACTTCCAGCTTTCCGACTGAAATCCCATAACCTTTCCAGAACCAGAACCTCCACTCCCATGACGAACACACAGAAAGGCGCCAATACACGGTCGAAGGCATCTATCTTTGTTATCATAGATAATAGGGGGGGGGGGCTGTAAGCTATCTCGCGTTCTCTCTCTTTCTCTCTCTCCCTCTTTCTCTCTGTCTCTCGCATCCTCTTTCCGTTTCTATATCCTCCCGCTCGCCTTCTCTCTATCTCTCCAACTCTCTCTCTAATATATTTAGCGAGAGGTCAGATTTAGGATTTGTGGATCGCAGTTACCATTGCCTTTCTTTCGTCTGACAAGGAAATATTTCGAAAAGTCTGTTTGATGAAGTATGAAAGGTGAAGATCCAGAGAGACAGAGACAGAGACAGATGTGTGTCTGAGAGACAACTGAAGAAGGAATGAAACCGAGAAAGGGCAAGATGCAGAGAGTGTGGATAGAATCACTCCAGAGTAGAAATGCTCATCCAGTAATTTCCCAGTTATCTCCATAACGAGAGCCTCTGCATTCATTGACTGGTTTCGTTTACTCTCCGCAAGCCGAACAGGAAACTTTCTATTCTTTTTCAATCTTTTTGTTAAGTTTCAGATTAATATACATAACAATATTAATGGTACAAAGAGATGGGTATAACATTGATAATGCTTAACATATACAAGCACAATTCGAGTAAAATATACAATTCAAGCCTCCCAATCTCTAAGTAATTGAACATGAAAAAAGAATTTTATAAAGGACCCTCAAAATTAAAGAAAAACAGACAACAAAAAACCCCACAAAAAAACAACAATTAAAAAAACAGGAAACTTTCATTGCCATTGACGGCATGCATCGCCAGATTTGCGGGGCAGCCACAAAGTGAAGGATCAACAGAGTCTGTGGAGGGTTCTCGCCTCAGGTCACCCCATCCCGCGAACAACACTCTGCACCATCCAGGACATATTCAGCCGGCGTACCTCAAGAACAGGACCACATTTTTACTCTTCTGCGCTGTCAATTTACTTAATGTTTTCCGTAACTTATCGCTTCATTCTTATGCCTGTCACTGCATCTCTGCTGCAACGCAAAGTATCAGTTCTATAGCTTGCTCATTTTCTGCATTGGTAGGGTGACGGGGAAGAGATACATCTTCACCAAAGGAGGTGTAAGGTGCTTCTTCTCTCCGCCAGCTTGCAAGACATCCTTGCACCAGTTTCGACCCCCCCTCATCCCACCCCTGATCAGAGTCACGTAACACCATGGGAGCAGGTGATGGATGGTCGTATGAGCAGCTGGTGTATACCACATATCCTGGTTATGCGACTGCTGACGCCAGGCCGACACAGTCTGAAACGTATTGATAATGGCTGGCGTCACCCGTCTTGTAAAGACACTGCCGAGAACAAGACAATGGCAAACCACTTCTGTAGAAAAAATTGCTCAGAACGATCATGAAAGACTATTGTCTCTTACGTCTGATCTGTACCTATCTCATTTACCAGCACGTGGTCTGATAAAAACGCACTGACATTCTCCGAGACCCATACTTTCTGCTGTTGGCCTGCCGAGTGTGTCCTTCGCCATTCCCAGTCCCCTCCTTTCGGGATACTACACTGCGTGGGTCTGGACTTGAACTGCTCTCTGCTGTGTGGGGCAGCAAACCAGCTGAGATGTTCTTCTTAATTTAAATAATATCTGGCAATCTGCAGAAAAATATGTCAACTCTGAGTTGTGTTTATTCACGAAACGATTGAAAATAATTTAAACTTGCTGACTGCCCAGTGAGGCTCGAAACAATCTGCCGAACTTCAGAATTTCATGCTCTACTTGTTCATTGATGCTGAGTGCAGTGACGCGCATATTCGTTACGTTTTATGTCAGAGCGGATCGTGCCCGGTAACCTGAATATCAACGTGCGAAAATAAACCAACCAGCTCCAAAGATCGTCAGGCCAATAAGCGGCTCCGTTTATACATGGACTCTGCACCTTAAAGTTCTGATTGGTTTCTCTAACGCCTTCCTTATTCAGCTGAAATTATCTCTCTGAATTTCCTGATGCTCACCCATTTATCTATACACACATCGGATATCTTCTTGTAAAATTATTGACCGCCCCCCCCCACACCTACTAAATTTATTTAAGGCCCCGCGTCTGTTTTCTTCCGCAACCTTGTCTCGTGCAGTTTCATTGAATTCAACGCCCACAGCTTCACTATCTCCGCAGTGCATCAACTCATACTTCTCCAAACTACAAACTTTTCACGTTCAAAGACATGTTGAAAACCAAATTCTTGCAAGCTCGAGGTGAGATTCTCACAGATGTAGGGAGGTCATCTTCACGCAACAGCTACTTAGATCCCAAGATCAAGAAGTAAATGCTGTGCACTAATTCGAAAGCGAAGTCTCGGTATCCTGTCCCACTTTTAAACGACGTTGTTTTGTGTTTTCCGGACGCTTCATATCGCCACAATGCAGTGTTGTGGCTAACGGGTAATTTCACAGTGTCAGCAGAAGCACACACGTTCTCCTCTTCCCAAGGAGTTGTGCCCTCGTTGCAAATGCCGTGCAGCGGGGCACGGAACTGCGATATTATAGTTAATATGGAGACACTACGCGGAATAGGCTCTTCCAGCTCTCCGAGCCACGACGCTAGTTTCAACTTTAGCCTGATCACGGGGCAATTTACAATGATCAATACACCTAGTAACCGGTACGACTTCGGACTGTGGGAGGAAACTGGAGCACCTGGGGTAAACCCTCGCATTCACAGGGTGGACGTGCAAACGCCTTACAGATGATGTCGGAATTGAACTCTGTTGGCGTGGCGCAACCGCTACGTCACCGTGAAGCCAATAACTAATGACACCGGCCGGAGTGAGAAGGGGAAGAGTGAGATGACGAATTAGGTAGAAATATACATGGAAGGCAGGCTAACGCGAGGATGTGACCGGGCTGGAAAGCAATCACAGCACAAGTGACGATAAGGTGGCAGGAAATTTGGATGCATTCGGAGAAAAGGGAGGAGGAGATCGGACAGAGAGGAAAGTAACTATAGTGGGAGAGCAGGTACTGTAGACGGGGAGAAAGCACGGAATAGAGAGCATGAGTGCAGGCCTAGGAGAGGGGTAGAAGGAAGGTGGAATTCAGAATGGATTTCCAGGGAGTGAGGAGAAACAAAGGAGAAACGATTGACGGGCGAAAGGAGATGAGCAAATATAAGTGACTGATCGTGTGTGAGTGTGTGTGTGTGTTCGTGTCAGAGTGCACCTGTGCATTTGTGTGCTTACGAAGCACGCGTGCTTACGAAGCACGCGTGCATATCTTTTGATGTGCTTACTCAGTTCCGTGGGTGCTTTCTGTGATGATTTGTGTGATCGAGCGACGCCATAGAGCTTGCTTGCATGCGTTATGTGCAGATGTGGTCCCGCCGGGCAATTACAGTATCTGTGCTTCTCTGTGTGCACCTGTGTCCATTTCCCGTCCTCATCGACAAATTTACATTCAAGGTGTTTTTCAGTCATGCCTTTAATGCCAAAATGGCTTCTGCAAGAAAGAAACTGATGAACTGTGCTGTCACTAGAATGATAAGCATTGCTGGAACTCTTCATTACCCTACGGCCACCCCGGAGCCCCCCTTGCAAAACAGCAGTAAACGAATGGACCGACATATCGTTCTGTAAAATACAAACATAGGTAAATTCATTCGCTGTGAATGAAACACACATACATAGACACATCCAGGGAAACATGCCTTAGACCTAATCACTGACAGCGGTAGCACCTCACTGTCAATCGCGCTTAATGGAGAGACCACCCTCGTGGCCAGATTCCGTTGTGGAAACATTAAGAACGTTTAATGTTCACAGAGCAGCTTTTATGTTGGTCCGGGATTGCAACTTCACATCTGAGATGACTTTCCAGAGGTCGTACCTGTATCTTGCATTTTACTCGGTCGTCAGATCTGAATGCTACTGATACTGCCCTCGGCGCACTGTGGATATCTTCATCACCCAGGGCTTCTGGATGGGAAAGGTTCTGAATGCTATTGTGTCTTTTTAATGTCCATAACAACCGCTAAAAAAAATCCTTGCCCCTCCCCTCTCTTTCTCCTCCTAACTCTGGTCTCTTACCTCTTCTCGCCCGCTAATCCCCTCCCCTTGACGCCCATCCTCTGTCCCATTTTCCTCTGATCTACTCCTGCGAGATTCTTTTATCGCCAGCCCTTTATATTTCTCGTCCGACTGGCTTGACCAATCAACTTCTGGCTAGCCTCTATCCCCTTGGCCGCCTCTTTATTCCTAGTTTTTAAAAAAAAATTATGCCATCTTCTCCCTGCCCTTCCGGTTTTGAAGAAAAGTCCCGGCCCGAATCGTTGTCAGTTTGTTTATTTCCATTTTGTCACGTGACCGGCAACGATGAATATAGAATTGGATAGAGTCAGGCTTTATAAAACAATCAAACATTTATTAAACTCTGCTCAATATAAAAAAAATAAACAAACGAAAATCTTAACCGGAAGTTAACTGCTATGCGGCCATTTTAACTGCCGGTCCATCTCTTTTGTACCTACAATAGAACGAAAAACTCCGTTTTAAATCGAAACTGCGTCATAAGGGAAATACGCAATGGAGCGGAGTCTCTGGCTAACGTTCTCACTGGAACACTAACTGCGTCACCAAGGGTCTACACTTATATACCTAGTGGTAACAGGTCATCATGTGACCTCACATCGGCGGGAAAATTACATCAGGTGACCACCAAAACACCATTACTTCATTCTCATAAGCCAGTCAAAAGGTATCCCTGAGGTATATAACAATTTATGGTATATAACACCTCCCTCTAAAAAAATCGATCTTTTAGGAGCAAAAACTGTATAAAATGGCAACACACAATATCATCATACAGCACCTTACAAACTAATACACAGTAGGAGTGTTACAAAGGTTAAAAGGTCACTCTATAAAATAGAATTACATGGTACATTTAACATATAGATAGAGAATCAGCGATCACATTATCTTTACTTTTAATATGAGTGATCAAAATATTATACTCCTGTAACATTAAACTTTAATTTAATAATCTTCTATTTTTGCTTTTCATTTTACTCAAAAACACTAACGGATTATGATCGGTGTAAAGAATGAGTGGTTTCTGAGTAGTACCAACATACACTTCAAAATGTTGTAAAGCCAAAACAAGAGGTAATAATTCCTTTTCTATTGTTGAATAATTTCTTTGATGGGCATTAAATTTCTTCGAAAAGTAAGCTACCGGACGATCAAATTCAGCACGCTAATCTCTTTGAAGTAAAACTGCTCCTGCAGCTTCATCACTTGCATCTACAGCTACTGAAAGTGATTTTTCAAAGTTAGGAGATTTGAGCACAGGTTGCCGACATACGATAGTTTTCAATTTATCAAAGGCCTCTTGACAAGGTTCTGTCCAAACTAACTTTTCATTTTTCTTCAAGAGATTAGTTAATGGAAGAGCAAAATCGCAAAATGCTTACAAAATTTTCGGTAATATCGTACCATACCCAAGAATCTTCTAAGAGTTTTCCTACCAGTTGGAGTGGGTACTTCTAAAACTGCCTGAACTTTTGCCTGAACAGGAGCTAATTTTCCTTGACCCACAGCATAGCCAAGGTAGGTCACTGTGGCATGGCCGAATTCACTTTTACCTAAGTTAATAGTTAAGATAGCTTTTGAAAATCTTTCAAATAGTTTCTCCAACGCAATAATATGCGCTTTCCAAGTATTATTTCCTGTAACTAAATCATCAATATAGGCATCTGTATATTTTAACCCATGAATCACACTATTAATCATACCTTGGAAAGTACCTGGTGCATTCTTCGTCCCAACTGGAAGAGCATTATATTCATATAACCGAGACGAGTTTACAAATGCAGAAATCTCTCTATCTCTGTCCGTCAATGAAACACACCAGTAACCTTTTAACAAATCAACCTATGTAAAGAACTTGGCTTGTCCAACTTTATCCACACAATCATCTCCCCTAGGTATTGGATATGCATCAGTTTTTGTCACCTTCCTGTACTCTGTACAAAACCTAATACTATTGTCCGGCTTAGGCACTATAACGCACGGTGAACTCCAATTCGAATTAGAAAGTCTAATAATATTATTCTCTAACATATACTTAATTTCATGTTCAGCAAGTACACATTTTTCCCCGTTCATCCGATATGGATGCTGTTTTATGGGTTTTGCATCTCCAACATCTCCATGATGTGTAGCTACGGTGGTTCTTCTAGGAACGTCTGGAAATAAATTTCTATATTTAAAAATTAACTGTTTCATCTGCTCTCTCTGCTCTGCCTGTAAATAAGCGAATTTCTAATCAATATTTTCCAGAATGTTTGAGTTTGGTAACCTGGCAGAAATAATGTTGGGTTTAAAATGATTTTCAGATGAATCATCCATTAAGTTTTTAGAAAGATCGGACTCATTATTGACCACAACAGTCATAGTAGCAGCTTCTCTCTCATAGTACGGTTTTATCATATTTATATGACTTTCTTCGATCTGGGGTTTTAATCGCGTAATCCACATCATTTAGTTTAGATTTAATCTCATAAGGACCATGAAATTTAGCTTGTAATGGGTTCGTTTGCATCGGGAAAAGAACAAACACCTTATCTCCCGGCTTAAATGACCTCATTCTAACTTACTTATCATACCAAGTCTTCATCTTGTCTTGAGCTGATTTTAAATTTCCCTTGGCCAAGCTACAAGCTTTATATAATCTTTCCTTGAATTTTAAAACACAATCCAGCAAATTAGTGTGTACCTCTTTATTAATCTACTGTTCTTTCAACAAGGCTAAAGGTCCTCAAGCTCTATGCCCAAACACAATTTCAAAAGGACTAAAACCTAATGATTCCTGTACTGCCTCCAGTACTGCAAAAAGTAATAAATGTACGCCTTCATCCCAATCCTTTTCATTTTCCACACAATACCTCCTAATCATATTTTTAAGGGTAGAATGGAATCTTTCCAAGGCTCGTTGCGAATCTGGATGATATGCAGATGAGGTAATCTGTTTTGCTCCCAGTTTATAAACTATCTGTTGAAACAATCCAGACATAAAATTACTACCTTGATCAGATTGTATTTCCTTAGGCAACCCAAAATAAGTAAAAAAATTCATAAGAGCCTTTGTCACAGTTTTGGCTGTAATATTGCCAAGAGGTATTGCCTCTGGAAACCTAGACGCTGTACACATAATGGTCAGCGAATATTGATGTCCAGTTTTAGTTTTTGGCAATGGGCCTACACAATCTATAATAAGTTTGGAAAACGGCTCACCAAATGCTGGAATCGGTTGCAGTGGGGCCACTGGAGTAACTGGATTAGGTTTACCCACAATTGGACACGTATGACATGTTCCAAAAAGGTCGCTACATCTTTTCTTAAATTAGGTCATCAAAAATGTTTAAAAACCTTATTCATAGTTTTCTTTACACCTAGGTGACGACCCAAAGGAATACTATAGCCATAGTTAAAATCTCATTTCGATAAAGTTTAGGAACAACTAGCTGGTGATTAACTTCCCGTTCCTCACTTGCAGGAATTGTAGGTGATCTCCACTTTCTCATTAATACTCCGTTTTCAAAGTAATATCCTACTGCCACTTTCTCAATTTCACTATCTGGAAGAGTTTGTTCCTTTAATTTAACTATCTCAGGATCTCTACCCTGCTCTGCTATCATCTCCTTCCGAGATAAAGATAAATCCTCATGGTCAGACTTGCTACCAAAACCCTGATCAAATAGTGAAGGTATGAAAGTTTCTGACACACCCTCAAAATTCGCATCCGGCGTTGAAAAGTCATGGGTAACAAACTCATACTTCTTAGTCTTCACCCTCAGTCTTCTTAGCCATAGCTCTGGTTACAACACAGGAAGAATCCCATGTTAGAATACCTCCGTAGTTCCTCAGAAATATGCTTTATTGGCAAATGTACATCGGGAAACACTTGTCCACCTGCTAAGTCATTCCCTAACGGTAGAGGAACATCAATCACAGGTAAACTGGGTTGTAGTCCTATTTTAACAACCCCTGTAACTAACCCTGACCTTAAATTTACTCTATGTAAATGTACAGGCATAAGGGCACTCCCAAATCCTCTTGTATAGTTTACTTTATCAATGTCAGACTCATCACTAAATTTTAGATCACTGTCTAACATTAGTGATTGAGAAGCTCCAGTATCTCTAAGTTTTCTTATTGGTACAGGATTGGATCCCTCTTTCAAGGATACAAATCCTTCGGTTATAAAGTGTTCTTATCCCCTCTTAACTTCTTCGGACTCTGATAAAACTTCATTAGTATTTATCAAACTCCGTGAATTTACAGGTGCTTTAATTTGCTGCACACAAGCATCTAGGACTGCTTCCTTCTCTTTCTTTTTCAATCGATAACAGTTAGCTATTACATGTCTAGGTTTCTCACAATAATTACAAATAATACCAAAATGTCTTTCCTTCACATGTATCCCTTCATCCTTACCTTGATCACTAACTTCAGATTTAATTTCTGGTTTAACTTGACTCTCTCTGGTATCTTTCCTTTTAAAAGTCCTACCAGGAGAAAATTTATTGTTATGAATTAAAGTATACTCATCAGCTAATTTAGCAGTCTCCTGCAACGTAGCAGGGTCCCTTTCATTTAAGTATGTCCTCACTTCAACAGGAATGCTCCTTTTAAATTCTCTCAGCAAAATCAACTCTTAATTTATTATACTCCCCATTCACATTTTTAGAGGAACTCCATCTCTCAAAACACATAGATTTCTCGTAGGCAAATTCCACGTAATTGTTTTCCACAGATTTCTTCAAATTTCTGAACCTTTCTCTCTACGCCTCCAGAACCAACTCATACGCCTTCAGTATATGCTGCTTCACAGTATCATAATCAAGTGCTTGCTCAGCATTTAAAGCTGTATAAACTTGTTGTGCTCTCCCTTTTATTCAACTCTGTAACATCACTGGCCATTGCTCTTTCGGCCACTTTAAACTCAGAGCAAGATTTTCGAAATGTGAAAATATTTATCCACTTTTGTCTCAGTAAATGGAGGAGTCAAAAAAACCTCACGACTCGCTACAAACTGCATCCTAGAACCAGAGGACTGATTCTGGGACTTTAATTTCTCCATCTCTAGCTCAAACTCTCTCCTTTTATTTGCTTCTCTTTCTTCAAATTCCCTTTTCCTATCTGCTTCTCTAGCCTCGAATTCCTTCTATTTTCAGCTTCTAACCGACTTCTTTCCAAATCAGCTTCTAATTGCTGTAACTTTATTTGTTCAATATGTAACTGCATTTCCAGATTACTCATTGGAAACCTATCTAACACTTCTTCATCAAACTTTCCCAAACTTATACAATGCTCAGCGATTTTTCTCTAAATTACGGCTTTTATTGTACCCTTCATAATTCCTTTCATATCCAACCTCCTAACAACCTCCGACACCTCAGGTTTTCTCGCCGTCGCTAAAAACGCTGGGACACGAGAATCCATAAAGTCGTCAATATTTATTGCTGCCGCATACCATGCACACACCAATCAAACAAAAGAATAGTGTGTTTCCCTTTTCTAAATGAGAATGATACTTAAGCAAGTACTGAAGCTCAAAATTGGAACATACCCCGGAGGGGTCCCCAAATTTATGTCACGTGACCGGCAGAGATGACTATAGAATTGAATTGAGTCAGGTTTTATAAAACAATCAAACATTTCTTGAACTCTGCTCAACATGGAAAAATAAACAAACGAAAATCTTAACCGGAAGTTAACTGCTATGCGGCCATTTAACAAACCGCCACTCGGTACTAGTTCTTAAAGCGATAAATTCAAACACAGGTCTTAGAATGGTAAATTCGAAAGTCCAAAAGATTTATACAGTCAATTAGGAGAGACTTTCCTGAAGTAAAAAATTCCTCAAAGACACGACGTCACGCCAGTCCCAGCCGGATCCTGCCTTGTCCACAGGATCACGACGACGGAAATAAAACGGTTTAAAGGCACTGACCTTCCCTCTGGATAATAGATCCTACACAGCCTTTTCTGCCGCTTTTAGCAGAGGCTATCTCATGCAGATCACTCTTTCCTGAACGAATTCAATAATGGTCGATCCTTTCAACCATCGAACGACTCCTTCAGGTTCCTATCTTCACTCTCCAATGCTACTGAAAAGATACATCAACAAACCTGGCAGAAATTGTTTAAAGTGCCGGTCCAGCACTTTTGTACCTTACAATAGAATGTAAAACTACGTTTTAAATCGAAACTGCGTCATAAGGCAAATACGCAATGGAGCGGAGTCTCCTGCTGACGTTCTAACTGCAAAACTAACTGCGTCACCAGGGGTCTACACTTGGTCTACTACCTGGTGGTAACAGGGCATCACGTGACCTCACATCGGCGGCATAATGACATCTGGTGACCTCCAAAGCACCATTGCATCATCCTCATAAGACAGTCACAAGATATCCATGAGGTATGTAACAATTTATGGTATCTGACCTGCTGAGGTCCTCCTGCACCTTGTGCATGTTTCTGTGGATTGCATTGAAATGCTTCCTACAACAGTATGCCATCTTTTTTTTCCTGTATCAATCATTTCCTGTAGATAATGTGCGTTTATCTGAAAGAATAGAAGAAAATGTAAATATGCATATTTTCCATGGATGTTTTGCAATTACCATTGCCAATGAAATTAGCAAAATAAACGTCTGCTGTGCTCAATTGTAACTCTTTGTTAAGATCCATTGATTAATTTGAAGGAATTTCAACTGAATTGCTCATATTATCTCAAAGGATATTTGAGTTGGAAGATAAATATTCTTGCATCCTCAAATACAATACTCTCGTAAAAGATAGATTAAATTGAGATCTGTTGAAGGGAGTTTCGAAAATTCAATACAAATATTGAAGAATGATCAGTTCTTCTCTGATTGTCCTGGTCAACGGTTGCCCCTGCATCACTGCCACTTGCAATACATTTGCCCGCTTAATGTTAGTTACTGTTTCTAACAAGTACATCATTGATTTCCAAATATTTTGTCATTTAGTCATAGTCATAGTCATACTTTATTGATCCCGGGGGAAACTTGTTTTCGTTACAATTGCACCATAAATAATAAATAGTAATAGAACCATTAATAGTTAAATAGTAATATGTAAGTTATGCCAGTAAATTATGAAGCAAGTCCAGGAGCAGCCTATTGGCTCAGTGTGTCTGACCCTCCAAGGGAGGAGTTGTAAAGTTTGATGGCCACAGGCAGGAATGACTTCCTGTCACAGTGGCGGGGCTTTGGTAGCAAGGGTGGACCCAAATGCAAGACACATCTTGTGAGGTTAATTAAATTTAGTTTATTGTTCGATATCAGGAGAGCTAGGCAGGAGCAGGAGTAGCGAACTAGACAAGGACCGAGGACTACGACTAGGCTGGGACCAAGGGTCTGGGCTAGGACTCGGAATCGGCTCCCAGAACCAGAGGAGACATGAAGTGGCTAGAGTATGGACTCTGAGCCCGAGGGTGGGCAAGGAGCCAGTATCTGGGTCTTTCCTCGGGCTCGGACCCCAGAACAAGGCATGGACATGACATGGGCTAGGGAGAGGAGGAACATGGAAAACAGAGCCTTGATCTCGGGAGAGCAGGTACATGGAACCATAGACACATACACAGAACACAGAGTCGGCACCCCTCCTTGGGTTCAGGACATAGGGCCGGGACTCACACACAGAACAGTGAACCGGGACCCCTCCTTGGGTACAGGACATAGGGCCGGGACTCATGACCCTCCGCGGGGCAACGGCATGACGGCTTGACTTATCCCACGGAGACGAGGACAAGACAAGACAAGACCAACACGAATGAACACCAGACAGTACCTATCTATCTCCGGCGATGGAACTAGACCGAAGTGCAGGCGGGGGCTGCAGACGAGGGCTAGAGGTGTGAGGAGCAGAGAAGGGATTCAGACAAGGAGGTAGGACAAGAATCACAGCCCGCCAGGGCCAGGACTTGACTCAGAACTGGGAAGCCGCCAGGGACAGGACTTGACTTGATACTTGGATGCCGCCGGAGCCAGGGCGTGGACGTGCTACTTGGATGCCGCCGGAGCCAGGGCGTGGTGACTGGAACCTCCGGGTAGTGGCGAGCTCTCGACTCGGCCCGGGAACAGTAGACAGCGGCTCTTGATTCTCTCCAGCCGGTTAACTGATGGACCCACCTTGATGAGGAAACTTTGCAGGCTCGCTTCGGCGTGGTAACTGGACTGGGTTGCTCCGGTGAGGAAAGGCGAAATACCGGCACTCACTTCGGGCGGAGACTAGGTTTGCTCCGGCCAGATGACATTGGCACGCCGTGACCTTGCATCCGCTTCCGCCCCGAACGGCTGAAAGGCGGAGACTATAAACTACCGGTTCAGCCGAGTGTTAATTGCCTCTAATCACCAAAGTCGAGGGACACGGGAAAACAGGGAATCAGCGGTCCGGATCGTAACATAAACAAGCTAAATTTAAAGGGACCCCGAACCGGACCATGACTCTTCCTATGGCACTCTGTGTTGCATCTCGGTGGAATGAGTCTCTGGCTGAGTGTACTCCTGTGCCCAACCAGTACATTATGTAGTGGATGGGAGACATTGTCCAAGATGGCATGCAACTTGGACAGCATCCTCTTTTCAGACACCACCGTGAGAGAGTCCAATTCCATCCCCACAACATCACTGGCCTCACAAATGAGTTTGTTGATTCTGTTGGTGTCTGCTACCCTTAGCCTGCTGCCCTAGCACCCAACAGTAAACATGATAGCACTGGCCACCACAGAATCGTAGAACATCCTCAGCATCGTCCGGCAGATGTTAAAGGACCTCAGTCTCCTCAGGAAATAGAGACGGCTCTGACCCTTCTTGTAGGCAGCCTCAGTGTTCTTTGACCAGTCCAGTTTATTGTCAATTCGTATCCCCAGGTATTTGTAATCCTGCACCATGTCTACCCTGAGCCCCTGGATGTAAAGAGGGGTCACTGGTACCTTAGTTCTCCTCAGGTCTACCACCAGTTCCTTAGGAGACAGCCGAAACAATAGTTAAGACGTTTCCAGCTGATTAGTAGCTCTTAAACATCAAATATTCTGTATTTCAATGAAATGTATCATGTCAACTTGTTCATATCAGGATAAAGAAAGTTATAATTTGAATTGAAACAAAACTGAGATGATATCACGTTAATATGTATTCTGTTCGCAAAATGTCAGTATTTAAAGTCATCAATAATATGACAGTTCCAACAATAAAAAGTTAGCATTTACTTATCACTTAGTGTTACTGTCTCCAGGACTACCTGCTTTTAAATCTACCCCTCAGTTATTTTTCTCCAGTCCTGTCGAACGGTTTCGGCCAGAAACTCGACTGTACTTGTTCCCATAGTTGCTGCCTGCCTGCTGAGTTCCTCCAGGGTTTAGTGTGTTTGCTGCTAGCAATTACTTCTAGAAACTTAGAATCACTTGTCTATAAATTCTTCACAACGAAGCATTGAAAGTGGAAAGTTAGTGGAAAAATAATTGAAAGAGTAATTGAATCCCGATTTGCTTAGTGTGAGATTCGGTGCTCCCGATGCGGATTACTCTATAATGGTGGGTTCCGGCGATTCCGACGCGGTAATCGGTCATTTGGCTAATTGGGTCCATTCCCTCTCTTATTTCCCTGTATCCTTCTCTGCGTGTTCTTTATTGCTTCCCACCTAACTTAGTCATGGGCTAATTTACAGTCGTCATCGAAACCAGGAGCAATCCATAGAACTATAGAACCATAGAAAGTACAGCACAGAAACAGGCCCTTTGGCCCTTCTTGGCTGTGCCGAACCATTTTCTGCCCAGTCCCACTGACCTGCAACGGACCATATCCCTCCATACACCTCCCATCCATGTATCTGTCCAATTTATTCTTAAATGTTAAAAAAGAACCCGCATTTACCACCTCGTCTGGCAGCTCATTCCATACTCCCACCACTCTCTGTGTGAAGAAGCCCCCTCTAATGTTCCCTTTAAACTTTTCCCCCCTCACCCTTAACCCATGTCTTCTGGTTTTTTTCTCCCCTTGCCTCAGTGGAAAAAGCCTGCTTGCATTCACTCTATCTATACCCATCTTAATTTTATATACCTCTATCAAATCTTCCCTAATTCTTCTACGCTCCAGGGAATAAAGTCCTAACCTATTCAACCTTTCTCTGTAACTGAGTTTCTGAAGTCCCGGCAACATCCTTGTAAACCTTCTCTGCACTCTTTCAACCTTATTTATTTCCTTCCTGTAATTTGGTGACCAAAACGGAACACAATACTCCAGATTCGGCCTCACCAATGCCTTATACAACCGCATCATAACATTCCAGCTCTTATACTCAATACTTCGATTAATAAAGGCCAATGTACCAAATGCTCTCTTTACGACCCTATCTACTTGTGAGGACACATTTAGGGAATTTTGTATCTGTATTCCCAGATCCCTCTGTTCCACTGCACTCCTCAGTGCCTTACCATTAACCCTGTATGTTCTACCTTGGTTTGTCCTTCCAACGTGCAATACCTCACACTTGTCAGTATTAAACTCCATCTGCCATTTTTCAGCCCATTTTTCCAGCTGGTCCAAGTCCCTCTGCAGGCTCTGAAAACCTTCCTCGCTGTCTACTACACCTCCAATCTTTATATCATCAGCAAACTTGCTGATCCAATTTACCACATTATCATCCAGATCATTGATATAGATGACAAACAACAATGGACCCAGCACTGATCCCTGTGGCACACCACTAGTCACAGGCCTCCACTCAGAGAAGCAATTCTCTACCACCACTCTCTGGCTTCTTCCTTCGAGCCAATGTCTAATCCAATTTACCACCTCTCCATGTATACCTAGCGACTGAATTTTCCTAACTAACTTCCCATGCGGGACCTTGTCAAAGGCCTTACTGAAGTCCATGTAGACAATATCCACTGCCTTCCCTTCATCCACTTTCCTGGGAACCTCCTCGAAAATCTCCAACAGATTGGTCAAACATGACCTACCACGCACAAAGCCATGTTTCCTCTCCCTAATAAGCTCCTGTCTATCCAAATGCTTGTAGATTCTGTCTCTTCGTACTCCCTCCAATAATTTACCTACTACTGACGTTAAACTCACCGGGCTATAATTTCCCGGATTACTTTTCAATCCTTTTTTAAACAACGGAACAACATGAGCCACTCTCCAATCTTCCGGCACTTCACCCGTAGACAGCGATATTTTAAATATTTCTGCCAGGGCCCCCGCAATTTCAACAAATTCCCGCAAATCCGTTGAGCTGTAAGAGGACGAAGCGCTTTGGAAGGAGCCCTGCCGTCACAAAGAGAATGTGAGCTGGGAGACTGCAAAGATACTAGTTAAGACGTTATCAGTTGCTGTTGAACTTTAAATATTCAGTATTTTAATGAAATATATCATATCAACATCTTCGCAAAAGAGTAAAGAAAGTAATAACCTAAAGTGTAACATAACTGAGGTGATATCACAAATACCAGAAAATATGGAGATGCTGGAAGTTCAAAGCAGTGTGAAATACCTCTTCCACCACCGTTTCAAAGAGAGAACGATAGGTTCTCCCCTGATATCTGAAAAGATGCATGTTTGGTAACTTCCTGACCAAACCCATGTGCATCGGCCCCACTGCAATCACATCCATGCCTTATGGGGAGCAGAGACGTAAAGATGCTCTAATTAGAGAAATATTATATACTATTGAATCGTGATCCTTCTCGATAGGTATTCGGAATGTATTGAATACCACGTTATCAATCAAGTTTGGAGATAGTGTGACATGACAAAAAAAAAATAAAAGTTTTCCCCAATCAGAAACCGTGGATGAACATAGAAGTTCGCCTCCTGCTCAAAGCCAGAGATTCACCCTTCAGGTCTGGAGATCGAGAGGCTTACATCTCAGCCATGGGCAAGCGGAGGAGGGGAATCTCTCAGGCTAAACACACATACAAACAGCGAATCGAGGAACATGGCATACAGGTCATTACAGACTTCAAACCACCTAGTACTGTGCCCCCTTCTAGCTCTGCTCCCTCCTTGATGAGCTCAATTACTTCTACGCTCGCTTTGACCGAGAGAACAAGGATGTTACCCTTAAAGCGGATCTCCTACCTGGTGAACTGCCTCTCTCACTTTCCATCTCCGATGTTTGCGCCACCCTGAGCAGCGTGAATGTACAGAAGGCAGCTGGTCCGGATGGAATACCTGGCTGTGTGCTCAGAGTCTGTGCAGGGCAATTGGCCGGAGTCTTCACGGACATTTTTAATCTGTCCCTGGCCCAGGCAGTTGTCCCCACAAGCTTCAAGATCGCCACCATCGTGCGGGTGCCGAAGCATTCCACTGCCACAGGCCTGAATGACTTCCGCCCAGTTGCACTCACCCCCATCATTGCAAAGTGCTTTGAGAAACTGGTTCTATCACGTCTGAAATCCTGTCTGCCCACTACCTTGGACCCCTATCAATTTACCTATAGCACCAACAGGTCAACAGATGATGCCATCTCCACGCACATCACTCTGCCCTGACCCACGTGGACAGCCCCAACTCTTACGTCAGAATGCTGTTCATTGACTTTAGTTCGACATTCAATACCGTGATCCCCTCCGAGCTGATCGCCAAATTTCATCAGCTTGGTATCAGCTCATCCCTTTGCAACTGGATCTTGGACTTTCTGTCTAACAGACCCCAATCAGTTAAGTTAGACATCCTCTCCTCCTCCACTCTCACCCTCAACACCGGCGTGCCTCAAGGCTGTGTGCTGAACCCTCTTCTGTACTCCGTTTTCACCTATGACAGAGTTCCTGTACATAGTTCTAACTCCATAATCAAGTTCGCAGCCGACACCACGGTGGTTGGTCTGATCAGAGGGGATGACGAGACGGCCCACAGGGACGAGGTCCAGCACCTGGCCGCGTGGTGTGCGGACAACAACCTAGCCCTTCCCACCCAGAAGACCAAGGAGATCATTGTGGACTTCAGGCATGCTAGGAGCCACACTCACGTCCCCATCTACATCAACGGAGTTGTAGTGCAGCGTTTATCAAGCTTCAAATTTCCTGGTGTCCACATATCCGAGGATATCACCTGATGCCTGAACTTCTCCATCCTGATCATCAGCGCCTTCATTTCCTGCGGAACATCAAGAAAGTTCAACTCTGTCCCAGGATACTGACGGACTTTTACCACTGTACCATTGAGAGCATACTCACCAACTGCATCTCAGTGTGGTATGGCAATTGTCCCGTATCGGACCGCAAAGCACTCCAGCGTGTGGTGAAAACTGCCCAGAGGATGATCGGCACCCAGTTGCTCACCTTTGAGAACATCTACCATTAACGCTGCCTGGGCAGGGCGAAAAGCATTATCGAGGATGCAGCTCACCCTAACCGTGGACCTTTTACTCTCCTCCTGTCATAAGTTGATGGCGGAACCAAATGCAAGACACAGACACTGAGCTACTCGGAACAGAACTGGGATTATCAAGGTAGCAAGGTGTGACAGGAAGAACCGATGCTGGACATGGCACAGGTCCTGGACGCAGCTAGGATATAGGGCCAGGGCTAGGACTAGACTAGGAAAGCGGTATCTGGACGAGGAACTAGGAACTTGGAACCTGGAGAAGGACTCCGAGCCAGAGACTGGCCAAAGACCCGAAACCTGGGTCTTGACTCGGGCTCGGACCCCGGATCTCGGCGAGGACATGACGTGGCTACAGGACTGGTCGAGACATATGGACAGGACGGGAATACAAAGCCTTGACGTAGACAGGACTTGGACTAGACGAGGTTCTTGGACTTGGCTTGGACTAGACGAAGTTCTTGGACAGGAGGAGAGATTCCAGGACGGGACGAGGGAACTGCAGCACGGGGCTGGGCGAGAAAACGAAGCCTTGATTTGGTCGAGGGAGAGACAGGAACGCAGGGCCTTGGTCGAGGAAGATACAGGAACGGAGAGCCTCGAGCCTTACTGTTCTTAGGAGACAGGAATGCAGAACACAGAGCCTTGATCCTGAGAGACAGGATCATGGAACACAGAGCCGGGACCCCTCCTTTGGAACAGTACGTAGGGCCGGAACTTATACACATAACACAGACCCGGGATCCCTCCTTGGGAACAGAACGTAAGGCCGGGACTTATACACAGAATGCTGAACATAACGAGACAGTTCCTAATACTAGGTAGAGGCAAACGGCCGGACCTACCTAGAGACGGCGTGGACACAGAGACAGTTCAAACAACGATAGACAGTTCCTTATCTTGCTCCGGCGGTTGAACTTGACTGCGGTGCAGGCAAAGGTTGCGGGTGAGGTTTACAGGCGAGCAAGGCTTCAGGTGAGGCAAGGCAAGGAAAGGCTTCAGGCGAGGCTTCGGGAGGAAAGTGAAGGGAAGGGAAGGGATTCAGACAGGGGGTTTGGACAGGAACAATCCAGCCGCCAAGCCCTGGTCTCCGGAGGTATTTACTTGTCTGTCCAAACGAGAATCATGTGCCTCAATTAGAGCACCCAACAGAACAAGGGAAAACCTGGAATAACTATCGATAGACC
Organism: Mobula birostris; assembly: GCF_030028105.1. Taxonomy (NCBI): domain Eukaryota; kingdom Metazoa; phylum Chordata; class Chondrichthyes; order Myliobatiformes; family Myliobatidae; genus Mobula; species Mobula birostris. The sequence goes on from NC_092382.1 coordinate 92,676,114, forward strand.
GGACCGTGAACAGGAATGTGGACTTCACGGACTGGACCATGACACCTCCCATGCGGTAGGCGCTACAGGAGTCTCCGCTCCCGTACCAGCAGGCACAGGAAGAGCTTCTTCCCTGAGGCTGTGACACTGTTGAAACTCACATCACAGCGCTAAGCAGTATGGCATCCATATTGTACTGTCTCAGTACTTTCATCCTTGTGTGCTGTAGCACTTACTTTTTATTCGCAGTTATTTTGTAAATTACACTATTCTTTGCATTTATGGCCAGCTGCTAACTGAATTTCTTTGGCCTTGTATCTGTATTCGGCACAATGGCAATAAAGTTGAATCTAACTTAATCTAATCTAATCTAATCAATCCACATGCACACCTTCACTGAGGTTTGAACTTCCATTTCCCTGCAGTGCTCTACATCAGCGCTCCCGAGAACCCCGGCACTATTTGTTTTTATCCCAGCCTAACTCATCTACGGACGGCGCTCAGCATTCACCTGAATTTTGATTCGTTTCTGCCCCCCTCTGTCCATCTGACAAACTGATCAATTTCACCCCATAACGAACGACCAATTTGCCTATTATTGCAACGGGTATCCGGACAGAGTGGAATCTGACCTGCCAGTCGGTTTAGAGCATAAATGCATCGAGGCAGAACGTCATGAAGAAAAAACAGAATATGTAATGCTGTGTTGTATTTACAGTGACAGTGCGGTTCAGGCTATCAAATATGTAAATAGAAATATCTACTGCACTGTCAGCAATGATACCAAATTAGTGCATCTGCAAAACAATTACGGTTGTTGGTACACATAAAATGAATGGAGATCTCTGTCGGCTTTTGCATTTGCACCGATTCGGGGGTCACCTATACGGTGATCGAATTACTTTGCCTCATACCGCTGCGAACTTTGGTGGGAGTTGTTTTCCCTGTGAAGAACTGCATGAATTTGAAGCACATACAAAATGCTGGCTCAGCTGGTCAGGCACATCTGTGGAAATGATCAGAATGCTGGCGATCGCTGAACTGGGCAGCAAAGGGAGGGACAAGATGCCAAAATAAAAAGGACGTGGGAGGAGGAGGTCAGGAACCTGATAGGCGAAGGCCGGTGCGGGGGAAGTGGGGTGGGCGGCGTTTTACTGTGGGATTTTACTGGAATGACAACATGTTTATTTTTATCCCAGCTGTTGGATGACGCGTCAGCCTTGTGCAGTATTGAATTGTCAGTGTGCTGGAGCGAGTATAAATGAATGACCGAGGAGATTCATTAGCTCAGAGTTTCTTCAGCAGGATTGCGGACAGCTGGAAGACAGGCTGAGTCTCAGACAGTATGCTTGGAGCATTTTACCGTGCTAGCAAGATATATTACATGATCATCGCTGTTACTGGTGTTCCTGGTAAGCTCACAGGCGAACTAATATCTGCAGCTCTGAGTGTGTGGTCTTCGGAGAGATCAGTTAACGACAGCGTTGTGATGCCGGTGTATCAATGATTGTGGTCCAGACATTGTGACAAAACTCTCTGTTCGTTCAGAAGTTGCCTTGCTGACAAATCTGTGGCCTCGGCTGAAACTGAGCTGGCAGTTGAAACAGATGTTGAGTGGACGATCGGCAAAGTGGATTCATCAATACGAAACTGCTGGCAAAGTAAATTCCGATAATCCAGAGACCTCGTCACCTATGTGAATTACTTGGTATTATTCCGTACCAATAGCTCAATATGCTTTCAATTCAAATTAAAAATATAGCGATGTGTTTTAAAAATTGCTTCCAGCTTGAAGGGAACGAGGAAGCGAAACCCCGTTGAGATTGAGGGGAAAATGGCTGGCATCACTCGTGAGTTACACTCCGAACCATCAGGAGTTCTGAACATTAAAAACAAGAAGTGTCTTTGTGCGTTTTAGAGTACCAGGGTTTGTTACCATGCCCCGTTATCCGTGCAGTGAAGAGGAGGTTAGGTGCCAACCCAGTACTGGTCGCTAGAGGTCAGGCGTGTTACGGTTGATGCGATACTCCGCTCTGAAACAATAAACATTGAACTATTGAGAATAATGTTTCAGTAATTTGGAGCAACCCCTAAACGAGGCAGTTGTTTTGAAGTACCTATATTGTCTTTCCTTTGGAATTGGATGTTTGAAGATCCAACGTGCCAAATAGATGAACGGTCCCTAGCGTCAGGCAATATCCTTAAAAGCTAAAACTGGAGCTGACTGATCAGATACCTTGACATAGTGTGAAGGAATGCGGTCAAGAGTAGCTGCAGAATTTATAAAGAAGCGAGGCAAGCGGGACACTTGTGGGCGGCGAACAAACGGGTAGTCGAGGAGGAGACAAAGACACGCGATTGAGAAAAATAAATGTACGGAGGCGAAGGAGCCGGGGCTTAGCTGTATGTGCAGAGTGACAGAACATAGGCGACGGGAACGGGGGAATCAACATCGCGGACAACGTTGCCGAGGTATTCGGGCTATACATATTAGTAAAGAACCTGGTGGTGGGAGATTTATGTTGATTTATTCAATCCGCCGTCGGTCATCAGTTGACAATGCTTCCTTCCCAAAGCCTGCTCATCTGCCAGTACCGTGTGTCGTATCCTTTCACCCAGCATGTACGCGTTTGAGGCAACCGAGGTTCCCGCTTTACACCTTTTAAACCTCGAGAAATGAGTTGTCTGCAAAGTTTGATTGTTCTCAATACTCAGCTTATTTCTCTCCTCAGACTCACCGAGCGGCGTGACAGTAATTCCCTTATTATTGTTGCTGTTCCCCCAGTGAACTTAGTGGCGATTGTGATCCTGTCCCGGGAAAAGTGCGGCCTCTCCACCTGCACCACTCGCTACCTGGTTGCCATGGCAACGGCTGATCTACTATCCATCATCTTTCAAGTCATATTGTGGCGGATCAGTTATATTTACTTCCCCGGGACTTTCCTAGACATCACCCCCGTATGCAGTATGATCTCCGTCCTGGGACTGGCAGCCATAAAGTGTTCAGTCTGGTTCACTGTCACTTTCACGTTTGATCGTTTTGTCACCATCTGCTGCCAGAAGCTGAAAGCCAGGTACTGCACCGGGAAAACTGCGGCTCTGGTTCTGACAACCACAGGCGTTGTGTTCTCTTTTAGTAACGTGCCCCATTTCTTTATATACGAACCCCTGAAAGTGATCGACAATGTACCCTGGGACTGCATTCGAAAGCCGAGATACTATACGGATCCCGGGTGGCTTCGATATAGGTGGCTTTCTACCGTTATAAACCCATTACTCCCGTTCGCATTGATACTACTATTCAACGGTCTGACAGTGAGGCATGTGTTAGTGACTAGTCGCGTACGGAAGGGGCTGATAGGTCAGAAAAAGGCGGAAAACCGGAATGACCCGGAGATGGAGAGCAGGAGGAGGTCTGTGATCTTACTTCTCACCATCTCCGGAAGCTTCATCATTCTGTGGTCGGCAGATGTTGCCGAATTCCTTTATAACACCATTGCTGGACTGAATCAACATGAATACAACGCTTCAGAATACATATTTGAATACACCTCAGACTTTCTGCTGCTATTAAGTTGCTGCACAAACACGTTTATTTATGGGGTGACTCAGTCCAAGTTCAGAGAGCAGTTCATCGGCGCAGTGAAATATCCGCTCACGTCAATTATTCAACTAGTGAATAAACAAAATATCTAAGTTATTCCCGGAGTTAGTCGCACTGTTTTCCATCCTGACACCCACAGAACCAGCGCTCATCAGAGAACATGGCGAGAATAAAATTGGTTCAGAGCCCGAGAAAGACACGAAACAGGAATGGAATGCCCGGCATCCGCAGTCCGCGACCTCCACTTCCTACCAACTATTAAACTTATCCGAACTTTTATTTTCATATTTTTCACAAGATTCCCGATCTTGTCACCACCACGTTCAGTTTGATAATGACAGAGCGGGCCAGGATCGGGGGGATTCAAAACCAAATCGGCGGAAATTTAACTCATTCATTACTGTAAAGTCTTGCAGAGGGATGAAACGAAAAATAAAGTCAATAGTTCACACTAACGCACAGTAAACCTATTATTTTAATTTTCAACTAAATCTGAGAAATCTTGACGCGCAGGCACAGACAAGCACACTCGTTTCTCAATTGCAGTGACCTTTCGACTACACGATTGTAGTCGTGTTTATTATTCCGGTTTACATAAATATTTCCGTGTGCCCAATTGTTTAATGTTATTGTCTAGTTGCTTTGCGTGAAATCAGATGTAGATTTTACAACTGAGACATGTTCCATCGTCTTCCAATTCCTCTCTTTCACGTCAGCGTATTTCTGGTTGTTTTTGACTTCCCGATTCCTGCGCGTTGTCTGCGTTTGGACTGGCCATTCCTATTAAGTAAGTTGTTCTTGCTTGTTTATCCTGTGATATTATATCCGGACGGGTATCATGTATTGCCCTATCTCTAATAATGGATCGGTCGTCATATAATTATAGGGCTCTGACTCTAATAGCAATGTATAGTATTTTCCATCAGTTTGCATCTTAAAGCAAGATTTTGTTGAATCTCCTAGGTATTCCCTCCAGGAAAATCACATGGTTATTATTTGTATTATTATCTCTCGGCCAAATCTGATAAACCCTGACTTGCGGAGATAGCCAAACTCACTTATTTCTCAATTGACAGGGACTTTCGGACTGTTCCAATGCTGCTTCGTATTGTAGCTTTCTGGAGATTAACAGGAGTGATATAGCCTAGGTCTAATTGTTTAATGTTACAGTGCAATGACTTCGGAACAGAACCAGTTGTAGACGTTACAATTGCGGCAATATATACACAGTTCACGTCCGACAGTCTTTCACTTTCCTCTTTGAAGTCTGCATATTTCAGGTGTTTTTTTCACAGATTGATTGCAGAATGTTGTGTGTATTTGGAATAAAGGTATCTATGAATTAACATAGAAACATAGAAAATAGGCGCAGGAGTAGGCGATTCGGCCCTTCGAGCCTGCACCGCCTTTCAGTATGATCATGGCTGATCACCTAAATCAGAACCCTGCACCAGCCTTCCCTCCATACCCCCTGATCCCTTTAGCCACAAGGGCCATATCTAACTCCCTCTTAAATATAGCCAATGAACTGGTCACCTCACTACAGGAAGGATGTGGAAACCATAGAAAAGTTGCAGAGGAGACTTACAAGGGTGTTTCCTGGATTGGGGAGCGTGCCTTATGAGAACAGGTTGAGTGAACGCTGCCTTTTCTCCTTGGAGCGGTGTAGGGTGAGAGGTGACCTCATAGAGGTGTATAAGACGATGAGAGGCATTCATCGTGTGAATACTCAGAGGCGTTTACCCGCAAGGTTGAAATGGTTAACACGTGAGGCCACAGTTTGAAGGTGCTTGGAAGTAGGTACACAGGAGATGTCAAGGGCAATTGTTTTTATGCATAGAGCGGTGAGGGCGTGGAATGGGCATTGCCAGGCAGTCCACTCATGATTGATGTGCGTGGAAATATCAGGAGGTAAGCACTTTCTGAGACGCCCTGACCGTCACCAACAACCAACCCACTGTCAGAGTCTCTCAGATGACATTTCTCACTCATGTTGATGTTTGGTTCGACAAACAGCTGAATATCTTTATCACGTCCGCATGTTTTTATACATTGAATTGCTGACCCATGTTTGGCTGATTAGGTAATCACATTAAGTGAAATTCCGTTTCAAGTCCATCGCCATCTGAGTGTACACACATTCAACCAAATAAAATAACGTTCGTCCAAACCATCGTGCGCTCACAGTGCATCTATCACACACAACACAAAATACATAAAATGTTACCACATGCAAATTAATACAATATATTTCAAATTGCATGTGAAGTGTGTATCGTAGGTAAGGAGTAAACAGTAGACAGTAAACAGTTCGCTTTTGGAGTGACGAGGTCCCGGTGGTGTCAAGGTATTCTTTAGTCTCAGAAGCTCTTATACAGCCGTAGTCCGGATGCTTCTGACCTCCTTCCTGACGGTGGCGCGTCAAAGAGAATATGGTGTGGGTGGTAGGGATTCTTAACAATGCCTTGGGTCCTTCTGAGGCTTCAATGAGAAAGTGTACTGAACGAAGAGGCCACGGAGTGTACCTCAGCTGTTAAAATAGGCAAGGAAATGACAGCTGACTGGAATTCAGACAAATGCAAAGTTTTTCCTTTTCGTCAGTTAAACCAGGGCAGATGGTTACACTGTATGCACTGCAGAACAGAGAGACCTCGGGGTAGAATATCGGAATGTCCTGCCGCCGGTGGATAAGATGGAAAGGAAAGGCGTGTCACGTTTTCCTTCGTTATCTGGGGCACTGAGTGCAAAAGTTGTGATGTTGTACTATTTATTTATTTATTACTGTAGCTTTTTGTATTTTTTATGTTTTACGTTGCACTGCTGCCACAAACAACTTTCAGGACAGCGATAATGAACCTGATGTTGATTCATTGAGCCTTGCCCACGGTAAACCAAAACAGTGTTTTTCTATTTTCCTTACATCTGTTTACACTTGTTTGCATCCTACGTGTAGCATGATAAATATTTACCATATTTATTTGACCAGCACGAGGTCAACACATACACGCCGACAATGACAGTGATTTTATTCAACGCAGAGAGAGCACCTGGAATTTACGGAGAGTTGGCAGAGCAACACTTTCTAGCACATGAATTCGACCCAAATCTCTCGGTCATCTCCCCTTGAAGGACCTGACAAACCATCCACCCACGCCGGAAGTTTGGCGAGGTTTCCCTGTATTTTCATTTACCTCAGATAGTGATCACAATTATTTTGCAGGCTCCACTCTTTGGATTTTACCACAAAATTTGCCTGGCCTTCGTATGACTGAACGAAATGATCTCCCGGAAACGGCTGAGAATTTCTCGAGATCTATGTCTTACTTTCTAGAGAATTTGCCCTGATACCATCCTCCCGCAGCAGCAGTGGGAAAAGGTCCTTCATGTCGTTACCTACTCCACCACGAACGTATCATCCGTCGTAACTTCCTCCGTCTCCAATGGGATCTTACGACGATGCCATCCCCTACCCCACTTCTTCCGCCTTCTCGGCTTTTGGCAGGTATCAGTTTCCACATCACTCACTTCTCCACAGTCCCTCCCTACTGACCTCCTTCCTGGCACTTACCTCTGCATGCGTAACAAGTCCACCTGCACCTACACCTCGTCCGTCACCAACCTCCATTCATGAAAATCTGTCCTTTCAGTTCGAACGGTTATACAGTATCCGGTTCTCCCGGCGTGACAGCCTCCACATTGTTGAGACCTAATGTAGGTTGGTGTACCGCATTGTGGAACATCATCGCTTCACACTCACCCTCCGAAACCGATGCCTTTTGAATAGCGAATGAACATCTAAACAATTACCAGTATTACAATCCAAATGGATCTGTGGCTGGTCTATGAGGATGGAACATAGGACATCCCAGGTTGGCTGGTAAAGTGATTTTCAAATTGACTTGTAACAGGAGGGAGAGATTCGCTGTGGAGACTTGCTCTGTGACTCACCAGTTAAAATAACCAAGTTTCTGTTCAGACATAGCACGGAATAAGATTATGATGGAATTTTCCCCACTTTACTGGAAAATAAATCTTCAGTACGTCGATAGGAATTTTGATGCCACCCGGAAAAGGAAACCGCTTCATCATATTTCACTCGGCAGTGTGTGCCACCTACAGTGCTCGTCCGGGCCGCACCTCCATCGTCTGGACCAACGACCACAGTTGCAGGGAAACCACGGTACCTCAGAGTTCCAGTTCGAGGCAGAAACCTGCTTTGCCGAAAAATGTATCTTCGTCCGTCACTGTTCATCGGCCTACCACTTTCCATTCGCTACTTGAGAGGCTGCAATCGTGCACCAGAGAAGCTAATTACTGCCATCGGAGGAGCAACTGGAGACGGATAATAAATGATGCCTTGGTTACAAAGAAATGAATAAAACCAGCGCGAGCGTGGATATATTAATCAATTAACCCGATGTGTTGAATAATGGCGCAGTTCGCAATAAAATGGCGGAGTATGAATTGAAATGAACTGGATAAAAACCATTCAGAAAAGTTGAGTCAAATAGTGAGACTAGCGCAGTCAGTCTCTCAAATGGTATTTAAAGTGTGAGAGGTGAGACGCGCGTAACAGGGCTGAGAATTTATCAAATGAGCCGAGGGCCACGCATCAGTACGAGTTCCACAATTTATGCACGTTGGTGAGTCTCCCTACAGTGAGCCGAGGGGCTGCACATCGATACCAGTTCCACAATGGATACAGGGAGGTGTGACTTTCCCTGGACAACAGAAGGCTGCACACCGGTAAGTGTTCCACAATGGATACAGAGAGGTGTGCCTTTTTTCCCCAACAAGCCGAGAGCCGCTCATCGGTACGAGTTCCACAATAGGCCCGGGGTGGTTCACTGCAAGAGCAGAGGAAGTGTGATTGAAAGATGAGTTGAACACATCTTCCGTTCTGCACGTACTTAGAGTGGCGAGGAAATGGACAATGAGAAGAGACTGAGTGGGAAAATGGGACAGATAGAGTCATCGAGTCATAGATTATTACTACAGAGAAAGAGGCTCTTCTGCCCATCCAGGTCATCCGGCTGTGATCTTCCGCCTCCTCCCGTTTATCTGCACCCTCCGTCCGTCTCTCATCTACGTACCTACACAACCTTTATTTAAATGGTGCAGTGATTGTGACAACCAATGAGAATAGAGCTCTCAATACCATCCAATCTGCCTGTGATGCCGCTTTCCTGGAATTAAAGATCTGTAATCCCAGATCCTTTAAAAAAATATTGCACACTAAAGTCCTACCGTTCAGTATGCGCGTCTTCCTCCGCTGTCATTTCTCATCCCAACGCAGACCACCTCACTCTTGCCTGTGTTCAATTCCGCCGCCATTTCCCAACCCTCTTCCCAGCCAGTCAAGACCACACTACGAGCTTGGATGGTCTGCCGGCTTGTACAGGGCACCCTCAGTCTTGGAGTCGTCCGCAAGTTTTCTGATCCACTTTTCTACGCTAACATTTAAATCATTAATATAGATGACAAATAAAAACGAACCCAACACTTGTCACAGTCAAATAATCAACCATCCACTCTCTGCTAAACTAGATCCATGTTGCTTTAGTTTGATGTCTCTGAATGAAAATTTGAAGTCAACGTGCGAGATTCACCTGAAAAATAAGCTGTCGTGTCTCATCAGTGTTTCATGGGGACATAAACAACATTTGGGACTTTCAGCACACAATTTCCGTGCGAATATCAGGTATTGACACCTTGTGGTGTTCCATTCGGTCTTCGTGGCAAATAATATCCTGGAAACTTCCGGATAGATCACAGATTTTAGTTTCTACTTCTGCTCAGACCGAAGATGGATGCAGAAATGCTGATATGACTGTGGCAGCTCTGGCTAATGTCTTTGACACACGTCACGGGTGGGGGTTAAGGTGGTCAAGTCTTTCAGCAGTGTGCTGAACGTGTGTGCTGGGAAAGAACCTTCATTAATCAGTCCACAAACCGCAGTTAATGTCGTGTGGGCTGGTACCTATGACTATCAAATATCCCTGGAATATTACTGCTGATCTCTCTGATAAACTCAGATGAAAATATGTAGTGTGTGTTTTATTGTGATCCGTGCACTCAAATCACTTGAAATGACTGGAACAAACGGAAGGACAGAATGATTTTTTTATTCCCCTTCAATAAAGAAGTTTATTCCGTTTCACCTGCCAAGCTAAACTCGTGCCCTCAATTTTAGGATCGACTCCGCTCCGCCGAATGTGCGGAGATAAATCTGTTTGAAGTTGGTGGTTGAAGAATACTCCCTGTGTTAGAAACCGGACTGATCAGAAACTGTCCCATTTCAGCAGATGGAGCCAGGTGACTTGGAAATTAACTTGGTAACGCTCGTATTATCTTTTGTTTTGAAGTTAATAACTTGGAACATCCCTTGAGGAGGCGAATTTATAGCACGGTGACAGAGTGACGAAAACATTTTCATTGTCAGTGTTTTTGTAGCTGGTTGCTTCTAACGTGACTGATGTGATAACCACACTAATTGTCTCAGTGGAATTGCTCTCTCTTGCATATAACTCTGTCAAACCGATCCCCGGTTCAGATGAGCAGCAGCAAAGTTCCGTACACTTGACTGAATATGGGATACCCAGCGGTTTACTACATCGCGGCTGTTTTCTACCCTGTCCTTGTAGCGATTGGTGTCCCGGGTAAGATACAGAATCGTGCTTCAAGCGTCTGATAGTTTTATTTTAGTTTTCCACATTTTTTCCGATGTGATTGTTGTTTTCTTTTGTCAATTACCTTGGCGCCCACACTGACATAGTTTCTGAAGCATGTTGGTCTATGTGTTCCTCGGCCGGTGTCTCTATCTTCGGCCTTAAACAACAACACGACAGCTTTCTGAGACGACTGACCAGATGTCTCTCTATTTTTATTTTCGACACAAGTCAGTAAATTATAATTGATGCTTTAAATCGCCTTGATTTTACTTTGTTCTCACTACATATAACAACTTCAGAATTTTCATCTCCAATCATGAAACTGGTGTTGTTTATGGAGGATGAACTTCTGACCAGTACGCGAGCGGTGGAAATCGGATGCCTCGCTCTCCACTGTCGGAAGCTCACTGCCTCTCCAGTCCGTTATTGTTGTGCAGCCGGAGCCCACACACCATGGATTCCTGCTTTTCTCTTCCAAGATAAAGTATACCCTGCAGAGCATCGGAAGCATGGTGGATATTCAGACAGTTGCAACTAACGACAATTCTGTTTGTTTTCTCCACATTTCTTGCAGTTAATTTAACGGCGATTGTGATCCTCTCTCGGGGAAAATGCGGACTCTCCAAATGCATCACCCGTTACCTGGTTGGAATGGCAACAGCGGACTTGGTGGTTATTGTTGTCGCGTTGGTGGAACAGACCAACAATATCTACATTTATGCCAGATCCCTGCTCATCACTCCTGTATGCGCTCTGACACTTGTATTTCGGGTCATAACGACGGACTGTTCTGTTTGGTTCACGGTCAGTTTTACCTTCGATCGCTTCATCGCCATATGTTGCCGAAAGCTGCGGGAGCGATACTGCACTGAGGGAACAGCGACGGTGGTGATCGTGACCGTGGTTATAGTGAGCTGCGGGAAATGTGTCCCGTTTTATTTTGCCGTTGAACCTTACGCCATCATTGACAACATGCCGTGGCGCTGCGCTTTCACACAGGAATACGCTACTTCACCCGTGTGGAAAGGATTCGAATTGTTGGACAGCATTTTAACACCGCTGCTACCAATCGGCTTAATTCTAGTGTTCAATGTGTTAACAGTAAGGCATATCATTGCGGCAAATAGAGTCCGCAGAGGACTACGGAACAACGGCGATAATCAGAAGGATACCGAGGTGGAAAATCGTCGGAAATCGATGATCTTGTTGTTTGCTATATCAGCTAATTTCATATTATTCTGGATGCCCTATGTAGCTCGTTCTCTGAAGTGGCAAGCGCAGAACTATTTTTACCAGGACAGACATTTGAGTTCCCCGGTATATATACTACAGCAGTTTGGGTACATGTTGCAAATCCTCAGTATGTGCACCAATACTTGTATCTATACACTGACACAGAGGAAATTCAGAAAAGAGCTCAAAAATGGAATGAAGTATGTCTTTACATTAAATGGTCATCTGTGTAGATAAGGTCGACGTCCAATTGCAATTCAAAAGATTTTTCAAATAAAACAGTTTTTTAATTAGTAGTTTTGGAAGATATGCCCTAAAGTTAAACAGTCATGTGCCTGATCATCCTGAAATCGAAAAAGCCACGAAACCTTGCATACCTCACACGTTTAAGGTAGGAAACTGCGCAAACGTTCAATGGGCAGGGGTGATTGTTACAGCGATTGAAGTACACTCCAAACTCTCACAGAAACTTGATAATCACAAGGGCGGGAATGGCTTCTGGACTCTCCCGGGTTCAGGCGGACAGAGTCGGGTAAAAGGAATGCCATTTCAAAGCAGGGACAGTATGCCGGTATCACAGTTGCAGAAAGGGACGACGCCGTGGAGAGGTTGTCTCTTGTTAGACTGTGAGTAGAACTCAGAAGCAGGAAGGGAGTATTGGGAGTCTTTTGGGAGTATTCTATACAGATCCCTCCCCCACGTCATCATAAAGAAAAACAGCAGGGACAGTGAAGAACTGATTGGGAAAAAGATTTTAGACAGATGCCATATTATTAGGAAAGTTATCAAAGGCAACATAAACTTCCTTAATACTCATTGGCAGTTTCCCATGTTAAGAAGGCTTAGATATGACAGGATTTCTCAGTTGTGTCCAGGAAGGAGACCTGGCACAATATGCGGACAGGCGGACTAGTACTAGAAAGTGAAACGGATCAGGCGACAGATCTCTCCGCGGATCACCATTTCAGAAAGATAGAGCATAACTCCCCGATATTTACTATAATGTTACACTGGGAGAGGGGCAGACAGTACAGAATGTATCGAATCGGGGGAGTGCGAAGTATGGTGGTACCAGGCAGTAAATTGGTAAATGTCACACTCACGGAAATGCACAACTAAAACGTGGAGACTGTCTTGGGAGCACTTGCATGGGGTTCAGTGTAGGCTTGTCTCATTGAGGCGCGGAACTGATGGTAGCGTAAACTAACTCTGGTTGACAAGAGATTTGGAACACCTCGTCAAGTGGAAGAAAGAAAGGTACTTAAGGTTCAGGGAGAAATGATCGGGCAGGGCTATGGAAAGTCACAATGTAGTGAGGAAGGAATTTAACAATGGGCTGAGAAGAACTAAAGAGGGACACGAGACTATAAGAATATAAGAGCATAAGGAATAGGAGCAGAAGGGGGCATCTGACCCGTCGATCCTACTCCGCCATTCAACAAGATCATGGCTGATCTGACCATGGACTCATTTCCACCTCCCTGCCTTTCCCCCATAACCCTTAATTCCACTACTACTTAAAAAATTATTCAACCTTGTTATAAATATATCTACTAAGGTAGCCTTCACTGCTTCATTAAGCAGAGAATTGCACAGATTCACAACTCTCTGGGAAAACCAATTCCTCCTCAGCTCCGTCCCAAAATTACTTCCCCCCCCCATCTTGGGGCCAAGTCCTCAAGTTCTTGTCTCACCTATCAGTGGAAACAACTTTCATACCTCTATCATATCTATCCCTTTTATAATTTTATATGTTTCTGTAAGATCTCCTCTGAATTTTCTGAATTCCTGTGAGTACAGCCCAGGCGACTTAATCTCTTCTCAGAATCTAACCCCCTCATCTCTGGAATCAACCTGGTGAACCTCCTCTGCACCGACTCCAAAGACAGTATATCCTTCCTCAAGTAATAAGACCAGCTGTGCACTCCGTACTGCTGGTGCGCCCTCACCAGAACCCTGTAGAGTTGCAGCATAATCTATCCGCTGTTAAATTCAATCCCTCTAGCAACGAAGGTCAACATTCCATTTATCTTCTTGATAGTCTGCTGCACCAACAAACCAAGATCACGCCCAGGCACTCCCAAGTCCTTCTGCACAGCATTTACCATTTAAATAATAATCTCTTCTATTTTTCTTTCCAAAGTGGGTGACCTCGCATTTAACAATATTGTACTCCGTCTGCCAGACCCTTGCCCACTCACTTAATCTATCCGTATCCCTCTGCACACTCTCCGTATCTTCTGAGTAATTTGCCTTTCCACTCAAATTAGGGTCATCAACAACCTTGGAAATGCTACACTCGGTCCCCATTTCCAGTTCGTTAATATATATTGTGATCAGTTGCGGGCCCAGCACCGACCCCTGCCGCACACCGCTCACCACTGATTGCCAACCACAGAAAAACCCATGTAGCCCAACTCTCTGCATCCTATCTTATGTAAGTCTTTCATGCGGCACCTATCGAACGCGCTTGATATATACACACGAAATAAAACAACTCCAGTAAGTTTGTTAAACAGGACTTGCCTTTGCTGAGTCCATGCTGCGTCTGCCTGATGGATCCATTTCTTTCCAGATGCCTCGCTACTTCTTCTTTAAGGATAGCTTCAAGCATTTTTCCTTCTGGAGATGTTAAACTGACTTGCCTCCAGTTACCTGCCTTTTGCGTAAATCTTTATTTTGAACTGTGGCGTGACATTCGGATTCTTCCACTCGTCGGCAGCTGCCGAGAGTTCAGAGAACTTTGGACAGTTTTTACCAAAGCTTCAACTATAATCTGTGCCATTTCTTTCAGCACCCTGGGATACAGTCGGTAAGGACCATGGGACTTGTCTATCATTAAGCTCACACGTTCGCTCAGCAATACCTCTTTCGTGATAGCTATTGTATCGTGGGTCTCACCTCCTGTCGAATCCATATAGTTTCTCTTCGGCATGTTAGGCGTGTCCTCCACTATGAAAATCGACACCAAATAGTCATTCAAAGTCCCGGCCATTTCCTCATCATTGAATATCACATCCCCCTTCTCGCTCTCCAAGGGACCTATATTCACTTTGGCCTGCCTTTTCCACTTTACATAATTACAAAAAACTTGTACTATCCGTTTTAATATTTTGTGCCAGCGTATTGTCATAATCTATCTTGCCTTTCTTTACTGATCGCTTAGTGGTTCTTTGTTGTTTTTTTCAAGTTTTCCGAATCTTCCAGTTTTCCACTACTCCTGGCGAATTTGTACACACGAGCTTTAGTTTGATACCTTCCTGTATTTCCTGAGTTATCCATGGCTGACTCTCCCCGACCCCTACCGTCCTTACTTTTAACTGGAATGTATTTTTGTTGAGCACCATGAAAACTCTCTTTTTTGAAAGTTCTCCACTGTTCCTCCAACCTACCACAATATAGCCCGTGCTGCCAGTATACCTGATCCAGCTCCTCCCTCATTCCCTTGTAGGCTCCCGTGCTTATGCATGGGTGACTGGTTTTAGACCGAGCTATTGCGCTCTCCATTTATATGAGAAACTCAGTCATATCGTGAGAACTCGTTCCAAGTGGGCCCCTAACCACATGATGGCTAATTTTACCCGTTTCATTGCTCAACACCAGATCTAAGATAACGCATTCCCTTCGAGGTTCAGTAACATGCTGTTCAAGAAAGCTATCATTTATGCACTTCTGTGAAGTCCTCCTCAGGTCTGGCTCGACCAACGTGATTCACCTAATCTATATGCAAGGTTAAGTCCCCCTCGATAACTGCTGTTCCATTTTTACTTGCCTCAGGTATTTCTCTGTTCATTGCCTGTGCCACTGTAATGTTATTATCCGGTGGCCTATAGACAACTACCACCAGTGAATGTTTCCATTTAATATTCCTAATCTCTACCCAGATGGATACAATATTCTGCTTCTTAGATCTAATATCGTCTTTCAGTGTCGCTCTGATCTCATCCTGGATTAAGAGCGTTACCCCACCTCCCTTACCTTCCTGCCTATCCTTCCGTATTACCTGATATCCTTGGATACTTAATTCCCAATCCTCTCCAACCATTTCTTTGTAATGGTCACTAAATCATACCTCTTCGTACTGATTTGTGCCACAAGTTCACTGACCTTGTTACAAATATTACGGGCATTCACATTTAGTGCCTTCACTGATTGTGCCTTTAAAATCTCGTAATCTTTGTCCCGTAAGCACTTTTCTGCACTTCATCCTTACGTTTCAATTTGTTTAACTTTTGTTCTTACTTCATCTTTATCCACAGCTTCCTCTTATACTTTATCCATATTTCTCCAATCTGTTGAAACTAGCCCCCTGCTAATTGGTTTAATACCCTATCCACTGTGATAATCCATAACTCTAGTTAACAATTCCTCAGGATCCAATTCCCATTACGGTTCGTGTGGAGCCCATCCCGATGGAAAAGTTCCCTCCTTCCCCAATACTGGTGCCAGTTTCCCGTGAATTCAAACCCACTTCTCACACACCAATCCTTCAGCCACGCATTGAACTCGCCAATCTTCTTTACCTCTGCCAATTTGCACAGCACATCACCCGATCCAGCATCTTCCTTTCTTTATTGAATTAGTTTTAGTTTCGTGACTTTTTATTCAACCACTACTCAACTGTGCATCGTCACTGAAGCCTTTTGAGCCAAAGTCGGTGAACTCTGTTCTCTTCGCCGATAAACTATACCGCGAAGCACCTTTTAGTCCCGCCTTGTTAGGGCAAAAACAACTTCACCGCTCTTCTCATTATATGTTCCCATTTATCTTGAAAAGCACGCTAAGCGCCTCTATTACCGCTAGAGGACGCCTTGGAGAGTCTTTTTAGGATATATAAAGAACATTAAGATGACTAGAGAGAGGGTTGGACAGATCAGGGTCAAAAGAGGAAGCGTGTATCTGGAGTACAAAGTGGCAGTGAAGGCCCTTAGTGATGCCTTGCTTCGGTATTCACCAATGAGCGCGACCTTGATGAATGTGCATAAAGCGTAAAAACGTCAGATATTCTGGCACATGCCGACGCGAAGAATTATGCACTGGTACCTTGTAAAACTTTAAAATAGACCATTCCCCGGTGCTGGAAGGGATATAATCCAGGTAATTAGAGAAAGCGGGCGAAGATATTGCTGCACTTTGGACATGATATATGCGTCTTCACTGGCCGCAGTAGTAGTACCAGAGTACTGGAGGATACAAACGTTATTTCTTTGTTCAGCAAAAGTAAGAAGAATAGACCTGAGAATTACAGGCCTCCCAAAGTCCGAATTTCAAATTCCCTATTCAAATCCACACGAATTTGTCCTAATGCCAACTTTTGATCAATGGGTTTATCGTACCCCGAATAGATACTCTCATATATCTACACTCTTAACCCAGATTCCACCTGGCCAGTGTGGAATCCGTGTCTCCCTCTGAAGTCAATACCAAAGCAGAGAATTAAACGTACACAATCTAAATCCGCAGGAGAGTCTAAACAAAAAGTCCAAGCCTGGGCTTCTCTTCCTTCCAAGCCGTCACAGGTAAATGGCGTATTCAGAATAAACAGTCAATTCCCGGAGTGAAAATCCTTATCGAATATTCTAAAGGACAGAGTGAAGAAAGAGGTGTGTGGTTGCGGCCCACACACACGAACACTTTCAGAAGGAGATGCAATCCCTAAAGTACACATCAGTTGCCGCCAATGTATTTCACGCAAGGAAACAGACATTTTCAGACAGTCATACCCTGTTGTGAAATTGGGGGTTAACTCAAACAGCCTTTCAATACAAACCTAACAAACAGACGACTGTCCACCCTTCATTCACGCACGCATTATCTCCTCTTCTCTTTCAAGTGAACTCACAAATGTCCAGATCTAGTGCAATACTTTAAATGCTCAAAACACGACATAATTTTCAGTGTTGAACAGCTAACAAATAATGTATAATTAGAATCAGACAACATTTAAGAAACCCTTTCGAGTTGAAAACAAACAGACACGAGAAGTTATGTATCGTCCGCAATATCAACACATTTAAAACGTGACGTCACCACGCCACCAACGATTTCCACGTTTTCTCGCCTTCCATCTCTGACCCAGGGTAGGATTCAGATTAAATGAACGTTTTGTTGCGTAGTATCAGTCTTAATAATCCCCATGACCACCGCTGACGTAACAGATTTGGAAACCGTTCTGGGACCTGTGCCACACCCACATTCAGTCTGGAACTATAGTCTTTACTAATGGAGTGAAGGTAAATAGATAGATAGATAGAGAGAAAGAGACATACTTCATTGATCCCGAGGGAAACTGGGTTTCGTTACAGTTGTACCAACCAAGAATAGAGGAGGGATCCAAGTGAGGACTGGCAGGAAGTGAAGGGCAGAGGAAGCTGCTCAGGAAGCAGAGGCTGCGTCACAGGAGGTTGGTGGGAGCGGTCACACGAGGCCGAGCTGGGCTAGGATCCTTTCCAACTCCCTAAATGGACACAAGAGGGAAGGAAAGGTGTCGTCTAGTTCAGGAGGAGGTGAGAGCAGTAGTGGAGGAGATGAGAGCCTGCAAGGCGGTGGGGATGAAGCAACAGGGAGCTTGGACAAGATAGGAGAATGCGCTTGAGAGGAAAGTGACCTGGGCTGATCTTTGGAAAGCCGAACCACACCGCATCCAATTTCTCATCCAGGCAGTGTAAGATGTGCTTCCAAGTTCATCAAATCTGCACACATGGGGCTGTGCAAGGACACTTGGCGCGGGACGGTACAGGTGGAGGCATGATCAGGTCCTGAAGACCATCGCTGAAGCCGTCAGCGCAGGAGTTGATTGGGCGAAGTGGTCCCGATCCTCCAAGCAGACCATTGCCTTTGTCAGAGCTGGGGAGAAGTCAATACCTGCCAAAAGAACATCTGCAGGGATTCTGACCTCTGCAAGGGACTGGCAGCTGTTGGTGGACCTCGAAGGGCAGCTGAAGTTCCCCAACCATATCGCAGCCACCACCCTGCGACCAGACATTGTCCTTGTGTCTGAGTCTACTAAGCAAGTGGTGCTGCTGGAGCTGCAGTCCCATGGGAAGTTAGCTTGGAAGAGGCCTTTGAAAGGAAGCTCTCCAAGTACGCAGGACTGGTCAACAACTGACAGCAGGCTGGATGGAGAGTGAGGTGTCTCCCAGTGGAGGTTGGTTGTAGGGGATTCGTAGCCAATTCTTTAGTTAGAGCCTTCAGCATTTTGGGCATCGAGGGAGAGAGGAAGAGGAGAGCCATCCGCAGTACCGCCGATGGGACAGAGAGGGCCTCAAGATGGCTGTAGCTCAAAAGAGGGGAGCCTTGGAGTCATAAGTAACTAACCATCTGGACACAAGCTGGGGTCCGATCAGCCCCGGCTGGTTCACCTGGAGGAGGTTGTATGATGTTGAAAGACCCGAAACACCCGGTGATTCCAGGAACATCACTGAAGCTGTGTCCAGAAGCATCAATGGATGTATGTACACATCATATATTAATGAAATATTTATCTGCGAAGATGTTAGCAATATGAGAGTAAGTCTAGAGAAAAATACATTTGTGTTAAGGGGTTCAGAGATCTTAGAAAGCGAGGTCCTGATTCAGCTGAGAATGCTGAAAGTTAATAAATCTCCAGGCCATACAACCGATGTCTAAGGGTACTTAAAGAGTCATGCGATTGTACATACAAACCACTGATATGTATGTTGCAGAAGTCATTGTTGACTGATGAAATCTCGAAGGAGTGTAAATGTGTAACGTTGTCAAAGTATATAAGTAGGGTCTCCACACTAACCCTGGTAACTATAGACCAGGAATCTTAACGTGCATATAGGTAAGATAATGGAAACAATCATAAAGAATGAGTTGGAAAAGACACTGATAAGAACAGGAAATGTTTGCAAAAAGCCAGCATTGGTTCAGAACGGGGAAATCATGATTTACTGATAGTCTGTTCTGTGAAGAGGAAACTAAACTTTATGATAACCTTTGAATGGTTCATATCATTTCAAAAGGCTTTTGACAAGATGTTCCACAAGGGGTTAATTATCAAATTACAAGACACAGGGATTCGGAGTAAGGTGTGCGATGGCTGCAGAATTGGCTCAAAAACAGAAAGCAGCGAGTGGTGGTGACAAATCTGATCTCAACAATATCCAGGTGTGAGCAGATAACTGGCAGGGCACTTAATGTAAGTAAATGTAAAGTATTACATTTCGGACGCAGGAATATTAGATACAAATATATAATGGGGGTCTTGAGTTCGACAGTGCGCTGTATGAAAAGGATTCGGCCGTCCTGGTAGACTCCTCACCATCAACATCTGGACAATGCGCAGAAACGATCAGAAAGGCTAATGGAATATCGGTCTATATAATGTGCTCAGTGGAGTTCGAGGCCAGCGAGATCCTCGTTAAGCTGCATAATGCGCTGGTGAGGCCATTCCTTGAGTGCTGTGTTTGAGGGATGTGGAGGCATCAGAAACAGGTCAGAGAAGGGCGAAGAAACTCATTCCATTTCTGCAGGTGATAAGCTATCCAGAAAGATTGAAATAATTAAATCTTTTTAGCACAGGTAGACCTGAAATACCAGGAGACATGATAGAAGTGTTTAAGATCATTCCGAGTAGAAGTAAGATGGATAACAGCTCAGGAAATATCAAAATTAGTCCATCATCAAGTACACGGGGCCAAAGGTGAAGTCTGACTGGAGGGAGATTTTAGACCAAAATCAGGAAGCGCCTCAGGTAGGGTCTGCACTATCAAAACTGAGGGAATGCTTCTCGTTCACGAAATATGAGGAAATACGGGAATTCTACTTGCAACATGGATGAGAGGGTGGTGATTTGTACAAGGCGATCTCTAATAGCGTTTGGCCACTTTACAAGCCATATCCTCGCTAATTCTGATTACAGCTACAGGCGGAGAAAGGTGCAAAGAGACACTCAAGCTGTGAAATGCACGTCAAAGCTTTTGTAGAAAATCAAACTTATTCGGAATGTCGGAAATATCCGCAGTGTCAAAACACCTTACTGTGCTCGTTGCTCACAATGCAGGGCCCTCTGTTTAGAAAACGTAAAGGAGTCCTGCATGATCGCCATGACTAACCCAATTGCCGCTTGTCTCTGTTTTCACTCGCCACCGTCATCGCAGTCTGAGCTCTGACCGGCTGCAATGTTCCAGAGAGTTTAAAAGTGAGACTGAGTAATAGCATTTTATCACCCGCGTACGCCGTGCAGGAAATTATGGTGAGGTGTATTGCAGAAAATCATGATATCCCTGTTTGTTTGTCCGTCTCTATAACCTCTCGCTCCTCCCACTCCTTTGTTTCCCGTCTGTTTCTCTGCATGTGTTTCTGGTCTATATTTGCAATATAAGATTGGAGGGTTATGGGCCGAGTGCAGACCGGTGGGACTAGATGAGAGTAAGCGTTCGGCACGGACTAGAAGGGCAGAGGTGGCCTGTTTCCGTGCTATAATTGTTATATGGTTATACGTTGTATAACAGTGGAGGAGGCCATAGATGGATATATCAGAATGGGAATGGGAAGTGGAATGAAAATGGGCTGATACCGGGAAATCCTGATTGTTCATGGCGGACTGAACGTCGATGGTCGGTTAAACGTCCCCAATCTACGCCGGGTCTCACCGATGTACAGGAGGTCATACCGCGAGCACAGAGCACAGTAAATGGCCAACAGACTCACAGGCGAAGTGTCGGCTGACCTGCAAGGACTGTTTAGGGCGCTGTATGGTAGTGAGGAAGGAGGTGTAGGGGCAGGTTTTGCACTTGTTCCGCTTGCAAGGATGTGGCAGGACGGGGATCAGTGGAGAGGGACGAATGGACAAGGAAGTCGCGTGGGAACGATCCCTGTGGTAAGCAGATAGAGGGGGGCGATGGAAGGGTGCTTGGTGGTGGGATCCCATTGAAGATGTCGGAAGTTTCGGAGAATTATGTGCTGGATGCCGAGGCTGGTGGGGTGGTATGTGAAGACAAGAGTAACACTATCCCTGGTAGGGTGGCGGGAGGACGGGGTAAGAGCAGGCGTGTGTGAAATGAAAGAGATGCGGCTGAGGGAAGCGTTGATGGTGGAGGAAGGGAATCCTCTTTCTTTGCAAAAGGAGGATATCTCCTTTGTTTTAAAAAGAAAAGCCTCATCCTGGAAGCAGATGCGGCGGAGACGGAGGAAATGAGAGAAGGGGATGGTGTTTTTACTAGTGGCAGGGTGGGACGAGGTCTAGTTCAAGTAGTTGTGAGAGCTCGTGGGTTTATAATAGACATCGGTGGATAAGCTGTCTCCGGACATAGAGATAGTGAGATTGAGAAATGAAAGGGAGGAGTCGGAAATGCACCAGGTGAATTTGAGGGCAGGGAGGAAGTTGGAGGCAAAGTGCATGAAATCGACGAGTTCAGCACGGGTACAGGAGGCAGCACCAGTGCAGTGGTCGATGCAGGGTAGGAAATGTGTGGAAAGATAACCAGATTGGAACTGTCCCACGTAGCCGACAAACAGACTGGCATAGCTGGGACCCATGGGACTGCCCATGGCTGCCCCTTTTGTCTGAAGGATGTGGGAGGAACCAAAGGAGAAATCATTGAGGGTGAGAAAAAATTCCACAAGGCGGAGGTGAGTGGTGATGGCGGGGAGCTGTTTAGGTCTGGTGTCCAGAAAAAAAAGAGCAAAGCGTGTTGAGGCCTTCCTGGTGGGACTGGAGGTGTGTAGGGATTGGACATACAAACTAAAAATGAGACGATGAGGTCCGGGGAACTTGATATTCTTGAAAAGAGCAAGAGCGTGTGAGGTGTCACGGATTTAGGTAGCGATAGGGTTCCTTTTCTCCTCACCTACCACACCACCAGCCTGCGCGTCCAGCACATAATTCTCCGAAACTTCCACCTCCTCCAACGGCACACATTTCCCTCCACCCCACTCCCCAACTTTCTGCTTTCCCCTGGGATCCGTCCCTACACGGCTCCCTTGTCCATTCGTTCCTCCCTGCTGATCTCTCCTGGCACCTAACCTTGCAAGAGGAACAAGTGTTGCACCTGCCGCTACACCTCCTCCCTCAACAACATCCAGGATCCTAAACAGACACTCCAGGTGAGGCAACACTACATGTGAGTATGTTGGCTTCCTTTCACTGTCATGATGGCTCCACACTTAGATTGGAGGAATGACACCTTATATTACGTTTGTGTAACCTCCAACCCGATGGCATGAACATCAATTTCGTGACCTTCCGGCAATGCCCCCCAATAACACCCGTCCTCCCCATTTCCCAACCCCTTTTCGCTCTCTCACTTTATCTCACCAAACGATTTCCCAGCTCATTACTTCATCCCTCCACCCCCAGGTTTCACGTACCTCCTTGTGGTTGTCTATCCCCTCCCCCCACCTTTCAAATCTACTCCTCAGCCTTGTTTTTTCTCCAGTGCTGCGAAAGGTTTCGGCCCAAAATGTCGAGCGTACTTTTTTTTTAGTAGATGCTATTTGGCCTGCTGAGTTCTTCCAGCATTTTGTGTGTGTTGTTCGGATTTCCAACAGCTGCAGATCGTTTTTTTCCTGTTTGTGGTTTGAAATCTACCCCTCATCTTCTTCTGTCACCAGACCTGCCGGAGTGTTTCAGCCCGAAACATCGAATGTAATTTTTGCATTAGATGCTGCCTGGCCTGTTGAGTTCCTTCAGAATTTTGTGAGTGTTGTTTAAGTCTAAACAATTTGTGGAAATCAAATGTGTAAAAATATAGAGTGTGTAGCGTTTGAATCCAAAATTTGATTAATCTCCGATTTATCTCATCATGCTCCTGTATTTCTTTCAGTATTTTGTCCACCTTTGGGACGCCATTCCGGATTTTCACGAACGTTTCCCACATCACCCTCTGGGCGCGGGAGCCTTTCTCCAGCACGAGGCTCAGGAGGAGTTTAGAACTGTCCGCCCGCTCTCCCTTATCAGCGAGATCAGAGATTTTCTGTGAAGAGTAACAATGAACATATTGGGGTTTGACAGATTCACACAGAATGATGCACTCTGTAACGGGATCACACCGAGCAATCACCCGGACGGGTGCTGATCTTGTCTGGACATGCACTGTACATTCTGAGTGCAGAGGACACGAAGGAACATTCGCCTCAATCGTTGTCGACCAGTCAATGAGATCCTGGTTGATCTGTGACTGCTTTGATGAGGTGGCTCCAAATCTATAAATTGTTCCTCACCAGATTTGAGTGTCAAGCAGAAATTATAAATTATAGATCACAGATGAATAAGGAAATCAAGAAGAGTTTTATAACAGAGCCCTCGGTCTCAGAGCAGTTGCAGGAAATATGATGTGATTAATTTCCGCAGTCCGACAGTGTCCAACATGACAGCTTTTTACCAGCTGACACCTGATGCCTTTCCTTTGCCTTGTCTAGTGGAGGTTTATTCAGTGAATGTGTCACAGCATTACAACAGGGCAGTATTCCCCGATTCATACTGTTTGTATTTGCAGATTAGAACACAATCACCTCCTGCCAGAATAGAAACCACTCGAGCTCCTGTCACACCCAGAGAGGATGCCCTGGTTCTCACTGGCCTCCTGCTGCCATGATTCCTGATAGTCCATTACCGGAACTCCTTCCAGTTTACTTTTAAACTCCTTCTTTGTACGACCTTACAACGGATAGCTTTCCCCTCTCTCCGCTCTGAACATTGAGCAGCCACCCACCAGTCCGCGGGGTTTTTTCACCGCTTCTATCGATGGTTTAGATTCACAGTGTTGTGATTGTGTGTACAGTATTTATTTCACAGTTGTTCGTTTATCTGATTTTTTATCCGATGGCTCAGAGCGGCAACGCCCCTCCGTACAGTTATGATCAAAAATTCAAACCCTCTCTCCGTCTCACTTACCCGATGTTCCTCTCCACTGAACTGATTCTCGAAGGTTAACGCCAGGCTCAGTCCGTATATCCCCCCTTCTATCGCCTGTTCCAGCCTGTCCCGGTAGAAGTTAGTCAATTGCAGAAGCTTGAAATCGTCCCAGTTTGCCAGGAGTTCGGTGATCACCGAGCTCGCACCTGTGAAGCAAAACGGAGGGAACTAGGGACATTATCTCTAGTGACACCTACTGGGCAACAGATTTCTCTCTGGAACCTCTGGACTTTGCGCCAGCTCATCAAACAGGTTCGAAGTAGACGCGCACAGGTGTTACGATTTAGAAGGACAAATCAGAGGACACTTGAACAGAGAAGGACATGGCACTGAACAATATAGATCCAACTCCAAAGAATTTAATTAATTGAAAACGACGTCATGTGGAGGTAGTTTAAACACAGCCTTGGTATATTATTTTATAGATCTAGTTACCTATAGAAATCGGAGTGGTATGTATCGTTCGTGAGGTATAGTTTGGAACATTGCGTGCAGATCCACCTTGGATCGACTTTGGCATCTTTCAGTTCTCATTAATTCCAAGTACATTTGCCTCCTGCAACAATTTGCATCCAATGACCCGTGGTGCTGTAAAAAGCACCCGAGAACAGGGACAGACTGAGAAAGATTGAATGGTTTGAGGCAATTAACATTACGCAAGTCTCTGACAGAAGAGGTTAGAGCGAAAATTAGGAACAGCACTCTGGTTAGTCTGAGATCAGTGCTGTGAGCAATTCTCGACCACTGTAGAAGCTGTATCAGGAGAAAATTCAAAGGACCTAACACATTCAACAATGCTCTGTAAAACGGAAATCATACTGACCGAGCCCACTGGAATGCTATTGAGGATGCAACGAGCAGAATAGATAAGGCGAGACCAGCGAACATAGAACATTTAGATTTTCAGTAAATTTGCAGTGAGATTAATAGGCAAACCTAAAGTAATGATGTGGACACGAATTGGTTGGTCGAATTACATCTAGTAGGCATGAATGGATTGTTATTCAAATGACAGGGAGTGACGAATGGTTCCCGCGGAATTAATGAAGGACCCGAGCTATTCAAAATAGCGAAAATAGCGATTTGAACAAGGGATTTGAAAGCAGCATACCCGGGTGTTTTCCTGATCTTGACGCCACTGGATCTCGTCCCTGATCGGTTCCTTCAGCCATTGTGAAGGCAGGTGTTGACAGATTCCGGTTCTCTGTAAGAAGCAAAATCAACAGGAAGGTCAGGCATTAAGTAATGTATAAAGGAAGAAGTTGTTTTGTGTACCGATCCACACACTACGAAACAACTTGGTCCTGTCAAGTTAAGTCATGAAAAGGCCTGATCCACCTGCACACAATATTCCGTGGCGGGATTACTGGGTGATCTGGCCGCACTATTCCAGGCAATCCTGTTTTAAGAATCAGTTCTGCGGCCTACATCAGGAGTGGGGTGTCTTACAGGGTTGTGAGTCAGATTGGAAGTCCTGAGCAGACAGTACGAACTGCTTGTGCCCTCCCACCACTAGGTGGCGCTATGTTTATTAATGGCCACCTACAGCAGCGTGAGCTCAAAAACTTCTACTGGCCGTGAGACATCTATTCCTCTCATCGCTGAATTGTGCACGTTTCTCAATCACTTCTTTCTCTGACTGACAGCAGGATCTCCCAGTGGCCACACATTTTAATTACACACCCCATTCCCATTCTGACATGTCTATCCACGGCCTCCTCTACTGTAAAGATGAAGCCACACTCAGGTTGGAGGAACAACACCTTATATTCCGTCTGGGTAGCCTCCAACCTGATGGCATGAACATTGACTTCTCCAACTTCCGCTAATGCCCCACCTCCCCCTCGTACCCCATCTGTTACTTATTTTTATGCACACATTCTTTCTCTCACTCTCCTTTTTCTCCCTCTGTCCCTCTGACTATACCTCTTGCCCATCCTCTGGGCTTTTCCCCCCTCTCACTTTTCCTTCTCCCTGGGCCTCCTGTCCCATGATCCTCTCATAAACCTTTTGCCAATCACCTGTCCAGCTCTTGGCTCCATCCCTCCCCCTCCTCCTATCACTTTGGATCTCCCCCTTCCCCTCCCACTTTCAAATCTTTCACTAGCTCTTCCTTCATTTAGTCCTGACGAAGGGTCTCGGCCTGAAACGTCGACTGTACCTCTTCCTAGATATGCTGCCTGGCCTGCTGCGTTCACCAGCACCTTTAAAATTATAACCAGTTGGTGCGTTTCCCCGCTATCCCAGTCACTTTTCAGATACGTCACTTATTTCTCCATACTGAGCGACGAAAAGATCTTTAACACTAACTTCACCGGCTCTGTTTTCATCAGCCAGTGGATGCGGATGGTAGAGTTAGTAACATTCACATCCCGCATTCACTGTGACCAACGCAAATCTCTCTGTGATCTCAGCTCCTTTGCTGTAACATATCAATCACTTGTGCATCAGGAATCATTACACTGCAGGACTGCAAAATACATTGAAAGAGTCTGCTTCCCCCGATGTTGAGGGCAGCAATTCCAATGACATACCAGACCCAAGCGAGAGAGGAGAAATCTTATCTGTCTTCAACTTCCTCCCTCAACAGGAAGCACTCTGTCCACAGCCGTGCTTGCAGTTACAGGAAGCTACCGTCCTGGGTATTCTATCTTTCATCTAAGTTCCCGCTCATTGTACCAAACTATGGCGGATACAATCAAATATTAGAACATTCTGTAGAGTATGCAACCAGGTTTCCCCTTATTCATCTGATATCATTGTATTAACGCAGGTCAAATTAAATTATTCTAAATCTGTGAAAACATGTTAAGATCACAGACCTTTCGCCTCAGGAGAGCTCACACGGTCCAGTCATTTCTCTGCTAAACCGTATCTGAACTCTCACCAACCCGCTCTTGTTCTGAGAGAAGAAAAGCAACACTGCAGACTGTGATCCACAAAAGTTCTCACTAACAGTCTGTATAACAGAAGCATCACTTCCTTATAGTTCCACCTCACTTTAATCTGCAACCTGGACGTTTCCCCTAATGACGCCCCCGTACATATCTACTGAAATGTAGTCAAGGATGGGCAGAGAGTGTCCATCCCGCTTGCGGAGGAATAAAGAGAAGCCTCGGTTCCCTCGGTGCAGGATCAGTGTGGTAGGGTCTGACTTCTGCTGCTGGAAGTACTAGCCATTGGGTTCAACTTTTAGGGCTTCCGGAAGCTCCCACTTCCCCAGCATTTGCTCGTTATTCAGAAACGGATTGCAAGCGCGGCATTTCAACTGACACTTCCAGCTGCACCAGGTTCCCGCAGGACTTGCTCAGAAAGATGATCCAAGTAGCTGGAAGGAATTAATAATTCCTTGAATAGTGGTTCGTTACAGCTCCACTGTTAAGTCCTTAGTCTCATTTAAGTGTTCATAAAGTGTCTAGCTGCCTTTTTTGATGTTTATTTTTCAGTATCTGCTGGTTCAAATCTTGCGCGGCGGCCACAGATTCTGTTACCAGACTGTCCCAGCAAAGCTGCGCTGTGGGTTCTGCAGATTTCACAACCCGGATAAGCCTCATCTCCTGGTGATGATCATAACCTGAACTCACATCTTTATCAGCGGATCCCTCCGTGCCCTGTCCGTTAGTGCTGGCATGTTCTGAGACACAAGCATCAGAATGGGGAAGTAATGTGACCTCAATGACTTTGGACGTGGAATAGTTGTTGGTGACAGACGGTACAGTTTGAGTACCGCAAGAAAACAGATGACTTGGGGGCTTCACAATTTACAATCTCAGTTTACGGAGAATGGCGGGAAGGGGAAAACAAAAAGCAACCGTTGAGCGGCTGCTGTGTGGGCTAAAAGGCCTTATTAATGAGAGAGATTGGAGGAGAATGCCCAGACTGATTCAATCTGCCAGGAAGAGAAGAAGTCAGTACAGTTGCAGCACCTGGGTTCTTTTTCAGTCCTGTGCAGAAAAACATCACTGAACGCGTAACATGACGAACATTGAGGTGGCCTGGCTTCAACAGCAGGTGACCGTGAACGTGCGCACTCTTAGTAGCCACAGGAGGTACACAAACAAGTCCCCACGAAGTACAGACTTCAAATGTTTATCAACCACCAGTGAGATTTTTGTCAGGAAGTTTTCTTTTAAATATTACTGCCGGAACACGCCACTGTCATTGTTAAAGCAGAACATACAAAAAGAGTATACAGATCGGCAAAGCCGCACAATTTAAAGACAATATTGAACTGATGGAATCCCTGGAAATACTGCCGTGACAAGTGTTCGTGTTGAAGCACAATAACATTGCCGACCGAGTACAGACTCTAAATTTACCGTGTGCTGATCTTCTGATTCCGTTCCAAGCGAACCCGAGCTGCTGAATTTTGTGGATCCACACAGTAAGTGAACACACCCTGAGCCTGGACTTTACTCTAATTAGCATGTTTCGCAACACCCATAAGAACATACGATACCTGAGCAGAATTTGACCATTTGGCCCATCGTGTCTACTTCTCCATTGCATCATGTTTGTTGTATTTTCCCTCTCGGCCTCATCTTCTGTCGTCTGCCACTATGCCATTATATATGGGAAGGATGTAATAGAGAAATAGAGGTCATTTAAAGGTGAAATTTTGAGGATACAGAATCTTTCTGTTCCTGTTAGGTTGAAAGGAAAGGTTAAAAGTTTGAGAGAGCCATGGTTTTCCAGGGATATTGGAAAATTGTTTCGGAAAAAGAGAGATATCTACAACAGATATAGGAAGCATGGAGTAAATGAGGATCCCGAGGAATATAAAGAATGTAAAAAGAATCTAAAGAAATAAATTAGAAAGGCTAAAAGAAGATATGAGGTTGCTTTGGTAAGTAGGGTGAAAATAAATCCAAAGGGTTTCTACAGTTATATTTATAGGAAAAGGATAGTGAGGGATAAAATTGGTCCCTCAGAGAATCAGAGTGGACGGCTATGTGCGGAGCCAAAAGAGATGGGGAGATGTTGAACAATTTATTTTCTTCGGTATTCACTAAGGAGAAGGGTATTGAATTGTGCAAGGTAAGGGAAACAGGTAGGGAAGTTATACATAGAAACATACATAGAAAATAGGTGCAGGAGTAGGCCATTCGGCCCTTCGAGCCTGCACCGCCATTTATTATGATCATGGCTGATCATCCAACTCAGAACCCCGTACTGGCCTTCCCTCCATACCCCCTGATCCCCGTAGCCACAAGGGCCATATCTACCTCCCTCTTAAATATAGCCAATGAACTGGCCTCAACTGTTTCCTGTGGCAGAGAATTCCACAGATTCACCACTCTCTGTGTGAAGAAGTTTTTCCTAATCTCGGTCCTAAAAGGCTTCCCCTCTATCCTCAAACTGTGGCCCCTCGTTCTGGACTTCCCCAACATCGAGAACAATCTTCCTGCATCTAGCCTGTCCAATCCCTTTAGGATCTTATACGTTTCAATCAGATCCCCCCTCAATCTTCTAAATTCCAACGAGTACAAGCCCAGTTCATCCAGTCTTTCTTCATATGAAAGTTCTGCCATCCCAGGAATCAATCTGGTGAACCTTCTTTGTACTCCCTCTATGGCAAGGATGTCTTTCCTCAGATTAGGGGACCAAAACTGCACACAATACTCCAGGTGTGGTCTCACCAAGGCCTTGTACAACTGCAGTAGTACCTCCCTGCTCCTGTACTCAAATCCTCTCGCTATAAATGCCAGCATACCATTCGCCGGCATTTATAGCGAGAGGATTTGAGTACAGGAGCAGGGAGGTACTACTGCAGTTGTACAGTAGTTATGGAAACTATGATGATTAAAGAAGAGGACGTATTGGCGCTATTAAGGAATTAAGTAGATAAGTCTCCGGGTCCTGACAGGATATTCCCTGGGACATTGAGGGAACTTAATGTGGAAATAACAGGGGCTCTGACAGAAATATTTCAAATGTCATTAGAAACGGGGATGGTGCCGGAGGATTGGTGTATTGCTCATGTTATTCCATTGTTTAAAAAGGGTTCTAAGAGTAAACCTAGCAATTATCGACTGTAAGTTTGACGTCAGTTGTGGGTAAATTAATGGAAAGTATTCGTAGAGATGGCATATATTATTATCTGGATAGATAGGGTCTGATTAGGAACAGTCAACATGGATTTGTGCGTGGAAAGTCATGTTTGACCAATCTTATTGAATTTTCTGAAGCGATTACGTGGAAAATTGACGAGGGTAAAGCGGTGGATGTTGTCTATATGGACTTCAGTAAGGCCTTTGTCAAGGTTACCTAGGGAAGATTCGTTAGGAAGGTTCAATCGTTAGTTATTAATCTTGAAGTAATAAAACAGTGGCTGGATGGGATACACCAGAGAGTAGCGGTGGATATCTGTTTATCACGTTGGAGGCCGGTGACTAGTGGTGTGCCTCAGGAATCTGTACTGGGTCCAATGTTGTTTGTCATATACATTGATGATTTGGATGATAGGGTGGTAAATTGGATTAGTAAGTATGCAGTTGATACTAAGATAGGTGCCGTTGTGGATAATGAAATAGGCTTTCAAAACTTGCAGAGAATTTTAGGCCAGTTAGGAGAGTGGGCAGAAAGATGGCAAATGGAGTTTAATGCTGATAAGTGTGAGGTGCTACATTTTGGAAGGACTATTCAAAATAGGACATAGATGGTAAATGGTAGGGCATTGAAGAATGCTGTAGAATGGAGGGATCTAGGAATAATGGTGCATCGGGCTTCCAGCTGAGTACAGGTATCGATTTTAATCGATATTTCAAAACATGTACCTGGCTGGAAGCCTGAAAAGAATTTATTCGCCATGTACGCCGGGAAAGCACTAGATCCCATTGACCACATGCCGGCCGTCAAACACTGCTGACACTGTTTGGCATCGTCCGTCTCGAAGGACAATGGGTGATGATCATCATCACAAGCCTGGGTGGAAGACCCTGAGATGCCCAGTCGTCAAGCCCTCTCGGCCTCACAGGTGTAGTCCAAAGAAAAGCTTATGAAGCAATGCGTTTGGCACCAGCTTGGCTGCAGGAGCTGCGGAAGGATGTTCAATGACGTCTCTGGATCTGTTGTCTGAGTTCACTCCCGCAGCTTTTGTCTCTCCCGAGGCTGCCGCAATGCAGTGGGGCTATTTATC
The DNA here is from genome assembly GCF_030028105.1 of Mobula birostris. Lineage (NCBI taxonomy): Eukaryota > Metazoa > Chordata > Chondrichthyes > Myliobatiformes > Myliobatidae > Mobula > Mobula birostris. The sequence goes on from NC_092382.1 coordinate 92,707,622, forward strand.
TGGTGCTAGGGATCGGGTTCACGAGCACTAGGGCGTGTCCACGCGTCAGTGGCCCTGCGTGTTACGTGACTTCCTCCCCGTCCTCTGTATTTCAGCCTGTTTCCGAAAGGACTTCAGTTTCCGTGTGTCACCAGCGAGGAGACACTGCATGAGAGTAGCTGTCAGAGAGGCTGTGTACTGATAGGGAGAGACTTGCACACTCAGCTCTCCTTTTCACAAGACTGCTAGCCAGTGGTGGAAGCTGAAAGTGAGAATGACAAGCACTACCCACTACCACTACACTACCACACTAGCTGTATCACAAAAATTTTGACACCATTGACACTGATCCCACATAAATCTCATGTTATCTTCTTCACGTACCCCCAGAGGCAGTTTTCTGTGGTCATTTAACCTACTGATCAGTGTGTGAAACAAAACAAGGACTCCCTGTTCTAGAGTTACCTCCTGAGGACCCTCCATCTCACGATGCAAGAAGACAACGCACTAGGGGCCAAAGGCATCTCCCGACCCCCAAGTCTGGGCTGCCACTGACTGGTCAATCTGTCCCCGTCCCACACCAATTTCCAAGAACGGAGAAGCCTATAAAAAGTGGTGGATTAAGCCCAGTCCATCACGGGAAATAACTGTCCCTACCACTGGCCACGTCTACAAGAATCGTTGCCACAAGAAAGCAGCATCCACCATCCAGACCATGCTCTCTTCTCTCTGTGTCCATTGGGCAGGAGGTACAGAAGTCTGAAGTCTCGCATCACCACATCAAGGACATTTATTACCCTTCATCCGTCAGGCTGCTGATGCAGCGTGGATAACTTTACTCACCTCAATACTAATCTGATTCCACAACCTATGGACTCATTTTCAAGGAATCTACAGCTCATCTTCTCAATGTTATATATATTTTCTATCTATCTTTCTACAGTGCTTTGAAAGTATCCAGCCCCCAAAACGTTGTACATCTTAATGAGGACTGTAACCAAACAGTTTGATCAACTTAACTGGAATTCTTTATCTGTGAATCACGTGCTCCTAGGTTCACAGGTGAAAAAAAAACACGAGAAACGAAAAATTCAAAAGCTGAAGTGTCAGCAGTTCAGAAATAAACTCAAAATAAAAGCTAAAGAATCCTTAATGTGAGATCATTGGTGAAGTGAATGCAGTTAACCCCTTTGCTCAGGAACCTGATGGCTGCGGGTAGTGACTGCTCTTGAACATTGTGATGCGAGTCTTGAGGCTGTTGTACTTTCTATCTGATGGCAGCAGCGAGAAACGAGCGTGGTCTGGGTACTGAGGATTTCTGATGGTGGACGCCGCTTTCTTGCAACAGCATTTCATGTAGATGTGCTCAGTGGTTTGGAGGGATCTACCCGCTACCTACTGGGCCGAATCCAATCCCTTCTGTAGGACTTTCCGTTCAAACGCTTTGCTGTTTCCGTACCAGGCCGTGAGGCAGCCTGTCATTACACTCTCTACGACACATCTGTAAAGGTTTGCCAACGTTTTAGATGGAATTTCCTCAAAATTTTAAGGAAGCAGAGGCGCTGCGGTGCTTTATTCACAATTGCACCTATGGGCTGGGTTCAGGGCAGGTCCTCTGAAATGTTAAAACGCAGCAATTTTAAGTTGCTGACCATCTCCTCGTCCGATCCTCCGATGCGTACTTGCCCATGGACCTCCGGTTGCTCTCTCTTAAAGACTACAATCAGTTCTTTGGTGTTGCTGACACTGACTGGGAGTTCAGTTTGTTATTATGACACTACTCAGACAAATTTGCAAATTTGCCTGTGTGCTGATTCATTGCCACCTTTCATTTGGCCCACAACAGCGGTGTCATCAGCAAACTAGAATACGGTATTGGAGCTGTGCATTACCATACACAGTTATGGGTGATACAAGAGTAGAGCAGGGGGCTAAGCACACGGCCTTGTGATAAAGCTGTGCTGATGGAGATCGTGGAGGAGACGTTGTTGCCAATCGGAACTGACCAGGGTGTAAAAGTAAGGGAATCCTGGCACCAATTCAACAAGGGGTTATGGAGGCCAAGCAGCGTGTTGATCAGTTTTGAGGATGTACTGGCATTAAACGCTGAGGTGTAATCGATAAAGAGCATCCTGATGTATGCATCTTTGTTGTCCAGGGTTGGGTGAAGAGCCAATGAGATTGGATCTGCCTTACGTCACCCTCTTTTCCGTGCCCCTCCCTCCCCACTGCTCCTTTCTCCCTCCCTGCTCGCTCAACGCTCCCCTCGCTCATCAGCACCGCTCCTCTCCCGCAAGTGTCCGGGTATATGGAAATCGTTGTGTGTTTTTTTTCCTCCAGAAATATAAAGATCAAAAGTGACGCGATACTGGATGCAACCCAGGAGAGGTAATAATGAGGGGTGTAGGCAAATGGCGGGCTATCTTGCGCCAGTCCTCGCTGTGGAAGGCACCAGACATTGAAGAGTGCCGGGATTTGGGGGCAGAGTTGAGTGTAGTTGCTGTTACTAACAGAAGGTGCTTGGGATGCTGAAAGGTCTGAAGGTGAATAAGTCACCTGGAACATCGCAGATTTCGGAAAAAGTGGTTAAAGAGATTGTGGAGGCATTGGTATGTCCGTTGGGAATCACTCGGATCTGGAATGATTCCTGAGGACTGGGAAATTGCAGATGTCACTCTACCCCTTCAGAAGGGAGGGGGGCAAAAATAGGAAATTCGCAGCCAGTTAGTCTGACTTCCTGGTTCGGAGATTGTTGGAGGATGAGGTTTCGTGATGCATGATAACATAGCCCTAATGAGAAATTTTGCCACGCAAATATGTTGCTTTCTTTTTTTGGAGGAAATAACAGCTAGTAACAGACAAATGAGTGTCTGGGGATATTGTTTACTTGGATTTTCAGAAGGATTTGACAAGCTGCTGCACAACCGGAAAAATGCCAGCCCGGAGAGCTTTACAAAACTCCAGTGAGGCTGCACCTGGAGTAACACATTTAACTCTGGTGGCCCAATCAGAGGAAGGGTGTCAATACTTTGTCGAAGGTGCAGAAGACGTTAACCAAGATGCTGCCTGGATTAGAGCGCATGTGCGAGAACGAGAGTTTGGACAAACGGGGGTTGTTTTCTCTGGAGCGGAGAATGCTGAGAGTAGATTTGTAAGATTGTAAGAGACATAGAGATATAAGCGTAGCCTCCTGGTAATGGCTCTGCTCGCTTCAGTCTAGGGGAAGCAGCCTTCGGCCCCGCCAAACTGGGTAATCAAGTTTGTGTGGATGCTGTGTGATGTACCCCACCCCTGCCCAAATAACAGACAGTACACCATATCTGATTAAATGATTACACTCTACAGATCTTACTGGAAATATGTAATTAATGGAGATACAATATAAAAGGAAAGTAAAAGACGCCAAACTTATCAAAGTCCGACCACTTCGTGCACAACAGTTGGAGCTCAATTAATGGAGTCTTCTTTCCACCATTCGATCCCCTCCGACCCCCTCGACCCGCCGCCTGGGACCAACCACGGTGGTTGACCAGACGCTCCACACGAGTCTGTCCTCGTCTCCTCTCCTCGCCGAAGACTCTGGGCCTTGGACTCCCGCTCGGGGTCCGTTCCGTCGCCCAATTACAGCATCGCTTATCCTCTCACTGTCCCCATCGCGCCTTCTGCCCTAAAGTCCGCCAAAACAGTAGCTTACAGACACAAAAGAAAGAATAACATCTATCCCAATTGGTTAGCAAATGAATACAATTCTCTTTATCAGTAATTATAACCCAAACAAGCTGCTAGAGAGAGAACCACTGTCTCAGCAGTTAACATCACAGAGGAGCCATTTTATTCTAACATAGCAAAGAACCATTTTTATTAGCCTTAGCAGTAACATAAAAGAAGAATCCCCTTACATAAGACAGACAGTATCTTTGCCCCAGCGTTGAAATGCCAAGCAGCAGAGGGCGTATATACAGGCTGAGATGGGGGCAATTTCAAAGGACATGTGTAGTGCAGGCTGCTAACACAGACAGCGGTGCGTACCTGGACTGTGCTGCCTAGGTTGGCGGTTGAGGCAGAAACATTGGGAAATGTTAAGGGATGTTAAGATAGGCACGTAATTTTATGGTGAGCGGACGACTATTTAGGCGAGGTGTTTCATTTTAATAGAGATGGTTGGTGACAGGAATGCTCTGCGGAGAGTGGTGATTGAGAGAGATATATTAGTGAAGTTTACGAGTCTAACAGATCGGCAAAGGGATGCTAGAAAAAAGCAGATTATGGGCTGTGCAGTGGGGATAGTTTGGACAGAGTCCGCGCAGGGTGCAGCAGACACGAGGAGAGGGCGCGCCAGTGGTTAGGCGCAAGAAGTGCGCGTGGCTGGTGGGGCGGTAGAGCCCAGGTGGCGGGAAGGAGGAGAGGACGGGGTTAGCAGGAGTTGGGGGGCCATCCCACCAGACCTCCCTCAGCCTGGAGGTGAAACGCTGCTGTGCTAGTGTGAGAGGCTTTGGCCCACTGTCGGTTTGCCCGGGCTGCGGGGAACAGCAGTAACCTCAGGTCACTGATTCGCCTCAAATCAGACTCAAGTTCAACACCACGACTGGAAGCTACAGCGGTTTGTTGATTTAATCATGACAAATGTAAATTACACAATTCCTGCTAACGTGCGGGAATAAATGAACTTCTCCCGATTTACTCACAGACACAACAATTCATTGACCGACGACAATGAGTGACAGGTTGAATAATTATCAGTCCCGTTTCTCACCATCACTCTGCAATGGGGAGCCGATGATTATAAAATTACACTTCGAGGCAGTGTTCGAGATCGCCACAGATCCAGGGTCACTACCGAGGCATTTGTCAATTTAACAGAATTATATCTCCACACAGCGGATTGCACCGTCCTCAGCAAAGGGAGCAAAATAATCCTCTCCATGGATAATTCCACCCCGGAACACTGGTGTCCCAGAATGAGCCCCGCCCGCGGACTCTTCCTGTCAGTCTATATCCACAGGGTGTCACTTGGGGAACGCTCCGACGCGGACAACCCGCGGAGTCGCTGACACGAAGCGCAATCGTAACTGTGGCAACGCCTCTGACGTCACACAAGAGTCGGCTGGAAAAAAGATCCGTTAGCACCGTTGCGAATTAAACCTGGGGGGCGGTCATTAAAGGGCAGGGTGGCTATTAAAGGGAAGGGTGGGAAATCGGCCAAAATGTTCACACATTCAGATTCTCACAGGATCACGGTCAGTCCGGGTCTGGGACCGTCCAGAGACCGCAATTCCTTCTTCCTGGTACGACTGAATCCGTTCCCATCCAGCCTTCAACAGTTGGAAGAATAAAAAGGAAATACACAGATTACACAAGTGTCAGCAACAGGGCACTGGAGTTATTGTTTCAACAAAACTCACAGACAAATATCACCAGAAACGCCTCAGATCGACTGATATTTTACCACATTGAACACTAACACAAACACTCACTTGATTTGTTTCAGTCTCAGGAGGGACTGAATGAGGCTGCAGAGAGCAGGGACAGATCGGTCTGTGAGCGAGTTTAATCCCAGGTTCAGCACCGTCAGTGATCGTTTTGTACTGAGAGCGGACACGAGATCCTCGACACCAGAATCTGTGAGACCGACATACCACAGCCTGGAGATGAGAGAGAGTGAGGTTTGAGGACAGGGAGAGACAAGAGACGGTAAAAATCACCACTGTTTATTAGTAACACAATTACTGGTCATATTAATGTTCAGTGTCAGACACCCAGTGACTGTAAACACAATCTCCCACAGTCTGGTACTTACCCCAGTTTCTGTATTTTACTCTTCTGGTTATTCAGAGCCGTGGACACCAGTATCACTCCTGAATCTCCCAAGTCATTACCACCCAGGTCCAGCTCCGTCAGTGATCGGATTGCACTTAGAGAGGAGACGAGATCTTCCACACCAGAATCTGTGAGCCCGACACCCCACAGTCTGGAGATAAGAGAGAGTTAGGGTGAAGACACAGAGACACATGAGACGGTACAAATTCCCAGTGTTTATCAATAACACAATGACTGATCATATTAATGTAAACTGTCAGATATCCAGTGACTGTAAACACCATCTCCCACAGTCTGGTACTTACTCCAGTTTCTGTATTTTACACTGTGGGTTCCTCAGAGCCGCAGACACCAATTTCACTCCTGAATCTCCCAGCTTATTCTCCTTCAGGTCCATCAGTGATCGGTTTGTACTGAGAATGGAGACGAGATCCTCGACAACAAAATCTGTGAGACCAACATCGTTCAGTCTGGAGATGAGAGAGAGTGAGGGTGAGGGACACAGAGAGACAGGAGACGGTGCAAATCCCCAGTTTTTATCAGTAATACAATTACTAATTACATTAATGTTCAGTGTCAAACACCCAGTGACTGTAAACATAGTACTGTATTTTATACTCTGTGCTACTGAGAGCCGCAGACACCAGTTACACTCTTGAGTCTACCAGGTCATTCTCCCCAAGACTAAACACAAACAGACAAATTGATGAACTATTGAAACCGTTTGTCTGAGAGAATTTCATCACTTGGATATTTCAGGAAAAATTAATCCCTTCAGAAAATCACGGATCGGATTTCCCATCTCTGTCAATGTCCCTCAGTGCGCAGCTCCAGGGTAATCACCCAATGTCAGGAACTGAAACTGTCGGCGTGACCCTGTAAACTCTCCATATTCTGTCTCACTCCCCGACGGATACAAAAACTTTCCTGATGTGAGACGGTCAGAGTTGAAAGGTGGGAGAAATTCCCAAGGCGAGGACGAGATGTAGGTGACAAAATATCCTTAGGAGATGGCGGAAGACACCCGCACCAGAGGAAAGGCGGAAAAGGGTTCTGACAGGAGGAAGGGGGATGGCGATGAGAAATCCCTACATGAGGCAAGGGGATGGGGAACGAAGATACGGGACAAAGGAAGAGAGATCCCAACAGCAGAAAGGGGGTCGAGGAACGGAGATCTCTACAGAAGGAATGGGAGTGGTGCAGAGAAATCCCGCAGGAGGATAGCAATGCAGAATGCAGATCCCACAAATAGATATGATGTGAACATCGATCGCACGGGAAGGATTTGTCCGAACTGAGGCCCACATTCGGAAGAGGAGATGCCGTCATGGGGATTGGGCATCTGGTCGTAAGCAAAGTCACACGGTGGAGTAATGGAGGAAGTCACACGCGGGGAAAGGCAGGAGGAGGACAATCTCTCTGAGGTATTTCTCTCCCTCTCACTGGGTCAGTGCTCTGACCCTCTCTTGTCCCTCACTGGGAATAGGGTGAGAAGATCTGACCCACCGGCTGCAGTCAGTATCGGCCTGGGTGCCAGTAACAGCGAGAAGGGACATTGTCAATGGTTTCGTCACAGGCCGCGAGAAAAACGGCCACTCCTGTGACTTACTACCATTAAATCAATGGCCCTTGTTCACTAATTTGATGAAGTCCCCAAATCCATTTAAGAGGAACCACAGAATCCTCCCATCCTTGGGGAATTACTGGCCGATCACCTGGACATTTGTTACAATTCTTCACAACCTGATTTTTCTCAGTTTTACACAAATCCCTTCACGTTGAAACAACACGATGGAACAGTTTCACAGATCGCGGTGAGAGATAAATCAAGCTACCTCAAATCCTGGCACTTATGGAGACAGGGTCCCAGCCTCTGGAATCCTTCACCCTGAACATGGCAGCTAGAGAGATCGAGGAGTTTTATGGTATCACAGAGTCCGATGACATGAGACAGGACCGCGCAATCAACCGGGGTCAGTGTCATTCCACTGAATGAAAGACTTTCCACAGATTCCAGTGCGGCCTGAGCCAGTCTACGATCCTGAGACTCAAACAGGTAGTACATTGTGTTCAGTAGGTTTTTACCGGCTTCACTCCATCTGTTTCCACTCTGGCGTTTAACTTCCTCCCTCACCCAATCAATCACCCGGCGGGGTGTTTGATGAGGAGACGGACCCAAGAACTCTTCCAGAACCCGAGTTGTCATTGGGGAGGAGAGACCAGCAACAAAACGGAGAAATGCCTCAAATCGCCCGTCTGTCGTGTTGTGGGCTAAAGTGAGAAATGTCAGGATATCCCCGGGATCTCGAGTCAGGAATTGTGCGAGTGCAGCTACAAAATCTTGGATGGTGGGGTGTAGGAATGTGTACACCACACCCCGGGCAGAATCCTCTCTCTCCAAAAGCTCTATCAGGAACCCGGACAGGAACTGGGAAGGCTGGAGATTGTACTCGATCAAATCTTCATCTGTAAACACAATCTTCCTCTGAGACACTCCTGCGAAGGCCATCTGACCAACTCTCAATAACACATCAAGAGTGTTCTCAATCTCACAGCCGTGATTTTCCAGGATGTTGCAAATATAGTAGAAATATAATTGGGTGACGGTCTTGGGAACTCGCTGAGGGTGCCTGACTCTTTGTGTGAAGAAGGGGCCCAGTGCTAGAGCGAGGATGCAGCAGAAGGAGGGGTTGTGGCTCATGGTGTACAGGATTTCGTTCTCCTTCACGTGTTTGAAAACAGCTGCCGCCACCTTCTGATCTTCAAGGTGTCTGTAGAAATATCTCTTCTGTTCCTCACCAACAAATCCCAGGATTTCAGCCCAGACACTGATCTTAGCCTTTTCCAATAACTCTACCGCGGTGGGACGGGTGGTCACCAGCACTGAACACCCTGGGAGCAGCTTGTGCTGGATTAAACTGTACATAATATCCGACACTTCACACCACGACTCAGGATCTGGGCACTGGTGCTTGGGTTCGTCAGCAAAATCGATTTTGTGCTTGAATTCATCCAAACCATCAAGTATAAACAGCAATCCTTCAGGGTTCTTCCAGAGCTCTCTCAGGAAATTCCCGAAGTAAGGATACTGATCCAGAATCAGTTTTCTGAGGCTTATTCTACAGTTAATGGAGTTTAAATCCCTAAATCGGAAACGGAAGGCAAATTGGAATTGTTGGTATATTTTCCCCGTGGCCCAGTCATAAACAATCTTTTGCACCATTGTTGTTTTCCCGATCCCCGGGCCTCCGACCACTGCTGCTGAACTCCCAGATTTGATTTCACTCCGGGAAAAGCTGCTCTGGAACAACTGATCAGTCCCGATTTTTTCCAGCTCTCCGCAGAGATGTTTCTCTCTCCACTCCTCGTTTTCTACCAGTCTCCGGTCTCGAACAGTAGAAACGACCGTGAGCTCAGCGTATCGATCAACCAGCTGGAAAACCTTCACCTTCTCCCTCATCAGGATTGTGTTCACTCTCAGTGTTTCAGTTTGTGCCCGCAGAGTCTCCCTGTGTTTCTTTTGAACATCTTCCATAGGAACAGAGAACAGAGTCAAAATGTTAAATGGCTCAACTGACAAAGAACTTTGTAAATGCATTACGATATTCAGAGGTAGAGATTACATGAATTAATTCAATACTTAGCATTCATTCTTCATATTCTGGTACTAATTCCGTGTGAAGGTGAACATTCCCCTGATATCCTATTGCAATTCTGACTTCACTTCTGTGGAAATTTTCCTTTACAACATTTCACTATTCTTAAAGCATTGTTTGCATCATTAGCAAGTGATCTGGTGTGGAAATATGGAGAGCAGGGCACTGTGCATTTTATCAAATTGCTCACTGGGGATTCACAGGTGGCCACTGCATCCTGCATCGAAACAGGAGCAGAATATGCGTAAAATACTCAAATCGGGCAGTGTCTTTATGTTCGATATTCTGCAGTTTTCTCATCCAAAATTCTTGTATACATCTCTCAAAAATACATCTGCTATTTTATTTAATTGTTTCAGCTTTACTGATGAAGGAGTGCATAATTTCACATCGTCTATGTATAGAAGATGTATGTTTCACTTGATTATTTCTGATTTGAGACACGATCTTCATCCGATTCAATAAATTAGAGAGCGGGCTTCAAGCTGGACAAAACCATAGTGGGCTTAGAGAATCACCATGAAAAATGCATCGGGTTATTTTGATTGTTCTTTTTGTGTTTGTTAATAGACAAGGTAAGTATTATACGCCAATGCTTCATCAGATTTTGTAGGACCTTGCTAAGTATTATTATTGTATGTTGTATCTTTTCTCAACTCATGCTGGTAAAAGCTAGGTTACGGGCACAGGCAAGCACACTCATTTCTCAATTTCTCAGAACTTCTGGATTACACGAGTGGCGTTTAGTATTGTGGATTTCTGGAGACACACATAAGTATTGCTGGGCCGGACTAATTGTTTAATGCTATTGAGAAGTGCATTTGGAATGATATCAGTTGTAGATATTGCTATTGGAACAATATATACTCTGTTCAGGTTCCACAGTCTTTTATTTCCTTTTTTAATTCAACACAATTCTGGTGTTTTTCTCTAATTAACTTCTGCATGTTATGTGTGCATGTAAAGGTTCCATCTATTTCGTAAATTGTTCTTGCTTGTTTATCCTGACGTTTTTTTATGGATTGCCCTATCTGCAATAATGGACCGATCGTATTATACTTTGTAGATTCCTGACTGTAAAAGTAAATCGGGCTTGCAGTTATGGGGGCCCTTAAAGTTGGATGCCGCCTTTTTCAGGCATCTCTCCTTGAAGATGTCCTGAATGACGGGGTGACTAGTGTCCACGAAGGGGCTGATGCGTTTACACTTTTCTGCAGCTTATCGTGATCCTGTGCTGCGGTAGCTCCCCCCTCCCCACCCCCACCCTCCCAATACCAGACAAAGTTGCGTCCGGTTAAAATTTTCTCCACAGTACATCTGCAGAAATTTGCTATTTTCTTTGATGACACACAATGTCTCCTCAAACTCCTAATAAAATATAGCCGCTATCTCGCTTTCTTTGTAACGAGATCGAAATGTTGGTGCCCAGGATAGATCCTCGGAGATATTGACACCCAGGAACTTGAAACTGCTCACTCCATATACTTATGATCCCCCAGTGAAGACAATTGCTTGTTCCCTTGCCTTTCCCATTCTGAAGTCCACAATCAATTCTTTGGTCTTTGAGTTCAAGATTGTTGTTGCAACTAGCTCATACATCTTGCTCCTCTACGCGTTCTCGTTGCCGTCTAAAATTCGGCCAGCAATAGTGTGTCGTCAGTAAATTTATACATGGTATGTCAGCTGTGACTAGTCATTGATACTGAGAGGGTACAGTAGTCGGCTAAAGAGAACATTCTTGAAGTGTGCAAGTTTTGAATGTCAGCAAGGTGGAGATGTTATTTGCAAACTATATAGACTGTGGTCTTTTGGTGAGGAAGCTGACGTTCCTGTTGCTGTGGAAGGTATAGGGCCACAGGTTTTGGAGCTTTTCACCATACTTGTAGGAATGATAGTGTTAAAAAGCAGTCTGACATAAGTATTGGTATTGTCCAGGTGATCCAAGTCCTCACAAAGAGACAATAAAATCACATCCACTGAAGACCTATTGCGGCGATGGTCAAATTGGAGTGGGTCCAGGTCCTTGCTGAGACAGGAGCGTATTATCGCCATAGCTAACCTCTCAAAGCTCTTCATCACCGTAGATGTGAGAGCTACTGGACTATAGTCATTGAGGGACTATAGTCTATAGACTATAGTCGCCCTGCACTTCTTGGGCACTGGTACGTTTGTTGAGCTTTTGAAGCTGCTGGGAACTTCCAACTGCAGCAATAATAGATTGAAAATGTCTTTGAGCACGCCCGCCAGTTGGTTGGCACAGATTATCAGATGCCTACCCAGTACACCATCGGGGCCTTTGAGCTTGCGATGGTTTAACCTCTTGAAAGACTTCCTGACGTCAGCCTCCGAGACAGATCACAGTCTCGCTGGGTGCTGCAGAGCCCCTCATCGGTGTCGTTTAATTCTCCCCTTCAAAGTGTGCATAACGGCCGTTGAGCTCATCTGGGAATGAAGCATCCCTGCCATTCAGGTTAGTTTTCTCTTTGTTGGATGTAATGGTCTGCCATTCTTCCCAGACCGGCTTCATCCGATCCCCCCTCTACGTCTATCCGAATTGTTATTTTGCTCCTGAGATCGCCCTCTGCTGCTCATGCTTGGCTTTCTTGTATACTCCTGGATTTCTGGCGTGAATGCCACAGATCTAGACCTCGGCAGAGTACGAATCTCCTGGCTCATACACGACTTTTGATGCGATTATGTAGATTGGCACACAGTCATCTACACGGGTTTTAATGAAACCAGTGACAAATGTGGCGTACTCATCCAAATTCGAAGATGAATCTCTGAATACGGTCTGGCCCATAGACACAAACCAGTCCTGCAACCTCTCCTGTGCTTCCCTTGTCCATCCCTACTTATACCTCTGTACTGTTGCTGTGGTCTTCCGTCTCTGCCTGTAGTCAGGGCGTCGAAGTCCAGCCGGGCGGTCAGACTTCCAAAAAGTGGACAAGTGGACGTGGGATGGCATAGTAAGCACTCTTGATGGCAGCATAACTGTGCCCCAGTATCTTGGCTCCTCTGGTTCCACACGTGATGTGTTGGTGTTAACTCTTCAAGACCTTTTCACCCGGCCTGCTTAAAATTCCCAAAGGGGACGACGCTTGATCGTGAGATGTCCCAGGTCGGGTGGGCATGGCTGGGGTAAAACAGCCACGTTTGAGCACCACAGGGAGTTAAAAACGAAGCATACTCCACCTCCTCTGCCTTTGAAAGACTGCACAGTCCTACCTTGATGGCGAATGTGAAGCCAGCGAGCTGTATCACGGCATCTGGGTTGGCGGGAGATATCCAAGTCTCCATGAAGCAGAAAACACCATGTGACCGAATGTCCCTCTGGGACAGCAATCTTCGATTCTATTTACCAGCGATTGTACGCTCGCTGGATAATAGTCGGTTCTGGAAGTCTGTAGCCTTGTCTCCTAAAAAAAAAACTTTTAATCCAGCGCGGTATCCTCTCTTCCGCTGTCTTAAAGGGGAACTGCACATGCGACTCCAGACTGCTGCTCGAGATTCGTCGGCTTTGAGTAGTGATTGATTTTTAATCACCTTAAGACGATGTAAATTGCTGTATTACACATAGCTGTAGCTGTGGATTTCAGCTGTTGCCGTCTGAAACCGGAATATGTGACCATTTCCATCGAAGCTGCTCGTTCAAGTGCCGACTTAATGGCGCCCCAGAATCTGCTGAATATTGTGCACATATCTACTCTAAAGTTGATGTTTATACCTTTCGAAAATAGTTCCACTGTTTTGAATTAATTAATTTTGATTTACTGATGAAGGAGAGTATTAATTAAAGTCATCCATGAATAGGTGTGTCAACATTTCAACGTTTAAATCATTTAGTCTTTTGCTGAATTGGTATCGTATTTTCAACCAATTTAATAAATTAGAGAGTGGTTTTAAAGCTAAGCACGGCCGCAGAGAGCTTCGAGAGTCACTCTGAGAAATTCCTCACTTTATTTTAATAACGCTGTTTGATTTTGGTTGCTAATAGATGCAGTGCTTAGAGCACACCAATGCTTCATCAGATGTAGGAATTTCACAGAATTTCAAAACCTGCGCATGTTTTAAGAACTTCTGTTAACCATGAGTGTGGGACAGAATCAAATATTTTTGCTAATCAGTGTAACAACATGAGAGGTTTCTGCTTTTCTCCGGGCTTGATTTAGAATTACAGGGTCTATTATTAGTTGTTCTTTACATCCATTCATACCCTTTCATCCTTTTTGCTCTTCTGCAAGTATATTGTGGTTACCCAATGAGTGATGATTAGTTGCGAGATACATAATGTTGCAATTTTATATATCGTTTATAAGCAAGTAATTGGACAAGATTGGCCATCTGTGATTTCTCCTTAAGGTAAAAGATATGTTTTACCTTGTTATTATCTGTATTATTATTTAGAGTTCATCTTATTTGTTACGGGCAGAAGTCCAGGGTGTGTGGCCGAGGAGTGGGAAAGAAGTACGTCCCTTTTGAACAGAGGTGAAGAGAAATTTCTTTCGATTGCGGGTGATGAATGTGTGATTATTTTGCTTGCCTGCAGAGGGTGGTGGTGGAGGGAGTACATTCAGATTGGAGGATTGTGACTAGTGGTGTCCCACAAGGATCGGTTCTGGGACCTCTACTTTCCGCGATTTTTATTAACGACCTGCATGTGGGGGTAGAAGGGCGGGTTGGCAAGTTTGCAGACGACACAAAGGTTGGTGGTGTTGTAGATAGTGTAGAGGATTGTCAAAGATTGCAAAGAGACATTGATAGGATGCAGAAGTGGGCTGTGAAGTGGCAGATGGAGTGCAACCTGGAGAAGTGTGAGGTGGTACATTTTGGAAGGACAAACTCCAAGGCAGAGTACAAAGTAAATGGCAGGATACTTGGTAGTGTGGAGGAGCAGAGGGATCTCGAGGTACATGTGCACAGATCCCTGAAAGTTGCCTCACAGGTGGATAGGCTAGTTAAGAAAGCTTATGGGGTGTTAGCTTTCATAAGTCGAGGGATAGAGTTTAAGAGTCGCGATGTAATGATGCAGCTCTGTAAAACTCTGGTTAGGCCACACTTGGAGTACTGTGTCCACTTCTGGTCACCTCACTATAGGAAGGATGTGGAAGCATTGGAAAGGGTACAGAGGAGATTTACCAGGATGCTGCCTGGTTTAGAAAGTATGCATTATGATCGGAGATTAAGGGAGCTAGGGCTTTACTCTTTGGAGAGAAGGAGGATGAGAGGACACATGATAGAGGTGTACAAGATAATAAGAGGAATTGATAGAGAGGATAACCAGCGCCTCTTCCCCAGGGCACCACTGCTCAATACAAGAAGACATGGCTTTAAGGTAAGGGGTGGGATGTTCAAGGGAGATATTAGAGGAAGGTTTTTTTACTCAGAGAGTGGTTGGTGCGCGGAATGCACTGCCTGAGTCAGTGGCGGAGGCAGATACACTAGTGAAGTTTAAGAGACTGCTAGACAGGTATATGGAGGAATTTCAGGTGGGGGGCTTATATGGGAAGCAGGGTTTAAGGGTCGGCACAACATTGTGCGCCGAAGGGCCTGTACTGTGCTGTACTATTCTATGTTCTATTTTTATTTTGCCATGGATGGCTGCGGAGGACAAGTCATTGGTTATAAATAAAGCGCAAGTTGATAAGTGCCTTAGTAAGGGCGTCAAATTTACATGCAGAAGGCAGGGCAGTGGGGCTGACAGGAATTGCAGAGCAAATTCGATGAGCCGAATGAACTAATTCTTCTCCTGGGTCTTCTGATGGCCCAACTTTTTGAATCATTGGAGAAGGCGCAGAACAGGTTCACCAAAATGTTACCCGATTCGAGGGCACGGGTTACAAGGAGAGGCTTAAGAAACTTGGTTTGTTTACACCGGAGGTTGAGGAGAGATCTGATAGGGATGTATAAGATTAAGGGAGGCAGAGTTTAGTCGGAAGCCTGAAATGCCTAACACCAGAGAGCATTTGGTTTTGGCGAGGCGGGGCACATTCAAAGAACATGTGGGAAGTTATTTATTTTTTGTTTGGTAGTTCTTGCAAAGAGGTAGGTGCCTGCAATGTACTTCCTGGATGGTCACCGATGCAACGATGACAGGCCTGTTAAATATAGTCCTAGATATACACAAGAATGGATATGGTCCACAGTATAAAGGAAGATACAAAACTTTCTTTCTTCCTTTCCTGGATATATAAAGAGTATAAGAAAGGAGAGAGTAGATATTCGATAGTTGGAAAATGATGCTGGAGATGTAGTAATGGGGGAAAAGGAAATGGCGGATGAACTCAGCAAGCATTATCCGTCGGACTTCACCGTGAAAGGTACCAGCAATATGCCACTATGTCAAAAGCATCCCAGGGCAGAAGTGAATGCAGTATTCTAAATAAGGAGGAAGTGTTTTGGAGCTTGAAAGATCTGAGGATAAAAAAGTCACCTGTACTGTAAGATACAGACTATCAGGAACCTGCCTGGGGTGTGCAGGGATTTCTAGCGCGTTTGGGCCAGTGTGAAGCTCTGGCAGAACCAACTGCTGGATTAGTGGAAAAATACATTGTAGCATATTCAGGCTGCAACGAGACATTCTCTGAATGGTAACTTGAATCCAGAGATCAGCAAATGGTTGAAACCGAATAGCTGATTGTGGACTTCAGAGAGAGTTAGATGAACGAATACGAACGGGTCCTCAGAGGGATCAGAAGTAGAGAGATTTAGCAATTTCAAGTTCCTGGGTGTCAGTCTCTCTGAAGATGTTACTTGGTCCCAACATAACGATGCAACTATAAAAGAGGCAAGACAGCGGCTAGGTTTACTTCGGAGTGTGAGGTGATTTGGATGGTCACTTAAAACACTCGAAAGCATCTATAGATGTTCAGGGGGAGCATTCTGACAGGCTGCATCGCCGTCTGGTATGGGGGACACTGTACAGTATCAAAAGAAGCTACAGAAAATTGCAAAATTAGTCAGCTTTATCATGGATGCTAGCTGCTGTACTGTCAAAGATACCTTGAAGGAGCAGTGCTTCCGAAAGCCGGCGTCCACGATGAAGGACCCTCATTGAGGGGGTACAGAAACGTGAAGGCACATACTCAGCAATTGAGCAACTGCTTCTGCCCGTCTGACATCCGATTTCTAAATTGACATTGAACCCATGGACTCCATCTCTCTTTGTTATCATTTCTGGCATCGTACTATTTTAATTCAACTATTTAATGTACACATATATATTTACTGTAATTCAACTACTTATTTTTACTATATCACAGCTTCTGCCAACCACAGTCTAACATTTGAGATGTGGTTTGAACTCTGCATTACATCACTCACCTTTCAGTTGAGTGGGTAATTCTCGGCTAAGAATTATGTGTTCATGTGGATCCGGGCCTGTTTAAATAAAAGAAAAGCTCTCATGATAACCGAGCTATTGCACTTAAGACTGTTTATTTCAATGTGAGTTTGCGTTCAGTGCGTGGCTTTAACATACCGAGCTCCTGTATTTCCTTCAGTATTTTGTCCAACTTCGGTAGCTCAGTCTGCATATTCGCAAAGGATTCCCACATCGCCCTCTGGGCCCACGAGTCTTTCCCCATCACCAAACTGACGAAGAGTGTGGAACTCTCTGCCCGGTTTCCCTTCTCTGCCAGTTCAGTGACCTCCTATGAAAGGGAAACAATGAATTTATTGTGTAGCAGAACAGAAAGACATGGAGAATGTGGAGGAAATGTGAATTGATTGCCACGGTAGGTTCAGAACAGGTGCAGTCACTGGACTGCCAACTCAGTAATCTCTGTGTTGTGTCATTAACAGAAAAACAGTAACTGAGGGAAATTCAAAATCAATGCCGCGCAAGAATAAGGCTCACTGACACTCTGCAATAGACACAAGAAGATTAATCTCCTCGATCCGTCAATGTGCAACATTACATCAACAAGATGTGACAACAAGAAAGGGGAGAGCGAGAGAGGAAAAAATGGATGGAAAGCATCACTGAATCGCGGCTGAAAGAAGTTCATAGTTTTCTGCTTAAATCCAAGGTTACTTTTTGTATCGAAAAGATAGGCTGGTAGGCTTGGATCGTCTCTGATATTAAAAAAATTTCTTGAAAGAGGTGACATCGTTTTGGATAACCTTGTGGGTAGAGTTTAGGGACTTGAATAGCAAAATAAGCTGGATGGAAATTAGATACAAGACTTCAAACAGTAGTCAGAATATGGAGATAGTTTTTTTTTAAATCTTGTAAAAAGGGCAATTTTAAGATAGCCATGGTGGTGATTTCAATATACATTTACCTTTGGAAAATAAAGCTGGTGCTAAATCACAAGACAGGGAATTCGTATAATGTCTACAAGATGCTTTTAAGGGAAACTTCTGGTTGAGGCCGCGATGGTAAAGGCGAATCTGGATTTGGTGTTGTGCTTTGTACCATATTTCATTAAGGAGCTTAAAGTAAATGAAGTCTCAAGTGTCAGAGGTCATAATTTGATAGAGCTCACAGCATAGGTTGAGAGGGAGGTGGTAAAGTTAGACGTATCAGTATTACAGTTGACAAAGGCGTGGGAGAAGTGCTGGCTAAAGATAAATTGGAAGGCGACTTCTTTGACTAGGTGCCGCACATGAGACTGCCTACCCGATAAGGACAGGAAAAACACTAGCACAGAGATGGGATCCATGTTTTTCTTCTCGTTCGACTTCAGGCTGACTATCGGGAGGCAAAGCAACAAAGGAACAAAGTGGGCCTTTCGTTTTAGATGCCGGTGGCTAGTGCTGTTCTGCAGGGGTTTGGGGACCGTTTCTTTTCTTGTTATATGGTAGTGATTTCGACGACGGGATTGATGAGTTTATGGCCAAGTTTGAGGACAATACGAAGCTATGTGGAGGGGCGGAATGCGTTGAGAAGCAGGGAGTTCACCGGAATAGATAGACTGTATGGAAAATGGACAAAGCAGTGGCAGTTTGAATATCGTATAGGGAATTATATGGGCATGCACGTTTGTACAAATAATGAAGACGTAATCTATTTTCGAAACTTGGATAAACATGTAGAATTTTCTGTGGATAGGATGTTCATTACAGTGGAGAGTCTAGAACCAAAGGGCACAGTCTCAGAATATAGGGACCTCCATTTAGAACTGATGAGGAGGAATTTCTTTAACGGGAGGGTAGTGAATCTGTAACTTCCATCGGCACAGACACGTCATTGGATATATTTAAAATGGGGGTTGGTAGGTTCTTGATTAGTCAGGTCGTCTACGTTTAAGGGGAGAAACCAGGAGAATGGAGTTGAGACGCATATTAAATCATCGATGATGGAATGGCGGACAAAATCAATGGACCTCTGCTCCTCTGCCTTAGGGTCTTATGATTGATGGGTAAAGACAACAGAATGTTAGTTAATGTCGGTGCGGCTGACTCAGGATTCAGATGACTACTGCCTGGAGTACAGGATCTGGGGTGTTATTTTGAACTTGCGATACAAGCTGTTGAGGCAGATTTACAATATTGCATGCAGTTCTGGTCACCTGCATACAGGGAAGGTGGAAATAAGTTTGACAGAGTACAGATAAAATTTAACTTGGATGTTGGAGGGACTGGATGACCTGAGTTATAAGGAAATATGCAATAGGTTAGGATTTTATTCCTGGAATATAGAGGGTTGAGGGGAGATGTGATAGAGGTATACAAATTTATCATGAGGGGTATAAAAAGGGTAAATGCAAGAAGGCTTCTTTCCACTAAGTTCGGGTGGTACCACAAGTGGTCAACAGTTAAGGGTGAAAGGTGAAAGGTGAAAATTTCATGGGGAACATGAGGGGAACTTCTTCACTGTGAGTGTGTGAAATGAGCTAACAGTGAAAGAGTTGGAAGCAAGCTGGATTTGAACGGTTAATAGATGTCTGGATCGGTACGTGGATGGTACGCGTATGGAGAGCTATGGTCCGGGTGCAGGCCGACAGGAGTGGGCCGTTTAAATGTTTTGGCATTCTAGTCTGGGGAAAGAGCCTGTTGCTGTGACTTAATTTTCAATTACTTTGTGAATAGGCAGTTACGAATTGTTTGGAAACTCTGATGGAAACGGAAGCAGGTTTGGTTAGTAAGCTTACAATCCCTCAGAGACGGCATTGAAGACAATTGGCCCAACTTACAATCTGACATCTTGATATTCATCCTATATTAATAAACTGGGGTGAATTTGTCAGACGGTCCTGGTAAGATGGGAAATTCCTTTTAAACTAAATGTCTGTTCAACAGTCCGGATATGCAGCCCCTGCTCTTAGTCCACACCGATAAATACAGCAGACGTGAGAGGAAATGATGACACTGAACCTGCAGTTCCCAGGGCTCCCCACCTTAACTGGATTTTTACAGGTGAAATCAGATCTTCTGGAGACAAGTTAAAGAACAAATAGTCATTGCCATGTAGAACGACATGTTGGAGATTAATTTTGATCACTATTCCCTCTGATACTTATACTTTATACTTTATTGTCGCCAAAGAATTGGTACTAGAACGTACAATCATCACAGCCGTATTTGATTCTGCGCTTCACACTCCCTGGATTACAAATATTAAACATTAAAAATATTAAAAATAGTTAAAATTAGTAAATATTAAAAACTTAAATGATAAATCATAAATAGAAAATAGAAAAATAGGAAGTAAGGTAGTGCAAAAAAACCGAGAGGCAGGTCCGGATATTTGGAGGGTACGGCCCAGATCCAGGTCAGGATCCGTTCAGCAGTCTTATCACAGTTGGAAAGAAGCTGTTCCCAAATCTGGCCGTATGAGTCTTCAAGCTCCTGAGCCTTCTGCCGGAGGGAAGAGGGACGAAAAGTGTGTTGGCTGGGTGGGTCATGTCCTTGATTATCCTGGCAGCGCTGCTCCGACAGCGTGCGGTGTAAAGTGAGTCCAAGGATGGAAGATTGGTTTGTGTGATGTGCTGTGCCATGTTCATGATCTTCTGCAGCTTCTTTCGGTCTTCAACAGGACAACTTCCATACCAGGTTATGATGCACCCTAGAAGAATGCTTTCTACGATGCATCTATAAACATAGATACCAACAGTTCTGTGAGAAAACACTAAATACACTCACTGCATGTTCTTGTGCACTGAAATGTCCCTCCTTTCTCAAAATACAACTGAGTAGTTCAATCCCTTCTTCAATCACTTGTTTCAATTTGTCCCTGTAGAACATTGTCCGATGGTAAAGTTGATATTCATCCCGCTGTGCCCGGAGGTCAGAGATCGTAGACACTGGACCTGCGAATATGAAAAGGAGAAAGTGAACAACATCTCAAACATCCATTGTCTGCATCGCTCTCACAGCACTCAGCAAAATCATCATGTCTCCAATCTCAGTGTTCACCCGTCTTCAGCTGCAAACACGGATTTTGTCCAAATCTCCAACAAAGGCCTTAAAACCAACCCAAGAATGCCCTAGGCATTACTTTACAATGAGGACCACTATAACATGACCAGTCTGCAACGCATCTACTCACACAGTTTAATTTAGAGTGGACAATAAATGCTGGGACTGTCAGTGATTTTCGCTTCCCGGTGATGCTATCGCCATTGGGCGGCTGCATTTCCCTCAGTTCACATCCCGGAAATGCGCTCTTCATCCAGACTGCTCCATTTCCTTTACTTCACATCCAGGAAATACTCTCTACATTTGGACAGCGGCATTTCATAGAATCATAGAAAACCTACCGCACAGTACAAGCCTTTCAGCCGACAATGCCGTGCTGAATATGTCCTTACCTTCGAAATTACCTAGGTTTACCCATTCCCTCTCTCTTCTAAGCTCCATGTACCTATCCAGGAGTCGCTTAGAAGACCCTATTGTATCCACCTCCACCACCGTCGCCGGCAGCCCATTCCACGCACTCACCACTCTGCGTAAAAAAGCTTACCGCTGGCATCCCCTCTGTACCTTCTTCCAAGCACCTTAAAACTTTCGTGTTAGCCATTTCAGCCGTGGGAAAAAGCCTCTGACTATCTATAAGTTCAATGCCTCTCATTATCTTATACACCTCTAACACGCCATCTCTCATCCTCTGTCGTTTCAAGTAGAAACGGCCAAGTTCACTCAATCGACTCTCTTAAGGCTCCCCAAACACGGAAACATCGGTGTAAATCTCCACTGTACTCTTTCTATAGTTTCCACATCCTTCCTGCAGTTAGGTGACCAGAACTCCAAGTGGGGTCTGATCAGGGTCCCTTGGAGCTGTAACATTACCTTTCGGCTCCTAAACTCAATCCCACAGTTGACGAAGCCCAATACACCATTTGCCGTCTTAACCACAGAGTCAACCTGCGCTGCAGCTTTGAGTGTCCTATGGACTTGGACCCCAAGATCCCTCTGATCCTCCAAACTGCCAAGAGTTTTATCATTAAGGCTATATTCTGCCATCATATTTGATCTACCAAAATGAACCACCGCACACTTATCTGGGTTGAACTCCACCTGCCACTTCTCAGCCCCGTTTTGTATCCTATCGATGTCCCGCTATAACATCTCCACACTATCCACAACACCCCCAATCTTTGTGTCATCAACAAATTTACTAACCCATCCCTCCACTTTCTCATCCACGGCATTTATAAAAATCACGAACAGAAGGGGTCCCAGAACTGGTCCCTGAGGCACACCACTGGTCACCAACCACCATGCCGAATATGACGCGTCTACAACCGCCCTTTCCCTTCTGTGGACAAGCCAATTCTGGATCCACAAAGCATGGTCCCCTTGGATCCCATGTCTCTTTACTTTCTCAATAAGCCTTAACAAATACCTTGCTGAAATCATTATACATTACATCTACAGTTCCACCTTCATCAATGTGTTTAGTCACATCCTCAAAAAATTTAATGAAGCTCGTAAGGCAAAACCTGCCTTTGACAAAACCATTCTGGCTATTCCTAATCATATTATGCATCTCCAAATGATCGTTAAGCTTGCCTCTCAGGATCTTCTCTATCAACTTACCAATCACTGAAGTAAGGCTCACAGATCTATAATTTCCTGGGCTATCTCTACTCCCTTTCTTGTATAATGGAACAACATCTGCAACCCTCCAATCCTCCAGAACCTCTGAGGATGCAAAGCTTGATGGTGCAAAGATCATTAAGCAATTTTTTCTTCGCCTCCCAGAGCTGACCGGGGTATTTCGCATCCGGTCCCGGTGATTTATCCAACTTGATGCTTTCCAAAAGTTAAAGCATATTCTCTTTCTTAATGCTTATATACACAAGCATTTCAGTCCGCTGTAAACCATCCCTACAATCGCCAAGGGCCTTTTCCGTAGTGAATACTGGAACAAAGTACCTATTAAGTACCTCCGCTATCTCCTCCGGTTCCATATACAATTGATTGGTTCTATTCTGTCACGCTTATCCTCTTGCTCTTCACATACGTGTAGAATGCCTTGGAGTTTTCCTTAATCCTGTTCGCCAAGGCCTTCTCGTGGTCCTTTCTGGCTCTCCTAATTTCATTCATAAGCTCATTCCTGCTAGCCTTATAATTTTCCAGATCTCCGTCATTGCCTATCTTTTGAACCTTTGGAAAGCTTTTCTTTTCTTCTTGACTCGATTTTGAACAGCCTTTGTATAGCATGTTCCGGTACCCTACCATCCTTTTCCTGTCACATTAGAACGTACCTATTCAGAGTATCACGCAAATATCCTCTGAACATTTGCCACATTTCTGCCGTACATTTCCCTGAGGACACCTCTTCTCAATTTGTACTTCCAAGTTCCTGCCTGATAGCTTCATATTTCCCCTTACTCTAATTAAACGCTTTCCGGACTTGTCTGTTCCCATCCCTCTCCAATGCTATGGGAGTAACGGGTTCCTCTCACTCACGTATGCCCCTCGACACCACATTTACCACAGCTGCACAATTATCTGTCCCCTGTGGCCATCCCCCCAAGAAGGCCTCACATGTTCCCTCCTCCCTGCCACAATGTGTGAACGCATCAGCCACATATTTGACTCACCTGCTCCTTGTCGGACACTTGACAATTCCGTGTTTAATGAGCTTCTGAGCTGCCAAGCAGTCGCCTCACTTGTGCTGGTTCCAGCTTCCGGATCAGTGTCTCTGACACCACTGTCTCTGGGCCGACTTTTCTCCCCATCCTCTGCGGCCGGACCGTACTCCATTGGGACATTCCTCTCAATCTGACCCTGCTTGGTTATCTTGTTTCCCTTGTCCCAATCATCTTCTATCGATGATCGGTCTGGAAAATATCTCTTGAGATCTCTCGGTACCCGATTTAATTTCTCACCTAAGACTAAAGATGAATTGCAGGTTATAGTGGAGTGATTCAGAGCGGAGCAAAACAAAGATTCAGAATGGGTGGCTGCAATTAATTGACCGGAGACTTCGACTGACCAGAGTTTGAGTGGTACTGTGCTGGTGAACGTGAACCGTACTTCCTGCCACGTGACCAACCCGATAAGCCGGTGACTGGACACATCGACTCCCAGAAAAAGAACAGGATAGACACAGTAATAAGATCCCTGGCTACGCAGTAACTGAACACTCCGAAGATCAGGGGATCTTAATGGCACAACTGCAGGTGATACCGGGAAATATCACTGGGATTATCTTCCACAAGCAAATATCTCCCTGGGTCACATGCCTCCCGGTCCTCTTTGTTACACACAGACCAGCCACTGGATTACACCGTGTCCGATACGCTAGACCATACACTCTGTGTCCACTGTGTCACAGACTGACCATAATCCTGAGGCCCATGCTGTCCAATTCTGCAGTGGCCAGACTGATGCAAAATCCCTCTCAGAAATCTACTTCACCCTCCTCACAGAGAAAAGCCCATCCTGTCAACTAATCATAATCTTTTTAATTTCTGGTGTCTGCCTTCACGCTCACTGCACCGTAATATGGATTTGTAAACTTTACCGAGATTTACTCTCAGTGCTTTTCTGTTTAAAAGGCCACCCTGCATTATCAGTGAGACCTGAGTCCTGCGAAATTTATTCCTTTACCATCGTCAAAGTTCAATGTAAATTCATTATTGAAGTAGATTCACTACCAGTAATTCACAGTAGAACAAAGATATACAATAGAATCAGTGAAAATTGGTTGAAAGAAGACTGAGATTCGGAGCGTGAGTGTGGAGGAAGCCTTTTTTAAACTTTTCGGTTTTTTTCATCGGCGTCGAGAGAGTCAGGACTCCGCAGGTGTGTGAGGTCGTGGAGGGAAACGAGGAAGATTTAAAGGAACACAGCCACAGTCTGAAACTTGGCTACAGGAGGGGCAGGACTGGCAGCTTAATATTCCAGGGTTCCGATGTTTCAGATGTGATCGAGGCAGAGGGATGAAAGGTGGGGGAGTAGCATTGCTTGTTGGGGAAAATATTACAACAGTGCTCAGGCAGGGCAGATTAGAGGGCTTGTCTACTGAGTTCTTATGGGTGGAGCTGAGAAACAGGAAAGGTATGGCCACAGTAGTGGGATTGTATTACAGACCACCCAATAGTCAACGAGACTTGGAAGAGCAAATTTGCAGAGAGATAGCAGGCAACTGCAGGAAACATAAATTTGTGGTGGTAGGGGATTTTAATTTTCCATACATTGATTGGGACTGCCATACTGTTAGGGGTCTAGATGGTTTAGAGTTTGTAAAATGTGTTCAGGAAAGTTTTCTAAATCAGTATATAGAGGGACCAACTAGAGGGGATGCAATATTGGATCTCCTGTTAGGAAACGAATTAGGGCAAGTGACGGAAGTCTGTGTAGGGGAACACTTTGGTTCCAGTGATCATAACACCATTAGTTTCAATTTGATCATGGACAAGGATAGATCTGGTCCTAGGGTTGAGGTTCTGAACTGGAAGAAGGCCAAATTTGAAGAAATGAGAAAGGATCTAAAAAGCGTGGATTGGGACAGGTTGTTCTCTGGCAAAGATGTGATTGGTAGGTGGGAAGCCTTCAAAGGGGAAATTTTGAGAGTGCAGAATTTGTATGTTCCTGTCAGGATTAAAGGCAAATTGAATAGGAATAAGGAACCTTGGTTCTCAAGGGATATTGCAACTCTGATAAAGATGAAGAGGGAGTTGTATGAAATGTATAGGAAACAGGGGGTAAATCAGGTGCTTGAGGAGTATCAGAAGTGCAAGAAAATACTTAAGAAAGAAATCAGGAGGGCAAAAAGAACACATGAGGCTGCCTTGGCAGTCAAAGTGAAGGATAATCCAAAGAGCTTTTACAAGTATGTTAAGAGCAAAAGGATTGTAAGGGATAAAATTGGTCCTCTTGAAGATCAGAGTGGTCGGCTTTGTGCGGAACCAAAGGAAATGGGGGAGATCTTAAATAAGTTTCTTGCGTCTGTATTTACTAAGGAAGCTGGCATGAAATCTATGGAATTGAGGGAATCAAGTAGTGAGACCATGGAAACTGTACAGATTGAAAAGGAGGAGGTGCTTGCTGTCTTGAGGAAAATCAAAGTGGATAAATCCCCTGGACCTGACAGAGTGTTCCCTCGGACCTTGAAGGAGACTAGTGTTGAAATTACGGGTGCCCTGGCAGAAATATTTGAAATGTCGCTGTCTACAGGTGAAGTGCCAGAGGATTGCAGAGTGGCTCATGTTGTTCCGTTGTTTAAAAAAGGATCGAAAAGTAATCCGGGAAGTTATAGGCCGGTGAGGTTAACGTCAGTAGTAGGTAAGTTATTGGAGGGAGTACTAAGACAGAATCTACAAGCGTTTGGATAGACAGGGGCTTATTAGGGAGAGGCAACATGGCTTTGTGCGTGGTAGGTCATGTTTGACCAATCTGTTGGGGTTTTTCGAGGAGGTTACCAGGAAAGTGGATGAAGGGAAGGCAGTGGATATTGTCTACATGGACTTCGGTAAGGCCTTTGACAAGGTCCCGCATGGGAGGTTAGTTAGGAAAATTCAGTCGCTAGGTATACATGGAGAGGTGGTAAATTGGATTAGACATTGGCTCGAAGGAAGAAGCCAGAGAGTGGTGGTAGAGAATTGCTTCTCTGAGTGGAGGCCTGTGACTAGTCGTGTGCCACCGGGATCAGTGCTGGGTCCATTGTTATTTGTCATCTATATCAATGATCTGGATGATAATGTGGTAAATTGGATCAGCAAGTTTGCTGATGATACAAAGATTGGAGGTGTAGTAGACAGTGAGGAAGGTTTTCAGAGCCTGCAGAGGGACTTGGACCAGCTGGAAAAATGGGCTGAAAAATGGCAGATGGAGTTTAATACTGACAAGTGTGAGGTATTGCACGTTGGAAGAACAAACCAACGTAGAACATATAGGGTTAACGGTAAGGCACTGAGGAGTGCAGTGGAACAGAGGGATCTGGGAATACAGATACAAAATTCCCTAAAAGTGTCGTCACAGGTAGATAGGGTCGTAAAGAGAGCCTTTGGTACATTGGTCTTTACTAATTGAAGTATTGAGTATAAGAGCTGGAATGTTATGATGAGGTTGTATAAGGCATTGGTGAGGCCGAATCTGGAGTATTGTGTTCAGTTTTGGAAACCAAATTACAGGAAGGATATAAATAAGGTTGAAAGAGTGCAGAGAAGGTTTACAAGGATGTTGCCGGGACTTGAGAAACTCAGTTACAGAGAAAGGTTGTATAGGTTAGGACTTTATTCCCTGGAGCGTAGAAGAATGAGGGGAGATTTGATAGAGGTATATAAAATTATGATGGGTATAGATAGAGTGAATGCAAGCAAGCTATTTCCACTGAGGCAAGGGGAGGAAAAAACCAGAGGACATGGGTTAAGGGTGAGGGGGGAAAAGTTTAAAGGGAACATTAGGGGGGGCTTCTTCACACAGAGAGTGGTGGGAGTATGGAATGAGCTGCCAGACGAGGTGGTAAATGCGGGTTCTTTTTTAACATTTAAGAATAAATTGGACAGATACATGGATGGGAGGTGTATGGAGGGATATGTTCCGTGTGCAGGTCAGTGGGACTAGGCAGAAAATGGTTCGGCACAGCCAAGAAGGGCCAAAGGGCTTGTTTCTGTGCTGTAGTTTCTATGTTTCTATGGTTCTCTGGTTCTATATAGTGGGAAGCGGAGTTTGTGGGCGGTGGAGTGAGCCGGGAGCACAGTGCAGGCTTAAGGGCTTTAGCTAAGCGGGCTTAGGCAGAAAAGGGCGAAGCGAAAAGGGTTCGGTTATTCATTTTTTTCTTCACTGTTATTTGAGGAGAGGGGAAGTATGAGTGTGAGGGCAGCTTGTTTCTCAGTGCCGGATGTGGGAGGTAGTGGAGTCTCCAAGCCTCCCGGACATCCACATCAGCGGCAGGTGCATCGAGATGCAGCCCCTAAGAGACCGCGTTAGGAAACTGGAGCTGCAGCTCGATACCTTGGTCTTATCAGAGAGAGTGAGGAGTTGATAGAGAGAAGTTACAGGCAGGTGGTCACACCGGAGCCACGGGAGGCAGACAAGTGCTTCAAAGTTAGGAGGGGGAATAAGAAGGATAAAGCAATAGAGAGTACCCCTGTGGTTGTGCCCCTTGACAATAGGTACTCATGTTTGAGTACTGTTGTGGGGAGGACAGCATACCTGGGGGAAGCAACACTGGCCGTGCCTCCGGCACAGAGTCCAGCCATGTAGCTAACAAGGGTAGGGGACAGAAGAGGAGGGCAATAGTAATAGGGGACTCAATAGTTAGGGGGTCAGATAGACGATTCTGTGGACGAAGTCAGGAGACCCGGATGGTAGTTTGCCTCCCTGGTGCCAGGGTCTGTGATATATCTGATCGAGTCCAAGAGATCTTGAGGTGGAAGGGAGAGGAGCCAGAGGTCGTGGTACATATAGGTACCAATGACATAGATTGGAAAAGAGAAGATGTCCTGAAAGAAGAATATAAGGAGTTAAGAAGAGGGTTAAAAAAAAAGGACGGAAAAAGTAGTAATCTCGGGATTACTGTCTGTGCCCCGCGACAGTGAGAGTAGGAATGCAATGAGATGGAGGATAAATGCGTGGCATAGAGATTGGAGCAAGAGACGGGGATTCAAGTTTTTGGACTATTGGGACGTCTTTAGGCGCAGGTGTGACCTGTACAAAGGGGACAGGTTGCACTTGAATCACTGGGGGACCAATATCCTGGCGGGGATATTTGCGAGGGCTACTAAGGTGACTTTAAACTAGAATGGTTGCGGGGAGGGAATCAAATTAAGGAGACTAGGACAGGGGAGGTTGATGTAAGGGAAAAAGAAGAAGATACCAAAGTTATTTGCTCAATTAAGGATAAGCAGAGAGTGGGAGGTGGAGAGTTTCTCAAATGCATCTATTTTAATGCTAGGAGCATTGTAAGAAAGGTGGATTAGCTTAGAACATGGATAGATACCTGGAAATATGATGTTGTAGGAGGGGTGTGATTGGCAACTAAATATTTCAGGATTTCGTTGCAACAGGTGTGATAGGAGGGGCAAGAGGGGACGGTGTTGCATTGCTTGTCAGAGATTATATAACAGCGGTGCTCTGGCAGTATAGATTGGTGGACTCGTCTAGGGAGGCTATTAGGGTAGAATTGAGGAATAGGAAATGTGTTGTGACGCTTATAGGGGTGTATTATAGACCACCAAATGCGGACCGAGAACTGGAGGAGCAAATTTGTAAGGAGATAGCAGATATTTGTAGTAAGCACAAGGTTGCGATTGTGGGAGACTTTAATTTTCCACTAATAGGCTGGAAAGCCCATTCTGTAAAAGGGCTGGATGGTTTGGAGTTTGTAAAATGTGTGCAGGATAGTTTTTTGAAGCAAGACATAGAGGTACCAACTAGAGAAGGGGCAGTGTTGGATCTCCTGTTAGGGAATAAGACAGGGCAGGTGACGGAGCTATTTGTTGGGGAGCACTTCGGGTCCAGTGATCACAATACAATTAGTTTCAGTGTAATTATGGAGAAGGATAGGTCTGGACTTAGGATTGAGATTTTTGATTGGAGAAAGGCTAACTTTGAGGAGATGCGAAAGGATTTAGATGGAGTGGACTGGAGAAATATGTTTTATGGGAAGGATGTAACAGAGAATTGGACGTCGCTTAAAGGTGAAATTTTGAGGGTTCAGAATCTTTATGATCCTGTTAGGTTGAAAGGAGAGGTAAAAAGATTGAATGAGCCATGGTTTTCAAGGGGTATTGGAAACTTGGTTTGGGAAAAGAGAGGGATCTTCAATAAATATAGGCAGCTTGGAGTTAATGAGCTGCTCGAGGAATATAAAGAATGTAAAAAGAATCTTAGGAAAGAAATTAGAAAAGCTGAAAGAAGATACGAGGCTGCTTTGGCAAGTAAGGTTAAAATAAATCGAAAGGGATTCTACAATTATATTAGTAGCAAAAGGATAACGAGGGATAAAATTGGTCCCTTAGAGAATCAGTGTGCACGGCTAAGTGTGGAGCCAAAAGAGATGGGGGAGATTTTGAACAATTTCTTTTCTTCAGTATTCACTAAGGAGAAGGATATTGATTTGTGTAAGGTAAAGGAAACAAGTAGAGTAGTTATGGAAAGTATGAAATTAAAGAAGAGGAAGTACTGACACTTTTAAGGAATACGAAAGTGGGTAAGTCTCCGGGTCCGGACAAGATATTCCCTAGGACTTTCAGGGAAGATAGTGTAGAACTAACAGGGGCTCTGACAAAAATATTTCAAATGTCATTTGAAACGGGGATGTTGCCAGAGGATTGGCGTATTGCTCATGTTGCTCCATTGTTTAAAAAAGGCTCTAAAACTAAACCTGGCAATTATCGGCCTGTGAGTTTGACGTCAGTGGTGGGTAAATTGATGTAAGGTATTCTTAGAGATGGTATATATAATTTTCTGGATAGACAGGGTCTGATTAGGAACAGTCAACATGGATTTGTACGTGGAAGGTCATGTTTGACAAATCTTATTGAATTTTTTGATGAGGTTACTAGGAAAGTTGACGAGGGTAAAGCGGTGGATGTTGTCTATATGGACTTCAGTAAGTCCTTTGACAAGGTTCCACACGGAAGGTTAGTTAGGAAGGTTCAGTCGTTGGGCATTAATATGGAAGTAGTAAAATGGATTCAACAGTGGCTAAATGGGAGACACCAGAGTATAGTGGTATATAACTGTGTGTCAGATTGGAGGACGGTGTGTAGCTGTGTGCCTCAGGAATCTGTACTGGGTCCAATGTTATTTGTCATATATATTAATGATCTGGATGATGGGGTGGTAAATTGGATTAGTAAGTATGCAGATAATACTAAGATAGGTGGCGTTGTGGATAATGAAGTAGGTTTTCAAAACTTGCAGAGAGATTTAGTACAGTTAGAAAAGTGGGTTGAAAGATGGCAGATGGAGTTTAATGCTGAAAAATGTGAGGTGCTACATTTTGATAGAACTAGTCAAAATAGGACGTACATGGTAAATGGTAGGGCATTAAAGAATTCTTTAGAACAGAGGGATCTAGGAATAATGGTGCATAGTTCCCTGAAGATGGAATCTCATGTGGATAAGGTGGTGAAGAAAACTTTTGGTTTGCTGGCCTTTATTAATCAGCGTATTGAGTATAGGAGTTGGGATGTAATGTTGAATCTGCATAAGGCATTGGTAAGGCCAAATCTGGAGTATTGTGTACAGTTCTGGTCACCGAATTATGGGAAACATGTCAATAAAATTGAGAGAGTACAGAGGAGGTTTACTAAAATGTTGCCTGGGTTTCATCTCCTAAGTTACAGAGAAAGGTTGAACAAGTTAGGTCTTTATTCTTTGGGGCGTAGAAGGTTGAGGGGGGACTTGATAGAGGTGTTTAAAATTATGAGGGGGATTGATAGAGTTGACGTGGTTAGACTTTTTCCATTGAGAGTGGGGAAGATTCAAACAAGCAGGCATGGGTTGAGAATTAGAGGACAAAAGTTTAGAGGTAACATGAGGGGGATCTTCTTTACTCAGAGAGTGGTAGCTGTGTGGAATGAGCTTCCAGCAGAAGTGGTTGAGGCAGGTTCTATGTTGTCGTTTAAAGTTAAATTGAATAGATATATGGACAGGAAAGGAATGGAGGGTTGTGGGCTGAGTGCAGGTCAGTGGAAATAGGATAGGGCAAGAGTTCGGCACGGACTAGAAGGGCCAAGGCGGCCTATTTCCGTGCTGTAATTGTTATATGGTTATATGGTTAAAATTGCAAACATTGCTGACAGCCAACCAATGTGCAGACAACAATCTTTGCAAATACACCAAACAAACAAGCAGTTAATATAATAGCAGATAAATAAATGCAGAAATAAATAAACGTTATGAGAACAGGAGACATCTAGTCCTTCATAGATTGTGTTCAGTGATCTGTTAAGTCTTGTAGAGAGTGAACTTTTCCACTGTTTCAGGCGCAGGATGGATAAAGGATAATCACTGTTTCTGATCCTGACAGTGTGAGACCAAAGGCTCCTGTACTTCCTGTTCGGTGGCAGCAACGAGGAGAATAGTCTGGATGGTGGGGCTACATGTTGATAGATGCTTCTTTCCTGCGACAGTCTTCCTTGGTGGGGAAGGTTTTCCTTGTGATGGCCAAAGCTTATGCAGGCTTTTCCATTCATGGTCATTGGTGTTTCCATACCAAACCCTGATGCCTTCAGTCAGGATGCTCTCCACTGTGCCTTTTTAGAAGTTTGTCTAAACTTCTCATTTCACCACGGGCCCATATTCTGCCTTCATTTTTCATAAGCTCACCTCAATCACCTAGACAGTAATCAAGATGAAATACATACCTGAAACCTCCCCCCCCCCACCCCCAGCCCACTCCACTGGCAGAAAGGTCAAGGGCGATATAAGCTTTTTCCTGCTCCTTCTCCAAGATAAGGGCACACAGATCGTAGCTTAATATAGCTCAGCAAAGACAAGGCAGACGTTTAACTCTACTGCAGGGCGAAAAGTCCCAGCCTATTCTACCTCTCCTTATAACTCAAGACCCCCACTCCGGTTAATATCTTCACAAACGTTTCTGTACCCTTTCCATCTTAATGACATCAGTCCTGTGCCCTGTCTCCGTATAGAAACAGTTACAGGGAAATATGCATCCGAAACTTTGGCTCTCGCCATTCTACAACATTTATAGTGCAGTCTGGCACTGGTTTAACTTTACAAAGTGAACCCATCCCTTGGTGCATTTTTCACATTCCTCTCGGCCAACTTTTTTGTCCATTATACCACCAATTTTGATGCTATCCTCAAATTTACAAATGACAGTGACAAATTTATCTACAAAATCATTAATACAGGTAGCAACAGTGGACTTAGCATCCATCCACACCACTGGTGACAAACCGCCAATCTGAGTAGAACTCTATTCGTAACCCTCTGATTCCTTCCAACGAGCCAATTTCATATCCAGTTGTCTAGCTCGTCCGCAAGGTAATGAAGCTCAAGGCAGTATATGGTGACATATATGTACATTGCTAATAAATTCACAGTGAACTTTGAACTTTTGAGCTTTTAATTAATCCAAGTATCACCAAATGCGACATCACAGCTAGACAATATATGGAGACTATATTTAACACATTTGACGCCATTAATGTGTCCGTTTTATGAAACTATTCTGTGCCCCGTTAGCGCCTGAATAAATTGCTTGATCTGAATTATTGCACACCAACAGGACAGAAGCTAACATCCCAGTGATCATACCTGCAGCCATTCTGATTCTTCTTGTTGATACTTTGCTCGCGGTGCAGGAAAGCTCCACCTGCTGGCGATGCTCTGAATTACACACAACAAGCAGACAGTGAGTCAGAGAGAATACGATTACTTTGCAAACATTACAGTATCTCCACCCCTGTATCAGAACAGCAGTTGGCCGAGGGAGCAAACATTGCTCGTAAACATCAACTTGCACACCATGTCTGTATGTCTATCTAGTGATATCTAGTGCATCATACTGACAGAGTCATAGAGCAACAGAGCACGTATACAGACTCTTCAGCCCAACAAGACCATGCTGACTACAGTGACCACCAAAATGGTACGAATGTCCTATGATGGGCCCATATCACTGAAGGTCCCTTCACTCCATCTACCCGTCCAAATTGCTCCTTAACTGATTTTTATTGTATCTGCCTTATCCACTGCCTCCGTCACTCACTCTGCATACAGTGCCCATAACATGTATTCACCGCCACCCGGGAGTTTTCATGTTTTATTGTTTTACAATATTGAATGAGAGTTGATTTATGTTGGCCATTTTTACACTGATCAACAGGAGATTGACACTTCCGTGTAAAAGTGAAAACGAATCTCTACAAAGTAAACTAAATTAATTCCAAATAGAAAACACAAAATTATTGATTACATAAGTATTCATACCCTTAAATATGACACACTAAATCATCACTGATGCAGTCAATAGGTTTTAGAAGTCACATAATTACTTAAATAGAGATCTATTTTTGGAGTTGTGTGCGCAGTCAAAGTGTTTCTATTGAATATAGTAAAAGTATTCCTGTAGCTGGTAGGTACAATTGCTGGTGAGTCAGTATCCTGGCAAAACTATATCATGAAAAGAACACTCTAAGCAACTCCATGAAAAGGTTATTGAATAGTACAAGTCATGAGATAGATTCAAGACAATTTCTAAGTCACTGTATACTCCTTGGAGTGCAGTTATGTCAATCACCAAGAAATGACAAAAATATGGCACGGCTGTATAGACCTTTTCAGAATGGCAGGCGGTGACTAGTGGGGTACCGCAAGGCTCAGTGCTGGGACCCCAGTTGTTTACAATATATATTAATGACTTGGATGAGGGAATTAAATGCAGCATCTCCAAGTTTGCGGATGACACGAAGCTGGGTGGCAGTGTTAGCTGTGAGGAGGATGCTAAGAGGATGCAGGGTGACTTGGATAGGTTAGGTGAGTGGGCAAATTCATGGCAGATGCAATTTAATGTGGATAAATGTGAAGTTATCCACTTTGGTGGCAAAAGTAGGAAAACAGATTATTATCTGAATGGTGGCCGATTAGGAAAAGGGGAGGTGCAACGAGACTTGGGTGTCATTATACACCAGTCATTGAAAGTGGGCATGCAGGTACAGCAGGCGGTGAAAAAGGCGAATGGTATGCTGGCATTTATAGTGAGAGGATTTGAGTACAGGAGCAGGGAGGTACTACTGCAGTTGTACAAGGCCTTGGTGAGACCACACCTGGAGTATTGTGTGCAGTTTTGGTCCCCTAATCTGAGGAAAGACATCCTTGCCATAGAGGGAGTACAAAGAAGGTTCACCAGATTGATTCCTGGGATGGCAGGACTTTCATATGAAGAAAGACTGGATGAACTGGGCTTGTACTCGTTGGAATTTAGAAGATTGAGGGGGGATCTGATTGAAACGTATAAGATCCTAAAGGGATTGGACAGGCTAGATGCAGGAAGATTGTTCCCGATGTTGGGGAAGTCCAGAACGAGGGGTCACAGTTTGAGGATAAAGGGGAAGCCTTTTAGGACCGAGATTAGGAAAAACTTCTTCACACAGAGAGTGGTGAATCTGTGGAATTCTCTGCCACAGGAAACAGTTGAGGCCAGTTCATTGGCTATATTTAAGAGGGAGTTAGATATGGCCCTTGTGGCTACGGGGGTCAGGGGGTATGGAGGGAAGGCTGGGGCGGTGTTCTGAGTTGGATGATCAGCCATGATCATAATAAATGGCGATGCAGGCTCGAAGGGCCGAATGGCCTACTCCTGCACCTATTTTCTATGTTTCTATGTTTCTATATGCCTAGAGCAGACCGTCCTCAAAAACTGAGTGGCCGCACAAGAAGGGGACTAGTGAGCGTGGCCACCAAGAGACCTATGACAACTCTGAAGGAGTTACCAGCTTCAGTGGTTGAGATGGGAGAGACTGCGCATACAACTGTTGTCCAGTTGCATCACCGGTCGCAGCTTTATGGGAGAGCCGTAAACAGAAAGCCACTGTTGAAAAAAAACTCATGTGAAATCTCGGCTGTAGTTTGCCAGAAAGCACGTGGGAGACTCTGAAGTCAGCTGGAAGAAGGTTCTATGGTCTGATTAAAATAAAATTGAGCTCTTTGGCCATCAGACTAAACGTTATGTTTGGCATAAGCCAAACACCGCAGATTATCAGTAACACACCGCCCGTTCCGAGAGGCATGGTGGTGGCTGCATCAGGCTGTGGGATTGCTTCACTCCAGCAGGCCCTGAAAGGATTGTACAGGCAGATGGTAAAATGAATGCAGCAAAACACAGGGAAATCTTGATGCAGTCTGCAAGATAAGTGTGACTTGCAGAAGGTTTCTTTTCCAGCAAGATATTGACGCCAAGCATAAAGCCAAGTATACACAGGAGTAGCTTAAAAACAGAAATGTCAATGTCCTGGAGTGGTGAAATCAGAGTCCAGACTTCAATGCAACTTGAAATTTGTGGTTGGGCTTGAAAAGGGCTGTACACTCACGATCTCTATGCAAAATGACAGAGAATGAGCAGTTTTGCAAAGAAGAATGGGAGGAAATTGCAGGGTCCGGATGTGCAAAGCTGGTAGAGGCCTATCGACACAGACTCAAGCCTGTAATTGCTGCCAAAGATGCACCTACTTAATACTGACTTGGACGGTGTGAATTCTTACACAATCAATTATTTTTTGTTTTATATGTGTAATTAATTTAGATCACTTTGCAGAGACCTGTTTTC
Organism: Mobula birostris; assembly: GCF_030028105.1. NCBI lineage: Eukaryota > Metazoa > Chordata > Chondrichthyes > Myliobatiformes > Myliobatidae > Mobula > Mobula birostris. The sequence continues at coordinate 92,743,718 of NC_092382.1, forward strand.
ACTTTGTCAAGAAGGAGTCTTTTTCTGTTGATCAGTTTCAATAAAAGTCAAATTAAATCCATTATGATTCAATGTTGTAAAACAACAAAACATGATAACTTCCAAGGGGGCGGGGTGTATACTTTTTGTAGGCGCTGTAACCATCAAACTCTGAATTAAATCTTTGCTGCTCATGTCCCTTTTAAAACTTTCCTTCACATCCGAAATCTATTTCCCCAGTTCTGCTCTCCCCTAACCTCGGGAAAAGACTTTGAACACTGACCTATCTCCGCTTCTCATAATTTTAAACATTTGTGTAAAGTCGCTGCTCATTCTCTTGTGTTCCAAGGGGTAAAGACTCAGGCTAGCCGTCCTCTACTTGTAACTCAGGCCTTTATTCTTGACAACATCATCGTAATTCCTCTCTACACTCTTTCTACTTTAACCATAGCTTTTTATATAACAGAGAGACATAATCCACTCACAGAGAGATGTAGTTCTCCACGCACATCCTCACGAAAGGCAGCTGCACATGATGTCACAACCTCCGTACCTAGTAACCACGACCGGTAAAGGCCAGTGAGCTGAACACCTTTCTCCCCACCCTGTAGTCCTAGTGCCCTCTTGTCCATTACACTACCTAGTGCCCTATCACAGCCCGATGTTGGATTGATAGCCAAAACTACCGATCCGTATTTGCATGGCAATCTATTTACCACTCATCCGCCTATTTCCTCAACTGATTATCATCCCTATAACCTACAATAATCTTCACTATCAACAGTACCTCTTAATTTTCTGTCATCCGCAAACTTGCTTGTCAAGCCTTGTGATCCGCACACAAATCTTTGCTGTAAAATAATAAATATCAGTCCACAATCGTACGCCTGTGGCACTCCATGAGTTTTCTGCGTCCATTCTGCGGAGGAAACTTCAACTACCACTCTTTGCTTCCTACCTTCAAACTGATTTTGAATCCATTTAAGCAGCTCTCGTTGGACTGTATGGTACCTAATCTCCAACGCCAACCTGTCAAAGGCTTTTCTAATGTCCAGTGTACGACATCCACTGCCCTGACTTCATTTACGACTTTAGTTAATTCTTCAAAATCCTTCAGGAAACACGACAATACCAAACAGTATGCTACCTGTCCTTATTTTGGTCTGCGGAGACAATTTCGGTCCAAACAGCTCAAATCAGTCAATATCCCGATCCTGACAGGGACAAAACATGCCCTGGTAAAGATCAGTTCACACTCTCATAAAATCCAGTATCATCTCTCCATCCGATCCTTGACACAGGCACGTTCCGAATCACATTCAGCCTCACTCAGAATAAGAGTGTTCTAAATCTAGATTAACTTTAAACAATATAATATTTTGTGTAGGACAGATGACAATAGAAATGGCAAGTTTATATCAAATTGAAACCATGTGTTGCATCTCACATCTAAACCAAAGAAATTATATTCTGAAATGAACTGTAAAACATGCGAAATCCCCCAAAATGGTTAATATTTGAAGACTATGGTAGTTTCAATGTAGAGAAATGTTTTAACCAGAGAACAATAAACATTACTGCATAGTACCGTTCATTTGGCATTTTGAAATGATCATGACGTAACACAGCCAAGCAAAGAATAAGCAGAACCTGACCAAAAGCTACTGGAGATGATGCAAGATCTTGAAATGAGTAAACACTGTGAGGGAATGAGAGTGGCCTTAAAGAGCTGAGCTGCTGACAGCACATTGGCAGACTGGAGTGATTACACGTCCATCTGACAGAGGCATAACTGCTAGCTATGGGTACACTCAATCTCACTCCAACTTTTTCATATCTTCCTTTGTACAGATATGTAATGTCTAAAGGATCAGTGTTTGAGGAAATGAGCCTCACCAAGCTTCCTCCTGACTGAACAAATTGAAACTCTGAATCAGAAGGGATCTCCAGTTGATGCTTTCAGTCCTCAGGCTGGTTCACTTGTTGCTGTTCCCTCATCGGCAGTCGTGGTTTTCTTCCAGTTGTAGGATTTTGTTCCAATAAAACTCTCACCGCCAGTCTACCTTTAACCGAGAAATAATGAAGCACATTAACAAAACAAAGAAGTACAAAAAAAAAAACAACTCCTGCCTCTCCCTGTAACCCTAGAGCTACTTAGCATTCTAGAATATATTAATCTCTGTCTAAATGAACCCAATGACAGCACTCACCGCTCTCCTTGGCAACAGATTCCACAGAACAAACATTTGTCTGAGGAAATTTTTCTCATCTCAAAGAAGTGCAAGGAACACAATTTATAATCTGAAATATCAGAATAGTAATCTATGCAAATAAAAATGGAGATGGGGACGATCTTACATGAGTATTTTGCATCTGTATTTGGTAAGAAAATAGACACAGACTCTATAGAAGTGAGGCAAAGCAGCAACGATGTCATGGACACTCTGCAGATTACAATGAGGTGTTTGCTGTCTTGAGACTAATTAGGGTGGTTAAATCCCCAGCGCCGGACAACGTGTTCCCTCGGAGGCTCTGGGAAGCAAATAGAGAAATTTCAGGGGCCCAAACCGAGATAGTTAAATCAGCCTCGCAGAAGCTGAGGCCACGGTGGATTGGAGGATAGTTAAGTTTGTTCCACTGTTTAAGCAAGGTTCCAAAATAAACCAGGAAGTTATAGTCCGATGTGCCTAACATTGGTAGTGAGAAAGTTACTGGAAGGTATTGAAGGGACCCGATATAAGAGTATTTGGGTAGGCAACGACTAATTAGAGATTGTCAGTATGGTTCAGTGTCTTATCTACCCAATCTTGTAGAGTTTTATGAGGCAGTTATCAGGAAAGTTGATGAAAGCAAGGCAGTGGATGTGATCTACATGGACCTTAACGAGGCAGTTGATAAGGTTGTGAATGGAAGGTTGTTGACGAAGGTTCAATCACACGACATTCATGATGGAGTATTAAATTAGATTAGATTTTGGCTTTGTGGGAGAAGCTGGAGAGTGGAGGTAGATAGACTGACTGACTGGAGCCTGCGACTAGTGGAGTGATGTAGGGATCGGTGCTGTTGTTTGTCATCTACATCAACAATTTGAATGACAACGTGATTAGCTGGGTCGGCAAATTTGCAGCTATCACCAAGATTGGGCGGTGGGAGTGTTTGCGGGGGAGATGGTATAGTGAACAGCGAACAGACTATCAGAGAATGCAGCGGGATCTGGACCACCAAGAAAAAGGCGCTTAAAAACAGATGGAATTTAATGCAGACAAGTGCGATGTGTTGCACTTCAGTAGGACCAGCCAGTGTAGGTCATAGTGGGCGACTGAGGAATGAGGAGTTCTGTAGAACAAAGGGATCCATCATTTCCATAATTAATTGAAAGTGGCGGCACAGGTAGTTATGACCCTAAAATAAAATTTTTGGTAGACAGACCTGCAGCAACTAAATTACTCAGTGCAGACGATGGGATGTTATGTTAAAGTTTTATGTTTGTGAAACCTGATTTGTAACTACGTATTTGGTGCAGTTTTTGGTGAACTACGTAGAGAAAATACTTAAGTAAGTTTGAAAGAGTACAGAGAAAAATTTGCAAGGACGTTGCTGGGTCTAGATGATCTGAGTTATAAGGCAAGAATGTCTAGGTTAGAACTTCATTCCTTGGTATGTAGAAGATTAAGGGGAGATTTGATAGAGGTAATCACAATTAGGAGGGGTGAGTGCAAGCAGGTCTTTTTTCCATTGAGATCATGGGTTCAGGGTGAAACGTGAAATGTTTAAAGGGAACATGAGGGTAAAGTTGTTCACTCAGAAGGTAGTGCCAGCGTGGAATGAACTGCAAGTGATTTTAATACTGAAATGAAAATTGGATAGATATATGGATGACTATGGTCCGGGTGCAGGTCAAAGGGACGAGGCAGTTTTAATGGTTCGGTGCGGACTTAATGGTCCAAAGGGCCTGTTTATGCGTTGTACTTTTCTATGACACTATGACTTCTTGAAAGGGAACCTTTATTCGGAGGTAGTGCTTTCAGATCCCAATTAATGGAAACATCATCTCCATGTCCACGAGATCCAGGCTTTTCGTATTTGGTCAGATTAACTCACATATCTGCCGCCGTCCCTCTGAACTCCTTTGACCACAGACCCAAAGCCACCAAATGCTCCTCATACATCATGCCCTTCGACGCTGTGATCATCCAGTTGTGTAAAAATAATGACAACAGCACTGAACACGTTTCCAGGAATAACGGGTAAATTAGTACCAGGATAATTTGCTGGGAAACCCCGCCCTTTCTTCACTGTCTTACCACCTATCACGAAAAGAGTGCCTGTGCACAGGTCCATTTCCAGGAGATTTAAGCCATGTCGGGGCGAATGTAACAAAAAGAAACGAGAATTACAAGAAACGCTCAGCGGTGAAGGAACAGCTGTGTGCAGAGGAACAAAGTTAACCATTCAGAATCACAAACTTCCATCAGACATTTTCCGCGTTTAGTGCTGATCTCCAGTTTCTGTTTGATTTCCACTGACAGGGAGGGGGACCTCTCAAACACTGAACCCCCTGGTCCATCCCTACTGTTGCAAACACGGAACGGCCCATTTAATCAAAGCCTTTCCTTGTGTGGGATGGAATGAAAACTCATTCTCTCCTTTCCTTCCTAAGGAGCTCTAATCTTCTCAATTGTATTTGCTTCAGGGAGGAATCGTGACCCACATCCTGGTTCAGTTCCGTTCGTGTTATAACATTGATTCATTCTTTACTTTGGGAGCAGTTTATTGTCAGACTATAAGCCCCAGCGATAGCTTGGGACAGAGACCGCTGCGGGATAATCGCACGGAGACAGCAGAGGGAAGGGCACTGTGAACTCTGATGAAGTATTATGCATTTGGATTAACCTTTTCTTTTGAACACTGAACATTGGCTTTCTCCAGATTTAACTCTGTTCCCATTGCCTCGAGTGCACTGATTTCAAGTTCAGCCTGTTTATCAAGCCATCATAGAACATAGGATATAGAAAATAGAATAGTACAGCACAGTACAGGCCCTTCGGCCGACAATGTTGTGCCGACCCTTAGACCCTGCCTCACATATAACCCCCCACCTTAAATTCCTCCATATACCTGTCTAGCAGTCTCTGAAATTTCACTAGTGTATCTGCCTCCACCACTGACTCAGGCAGTGCATTCCACGCACCAACCACTCTCTGAGTAAAAAACCTTCTTCTAATATCCCCTTTGAACTTCCCACCCCTTACCTTAAAGCCATGCCTTCTTGTACTGAGCAGTGGTGCCCTGGGGAAGAGGCGCTGGCTGTCCACTCTATCTATTACTCTTATTATCTTGCATACCTCTATCATGTCTCTTATCATCCTCCTTCTTTCCAAAGAGCAAAGCCCGAGCTCCGTTAATCTTTGAGCATAATGCATACTCTCTAAACCAAGCAGCATCCTGGTAAATCTTTAACTATTGTCCGCAGTTGGACCGTCATATTGATGAGCCAGCTGGGGAGCATACCATCTCCCCGAGATAACTACCCGTCAAAGTCGAAAGCAAGACAAGAATGCCCTCCCCCTTCGGTTTACTGCTCACTTACTGGAAACAAATTGCCAAGTCATATGAAATTCCGAATGTTCCCCTCTATTAGAGATAACTACCGGTCAAAGTCGACAGCAGAGATAACAACCACCCACTCTTTTACTCCTGTATCGGTGATCCATATTAGTTCTTAGCAACAGCTATACAATGGAACCAACGCCTCGCTATATCTCCCCTCACTCTAATTGGCAATATGCGTGCTTTCCTAATTAATCCCCTTTCACCACCTACTGAAATGTAGTCGGGGATGGACAGAGAGTGACGGCCCCACCAGTGAAGGAATAAATAAAGCGAAGCCTTGGTTCCATGTGTCCGGGATCACTAAAGCTCAGAGAGTGAAAGTGTCCACCTCCTGCATCTGGATGCACTTGCCTGGGGATCTCTGGGGCAGAGAAAAGCCTTCACCACCCCCCACCCCACCAAGATTTTGCTCTTTATTCCGAACTGAATGGACAGTGCGGTGTTTCAAAGAACAAATCCAACAGCCTCGGTTCCCGCAAGACATGTTCAGAGAGTTGATCCAGCAAGCTGAAGGAAATCATTAATCCCTTCAAGAGCCAAATTGCTACAGATCAACTTTTCAATAATCCATTAATTTCTCAATCTCGCTTAAGATATCCTAGCAATGCCCAAACACCTTTCTGTTGTATGAAAGGAGGGTGAGGCAATCGTGGCTAACAAACCAATACTTACACGGCCTGACAAATGCGCGTCAATGTTTTTGGCAATATTCATCTATGAATATTTAGAATTAAAACTGAAAAGTTACATACTTTTGATTTTATTTATTATGTTACGTACCCCGTAACTGGGTTGCCAAACCAGCAGAAATGGATCACTCAGTTGGAGTCTGGATTACTAGAACTAAGAAAGTTTTATTAAAGAAATAAGCAACACAGTATTCTAATCAAAAGGATAATAAATGCAACAGTTCAGCAATGATAAACACACATGTACACAGAATTAGGATAACAGGATCAATCAAGTTCTATCGTCCTCTAGGGGTAAATGACCAGTTTCAAAGTGACGCAAAGTTCAGCTCAATTGAATTCAGTTCACTTCGCAGTAATCACTGCCGTGGGAGATGGACAGTGGGGGGCAGGAGAGAGAGAGCAAAACGATTGAATATTCAAACGGCTTCCACACAGACCTTCGATATTCTTCGCAGTCAGCTTTCGGGCGAGCCCTTTGTGATGTCTTCTGAGGTCACCGACAGTGACCCCTCCGTTTCCAGATACGATCGTTTCTCTGCGGTGAACCTGGCACCCAGGCAAGGGCAGACACACACCAGGTTCCCGCTGATCGTGCCTTTCCACCCTGTGCGTCTATGGCTTGGTCCCGCGCCCACCGACAAAACTTCCCACCGACTTGTGGGAGACGCACCGCTTCCAGCGTCTCGTTACCTCGGGGTGTCGTGTGTGTCCTGCCTTAGCGAACCTGTCCCTTTTTATCCCCCTGCTGGGGTATCGCCTGTCCATCACTTCAAACAGTTCAGGGTTCAAAGGGGGAGCCGATCTTGACAGCTCTCCTTCCGTTAAACTCTCCCGTCCCTTCATTAACATCTCCAAATGCTGCTCCATTGTTTTTCCTTATCTCTCTCTCTCCTGAAGACAGGTGGCAGACCAACTGCTGATCCCACTGGTGCCAGCACAGGACAGCTAACATCTTAATCTATGTGTATTCTCGTCACAATTAGTTGAAGGGTATAATAAAATAGAAGACAATAAGAAAAGATTTCATGTTTCGTAAACTCTTTAGCTGTGCACAATTCCATCTGTGCAGCAACAAATGTTACGTGCGCGGAAATATTTCAGTTTTTGTGCGGCCGCGCACTGGCTCAGCTTAGATCTCTTTCTAGATTACCCCTCCCTCATGAAACGGATGTGTCCACTGACTTGTCAGCAGCAATCTGTTGTTGGAATTCGGCAATAATTAGGCCCAGATCTCATCCTTGCTCATACCTACGATGGGGAAGGAGGTGTCTAAATGGAAAATACACTCCATAAATCTATATACCAGCTCGTTAATGCGAGTCAGTTAAATCTGCGGAAGCAACTCACTGCATAAAAACATGGTCATGAAGTTCAGTTGTTGTTCCGATCAAACATCAGAATAGGAAATAAATAGCATTTAAGTGACTTTGACAGTGGAATGCTTGTTGGTGCCTGACGGGGTAGTTAGAGTATCACAGAAAACTGCTGATCTCCTTTGATATTCATGTAGAAGCGGCTTGTTTTACAGAGAATGGAGAAATAAACAAGCAAACAACCAAACAAAAAATACAGTGAAAGGCAGTTCTGTGGGTAAAAATTCCTTGTTAACGACACAGGTCAAGGAGGTTGGCCAGCCTGATTCAATCTGACAGGAAGGCGACAGTTACTCAGATAACAATGCATTTCAATAGTAGTGTGCAAAAGAGCTCACTAAACGTGTAGCATGCAGAATATTGAAGAGGACGGGCAAAAGCAGCAGAAACCGCAAACATGCACTCAGTGCCCACGTTAGTAGGAACAGGAGGGACTGTACATTATAAAGTGTCCACTGTGTGTAAATTTCGATATTTTTATCAAAAGCCAATTACATTTATTTCAGGAAGTTTTATTTTAAATATCCCGGCCAGATACACTCCGTCCTTTTTTAAAACGACACACGCCAGATTAAAAATAACATATTCAGCATATCCATAAAGCCCTGCAATTTTAGATGCAATATTGAACTGATAGAAACACGAGAAACACTGCCCTGACAAGTGGGCGTATTGAAACAGCATAACGTTGCCCACCCAGCACATTCTCTATCCATAGCTGGTGCTGAACCGCTCAGCGAATCGATGCATCTGAATTTTATGATCCCGAACAGTAAGGGAGCTCACCCTGAGCAATGTTCAGTTGGTAACGCGATCATAAAGCTAAACATCACTCTATTCAGCACGTAACCCCACAAAATATTCCGCAACGCTTGCATTAGGCCGCACTAAAACTCAAGTTTGTTTGAGTAAATATTTCTAACACGTAGTTCGAGCCAGAATTACTACTTCAGTGCACAATGCAATGACTATCTTCCTCTCGAAAATTCTCCCTGCTCCAGAGAAGAATCACAACCCGCATCCTGGTTCGGTTCGGTTGGTTTCGTCCCTTTAATTTTTTGTTTACCATGTGACCAATTCATTGTCAGATTATAAACTCCAGCGTCAGCTCGGGGTAAAGTTCACTATTGCTTTATTGCATAGAGATAGCAGAATAAATATCTCTGTGAACTGTGGTCGAAAATGCATTTGGAATAATCTTTTATTTTAATTGCTGGACATTCCCTTTCTGCAGGTGTAACTGTGCCCCAGATATCTGGAGTCGGTCTGATCTCAGGGTCAGTCCGATAATAAAGCCATCTTCGATAGTTGTCTCCAGTTGGACAATTAGAGTAATTATCGAGGTCGCAACTCTACCGTGATTACCATCTCCCAGATATACCTATCAGTCAAAATCGACAGCAAGGTAACAGCGCCATTATCCTTGAATTTATTGCTCACTTACTGGAAGCAAGCTACCATATCACAGCACAATCATATGAAATCCTCACCGAATTCACTGGTGAATTTGCCTGACATCGTATTTATTTTTCAAGTCTATTAACTGCTCCTCGTCAAAAAAGAGACAGAAAAAAACTCTAAACATTAAAATCACTGGGTCTCTAATTTGTCAGAGTGTGCCGCTGGCATTCTGAATTAATGACAGGACATTCGCCCCCTTAATCCTATTCCGATATTCTTCATGATCCCAGCTGAGCCGTGCTCTCAGCAACGTAATACTGCGACCGCCTGCAACATCTCTCTTGATTTTCAGGAATTTATGCTCTGTGCAACTTGGCACATTGAAAATAAAAATCTCTGCTTCTCTTTTCCTTTAAGGTAGAAAGTTCCAAACGTACACCTGCCCCGCGCCATATAAACATTTTATCTGTACGCATCTGTTTCAGCGGTCCCTAAGACAGCAAACATATTCTCCACATTCTTGCCAAGACTCAGCGTGATGTTAACTGCTCCTAGCAAGCATCCAACTCATTTATCTAAACACCAGCTGCTAAAGACGCCACTTATTCATCTAAATAGCTTCCTGTCATTATTTAATGCCAGAGAACACAACCAAACTCTTCAATTCAGTCAGTAACAGTAATTGACCTCGAACACGTCTAAGTCAACGAAAAATATCTATAGCTGGCACATGCACCCACTCTTTGCTGAAAGAAATATATATACAGAGGCAAAATAAAAAGGCACATCCGGAAAGCTGAGCAATTTAAAAAATAGTATTGACCTCGGACAAACACTAAAAATACCACCGTGAGAAGTGGGCTCATTGAAACCCCATAATATTTCCCCGTACAGTCTCTGTCCTTACCTGGTGCTGGACACCCGAGTCTGTTTACAACGAATCGGAGCATTTAAATTTTAATGGCCCTAACATATGTGAACACACTCTGAGCAATGTTCAGCTGATAACGCGCTCATAAATCTGAACGTCACCTGATTCAGCACTTTACGCTGGCATTCCCTTACTCCAGGTTTAACTGCGTGCCGATTGACTGGACCTGCACGGATTTCTAAGTCAGCCCGTTTATAAAGCCATCTTTAGCACTTGTCGCTGGTGGGCCATTAGAGAAATGGGCCAACTGGGGAGAAAAAATGCCGGGATTACCACCTCGCTAAGGTAGCCACCGGTTAAAGTCGACAGCAAGATAAGAACGTCATTCTCCTTCAGTTTACTGCTCACTTACTGGAAACAAGATACCACGTCACAGCAGCAATCATGTGAAATTGGGACTTTTTCCCTCTAGTGAATTTCCCTGCATTTATTTTACACAAATATCTAGCGTTCTTCGTCGGAGATCGATGGAAAAAGTCCGGACATTAAATAAATGTTCTTTGTGTCTCTTATTTGTCAGGGTGTTCTCCAGGCATGTTGAATTAGTAACAGAACATTCGGCCACTCAGCGCGGTTGCACCGTTCCACGTGATCACAGCTGGACTGTGATCTCAGCGGCCCAATTCTGCGACCGCCTGCATCACTACACTCCCTTGCCTGTCAATAAGCTGTGCTCTGCGGAATTAAACACAGCGAAATAAACTCTGCTTCTCTTTTCCAATGAGGAAAAGAATTCCAGTTCGTTGATGTGGCAGCAGTTCTATGTGCAAAAACATGCAGACATGGTCAAAAAGTTAAATTGTTGTTCAGTCCACGCATCAGATGCGGTAGAAATGTGATGTACGTCACTTTGACACTGGAGTGAGTGGTGGTGCCTAACAGGGTTGGTTTGAGTAATTCTGGAACTGCTCATCTCCAGGGATGTTCAAGTAAAAGTAAAAAAAGCAGGCAGAATCCAATGAACAGCAGTTCTGTAGATGAAACGCCTTGATAATGAGAGAGATGAAAGAGAAATGTCAGACCGATCATTCAGACAGGACGGCGACAGTAACTCAAATGACCACGCCTAACTAAGGGAGGGCACATAATAGAGCAAACATTAGCGGGGTTTTGGAGAACTGAGAAGCTTTTAAAAACCAGCAGAAGGCAACTAATAGTAATTAAGAAGGAAAAGATATAAGCTAGCCAATAATGTTGAAGGGGATTCCAAAAGTTCCTTCAGGTAATTAAAGTGTAAAAGAGAGGCGAGAGTGGATATGGGACCACTGGGAAACAATGCTGGAGAGGTAGTAATGGGGGACAATGGTGGACGAACACAATACGTATTTTGCACCAGTCTTCATCGGCAGTATGGTGGCAGTTTCAGGGGTCAGGGACCATGAGTGAGTGAAATTGCCATTACGAGAGAGAAGGTTCTTGGAACAGTATGTTCTGAAGGTACATAAGTCACCAGGACCAGCTGACGTACATGGCAGGGTTCTGACTGAGGTGACTGAAGTGATTCTGGAAGTATAATTAATGATCCTTTATGATTCTTGAATGGTTCCGGAAGACTAAAACATTGTAAATGTCACCCAACTCTTTATGAAGGGAGAGAGGCAGAAATAAAGAAACTAAAGACAGTCTGACCTCAGTCGTTGAGAGTATATTGGAGTTGAATATTGAGGATGAGGTCTCAGGATACTTGGAAGCACATCACGAAATAGGTCGCAATCACCATGGTTTCCTCACGAGCAAAATTCCCTGACAAACCTGTGGGAATTTTTTTTTAAGAAATAGCAAGCAGGATAGACAAAGGAGAATTGGTTGATACTGTGTACTTGAATTTGTAGAAGGATCTTGACAACGTACGACACATGAGGTTGCTTGACAAACTACGAGCCCATGGCATTACGGGGTGGAGGGGGGGGGGGGGTTTCCTGATGGGCTAAAGAAGTGGTTGATTGGCAGGAGGCAAAAATTTGGAATAAAAGGATGCCTTATGATTGGCTGCTGGTGACTAATGACGTTCAACAGCAGTCTGTGTTGGGATCGATTCTTTTTACGTTATATGTCTATGATTTGGATGATGGAATTGATTGTTTTTTTGCAAACTTTGCAGACAATACAAAGATAGGTGGAGGTGCAGGTAGCTTTGAGGAAGTGGAGAGGCTACAGAAGGACTCAGGCAGATTAGAAGAACGGGCAGTGTAATAACAGAAGGAATATAGCTTCGGAAAGTGGATAGTCATGCACTTTGGTAGAATAAAAGAAACGGCAGACTGTTTTTCAAAATAGGGAGAGAATACAAAAAAGTGAGGCGCAAAGGGACTTTGAAGTCCTTGTGCATGACTCCCGAAAGAGTAATGCACTGGTTGAGTCTGTGGTGAGGAGGGCAAATGCGATGTTAGCATTCATTTCAAGAAGATTAGAATATAAAAGCAGAGATTTCAAAGCACCGGTAAAGCCTCGCTTTGAATATTGTAAGCACTTTAGGGCCCTTTATATCAGAACAATGTACATATAGTTTGAGTTTTTTGATATTAATCAACCGAAACAGACTTGTTCATGTCAAAGTGAAAACAGATCATGACAAAGTGATCTAAATTAATTAGAAATATAAAACACAAAATAATTGATTGCAAATGCATTCACCCCGTTCAAGCCAGCCTTTGGCAGCAATTACAGCCTTGAGTCTCTGTACAGAAGCGTGAAAAAGTTTGGGCACTCCTGGTCAAAATTTCTGTTACTGTGAATAGTTAAGTGAGTAGAAGATGATCTGATCTCCCAAAGGCATAAAGTTAAAGATGAAACATTCTTTTAAACATTTTAAGCAAGATTAGTATATTATTTTTGTTTTGTACAATTTTAGAGCGAAAAAAGGAAAGGAGCACCATGCAAAAGTTTGTGTACCCCAAGAGTTATCTCAGATTACTTTTACCAAGGACTCAGACCGTAATTAGTTTGTTAGGTCCATGGCCTATTCACAATCATCGTTAGCAAAGGCCAGGTGATGCAAATTTCAAAGCTTTATAAATACCCTGACTCCTCAAACCTTGTCCCAACAATCAGCAGCCATGGGCTCCAGTAAGCTGCTGCCTAGCACTCTGAAAATTAAAATAAATGATGCTCACAAAGCAGGAGAAGGCTACAAGAAGACAGCAAAGTGTTTTCAGGTAGCCATTTCATCAGTTCGTAATGTAATTAAGAAATGGCAGTTAACAGGAACGGTGGAGGTCAAGTTGAGGTCTGGAAGACCAAGAAAACTTTCCGAGAGAACTGCTCGTAGAATTGCTAGAAAGGCAAATCAAAACCCCCGTTTGATTGCAAAAGACCTTCAGGAAGATTTAGCAGACTCTGGAGTGGTGGGGTACTGTTCTACTGTGCAGCGACACCTGCACAAATATGACCTTCATGGAAGAGTCATCACAAGAAAATATCCCCTGCGTCCTCACCACAAAATTCAGTGTCAGAAGTTTGCAAACGAACATCCAAACAAGCCTGATGCATTTTGGAAACAAGTCCTGTGGACTGATGAAGTTAAAAAAAAGAACTTTTTGGCCGCAATGAGCAAAGGTATGTTTGGAGGGAAAAAGGGTGCAGAATTTAATGAAAAGAACACCTCTCCAACTGTTAAGCACGGGGGTGGATGGATCATGCTTTGGGCTTGTGTTGCAGCCAGTGGCACGGGGAATATTTCACTGGTAGAGGGAAGAGTGAATTCAATTAAATACCAGCAAATTCTGGAAGCAAACATCACACCGCCTGTAAAAAAAAGCTGACAATGAAAATAGGATGGCTTCTACAACAACACAATGATCCTAACACACCTCAACTTCCACAATGGACTACCTCAAGAGGCGCAAGCTGAAGATTTTGCCATGGCCCTCACAGTCCCCCGACATAAACATCATCGAAAACCTGTGGATAGACCTCAAAAGAGACGTGCATGCAAGACAGCCCAAGAATCTCACAGAACTAGAAGTCCTTTGCAAGGAAGAATGGGCGAAAATCGCCCAAACAAGAATTGAATAACTCTTAACCGGCTACAAAAAGCGGTTATAAGCTGTGATACTTGCCAAAGGGGGTGTTACTAAGTACAGACCATGCAGGGTGCCCAAACGTTTGCTTCGGGTCCTTTTCCTTTTTTGTTATTTTGAAACTGTAAAAGATGGAAATAAAAAAGTAATCTTGCTTAAAATATTAAAGAAATGTATCATCTTTAACTTTATGCCTTTTGGAAATCGGGTAATCTTTTAGTCGGTTAGCTATTCACAGTGACAGAAACTTTGACCGGGGTGCCGAAACTTTTGCATGCCACTGTAGCTGTGGGTACGTCTTCTCCCAAGTTACAGTTCTCTTGAAGACTGCATCAGGTTGTTCTCCAGGATTTCCTGGAATTTTGCTGTATTCGCTTTACCCGCTACCTTTACGAGCCTTCCAGAGCCTACTGCAGTAAAGCATCGCAACTGCATGATGCAGCCAGCACCATGCATTTTGGTAGGAATGGTGAGCTATTGATGATTTGTGTTCCTCGTCTTACGCCAAACATAGCGTTTAGCCTGATGGCCTTAATGCTCAATTTTGGTTACATCAGACCATAGATCCTTCTCCAGCTGACCTTAACGTCCTCCATCTGCCTTCTGGCAAACTCTAGCCGAGATTTCATGTGAGATATTTTCAACAGTCGCTTTCTCCTTACCACTCTCCCATAAAGCTGCGACTGGTGAAGCACCTGGACAACAGCTATTGTATGCACAGTCTCCCCCATCTCAGCCACTGAAGGTTGTAACTCCTCCAGAGTTGTCATGGGTCTCTTGGTGGCCTCCCTCACTAATTCCCTTCTTATTAGGATGGCCTGCTCTCGGCAGATTTACAGCTGTACCATATTCTTTCCATTTCTTGATTATTGACTGAACTGTACTCCAAGGGATACTCAGTGACATGGAAATTCTCTTGTATCCATCTCCTGATTTGTGTTTTTCAGTAATCTTTTCTCGGAGTTGCCTCGACTGTTCTTTTGTCTTCATGATGTACCTTTTTCTTTGCCGGGATATGACGCACCAGCAGTTGGACCTTCCATATCTAGGTGTATTTTTACTACAATCATTTGAAACACCTTGACTAATTATGTGACTTGTCAAACGAATTGGCTGTACTATTGATGATTTAGTGTTTCATGTTAAAGTGGTGTGATGGATAGAGTAGCGGACCGGCAAACGAAACAGCGGGATATATGTTAGTTGCAGATATAGGCAGAGAAATAGTGGACGGGTTTAAGCAGACCAAATATGGGTTTTTGGGAGATTAAATGTAAAGGAACAGTATACGGGTAATCTCGAGACACTTAACAATGATCATGAGGACACGGATCTTGTGATCCAAGTTCACACTGCTCTAGTAAATGACTACGCCTTTTGATGGGGTGGTACAGAGGACATGTGGGA
The DNA here is from genome assembly GCF_030028105.1 of Mobula birostris. Classification (NCBI taxonomy): domain Eukaryota; kingdom Metazoa; phylum Chordata; class Chondrichthyes; order Myliobatiformes; family Myliobatidae; genus Mobula; species Mobula birostris. Next base: position 92,759,133 of record NC_092382.1, read on the forward strand.
TGTTTGCCTTTATTGATCGCTGAATTGGCGATCCAAGAATGGAGAGTTGTGATGTACTTTTGTAAAATTTCAGTTCGGTATATTGCATTAGGTCTGGTTGGTGCATTTCAATAAGGATTTTAGAGGCTCTGGTAACAGCGCAGATGATGCTTTTCAGATAATGCCTGAATTAGAGGGCTTGCACTATCGGATTGTTCCGTGTTCAGTATCTAATGTAACTCAGGAGGGCATTAATTGGCGTAAGGAACATTACGGCTCCTGTATAAAGTCTCATTGAAACAGCGCATCTGGCGAGAGACTCCTGGACAGGACGAGGGAACCCCAGCACCGGGCTGGGCGAGGTACCCCTGGGCTGGGCGAGGCACATGGACAGGACGAGAACACGAAGCCTTGACTTGGTCGGGGGAGACCAGGAACGCAGAGCCTTGGTCGAGGGAGAACAGGAACGCAGAGCCTTGGTCTTGAGAACGGGAGCACGAAACCTTGGACTTGAGAGACAGGAAAATGGAACACGGAGCCAGGACATCTCCTTGGGAACAGAACGTAGGGCCGTGACTCATACACAGAAAACTGAGAGACATCTCTCAACTCAAGATAGCGGCAAACAGCCGGACCTACCCAGAGGTGGCGAGGGCACAAAAAGACAATTCCCAGCACAAGGTAGCGACAAACGGTCGGACCTACATAGCGAAGGCATGGACACAGAGACAGTTCTCAAAACTAGGTAGCGGCAAACGGCCGGACCCACCTAGCGAAGGCGTGGACACTGAGACGGTTCCTACCACTAGGTAGAGGCAACCGCCCGCGCCTACCTAGTGAGGGCGTGGACACAGAGACAGTTCAAAACTACGATAGACAGTTCCTTATCTTGCTTTGGCGGTTGAACCTGACAGCGGTGCAGGCAAAGGTTGCAGACGAGGGTTACAGGCGAGGCAAGGCTTCAGCCGAGGCTTCAGACGAGGCAAGGTGAGGTAAGGTTTCAGACGAGGTAAGTCGAGGCAAGGCTTCAGACACTGGTTGCCGGGCAAGGCTTCAGGAGGAAGGGGCAGAGAAGGGATTCGGACAGGGGGCTTGGACAGGAACAATCCAGCAACTGAAGCCGAACCAAGGAGCTATTTATGTAGCCAGCCCAAAATGTGAATCAGCTGCCTCAATTAGAACACCCAACAGAAAAAGGGAAAACCAGAAAACCTGGAATAAGGAAAGATGGACCTGACAGCGAACCGGAATCCGGACTTCACGGACCGGACCATAACATTCACGAACAGCATGCGTTGTTCAGTCCTTGAACTGAGTCCATAGAGTGTGGAATCAGTTGGAGTTCAAGTGAGTGAGGGCATCCACGCCCGTTCAGGAGCCTGATGGTTAATGGGTAATAACGGTTCCCGACAAAAAACACACACAAAATGTTGGAGGAACTCAGCAGGCTAGTAGCATCTATGGAAAATAGTAAACAGTCGACGTTTCCGATCAGGACCCTTCATCAGTCCTGATGAAGTGTCTCGGACCAAAACATCAACAGTTTACTATTTTCCGTAGATGCTGCCTTGCCTGATGAGTTTCTCCGGCATTTCGGTTGTTTTGCTTGGATATCCGGCATCTGGAACAGGTGGCGGGAGGCGGCAGGAACAGTTTGATCCTGGCGAAGAGGCAGGTGTAATAGTGGATGAAACGGACGCATGTGTGGAGAGGTTGGCTGTTTCGTCCCATTGCTTCTGGGGTGAGGGCCTCGTGGGCGAGTGGAACAGGGCACCTGTCATTTTTGAGGAATGATAGAAACGTATTTGTGCCTGGGTGAGACCTAGAGGGGTCACAGTTCAACCTGTAACAGAGGTTATCAATGTTCGGACACTGAGTGGGGTGGAAAGACCCAGGCCTATTGTGGTTTAGCTCCAACAGGAGGGACGGAAGAAATGATCTTGGGAATCCCCTACAGGGCAGTGGGTATCTATCAGCAGATTTTTCCTGGTTATATTATAGCAGAGTGCCGGCTAGCCCCAGTACAAAACCTATCACACGTTTTCACCCTCGCACTCTCCTCTTCACAGACCTCACAGCAGATGCGGCTAGAAAATCCAAGGATAATACTTATATTTTCATTAATAGCATCGAACCGGACCCGGACCATCGCCCTCCATAGTTCTACGCTCCCTCCCCGCAACCGCCCACCCATGTGCATTTCCAAATTTCTCTGAAATGGAACACACAGCCATCACTTCCGATGGCAGCTCGTTCCCTACTTTCACCACCGCCTGAGCTCGGGTTCTCTTTACAGGTGTCGCCTTTCGCCTTTAACCCATGACCTCCAGCTGTAGCCTTACCCAGCCTCGGTGGAAAACTAAGCATGTTCTGAATACCTATCAAATTTCTCTTCGTTCTCCTGCAAACCAAAGAAAAGTCTCTTAGCTATCCTACCTTTCCTTATAAGTCAGGTTCTCAAATTCTGGCAACATTCCTGTGATATATCTCTGTACGCTTTTAAGCTTACTGATGTCTTCACTGTTGGTAGGTGACAGAAACTGCACAATACTCCAAACATGGCCTCCCCAAAGTCTTAAACATCTTCAACATCCTATCCCAGCCCTTGTACTCAATACTCTAACTTAGAAACTCCGCTGGTTCATGACAGCGACGCCTCTCTTCCTGATAGATTGAATGTCTTCTACGCACTGTTTGATGCACTGAACGACGGGCCGGCCAAGGAGATCAGATCAGCCATTGCAACATTGTGTGGCTGTCAACATACCTGGTCGGGTAAGAGACTCTTCTACCCAGATAGCAGATGTTCCCATGGACATCGTCATCAACCTCACTTCTTTAATATATATTATTTCTGATTTTGCACAGGATTAATCCATTCAATATACGTATACTGCAATTGATTGATTGATTGATGTTTTTATTTATTTATTATTATTACTTTGTTCCCCCCCCCCACCCCACTCCTCTGTATTATGTATTGCACTGAACTGCTGCTGCTTAGTTAACAAATTTGACGACACATGCCGGTGATAATAAACCTTATACTGATTCTTTCTGAATCAGCCCTCTAACTTTGCAGCCTTGAAGGCTGTTAAGATCATCCCGGTGCCCAAGAGGCCAATAGTAAACTGTCTTAACCACTACCGTCCAGTGGGACTGGCCTCAGTAATAATGAGGTTTGAGGTGTTTGGATTCCTCCGCCAGAATACTGTTCACCAAGTTCGGTTCGGCGTTCAATGCGATCGTTTTTAGAAGTGAGTGGGGGGCCTGTGCTTGCTGGGTCTAAGCACCTATTTCTCCAACTACAACTTGGACGTCTTGCTGGATAGGCCTCAGACTGCCCGAGTTGGCAGCAAGATCGCTCACTCCATCATGCTGAGCACCGGCGCCCCCACCCCGCCCCTCCCACCAGAGCTGCGAGCTCATTTTGCTATTGTTCACCTTGCTGCCGTGCAACAGTGCTGATAGATCGAGAGACAACCACGTCATTACGCTCCTTGATGACACAACAGTGGCTGGCCTCATGAGCAACAATGAAGAGACAGCGTACAGAGAGATGATAGAGTGGCTTTTCCGCGGGTGTGAACACACCACCTTGAGAAGAGATGATTGTGGACGTCAGAAGGGGCAGGCCAACCACATTATTGAACACCAGCTTCGCCTCCGCGCAGAGCGTCAGTAGCACCAAGTTTCTTGGTGTGCTTTATCCCAGTGGGTCACTCAACGCAACTTCTTTAGTCAAGAAAACTCAGTGGTACCTCCACGTCCTCAGGTGACTGAAACCAGCGAGATTTCCTGCCCTTATTCTAACCACGTTCTACCAGAGCTCCTTCGAGAGTCTTCTGATTGTAGACTACAGGAGAGGGAAACCACAGGTCCGTGAGACAGCAATCACCGGAAAATCAGAGGTGGAGAGGGTCAGTAACTTTAAATTCAAGGGTGTTACCATCTCGGAGGGCCTGTCCTGGACCCATCATATAAATATTATTGCGAGGAAAGCACGACAGCGCTTCTACTTCCTCAGGAGTTTGTGGAGATTCGGCATGTCATGAAAAGCCTTTCCAAACTTCTATAGATGTGAGTTGGCCATGTATTATGACTATAACTCTATTATGGCCATGTATGGGAGCACCAACGCTTTTAAGTGGGAGATTCTACAAAAGGCAGTGTATTTCTACCAGTTAATCATAGGTAAAACCCTCACAACCATTGAGTAAATGGACATGAAACTCTGCCGTGGAAAATCAGCATCCATCATCAGAGATCCTCACCACCCAGGCCGTGTTCTTTTCTTGCTGCTGCCATCAGGTCGAAGGTACAGGTGCGTCAGGGCTCGCACCACCAGATTCAAGAACAGTTACTATCACTCAGCCATCAGGCTCTTGAACAAAAGGGGATAGTTGCAGTCACTCTATTTCTAGTGTTCCCACAACCGATGGTATCACTTTGAGAACTTTTTAATTTGGTACTTTAATACTCTTTATTTATTGCTGGGCTAAACGTCTTGCTTACTTAAGGAAGGTGAAGTGGCTCCACAGCCTCTCCTTTCCAGGTGTAGTGATCTCCGTACGACCACGGTTTAGCTTGCCGTGCAGGAGGTCACCTGCATATGGCCTCTCCGACATGACTATGGCTATAGCAAAGCCTTCTCGTGGCGTCCCTGTTCTTACTGAGTTTGCTATGTCCTGGCGCGACCGAGCTGCCTGCGGTATAGCCTGGGCTAATGAATCCTGTTTGGCAGCCAGACCAGGAGAAGGACACTTCCGTTTCCAAACCGGGGTACATGGGACTCGTTACCCCTGCGATGCAATCTGTCTCAGAGAAAACAGATATTCAACCGACAGCAGCTTACTGTGCCATTGTGGAACGTCCCGCCGCTCAAAAGAGTGGAATCGGTCCGTACGCACCGATCCTTACTATAAACACCCTGCTGCGCAGGCGGGAAGAACCAGCGCGACGTCACTCCTGTCTTGAAATTTGTTAACAGCCGCAGCAGTTCAATGCAATGTATACTATAGAAAAAAAGGAAGAAAATAATAAACAAATAGATAAATTACTGTATACGTATATTGAATAGAATAAAAAATCGTGCAAAAACAGAAAAATATATATATATTTAAAAAGTGACGTGGTGTTCATGGGTTCAATATCCATTTATGAATTGGATGGCAGAGTGGAAGAAGCTGTTCCTGAATCGCTGAGTGTGTGCCTTCAGGCTTCTGTACCTCCTACCTGATGGTCAGAGTGAGAAAAGGGCATGCCCCGGGTGCTGACGGTCCTTAATAATGAACGCAGCCTTTCGGAGACACCGCTCTTGAAGATGTCCGGGGTACTTTGTAGGTTAGTACCCAAGATGGAGCCGACTAAATTTACAACCATCTGCAGCTTCTTTCGGTCCTGTGCATTAGAACCATACCAGACAGTGATGAAGCCTGTCAGAATACACTACACGGTACATCTATAGAAGTTTCTGAGTACCGCTGCACTCTGGCAGAAAACTATGAACTAGGGACAGCAAGGCTGCCCAGACTCTCATTGTTACCTAAATGACCTCATTATTACTGGTAAGGATGACAAAGTGCATCTCAAGACAGATTTATAAAGTTTAGAAGAGCACGGTATCGTAAGTGTGAATTCTGTAAAGCAAGCATCACTTACTCTGGTCTCAGGATTGACGCACAAGGATTTACACAAGTGTTTTGAGAAAATTCAAGCAGTGGTCGATGCCAGGGCCAAAAGGACGTGTCACAGTTGCGGCCTTTTTTTAAAAGTATTTGTCAACGACTATAACAGCCGGCTGCCAAACCTAGCTACCGTGCTTCACGCCTTGAACTCATGACTACAGATCGGGAAGAAATTACACTGGACAAAGCAGTGTGTGGTAGCTTTCAAAGAAGTGAAGGACATGGTGACGTCAGACCCGCACTGACTCATTGTGATCCTTGCCGTCCAGTGAAGCTAGCCTGTGACGCCCCGCTTTAAACATTGGTACAATGATGTCACGTGTTATGAGCATGCAAGTGAACGCCCCATAGCTTTTGCAACACGTTCCCTTACCGCTGCAGAGAAAAATATCGCGAAGATTGACAGAGTGGCCTTGAGTATGGTTTGGGGTATTTTACCCAGCACTTGTATGGGAGAGAATTTCCCAGAGTTATTGCTCGCCAACCACGAGTGTCCAGTTTTAATCCACGATCAGCAGCACCGCCAATGCAGAGACAGGCACTGGTTCTCGGAGGACACAATGACAAGATTAAATTTAACAGAGCGACCAATATTGGAAACGTTGTTATGTTTTCCCGTTTGCCCTTGGAAAATGAAATACTGGGAAAAAAAGTTATAAAAATAAACGACACTCCTCTTCACGTATTTTTCCTAAGGCAAATCGAAACCGTTCCAATGATGTCAGAAATTATCCAAAGGGAAAGCAGAAAAGACCCCATACCTCCTCGGGTCTACATGGCCAACCAAAATGCCTGGAACGTACTGCATAAACTACTGTTCCTCCAATTTACCAGCGTCGAGATGAACTTGTCCTTGACGGGGGTTGCCCTATATGAGGGGATTGCGAGTTGTTGGGCCATCCAAGATGAGGTAACGTGTTGGAAGCGCTAAGAGAAGGCCATCTAAGCGTGTTTAAAATGAGGGTGTTGGCCCGAAGCTTTGCCCGGTGGCCTGGGATAGTTCAGCAGATTGAGCAGCTTGCCATGGGCCGTGCAACATGCCAACATGTTCAAAAGATGTTAAGAAGTAGCGCCTCTCCATCCCTGGGAATGGTCTGCATTGCCCTGGCAGAGGATCTATGTGGATTTTGCCTGTTCGTGCGTGCGCACGAATGTCATGGTGGTAGTGGATGCAGCTAGAAAGTGTTCCCAATAACACCCACTACAGCCCCGCAGACTGTTGATGGGTTGAGAAGCCTCTTCGCAAGGACGGGTGATGGTCAGTGATAATAGACCTAAGGGAATAAATGGCTTAGAGGGTAGGTTTGTTCAGCGTCTAACGACCACACTGCAAGCAACGTCGGCACAACATGCTACGTTAACACCAAAACAGAAGCTAGTCGATGTCCTCCTTGCATATCATAATGCAACACATTTCACAATTAGCAACTCACCGGCCGTGGGTCATACCTTTCGCTCACGCTTGGATCTGCTCAAACCCAATCTCAGAAAGTGTTTGCAGGAAAAGGGATTGAGCAGATTGAGGAAGTATGAAGACCCGGATTGAGCAGATTGAAAGAGTATGAGGACCTGCCGAAGGGTCTTGGCAAGAAACGACGACTGTTTACTCTTTTCCTAGCTGCTGCCTGGCCAGATGAGTTCCACCAGCATTCTATGCGTGTTGCACGGATTTCCAGCATCTGCAGATTTTCTCTCGTCTGAGAACCTGAGTATTTTGTCTACTTGAATAAGCTACTTTGATGTGTGTAAGCTAAAATTATACTGGATTGATTAACGTCCAGCTGCTTTCTTATTCGCTCAGTTAGATTTCAGAAAACTGATATTATAGGAATTTATTTCCTGGTAAATTATAAAAATTACAACGATTCATGGACTGGGCAATCGCGATATCCCGATAACTAAAATCTCTTGGCAATTTCTAAAAGATTCGATTGTGTGGTTTAATGGGTAAGGCGTCTGACTTCGGTTCTTCACCTGAAGTCATCAGAAGTTTGCAAGTTCGAGTCCTGTTACGTTCGTATTGCTAACCTTAATGTATTGGATCCAGACATCCATTTTGAAGACGCAACATTTTATTTAATATATCTTGTCTGTAATGGTTTTATGTAACTATGTTCACAAAAAACGCGATTAAAATCCTCATCTGCCAACAGGAGCTGCTGCTAGGAAGGCGAAGAGTGCTTCACATTCCGTAGATCGGGCTCAGTTAGGATACACCGCAAGTGAACTGGGTAACCATTGGGACAGCACATCAAACACGTTTCCCTTGCGTCAGATACGCACACGGGGAAGGTCCTGATTGTGACGCGAAGGACTATCATCAGAATTCGGACGGGTGGCTACGTTTGAAGGAAGAATGAAAAACGACTATAGACTGATAGGAATTGGTACAGGTACGTCAGGTTTCAGTCCAAGGTGTGAGGCCGCAGTGCTGTTGTCCTGTAACTTGCCCAGTCCCATTGTTAAACTGTGAGAAGTATAAGTTATTTGAGCGTATTTCACAAAACAGTAATGCATCCAATGATTACACCTGATGCGGGGACTATTTACGTAAAATACAGTAGTTAGCACGCAGGAACTTTCAAATCATCTCGTCTTCTCTGACCGCAATCCAAAATTAGACTAATTCTATCTGGTCGCGCCTACTCCATTTGCTTCTATTCTCGTCTTCCCTGTCAAAACAAGCAACAACATCTCCTCCTGAAAAAAAAGTTTAGTTTCTCCGACCCCCATGCCCGGAAACTTGAAAGCACTTTAATCGTTTCATTAGCTGCAGTAATAAAGTTAACCACAAATTTACCCATCATGGCCAGGATAGTTTAGTAGTCTAAGGTTGTGTTTAGAGGTGGTTTCCAGTTCCACTTCTGAGAGTTCGGCAATCTTCCTCCCGTTCGTTTCCGTGTTTTCTTTACTTTATCCCGGTTTTGCTGAATTACAGTTTCCATCATTGAACGTGTATCTCCATCCTGTTGTTTTTCGCGATCTTCTCATTTTCCCCTCGACTGACAGCAAGATATGTAAGCATCATCCATTCCACTATCTCTCTTTCTATCCACCAGCTCCTTTCCGGTTGTTTCCCAGATATTTGTTGATGGAAACGGCTATAGAAATCACTCTGGGCGTGGGGGTGGGCGACGTGGACAATGTGCTATGCAGTTGGGAATGAAAATTTGGGAGAGTTGCGACATAGATACTAAAAAGAGATAAATACAAAGAGTGAAGTCGGAAAGTGACGAGACATGAGCTGGAAGGTCACGTGATGGAGCCAAGATTCAGTGAGAGGACAATCGAAGTAACAGAGCAGAATATGAGCTGGACTTGTGCAAATTTGTCCTGGTCTCAGCCCTTATTGTATGCTATTTATCAAAACCCTCCGCCATTGATAGCACAAATACACACAACACACATCAAAGTTGCTGGTGAACGCAGCAGGCCAGGCAGCATCTCTAGGAAGAGGTGCAGTCGACATTTCAGGCCGAGACCCTTCGTCAGGACTAACTGAAGGAAGAGTGAGTAAGAGATTTGAAAGTGGGAGGGGGAGGGGGAGATCCAAAATGATAGGAGAAGACAGGAGGGGGAGGGATAGAGCCAAGAGCTGGATAGGTGATTAGCAAAAGGGATACGAGAGGATCATGGGACAGGAGGTCCGGGAAGAAAGTCAAGGAGGGGAGGAGGGGAACCAGAGGGTGGGCAAGGGGCATATTCAGAGGGACAGAGGGAGAAAAAGGAGAGTGAGAGAAAGAATGTATGTATAAAAGTAAGTAACAGATGCGGTACGAGGGGGAGGTGGGGCATTAGCGGAAGTTAGAGAAGTCGATGTTCATGCCATCAGGTTGGAGGCTACCCAGACGGAATATAAGGTGTTGTTCCTCCAACCTGAGTGTGGCTTCATCTTTACAGTAGAGGAGGCCGTGGATAGACATGTCAGAATGGGAATGGGATGTGGAATTAAAATGTGTGGCCACTGGGAGATCCTGCTTTCTCTGGCGGACAGAGCGTAGGTGTTCAGCAAAGCGGTCTTTGTCTGTGTCGGATCTCGCCAATATATAGAAGGCCACAGCGGGAGCACCGGACGCAGTATATCACCCCAGCCGACTCACAGGTGAAGTGTCGCCTCACCTGGAAGGACTGCTTGGGGCCCTGAATGGTGGTAAGGGAGGAAGTGTAAGGGCATGTGTAGCACTTGTTCCGCTTACATGGATAAGTGCCAGGAGGGAGATCAGTGGGGAGGGATGGGGGGGACGAATGGACAAGGGAGTCGCGTAGGGAGCGATCCCTGTGGAAAGCGGGGGGGGGGGGGGAAGATGTGCTTAGTGGTGGGATCCCGTTGGAGGTGGCGGAAGTTACGGAGAATAATATGTTGGACCCGGAGGCTGGTGGGGTGGTAGGTGAGGATCAGGGGAACCCTATTCCTAGTGGGGTGGCGGAAGGATAGTGTGAGAGCAGATGTACATGAAATGGGGGAGATGCGTTTAACAGCAGAGTTGATAGTGGAGGTAGGGAAGCCCCTCTCTTTAAAAAAGGAGGACATCTCCCTCGTCCTAGAATGAAAAGCCTCATCCTGAGAGCGGAGGAATTGCGAGAAGGGGATGGCGTTTTTGCAAGAGACAGGGTGAGAACAGGAATAGTCCAGATATCTGTGAGAGTCAGTAGACTTATAGTAGACATCAGTGGATAAGCTGTCTCCAGAGACAGGGATAGAAAGATCTAGAAAGGGGAGAGAAGTGTCGGAAATGGACCAGGTAAACTTGAGGGCAGGGAGGCAAAGTTAATAAAGTCAACGAGCTCTGAATGCGTGCAGGAAGCAGCACCAATGCAGTCGTCGATGTAGCGAAGGAAAAGTGGGGGACAGATACCAGAATAGGCACGGAACATAGATTGTTCCACAAAACCAACAAAAAGGCAGGCATAGCTAGGACCCATACGGGTGCCCATAGCTACACCTTTAGTTTGGAGGAAGTGGGAGGAGCCAAAGGAGAAATTATTAAGAGTAAGGACTAATTCCGCTAGACGGAGCAGAGTGGTGGTAGAGGGGAACTGATTAGGTCTGGAATCCAAAAAGAAGCGTAGTGCTTTGAGACCTTCCTGATGGGGGATGGAAGTATATAGGGACTGGACATCCATGGTGAAAATAAAGCGCTGGGGGCCAGGGAACTTAAAATCATCGAAAAGTTTAAGAGCGTGAGAAGGGTCACGAACATAGGTAGGAAGGGATTGAACAAGGGGGGAATAAAACAGTGTCGAGGTATGCAGAAACGAGTTCGGTGGGGGAGGAGCAAGCTGAGACAATAGGTCGGCCAGGACAGGCAGGTTTGTGGATCTTGGGTAGGATGTAGAAACGGGAATTGCGAGGTGTGGGTACTATAAGGTTGGTAGCAGTGGATGGGAGATCCGCTGAGCGGATAAAGTCGGTGATGGTGTGGGAGGCAATGGCCTGGTGCTCCGTACTGGGGTCACGATCGAGGGGTAAATAAGAGTAGGTATCCACGAGTTGTCGCTGTGCCTTGGCAAGGTAGAGGTCAGTACGCCAGACTACAACAGCACTCCCCTTATCGGCGGGTTTAATAATAAGGTTAGGATTAGTGCAGAGAGAGTGGAGAGCAGAGCGTTCCGAAGGAGTGAGGTTGGAATGGGGACAAGGTGCGGTGAAGACGAAACGGTTGATGTCCCGTCGGCAGTTAGCGATAAAGAGATCCAGAGCAGGCAGAAGACCAGAGCGGGGTGTCCATGAAGAAGAGGAGGGTTGAAGACGGGAGAAGGGGTCATCGCTGGGGGTGGAAGAGTCCTTGGCGAAGAAGTAGGCCTGGAGACGGAGACGGCCGAAGAAGAGTTTCGCATCCTAGAGATGCTGCCTGGCCTGCTGCGTTCACCAGCAACTTTGATGTGTGTTGCTTGAATTTCCAGTATCTGCAGAATTCCTGTTGTTTGTATCTATACACACAGGTTGATTCATTAATTCATTCCAATTACCCAACTCCCACCAGCCACCGGGGCAGAGAATTCCTGAGATTTATATTCCTGTGCAATGGGAAGTTCCGATTTAAGTAAGTGTCCCTTGTTTGAAATTGTCCAATTGGCAAACGCATTCTAAAATAAGGAATCAGGGTCCTTTACTATTTTCTACCTTCTAATCTTAAAACGAATACGGGCCTGACATATTTCTAAAGAAAGACGTGACATAATGTCAGAGAATGTTGAATCTTTGTGGGTGGATTAAGGAACTGCAAGGGTTTAAAAAAACCTTATGGGAATCATATATAGGCCTCCGAACAGTAGCCAAGACGTGGGATTGAGATTCCATGTGTCGGTATCGCAATGGAATAAAGGGAATTGCAGAGGCGGTAGAGAGGAACTTGCCAGGGTGGATTGGAGGAGGATACTAGCGGCGATGAAACCCGATGGACTGAATGATCTAATTCTGCTCTTCTCTCCTATGATCTTATGGCATCGACCTCTCCTCTCAGCTATGAAAATTGCTTTGGTCTTCCAACTTTCAATGGCTTCAGAATTCAATCCACATATGTGGCTCGTTGGTCTAGTGGTATGATTCTCGCTTCGGGTGAAAAAAGAGCTGTATATGCGAGAGGTCTCGGGTTCAAATCCCGGACGAGCCCCGTTATTGGATATTATCATCGATTTGTTTCTCGATTTTTACATCGAAGCAGGGAGTCATTCGTTGTATCAAGAAAGAACAGAAAATGATTTGGAAGTAGATTTCAATGCAGATAAGTGTGAAGTTGCGCATGTCAAACCACCGGAGTAGTTATATATGAAAGGTAGAGCGCTAGGGAGTGCGATTCAACAGCGGGACCGAGTAGTACAAGTGCATAGCTCGCTGAAGCCGTGTCATATGCAGAGATAGGCTATGGAAAAGGAATTCAGTGCGCTGGCCTTCAGTGGTCTGCGCTTTGAGTGTAGGAGTTGGGAGATTGTGTAGCTGTTACACTCTATTACTGTATGGGGAAATGCGTGTAAAATGTAAAGACAGTAAGACTATGGAAAATTCGGGGTCTGCCTGCCCATGAGCTCTGTAAGCATTGATGTGGCCGAACAAGAAATCGGCAGGCGAACTTGCAGACTGGGAGACCGTTATGCTGAACACCTACACTCTGTCCGCCAGAGAAAGCAGGATCTCCCAGTGGCCACAAATTTTAATTCCACTTCCCATTCCCATTTTGATATGTCAATCCACGGCATCCTCTACTGTCAAGATGAAGCCACACTCAGTTTGGAGGAACAGCACCTTATATTCTGTCTGGGTAACCTCCAACCTGATGGCATGAACATTGACTTCTCAAACTTTCGCTAATGCCCCACCTCCCCCTCATACCCCATGCCTTATTTATTTATCTACCTATCTATTTATTATTCCCCGCCTTCTTTTTTACCTCTCTCTTTTTTCTCTCTCTGTCCCTCTCACAATCACTCCTTGCCTGCTCTCCATCTTCCTCTGGGCTGCCCTTCCCCGTTCTTTCTCCCTAGGCCTCCCGTCCCATGATTCTCTCCCTTCTCCAGCTCTGTATCCCTTTTTCCAATCAACATTCCAGCTCTTAGCTCCATCCCTCCCCCTCCCGTCTTCTCCTATCATTTCGGGTCGCCCCATCCCCCTCTCAAATCTCTTACTATCTCTTCTTTCAGTTAGTCCTAACGAAGGGTCTTGGCCCGAAACATCGACTGTACTTCTTCCTATAGATGCTGCCTGGCCTACTGCGTTCCACCAACATTTTGTGTGTGTTGCTTGAATTTCCAGCAACTGCAGACTTTCTCGTGTTAACCTTGTAGTCAATATCAGTAAGACCAGGAGAAGAACTACCAATCCTTACCGAGGGTTCCGTACGGTGAACATACTCAGCGTCTTGGGCGTCAACATCTCAGGAGATCCATTCTGAGCCCAACATATTGATGTAGTCACGATGCAGGCGCGCTGTGTGTTCACTGAAGAGATATAGAAACATAGAGAAACAGAAACATAGAAAGCCTACAGCACAATACAGGCCCTTCGGTCCACAAAGCTGTGCCAGACATGTCCCTACCTTAGAAATTACTTAGTGTTACCCATGGCCCTCTTTTTTTCTGAGCTCGATGTACCTATCCAGGAGTCTTCTAAAAGACCCTATCGTATCCACCTCCACCACTGTCGCCGGCACCTCATTCCATGCACTCACCACTCTCTACGTAAAGAACTTACCCCTGACATCTCCTCTGTACCTACTTCCAAGCACCCTAAAACTGTGCCCTCTCTTGTTAGCCATTTCAGCCCTGAGAAAAAGTCTCTGACTATCCACACGATCAATGCCTCTCATCATCTTATACACCTCTATTAGGTCACCGTCGCTCCAAGGAGAAAAGACCGAGTTCTCTGAACCTATTCTCATAAGGCATGCTCTGAAATCCAGGCAACATCCTTGTAATTCTCCTCTGCACCCTTTCTATGGTTTCCACATCCTTCCTGTGTGAGGCGACCAGAACTGAGCACAGTACTCCAAGTGGGGTCTATATAGCTGAAACATTACCTCTCGGCTCCTAAACTCAATCCCACGATTGATGAAGCCCAATGCACCGCATGCCTTTTTAACCAGAGTCCCTGCGTAGCAGCTTTGAGTATCCTATGGAATCGGGCCCCAAGATCCCTCTGATCCTCCACACTGCCAAGAGTCTTACCATTAATGCTACATTCTGCCATCATATATGAGCTACCAAAATGAACCACTTCACACTTATCTGGGTTGAACTCCATCTGCCGTATAGACTGCTGTGATAAAAAAAATCTTGTGAATGTGTATGGACGTACGTGGAGAGCATTGTGAGTAGTTGCATCACAGCCTGGGATAGAATCTAGGGAGAGCTGTAGGCTCAGCTTGTCCTGTCCCGGGCACACGCCTCGCCACCGTTCAGGACATGTTCAAAATACGGTGCCAAAAGAAGGCTGCAGACATCATTCAGAACGTACCATCAGGCTTGGGGGGGGGGGGGGGTGCAGAACGTACCATCAGGCTTAGGGTGTGGGGTGGTTGGGTGTACAGGAGACTGAAAATGGACACTCAGGTTTTCAGTGAGAGCTTCTTCCCATCTGCTTGGACATTTCTCAAACATGAACGCTCCCTGACGATTCCCTTTTTCAAAATCTAGTTATTGCATTTCACTGTCATTTACAGTGACAGATAGAAAAGAAATCAAATCTTTAGAAAGAGATAACATAGTATCCGAAGATGGGAGTTATAAACAGGCCTCTAGCAGCAGAACCTGATGGGAGTTATAGTCAAGTCTTCGAACAGTCGAGTACAAGTGGCAACGGGAGATACGCAAGTCATGTAAGAGTGACAATATTATGACGAGCACCGTAGGATTTCAATATGCAAGTAGCTTGGGAAAATCAGACTGCTGCTGGATCCCAACTGAAGGAATTTGCACAATTTCTGCTCGGTGACTTTTCGGAACACGTTATGGTTGAGCTCATTAGGGGAAAAAACAATTCTGGATTGTGCGTTGTGCTCTGATTTGACGAGAAGTGTGAGATGCCGAAATGCTAAAGAGGCAGTGATTAGAATCGGATCGAATTCACCCGGCAGTTTGAGAGCGAGAAGCTAAAAGCTGTCGTCTCAGTATTACATGCACAAATGGATCTGTAGAGGCACAAGGGAGGAGCTGGCAAAGGTGATAGATAAGATAGAATTCACCCTGCAGTTGGAGAACTGGGAGCTAAAGTCAGGTGTGTCCGTATCATAGTGGAGTAAATGGAATTACAAGGGCCTGAGAGAGGAGGTGGCCAAAATTGGAAGAGGGCAGTAGCAGGAATGATGGCAGATCAACAATGGCTGGTGTTTCTGGGAGCAAAGAAGAATTACTGTAAAGGGAGGATGAGGCAACCGTGGTTGATAATGACAATCAAAGGTACCAAAAGAGCCAAAGTGAGGATAGAGAATAAAGTAAGAATCAGCGGGAAGCTGGAGGAGTGGGACGCTTTCTAAAACCAAAAGAAGGCACCGAAAAAGTCATTGCGAAATGTGAAGGTAAGAAGGGTGATAGAGAGACGAAAATGCCATGCGTTTTTTTTTTCAGACATGTAAAACGTAAAAGAGAGGCGAGAGTGCATATCAGACAACTGGACATATACAGTGGGGAGCCAGTAATGGGGGACAAAGAAAACATGAGCAGGCTGAATGATTATTTTGCGTCTGTCTGCTCTGTTGATTATACCAGCAGTACGGCAACGATTAAAATGTATCAGAGGGCATAACTGAAGGTAGGTGTTATGACTAAGGACAAGCCGCTTGAGAAGATAAAAGGTTCCGAAAATAGATGTCACCTGGAGCAGATGGACTACACCCCGGGGGTTCTGACATTGGCAGCTGAGGATATCCTGGAGGCATTTGTAGTACTCCTTCCTCTATCACTAGACTCTGAAATAGTTCCAGAAGAGGGAAAATTACAAATGTCACTCCACACTTCAAGAAGAGAGGAAGGCAGAAGTAGGAAATTATAGGCCGGTTAGTCTGACCTCAATAGTTAGCAAGTTGCTATAGTCCATTATTATCGATCTGGCTTCTGGAAACTTGAGGGACGCGATAAAATAGGCCGATAAAGCATGGTTTCCTTAACAGAAATTCTTTCATTTCAAATTCGTTGGAATTTTTTGCGGAAGGAACAGGTACGATAGAAAATGGAGAGTCACTGAAGATTGTTTACTTATATTTTCAGGAGGCCATTGACGATGTGCCGCACAGGGGGTTGTTAAATGTTACTACACGAAAGATACTAGCATGGGAAGAAAGCGGGCATTTTCTGGTTGGCTGCCCATGACCAGCTGTGTTCCACAGAGTTCGGCGTTGGAACTGTTTCTTTCAAGTTATGTGCGCAAGGTGTGTATGACGGAATTGACGGATTTGTGGCCAAGTATATGGAGGATAAGAAGATAGGTGTAGGGTCAGGTAGCGTTGAGGAAGCGGAGATTCTGCAGAAGGATTTGAGCAGTTAAGGAAATTGGGTAAATAGTTGTGAAATGGAGTATCGTGTAGGGAATTTAATGGTCATCCGTCTTGGAAGAAGGGATAAAGGTGTCTATAAACGGGGAAAATTTTCAGAAATCAGAGGTGCAAAGGGACCTTGTGTAGTATTCCCTAATGGTTTTCTTGTAGGTTTAGTCGGTGGTAAGGAAGGTAAATGCAATATTAGCATTCATTTCAAAAGGTCTAGAATCCAAAAGCAATGACAGAATGCTGACGAACATAAAGCATTGGTCAGACCGCACTTGCAGGGTCTAGAGGAGGTTCACAAGAGTGATGCCGGGAACGGATGAGTTAATCTATGAGGGGCGTTTGATACCTGTGTCTGTGCGCCCGGCAGGGCCATCTCATTGAAACCTAACGAATATTGAATGGCCTAGTTGGTGTGGAAGTGCGGAGGATGTTTCCTATAGTGGGGGAACCTAGGAGTAGAGAGCACGGCCTCAATGACCGTTTAGAGCAGGGATGTGGTGGAATATCTTTAGCTAGAAGGTGTTGTCTGTAGCATTCTTCGAGTCAAGTCAAGTCACGTCACTTTTTATTGTCATTTCGACCATAACTGCTGGTACAGTACACAGTAAAAACGAGACAACGTTTTTGAGGACCATGGTGCTACATAATCAATACAAAAACTACACTGAACTACATAAAACAACACAAAAACTACACTAGACTACAGACCTACCCAGGACTACATAAAGTGCACAAAACAGTGCAGGCATTACAATAAATAATAAACAAGACAATATGCACAGTAGAGGGCAGTAGGTTGGTGTCAGTCCAGGCTCTGGGTATTGAGGAGTCTGATGGCTTCGGGGAAGAAACTGTTGCATAGTCTGGCCGTGAGACCCCGAATGCTTCGTGCCTTTTGCCAGATAGCAGGAGGGAGAAGAGTTTGTATAAGGGCTGCGTGGGGTCCTTCATAATGCTGTTTGCATTACGGATGCATCGTGTGGTGTAAATGTCTGTAATGGCTGGAAGAGAGACCCCGATGATCTTCTCAGCTGACCTCACTATCCGCTGCAGGGTCTTGCGATCTGAGATGGTGCAATTTCCGAGGCAGGCAGTGATGCAGCTGCTCAGGATGCTGTCAATAAAACCTCTGTAGAATGTGGTGAGGATGGGGGGTGGGAGATGGGTTTTTCTCAGCATACGCAGAAAGTAGAGACGCTGTTAGGCTTTCTTCGCTATGGAGTTGGTGTTGAGGGACCAGGTGAGATTCTCCGCCAGGTGTACACCAAGTAATCTGGTGCTCTTAACGATCTCTACAGAGGAGTCATCGATGTTCAGCGGAGAGTGGTCACAAGCGGCCATGGAGGCCAAGTAATTGGGTGTATTTCAAGCAAAGATGAAAATGGCTTGAGTAGTAGAGACGTCAATATCTACTGCGAAAAAAAAGACAGTAGAATGGGGTTGAGGGGTAATTAAATCGGCTATGGTACAATGTCCGTGACATTGATACAGACGCCAATGTGAACCCTCCGATCACACGTTCTGACCTAACGGTGTAGAAACAAATCCAAAAGTAGTCCAATCATACTTCTGTATCGGAAAGATGATCCCAGTTTTGTAACTGAAAACAGCTTGATATTCAGCCAACACACACAAAATGCTGGCGGGCCGCAACAGGCCAGGCAGCATCTATAGGAAGAAGTACAGTCGACGTTTCGGGCTGAAACCCTTCGTCAGGGTATTCAGCCCTCTCTTCAAGTGTAGTGTCCGGTCGGAGTTCAGTTTTGGCAGAGCTGCGATGGCCGAGTGGTTAAGGCGTTGGACTTGAAATCCAATGGGAGATTTCCCGCGCAGGTTCGAACCCTGCTCGCAGCGCTCTTAGTACAAGCGTGGGGAATTTGAACTCTATGTATTCAACCTATTGAGTTGGTTGATAACATTTTTTCCGTATTAAAAATCATATAAACGATGCATTTCTACAGATTATGTGGATTTCATTTCTATTCCTACTGATCAAGTGCTTTGAGAAATTCAAACTCTCTCCAGATTGGAGCTTTACTCTCTCGTTAATCTAAATGAATCAAACACTCTGAACGGATCCTTCAGCGTCAACGGCTAGAAGTGGACTCCATACTTTGACTCTACGACAGACATGTGGGCGTATTCTGAACGTCCGTCTCTAACCTCAACCAATTCCTGCGTTACTGCCGTTCTAACAGAGTCTACGCAACAACATTTGCGGCTATCTTAAAGGTTTCCTTTGTTAGAGAGAGGCTTCCTCTGATGAAATCTCCGGTATATCTGCAGATCTGTTGCAAATCCCTGCTATCAGGCGATAGACGCGACCAGATGTCATTGACTCGAGATGCCCCGATCCCTGAGATTAGACGTTGTACAGTTTCTCCCGGAAATTCAGCCTGCCGCTGTGTAATCTGTAATCGGGTTTTTGCAATTTAAATTGTCATTCTGAATACACATCAACCGGGGAGGCCAGCTCCATGGGTTTAAAGACTTGCTGAATTTGAAAATTTAGAAACGTTCCTTCCTGTCTGGGGGACAGATCGTTACATTTCGGTCGCCCATTATGCTTCACAATCCCTCCCTGATTTCCTTAATGTTTCAGAAATGCACTCACTAAGGGAGAAGGTGGCGGCGCGACGGCAGCGCGCGCGGCCTCTCCGGTGATGAATTTCTGTTATCTGTCAAGTAGGGGACTGTGCACAGTCCTGATTTGATAGAGACAGACATGAGTGCATAGCGGAACATCTGGAAAACTTCTGAAATGTCTGCTTTGCTACCGCTGCTACTGTGCGGTAACTGGAATCTCTGGAGCTGTAGGCCTCGAAATCCTCGGCTTTGAGTGTTTCAGCGGCCAGGGAGAGGCCGAAGGCGCACGGCAGAGGATGGCGCTCGGGAGGCTGTATCGGAGGCTCGAAGTTTCGGACGGATGGGGTCGGCTGGTTCCAAGGTATCAGCAAGTTGACGGTGCCTGGATGTTTATGGCAGGGAGTGTCTCCTTTTGCCGCCGCTATCGGGGACTCGGGAGTCGTTCGACTCGGGGACTTTGAGACTATTTTTTTATATACTGTGCCTATGGACTGTTCTTCGTCAAATATAGTATTGTTTTGCAGTGCTGTAGCTGTATGTTATAATTATGTGGCTTTGTCCGTGTTAGTCTTTATACTGTCTTGTTTTCTGTGATATCACGCCGGAGAAACATTGTATCATTTCTTAATGCATGTATGCATTTCTAAATGATAAATAAAAGAGGACTGAGTGTTCTCATAATCTAATATCCTATTTAAATTAGCTGTCTTGTAACATCCACAACCCTGAGTCGTGGGGTAGTCTATTGTATTAGGAACGCGCGGGCAGATACTCCTGTTTAACTCAGTTTTAAACGATAATCCTTATTCTGCAGCTAATTTTCCTGGACTACACGTCTCAGACGTGGCCTTAGATCGACTGCAATTTCCATATTCTACATTGAACAATTTTAATTTCAGTCGTTCAAATAGCGCACCTACACTTTGCGCGGGCAGGTGTGTGCGCGTACGCGACGTGCCCGCATTCCAGAGCGACGCACAAGTATAAATGCTCACAATGCGCGTAGGCCACTTGCGTAGGTTACGGCGTCGAGTTGACGCACAATATAAACCAGCCAAGTCAGTGCAATTGTTCTGGGCTTCTCCAGTGCTGCGGTACAAATAATCAGAATAAAATTACCGTCATCGGTCTCCGCACCAGCCTCACCCTCAGAAACCTGCATCCAGGGAATCGTTGTTCGCAGGCGCCATCTTGACTGGAGCGCCTTGCCCAGTCTGAGTTCCACTCAATGGCTGGATTTTGATTTGCTAAGTTCTCGTCCCGTGTCCAGCAGAATGCTGAAACCAGTAAGGTGTTCGTCAATAATTCCTGCTCATTTGGCGGGGGACAGTTCGATAAGCTGTGGAGTTGATAACTATCCGATATTTCCGCCAGTCCAATGATGGCCGCATTTCTAGATGTGAATAAACACGAGATGCTGAAGCTCCCGAAGCGGAGTTTCGACCAAAAAATATCAACAATATCTCCCCTCGCCCCCCCCACCCCCCGAAGTGGCGGCGCCACAGATTTTTTTCCTGTTGGTGCTACAGTGGGGCAGAATTATTCAGTGATGGTGTTAAGGGATGTACCCTATGGTAATATGCATTCGCAAGGCCAGACGCGTGGCGTTCAAAAGTCAGTTTCAAAAATTATGTGCGTACTATAAATGCCGCTGTTGAGCAATTGATAGATCTAACATGGAAGTGAACTGTGCCCGTATCAACAGCATCGGAGACAACCAGGGCTACACAGAGCATAAACAAACAAACCAACAGAGCAGCCGACCCACAGCGCACAACGTGAATCACACACCAATCCCGCAATCAGCGTCAAATGCGTGCTTTTAACTGAAAAACTCCTTTGCTGATTACAAAACTGTTGTGAAGGGCACTTTTTCCATGCTGACCGGGGGGTCCTTCCTCAGGCTGCTGGCCAACATCGCTAACAGTATTCCCACGAGCACTAGGAGCAGCTTCATCCGCGTTCTCTTCCGAATCCCGCTCCATTTCTTGTTCCTCGACTTCGCCCTCATACTCCTTCGATGAACTGCTGTCGTCCTCATCCCCACTTACTTCTTTCTGCATGTCACTTTCAATTAAGAGAGGCTCAGGCTGAGACACCACTGATTCCTCTGGATTAGGTCGTTTTCTCACTAAAAGTCGATCTGTTTTTCACGCCGGCCAAAATAATGCACGTGCCAGCCCCACGCAAGCTTGTAAACGCACAATGTGTGTGTGGGGGGCATCCGTTAGTCTCGCGAGACGATGGATCTGCGCCTGGATCCTGCACAATGTATGTCTACAATCAATCTCTCGCGTGAGTGAGTGTGAGTGACATCACCACCTTAAGTGATCTTAGATTAATTTAATTGATTAGATTAGATTAAATTGTGAGGACACACGGTCCCCTTTTATTGTCATTTACTAATGCATGCATTATGATATAATATTCCTCCGGTGTGATATCACAGAAACACAGGACAGACCAAGACTGAAAAACTAACAAAAAAAAAACACATAATTATAACATAGTTACGGCAATGCAACAATATCATAACTGATCTGAGGATAGCAACGGTAAAACATTGCCAAGGAAAGAATAAGCAGAAGTGTAGAGTGGATCTGACCTTAAACCAGCACAGAGTTAATAACTTCATTGCTGCGTGGGTGCTATGGTAATTAGAGGGGCTGTTTCAGTCGATCAACTGGAGAAACAAGCTGTATTCAAAACTATACAGAGAAAGCAGTTGTAATTTATATGTCAAATTTCATTTAATTTCTTGGTGGTGCTATGGTGGTGTTAGTGTAATTTCTGCTGGTATAGCTGCTATAGCACCAGCAAGCACCACCTCAGCACTGCCACTGCACGCCACCCCCCACAGCCCCCGTAGATTCTAGTGTCTCGCTGAGTTTCTCCTACACTGGCATACTTGATGGTGATTCAATTGACCTGTATCCAGTGACGGGCCAACGGAGGGATCATACGCTATTGGCGATTACCTCAAATTGAAAGTGAATTTCTAGCCATATACACCTCCACGTGTATCCACAACTGCAGCAGCTGCTGATAAGTAGTAAAATGTCCAAATATTCTTCGAGAAACAGCACAGTTAGAACATAAAAAATACAATTGAGTGCAAAATGATCAAAGCAGTCATCGCATTGCTGAATACTAACGAAAATGATGTTGCCGAATGGTTATAGAATTAAACAGTTCAACCTAACCTCGCTGATGCTGATTCGAATGCAACATTACCCGGCATGCCACGCGGCTCAAGCTTCTGAGGGAATCACTGCAAGGGCACTACTGATAGCGATTGCACCCAGATGCATCTGGTCGGACAACTGGTCAATTATACTGAGGAGGCAGTAATGGAGAGCAAAGAAAACATGGGCAGGCTGAATGATTATTTTGCGTCCGTCGGGTCTGTTGTTTATACAAGCAGTACGGCAACGATTAAAATGTACCAGAGGCCATAACTGAAGGTAGGTGTTATGACTAAGGACAAGCTGCTTGAGAAAATAAAAGGTTCCGAAAATAGATGTCACCTGGAGCAGATGGACTGCACCCCGGGGTTCTGAAATTGGCAGCTGAGGAAATCCTGGAGGAAATTGTAGTACTCCTTCCTTATCACTAGACTCTGGAGTAGTTCCAGAAGAGGGAAAATTGCAATTACTACTCCACGCTGTAAGAAGAGAGGGAGGCAGTAGTAGGAAATTATTGGCCAATTAGTCTGACCTCAATGGTAAGCAAGTTGTTATAGTCATCATTATAGTCATCAAGCTTAGGGGAACTTAGAGGGACACGATAAAATAGGCCGATAAAGCATGGATTCCTTAACAGAAATTCTTTCCTGTCAATTTTGTTGGAATTATCAGGCAGGACAGAAAAAGGAGAACCGGTGTAGGTTGTTGCGTTATAAGGGGGGCGATGGGACCCGACCCAAATGCAAGACACAGACACTAAGATAATAGGAACACAAGAAAGCAAGAAAGCAAGGAAAGTGAGGAAGAAACGACGCTGGACAAGACACAGGTCCTGGACGAGACTAGGATACAGGGCCTGGGATAGGACTAGACTAGGAAAGCGGTACCTGGACGAGGAACTAGGAACTTGGAACCTGGATAAGGGCTCCGAGTCAGAGACTGGACAGGGACCCGGATCCTGGGTCTTCACTCGGTCTAGGACACCGGATCTAGGCGAGGACAGGACGTGGCTATAGGAATGGACGTGGAACTCCTGCACAGGCCGAGGCACGTGGACAGGACGATAACCTGAAGCCTTAACTTGGCCTTGAGAGAACAGGAACGAAGGGGCCTGGCCTTGGCAGCGCTCCGAGCGCCGGGACTGGGACCTGGCCTTGGCAGCGCTCCGAGCGCCGGGACTGGGACCTGGCCTTGGCAGCGCTCCGAGCGCCGGGACTGGGACCTGGCCTTGGCAGCGCTCCGAGCGCCGGGACTGGGACCTGGCCTTGGCAGCGCGCCGAGCGCCGGGACTGGGACCTGGCAGAACTGGACCATGGAACACAGAGCCTGGACCCTTCCTTGGGAACAGGACTTGGGGAGTCAGGACCACTCCTAGAGAGCATTACGTAGTGCCGGGACTCACATACAGAACACTGAGAGACAGATATCCACTCAAGATAGCAGCAAACGGCCAGTCCTACCCAGCGGAGGCGTGGGCACAGAGAGACGGTTCCAAACAACGAAAGACAGTTCCTTATCTAGACACAGCAAGGTACCGGTCTTGCGCCAGTGGTAGAACTTGACAGCGATACAGGCGAGGATGAGGGCGAGGTTGCAGGCGAGTCTTCAGGCAAAGGCAAAGGGTTCAGGAAGAAGGTGAAGGGAAGGGTAGGAAACAGTCCAGCCGATGAAGCTGAACCCAGGAGCTATTTATGTAGCCAGCCCCAAAATGAGAATCAGGTGCCTCAATTAGAGCAACCAACAGAACAAATGAAAACCTGAAAACCTGGAATAAGGGACGATGGACTGGACCTTGAACCGGAATTCGGACTTCACGGACCGGACCATGACAGTTTGCTTAGGAGGCCTTTGACGACGTGCCGCACAGGGGGTTGTTAAGATCACAAGATCACAAGACAAAGGAGCAGAAGTGGGCCGCTCGGCCCATCGAGTCTGCTCCGCCACTCCACCATGAGCTGAACTATTTTTCCATCTAGTTCCAATATCCGGCCTTTCCCCCATATCCTTTGATACCCTGACCAATCAGATACCTATCAATCTCCTCCTTAAACACCCTCAATGATCGCAGCTGTATGTGGCAACGAATTTCGTAAATCCACGACCCTCTGGCTATATATATATTAAAAAAAATCCTCATCTCCGTTTTAAATGGGTATCCTCTAATTCTAAGACTGTGGCCTCTTGTCCTGGACTCACCCACCAAGAGAAACAGCCTTTCCACATCTATTCAGTCCAACCCTTTCAACATTCTAAATGTTTCTATGAGATCCCCTATCATTCTTAAATGTTACTACACGAAAGATACTAGCATGGATCGAAAATTGGTCGACAAGCTGGAGGCTAAAGTGGAAAGAAAGCGGGACTTTTCTGGTTGGGTGCCCGTGACCAGCTGTGTTCCGCAGAGTTCGGCGTTGGAACGGTTTCTTTCGAGTTATGTGCGCAAGGTTTGTATGACGGAATTGACGGATTTGTAGCCAAGTATGTGGACGATAAGAAGATAGACGTAGGGGCAGGTAGCGTTGAGGAAGCGGAGATTCTGCAGAAGGAATTGGACAGTTGAGGAAATTGAGTAAATAGTTTTCAAATGGAGTATCGTGTAGGGAATTTAATGGTCGTGCGTCTTGGAAGAAGGGATAAAGGCGTCTATAAACGGGAAAATTTTTTTAGAAATCAGAGGTGCAAAGGGACCTTGTGTAATATTCCCTAATGGTTTTCTTGTAGGTTTAGTCGGTGGTAAGGAAGGCAAATGCAATATTAGCATTCATTTCAAAAGGTCTAGAATCCAAAAGCAACGACAGAATGCTGACGAACATAAAGCATTGGTCAGACCGCACTTGCAGGGTCCATAGAAGGTTCACGAGAGTGATGCCGGGAACGGATGAGTTAACCTATGAGGGGCGTTTGATAGCTCTTAGTCTGTGCGCCGGGGGGGCATCTCATTGAAACCTAACGAATATTGAATGGCCTAGTTGTAGTGGAAGTGCGGAGGATGTTTCCTATAGTGGGGGAACCTAGGACTAGAGAGCACGGCCTCAGAGTAGAAAGATGACCGTTTAGAGCAGGGATGAGGTGGAATATCTTTAGCTAGAAGGTGTTGTCTGTAGAATTCTTCAAGTCAAGTCAAGTCACTTTTTATTGTCATTTCGACCATAACTGCTGGTACAATACACAGTAAAAACGAGACAACGTTTTTCAGGACCATGGTGCTACGTGACCAATACAATAACTGCACTGAACTACGTAAAACAACACAAAACTACACTAGACTACAGACCTACCCAGGACTGCATAAAGTGCACAAAACAGTGCAGGCATTACAATAAATAATAAACAAGACAATATGCACAGTAGAGGGCAGTAGGTTGGTGTCAGTCCAGGCTCTGGGTATTGAAGAGTCTGATGGCTTCGGGGAAGAAACTGTTACATAGTCTGGCCGTGAGAGCCCGAATGCTTCGTGCCTTTTGCCAGATAGCAGGAGGGAGAAGAGTTTGTATAAGGGCTGCGTGGGGTCCTTCATAATGCTGTTTGCATTACGGATGCATCGTGTGGTGTAAATGTCTGTAATGGCGGGAAGAGAGACCCCGATGATCTTCTCAGCTGACCTCACTATCCGCTGCAGGGTCTTGTGATCTGAGATGGTGCAATTCCTGAACCAGGCAGTGATGCAGCTGCTCAGGATGCTGTCAATACAACCTCTGTAGAATGTGGTGAGGATGGGGGGTGGGAGATGGATTTTTCTCACCCTTCGCAGAAAGTAAAGACGCTGTTGGGCTTTCTTTGCTATGGAGCTGGAGTTGATGGACCAGGAGAGATTCTCCGCCAGGTGTACACCAAGAAATTTGGTGCTCTTAACGATCTCTATGGAGGAGAGAGGTCACAAGCGGCCATGGAGGCCAAGTAATTCGGTGTATTTGAAGCAAAAATGAAAATGTCTTGAGTAGTAGAGACGTCAATGTGTACTGGGGAAAAAAAGACAGTGGAATGGAGTTGAGGGGTAAATAAATCTGCTATGGTACAATGTCCGTAACATTGTACAGACGCCAATGTGAGCCCTCGGAACTCACGTTCTGACCTAACGGTGTAGAAACAAATCCTAAAGTAGTCCAATCATACTTCTGTATCGGAAGGATGATCCCCAGTTTCGTTATTGCAAACAACTGGTATTCAGCCAACACACACAAAATGCTGGTGGAACGCAGCAGGCCAGGCAGCATCTATAGGAAGAAGTATAGTCGACGTTTCGGGCTGAGACCCTTCGTCAGGATATTCAGCCCTCTCTTCAGGTGTAGTGCCCGGTCGGAGCTCAGTCTTGTCGGAGCTGCGATGGCCGAGTGGTTAAGGCGTTGGACTTGAAATCCAATGGGAGATTTCCCGCGCAGGTTCGAACCCTGCTCGCAGCGCTCTTAGTACAATCGTGGGGAATTTGAACTCTATGTATTCTCCCTATTGAGTTGACTGACAATATTTTTACTCGTATGAAAGATGCATTTCTACAGATTATGTGGAGTTCATTTGTATTCCTACTCTGATCAATTGCTTTGAGAAAGTTTAAACTATCTCCAGATTGGAGCTTTACCGTCTCGTTAATCTAAATGAATCTCTGAACGGATCCATCAGCGTCAACGGCTAGAAGTGGACTCCATACTTTGACTCTACGACAGACATGTCGGCGTCTTCTGAATGGCCGTCTCTAACCATAACCAATTCCTGTGTTAGTGCCGTTCTATCAGAGTCTACGCAACAACATTAGCGGCTCTCTTAAACGTTTCCTTTGCTCAACAGAAAGGCTTCCCCTGAGGAAGTCTCCGGTATATCTGCAGATCTGTTGCAAATCCCTGCTATCAGGCGATAGAAGCGACCGAATGTCATTGACTCGAGATGCCCCGATCCCTGAGATTAGACGTTGTACAGTTTCTCCCGGAGATTCAGCCTGCCGCTGTGTAATCTGTAATCGGGTTTTTGCAATTTAAATCGCCGTTCTGAATACACATCAGCCGGGGAGTCCAGTTCCATGAGTTTAAAGACTTCCTGAATTTGAAAATTTAGAAACATTCCTTCCTGTGTGGGGACAGATCGTTACATTTCGGTCGCCCATTATGCTTTACAATCCCTCATTTCCTTAATGTTTCAGAAATGCACCTGCAGTATGTCCTATTTAAATTAGCTGTCTTGTAACATCCACAACTCCGAGTCGTGGAGTTGTCTATTGTGTCAGGAATGTGCGGGCAGATACTCCTGTTTAACTAAGTTTTAAACAATAAATCCTTACTCTGCAGCTAATTTTCCTGGACTACACGTCTCAGGCGTGGCCTTACATCGACTGCTATTTCCATATTCTACATTGTACAGTCTTAATTTCAGTTGTTCAATAGAGCACCTACACGTATCACTGGAGGTAAGTCAGTGCAATTGTTCTGGGCTTCTCCAGTGCTGCGGTACAAATAATCAGAGTAAAATTACCGTCACCAGTCACCGCACCAGACTCAACCTCAGAAACCTCCGTCCGGGGAATCGTTGTTCGCAGGCGCCATCTTGACTGGAGCACCTCACCCAATCTGAGTTCCACTCACTGGCTGGTTTTTGATTTGCTGAGTTCTCGTCCCGTGTCCAACAGAAGGTTGAAACCAGTAACGTGTTCATCAATAATTCCTGCTTGTTCGGCGGGGGCGAGTTCGATAAACTGAGGAGTTGATAATTGACTGATATTTCCGCCAGTCCAATGACGGCCGCATTTCTAGATGTGAATAAACACGAGATTCTGGAGCTCCCGATGCAGAGTTTCAGCCAAAAAATATCAACAATGTCTTCCCCCCACCCCCCTCCCCCGGAATAGCCCCCATAGATTCTGATGACCCGCTGAGCTCCTCCTACATTGGCATAACTAACGGTAATTCTATTGACCTGCATCCAGTGACGGGCCAACGGAGGGATCATACGCTATTGGCGATTACCTCCAACTGAAAGTAGAATTTCCAGCCATATACACCTCCGCGTGTATCCACAACCGCAACAGCTGCTGATAAGAAGTAAAATATCCAAATATTCTTCGAGAAACAGCACAGTTAGAACATTAAAAAAAATACAATTGAGTGCAAAATGATCAAAACAGTCATCGCATTGCTGAATGTGCCGGTCGTGCATGCAGCCTGGTACAGCCGTTCCGATCTATTCTTTTACCTTCTTCTTCTTACTTTTTAATTTACGTTATTTTTTGTATTTTTTTTCTCACGGTAACACATCGAAGCTGCACCCTCTCTAATATGCTGGTAGAGAGGGTTTTATTTGGGTTTTCTTTAGCGCTGGAAATGGTTACATCCCAACACGCGGGACAGAAGCAAAGTCGCATTGTGTATTCCACGGACTGGCAAATTCCGGTCGGCTTAGCTAACAGAGCGGCGGACACCCCAGCTGAAATCCGGAGGAAACCACACAGAGGATGCAGAGGGGGATCACAAAGCCGAGGAAAGAGGACCGGGTCGAAACAACAGAGACTTTTGGAGAAGAGGAGTTCGGTGGGTAATACCGTTCTGCCTGACCGGAAGTGCACCGAAAGCGGTAAGCGTAAAGGAGTTGGGTGCTTACTGTTCTGGCTAACAACAGATGGTGCAATCCGGGGTATATTACGATTGAGGAACGTGTTTGCAGACTGGATATTGAACTTTTCACTGTTGGACTTCGGCCACATTCCACCGTGATACAACACGGGGCGGCACGGGAGGTCGTTCCTGCCTGTGGCCATCGAACATGCAGCTCCTCCCGTGGAGGGTCAGACACCCTGAGCCAATAGACTGGTCCTGGACTTATTTTCCATCTGGCATAGCTTTGCATTTTGGTGTTTGATTGTTGGGGTTTTTTGTATTCCTATATTTACGCTCTGTTCTTGGTTGGTGCGGCTGTAACGAAACCAAATTTCCCTCGGGATTAATAAAGTATATCTATCTATCTATCTATCTAATGAGAATGATGGTGCCGAATGGTTATAGAATTAAACAGTTCAACCTATCCTCGCTGATGCTGATTCGAATGCAACGTTACCCGGCATGCCATACGGCTCAAGCTTCTGAGGGAAATCTGCAAGGACACTACGGATAGCGATTGCACCCAGATGCGTCTGGTCGGAACGATGCTTGGCCTTTCGGCGTCGGCAATAACCAGGGATTACCAATGACTTCGAAGTTCTGGGCTTACTGCACTTGACACATCCTTTCTACAAGGATGTTGCCTGGACTGGAGAGCATACCTTATAAGAATTGGTTGAGTAAACTTGGCCTTTTCTCTTTGGAGCGACGGGGGGGGGGAGGGAGGGGAGAGGGGCGGGATGAGGTGTGACCTGATAGAGGTGTATAAGATGATGAGAGGCATTGTTCTTGTGGATAGTCAGAGGCTTTTTTCCCAGGGCTAAAATGGCTAACACGGGGGGTGGGGGGCATAGTTTAAGGTGCTAGGAAATAGGTACCGAGGGGATGTCAGGAGTAAGTTTTTCACACAGAGAATGGTGGGTGCGGGGAATGCATTGCCGGTGGCGGTGGTGGAGGCGGATACAATAGGGTCTTTTAAGATCCTCTTAGGTAGGTAGGAGGAGCTTAGAAAAGTAGAGGACTACGCGCTAGGAAAACCTAGGCAGTTTCTAAAGTAGGTTAAATGGATGGCACAACATTGTGGGCCGAAGGGCCTGTAACGTGCTGTAGATTCCCATGTTCTATGTGTAAGACTCGGATGACGCAGTACCATTACCTATTCAAAACTCGCTCAGCTATGTAAATTACTGAAAATACTCTGACATTCGTGCAGCATCTGTTGAAATAGGGAAAGAGTGACCTTCATGTCGAAAACTCTGCATCGGGCATGGCAAGGAGAGAAAAAAAAACGTATAACTTGAGTCGGGCAATGAGGAATAGAGCAGACAAAGGCCCTGTCTCTGATACTGTCAAGCCTATAAGAAATATCATGGAAATGGACAGAAACTGGCGGAATCATCACTAGTTTAGCTGTGCCTTTGTTCCTTCGGCGCCTTTGTATGATAATGCCGATGTTATTCACGGCTGTATGGATACAGGGCGCCTCGCTTCGCTTACTGACGTACATCCTTAGTTGTTCAGGGGCAATCTAACGCACTGTGATAAACTCTTCCATCGAAATCAGCTCTGGCTTTGGAACTTGAAGGGTTAATGACGCTGCGAATTACGTGTGAACACGGACAGATTTTCTTTGCAGCCGAATAGAATGCCAAACGTCAGGAAACTGATCATTTTCAGGCCAGCAAAGTGCAGCTGCTGAATTGTCGAATGTATAATGCGGGCCAAGAATGCGTAAACCAGCTTGATCACGGAAACGGTTACTTTCTAGCCAGCCTTGCTTCTCGCGGCCTGGCGTCGGTGATGACGCAGAGACGGGTAAGAGAGAGGGATGTTTCCGCTGGAATATTGTGCGAGGTGAGCCAGTGCTGTGGTAATGGCGGAGAAGCCGGGAGGCCTCTTCAGGAAGAAAGATAATGGAGTGATGTTTGTCAGAATGATCCCTGTGTCGTAGATGAACGAGGATGCTAGCAGGGGAAACAGTGATCGGTGAGCAAGGCTTTGCTTTTGTTAAACTGTAATTCCGGCGTACAGAGTACCAGTGCGATTGCGGGGAATGTAGAGCGGTGCTGGGGTTGTCCCGGGAAGGTCGGCTCATTGAACTGATATATAGGATTATGAGGGAAAATTAATCTCATAGTCCCTGTACTTTGTAGACGAAAGTAACCTAAAACATAAGCATACAAGATTCTGAGTCAGAAGTCCCATACTGAAAGGACTTCTCTCCTTAATGGAGTCCCTGCATCGGACGGGCATAGATGGAGACCCGGTCCACTGCTCATACGAAGCCGGAGAAGCTGTCTCCCACAAATATCTGTGCGTCTCTCCATTCTCCCTCTATAAAAGGAAGCTGGGGCTGATTGCATTCGACTCCCGTTCGCACTGAAACAGAACATAGCTCCTTGATGTTAAGTGGTTGTGACTATCCCCAGCTTTTGCGCAATCTGTTTTCCCCGACCTGGATTTTCTTTTTAGTAAAGCGGATTCCAGTCGCATACCAGTGTGAAGTAACAGGCAGGCAAAAAAAAAGTCTAACCCCTATCCCGTAGGGGCGAGGTTTGTCACCTGATTACCGGTTGGCCGGTAAATCAATATAATAACAGTTGTTGCCCATCTCCCTGTCTTTTGTATTTTTGTTGAAATAGATAATGCATGATAATGTATTCAGTATATTCTTGTGTTAAATAACAGAGGGATATATCCTCCGCACAGTCGGTGAGGGCATATCCTTGCCCGCAATATGTGCGGAGAGAGTCGTCTCCTTTGAAAACGGAACGGAGGAGTCCCAGTCCTGATTCCGACATAAGAGCTCTGCTCAGTGAGAGCCGCTAACTTCCTCGTACGAGGCCGTCAAATCCTTCGTGCAATGCCGTCATTATTGGTTGAGTAGTCCCTCTGACTATGTCCGCAGATATGTGACAAGAGCCCTTTTACCAGAGAGAGTTGAGGACTGTGTGGCTAATGTTCACGGGCCGATTTGCAAACCATCGGGCGAGACAATTTGTTGGAAATGGGATGGATGATTGCATGTAGGTTGTCTTTATAACTTAAGAAATTTGGAGAATTGGCGTCAATAAATCTAAACGGAGCACCCTCTCTTGCTGCCCTCTGTGGAAAGGCCATGACCAAACACATGAACTATTTCTCCTGCTCAGTCGGAACGCTGATAATACCCCAGATGCCTCCAGCTTCCGAGTTTAAATGAAGGAACAGAGTGATTCTCTTTGTCATGTCCGTGCGGTGAAATACTGCTCTCTGATGGTCAACACAACACTGTGAGGAAAACGGTGGCCCGAAGTAAAGAAGCGAACAGGAAATCCAGAAAATGCGTGTACCTCTCTCTCTCTCTCTCTCTCTCTCTCTCTCTCTCTCTCTCTCTCTCTCTCTCTCCCTCTCTCTTTTTCTCTCTCTCTCTTTCTCTCTCTCTGTCTATCCATCTCCCTCCCTTTTTCACTCTCTGTCTTGCTCTCTCTTTGTCTCTTTATCTTTCCCCGCTCTTTTTCTCTCGCTCACTCGTGAGTGCGCTCTCTCTCGCTCTCTCTCTCTGTCTTGTTATCTCTCTCTCACACACTTTCTCTGTCCCTTTATATATCTCTCTCACTCGTCCTTCCTCTTTCTGTCTTTTTATCTCTCTCTCTCTTCCCCTGTCTTTCGCCCGTCCCGACTATCTCGCGCTCTCTTCGTCTCCACTCTGCCCCATCTCTCACTCCAACTATGTCCCCTATCTCCAGCTCTCAATCTCTCTCCCCTAACACACACACTCTCTCTCTCTCTCTGTGTCTCTCTCTGTCTTTCTCTATTTCTCTCTCTTTTTCTCTCTCACATTCTCACTCTCTCTCGCTCTCTCTATCTCTGTCTTACTCTCTCTTTCTGCATCTTTTTCTCTCTCTCTCTCTCTCTCACTCTTTTTATCTCTTTATATCTCTCTCCCGCTCTCCCCTCTTCGTATCCCTGTCTCTTTATCTCTCTCTCTCTTCCCCTGTCGTTCTTCCGCCCCCGTCTTTCTCTCTCTCTCTCCCTGTCTCCACTCTGCCCCGTCTCTCTTTCACTGTATTGCTACCCCACATCTCCACGTCCCCATCTCCTGCTCTCAAGCTCTCTCTCACCCCTAACACAAACACACACTCTCTCCCTTTCTCTCTCGTTCTCACCCCCTCTCCCTCTCTCCCTCTCTCTCTCTCTCTCTCACACACACACACACACACACACACACACACACACACACAGAGTCGCTCTCTGTCTCTCTCCCTTCCTCCCTTCATCATTCCCCCCACATTGCACACACAAGTCTGAAGCAAACAGTTACCATTGAATGGTCATGTTCAGAGGTAGACACTGAGTGATTTGGATGGGGGGCGGTTGTAGATATATACAGACCTCAGCTGGGATGGGTTGTACAGGTAAC
The DNA here is from genome assembly GCF_030028105.1 of Mobula birostris. Taxonomy (NCBI): domain Eukaryota; kingdom Metazoa; phylum Chordata; class Chondrichthyes; order Myliobatiformes; family Myliobatidae; genus Mobula; species Mobula birostris. The sequence goes on from NC_092382.1 coordinate 92,792,526, forward strand.
AGGTCATGATGGAGTGGCGATTTTCCAATAAATCTGTTCTCCCGATTTCGATTCCCTAACCAGAAAACGACCCCGTCTATCGCCCTACACAATCCCGTTGGCAGAGCTCCATAAACACCACCCTCGCCTGTTGTCACAGATGCGGTTTAAGGGCCGCGCACGCGATCGTCATCAGCCAACCCATGAGCCAACCGTCATCAGATGACGTGCAAGACAACGTTCCTCGATCCCAGGATCTCCCGTTTAAACCAGTGGCGGAACAACCGAGGGGTTGTTCCCTGCCGCATATCCCGCCTCCATCTGCCTCCCAAAAGTCCGTCCAAACTTGAACAAAGCAAAACAAAACAAATACTTTTACTTGTTTATTTGTTATTTTTAATTGTATTATCATTGTTATTATTATTTCTCTACTGGATTATGTATCGCATTGAACTGCTGCTGCTAAGTTAACAAATTTCTCGTCACATGCCGGAGATAACAAACCTGATTCTCATTTTGATTCTGATTCTGAAAATCCTGTTTTTAAAAAAAATATTTCGACATGCCTCTGAGGGAAGTTGGGAGCGTTGTCAGCGCGGCGAATTAAAGGCGAGGACAAGAGTTTACCTCCTCTCACCTGGGGAGAGGGAAAAAGCATTGGTGAAAGACAAGCGCTTTCTGTTGACCGTCAAGTGCGGTGTGGGGTTTACTATTGAGAGCAAGTTTGGACCAGCCGAAGTCTCATTGAATATCAGGCCGGACTGGAGAAAGCAAGTGGTCTGCTCCTCTTTCTGTTGTCTGTTTAAAAAAAATACCAGGCCCTTCTTGGACCGGCATGCTACATCAGTGGATGTAATAGGGACCGGTGCTTGGAGCCCTGTTGTTCACAATCTGTGTCACCAGTTTGGCCGGGGAATCATTTCCATGTCTAAAAGTGGCACAAAATTTGGAGCTAACATTTGTTAATGATGCAGAGTTGTTACTTTATATTCTGAGCACTATCTAAACCTAGGTGTCTGTTATGATGCTGCTGACATTTCTGTCAAGAGGGGTCAAAGTTGACGTGGACAAGCTGATTGCGTGGGAGCTGGAGTCCAATGTGGGAAATGAGATCTCACACGGTTCTGCAGAACAGACGGCATCGCCAGTCTGTTTAAATGGCGAGGGAGTGCGGTGCAGTGAGTAGTGAAGGAGATCAAAGGTAAATGCAAGAGTTACTATGTGAAAGATCTCACACAGTTTTGTTGGGCTTTATTGAGACTGCACCTGGGGTATTGTGCGAAGTCCCCCTCTCCTGGTTTAATAAAGGTCATGTAATGCAAAGAACAAACTGCTGTCGGAGCAGGGGAGAACGGGTCAGGCAGCATCTGTGGATGGGAATGGACCGTAATCATTTCAGCTCGACGCACTGCCTTTCAACTGAACAGAGGGTAGACGGCTAGAATGGGGGGCGGGGGGTGTGGGGGCGGTGGGCGTGCAGCAAGAATTGTGAAGAAACCGGCGAGTGTAAGTGGGGAGGTTTGGTAGGCAGCTGGATACTGGAGACTTGTGGTGCGCCACAGAGTTCGGGAGCGGGACCTTAGTTATTCGTTATGTATGTCAATGATTTTGATGCGAAATCACTCTTTATCATTAAGTTTGCGTATGACACTAAACTAGGCGGCGCTGTTCATAGAGGAAAATTACTGTAGATTATAAGGGAGTCTCGATCAGTTAGAGAAGTGGGCGGAGACGTGGCAAATGGATTTCAATACAGATAAGTAGGAGGTAGTGCATTTTTGAAATGAAACTTTGCAAAGGAATTGTGCCATAAATGGAAGGGCATTAGAGAGTGCAATTGACACGAGTACCCCCGGAGCACAACTGCACAGTTCGCTTAAGTCGGCGACACATGTCGACACAATGCTGAAAAGCCGTTTATCAGGCCTGCTTTCCTTATTCAGGGCAACAATAAGGAAAGTGAGTTGGGACATTACGATACAGTTGTGCGAGTCGTTGTCGAGGCTGTCGTTGCAGAGCACAGTTAGGACTCTATTAGAAAAGATGGCGTGAAACTGGAAAGGGAGGAAATAAGTTTTACGATGATGTTTTCAGGACAAGAAGACCTGCGATACATAGAGAGTTTGTCCACGCTAAGTATTTACTCATTACAAGATAAGGAGAACGCGGGCGACTTTATGCAAGATTCTTAACTGATGAAGGGCAGAGATAATGTCAATGTCAATACCAATCCTCACAGAGGAATCAGAAGTGTAGAGAGTGAGCAGTTTCAAGTTCCTGGGTGTCAATATCCCTGAGGAATTACCTGGTCCCAACATATCGATGTAGTCATAAAGAAGGCAAGACAGCGACTGTACTTCATCAGGAGTCGGAACAGATTTGGTATGTAAACAAATAAACTCAAAAACTTCTATAGATGTACCGTGGAGAGCATTCTGACAGGCTGCATCACTGTCTGGTATGGGGGGTGGGGGTGGGTGGCTACTGCACAGGACCGAAAGAAGCTGCAGAGGGTCGTAAATTTAGGTAGCTCCATCTTGGGCACTAGCCTACAAAGTACCCAGGACGTCTTCAAGGAGCGGTGTCTCAGAAAGGCAGCGTCCATTATTAAGGACCTCCAGCACCCAGGGCATGCCCTTCTCTCACTGTTACCATCAAGTAGGAGGTACAGGAGCCCGAAGACACACATTCAGCGATTCAGGAACAGCTTCTTCACCTCTGCCATCCGATTCCTAAATGGACATTGAATCCTCGGACAGTACCTCACTTTTTAAATATATATCATTTCTGTTTTTGCAACCATTTTAATCTATTCAATAGACGTATACTGTAATAAATGTATTTATAGTTATTATTATTACGTGTTTTTTTTTTCTTCTGTATTATGTATTGCATTGAGCTGCTCTGCTAAGTTAACAAATCTCACGTCACATGCCGGTGATAATAAATCTGATGTTGATTCTGATTCTGTTAACAGTCTTTTTCCCCCTAGTGCAGGGGAGACCAAAACCCGGAAAGTGGGTTTAGGCTTCGATGAATATGGGCACAAAGCAAGAAGTTAGAACTGGCTGTGTGGGCATCGTGCTCGGAATGGTTCTTTGAGCCGAAGAGCCTGTATCAATTCAGTATACCTCCGCGACACGTATCAGTGGGATGCGTCAGATATGACTAGAAAGGTACAATGTGGAAGTTAAGGGTAAAGAGGAATGCTTGCTTAGCAAGCGAACTACTGCTCTCATCCAGGAGGGGGCGATACCGTCATTTTTGCAAGGTGATCATACGGTCTCTGACTCGATGTCTGCTTCGGGAGCACGTGGAGCTTTCCCCTACCGGGGCGAATGCGTCAACACGAAGCCGACGATCAGCTACCAACAGTTGGAATCAGAATGGACGCAGGTATGTTCGCTGTCCTCTTCCTAACTAAATTGTCCTGCTGGTGCACGTTTAGACAAATGGCGAATAGCTCCGAGGACGAAGCTGACACATGCGCTAAATGGACACAAAACAGTGATTTGGTCCGACTGGTAAAGCAGACTGGGATAATGGAACGTTCCAACAATTCCGGTGCAGGAATAGTTGAATCACTCCACTCACCGTGCAGAGATTCTTCTAAGTGAAAGGAGCAGGAGGTCCTGAATCAGGAGGATGTAGACACGGATGCGGAAGCAGTTGTTGGGGGTAATGAGACAGACCAGGGAATAGGCAGGGTCTGATTCACTTCGTGGCCGCCCGGATGTGGAAGACTCCTTGAAATCCCATTTATAAAAAGCAGCGCCAGATTATTGGAGCATTTCGGGAGTTAGGAGATTGCATGACATGAGTACAGTTCATATATTGGAAGGACAGCAGTCAAATTCCCGCTGATTATCTGGGGGGGGGGCGCGGGTGCGGTTGCAGTTTTCAGCGCTGAACAAAATTGTTTTCAGTGGTGGAAATGGCCGAGGAGCAGTATGCAACACATTGTACATAGCTGCCAAATCTGTTCCGACGTGTTATCGCAATAATGAATATCTGGGCTTATGACCAATGGTGAGCGTGGTTTCTGAAAATATGCTTCGACACTGAAGTGGGATGGGGACTTTGATAAACATAAAGAAGGTTAGAAAGTGTATGGTCATGCACTTTGGTGGAAGAAATAAACGGGCAGATCATTATTTAGATGGGGAGATATTTCAAAATGCAGAGTGCAAAGGGACTAGGGAGTCCTTGTGTAAGATACCTTAAAGGTTAACACTCAGGTTGAGTCGGTGGTGAAGAGGGCGAATGCAATTTTGGCATTCGTTTCTAGAGGTATAGAATATAAGAAAAGGGATGTGATGTTGAGGCTCTATAAGGCACTCGTGAGACCACACTTGGAGTATTGTGTGCAGTTCTGGTCTCCTTATTTTTAAAAGGATAGGATTCAGAGAAGATTCACAAGAATGATTCCAGGAATGAAAGGGTTACCGTATGAGGAACATCAGGCAGCTCTTGGGCTGTATTCCCCGGAGTTCATGAGAATGGAGGGGGGGGGGGGGCGGTGGTGATCTCGTAGAAACATTCTGAATGTTAAAAGGCCTGAACAGATTATATATGGCAAAGGGAAGCCTAGGACAAGAGGGAACAACTTCAGGACTGAAGGACGTCCATTTAGAACAGAGATGCGGAGAAATTACTTTAGTCAGCGAGTGGTAAGTCTGTGGAATTTGTTGCCACGACTGGCTGTGAAGGCCAAGTCATTGGGTGCATTTAAGGCAGTGATAGATAGGTTCTTGATTAACCAGGGCATCAGAGGGTATGGGGTGAAGGCAGGGGAGTGGGGATGACTGGAAGAATTGAATCAGCCTATGATTGAATGGCGGAGCAGACTCGGTGGGCCGAATGGCCTACTTCTGCTCCTATATCTCATGGTCTTATGGACAACTTCAAAGGGGACAAAATGGTGTATGGAATCGTCCTTGACGACTGGGGTAATATTTTCCAACAAGAGGATAACTAGAGATATCAACACGCAAAATACCGGAGGAATCAAGGACAGACTGCATCGGAGGGAAATGAACACGGAATGAGTCGTGTAGAAACTCTCAGTCAAAAATTATTCAATTTAGTCTCCTTTAACTGAAAACTTAATCCTAAAAAGCACCACCTTCACCTTATCCGGTACAGCTACGTTATTTCTATATTATTGTTACGAGAACGGCACACACTCGTCTAACTGACCTAAAAACAAATCTTACAGATTTGTAACAAGGCTTCCCTGTATTTGTATTATGTCGCCTTCTCCTCGTTGTCTACATATGCTGCCACTTTCAGTCATCTTCAAATGTCCAAAAGTTCAAAAGTAAATTTATTATAAAAGTGCATACTTTTCACCATATTTCAGCCTGAGATTCATTTTCATCAGGGCATTCACAGTAAATGCAAAGAAACAAAATAGAAGCAATGAATCAGCATCAGAAACAGCTCTAATATCATCGAAATCTGTCCTCAGATTTGTGGTCTTGTGGCGGTAGAACGTTGTAATACCTACTATAGTAATAAGTACTATAAAGCACAGTAAGAAGGACTATAAATTGCATCGGGTAAAATTTAATTCCCTGACCGGGAATCGAACCCGGGCCGCGGCGGTGAGAGCGCCGAATCCTAACCACTAGACCACCAGGGAAACTGCTACTCAACTTCAAAGAAAGTGATGACTAACCCAAAGAAAGCTGTGCAAACACAAGAAGATGCTCGTAGCAGTACATTCGCCAGTAAATACGTAATACATGTTCTCTGCGTGAGCTGTGAAATTCTTCAAACTGTAACCATGAGTGGTGAAGTCAATTCAGCGCTGAGGTGAGCGGTTATCCCACTCTGGGTCAGGAGCCTGATGGTTGAGAGGGAATCACTGTTTTCCTGGCTCTAGTCGAAAACGACCTGTGGCTTCTGCACCCCCCCCCCCAACTTCCTGATAGCAGCAGCGAGAAGAGAGCATGGTCTGAATCTTTGATGCTGCGATGTCAGCGCTCCTAGTAGACGTACTCTCTGCAGGGAATACAATTAGCTCTGATGAAATAGCCTGTATCTCTTACTTTATGTGTACTTTTTCTTTCACGGGCATGGTGTTTCTATACCAGGTCTTGATATACTCGCCACCGCACAACCGTAGAAGTTAGATCAAAAGCCGAACATTCGTAAACGTCTGAGTGAGGAGGGGAGCTGCCGTGCCTCCTTTGTAATGGCACCTTCGTGCTAGATCCAGCAGAGATCCTCAGATGTGATAACTTTAAAGTATTGACCCTCTCTACTTCTGGTACTCTAATGCGAACTAGTTCATGCACCTCCGGTTTTCCCCATCCTGTAGTCAGTAATCAGCTCTTTCCTGCTGTGAAAGTGAATGAGCGGTTGTTCTGTTGGAGCGATCAGGTTTGTTATCACCGGTATGTGTCCTGCAATTTGTTAACTTAGCAGCAGCACTTCAATGCAATACATAATATAGAAGAAGAAAATAATAATCAACAAATAAATTACAGTATACGTATATTGAATGGAATAAAAATTGTTGCAAAAAACAGAAATAATATATATTAAAATAGTGAGGTAGTGTTCACGGATTCAATGTCCATTCAGGAATCGGATGACAGAGCTGCCCCTGAATCGCTGAGTGCGTGCCTTCAGGCTTCTGTACCTCCTACCGGATGGTCACAGTGAGCAAAGGGCGTGCCCTCGGTGCTGGGGGCCCTTAATAATGGACTCTGCCTTTCTGAGACACCGCTCCCTGAAGATGTCCTGTAGGCTAGTACCCAAAGTGGAGCCGATTAAATTTACGACCTTCTGCAGATTCTTTCGGTCCTGTGCAGTAGTTCCCCTCCCCCACCCCATACCAGACAGTGATGCAGCCTGTCAGAATGCTCTCAGAATAGAAGTTTTCGAGTGTATCTGTTGACATCCCAAATCACTTCAGATTCCTAATGCAGTATAGTCGCGGTCTTGCCTTCTTTATAACTACATCGATATGTTGGGACCAGGTTACGTCCTCAGAGATCTTGACACCCAGGGACAGATTCAGGCAGACTTGCAATCTCCCTGCTTTTTTACTGATTCACCCCTCACCTTTCGTACGGAAAGCAATAGCGGTGTCATCAGCAAAGTTAAATGTGGCATTGGGGCATTATTTAGCCTCAGTCATAAGTATAAAGAGAGCAGAGCAGTGAGCTAAGCATCCAGCCCTTCGGTGTACTTGTGCTGATGGAGATTGTGGAGATGTTCGAAGGTTCAAACGTCCAATTCAATGTCAGAGAAATCTATACAATATACATCCTGAAATGCGGTTTCTTTGCAAACATCCACGAAAGGAGTTGAGGATGCCATTGTCTACCTGCTGAACCGTGTCTACGCCCACCTGGACAAGCCAGCGAGCACTGTGAGGGTCATGTTTTTTGACTTCTCCAGTGCGTTCAATACCATCCACCCTGCTCTGCTGGGGGAGAAGCTGACAGCGATGCAGGTGGATGCTTCCCTGGTATCATAGATTCTTGATTACCTGACTGGCAGACCACAGTACGTGTGCTTGCAACACTGTGTGTCCGACATCAGCAGCACTGGGGCTCCACAGGGGACTGTCTTGTCTCCCTTTCTCTTCACCATTTACACCTCGGACTTCAACTACTGCTCAGAGTCTTGTCAGCTTCAGAAGTTTTCGGATGACTCTGCCATAGTTGGATGCATCAGCAAGGGAGACGAGGTTCAGTACAGGGCTGCAGTAGGAAACTTTGTCACATGGTGTGAGCAGAATTATTTGCAGCTTAATGTGAAAAAGACCAAGGAGCTGGTGGTATACCTGAGGAGAGCTAAGGTACCGGTGACCCCTGTTTCCATCCAGGGGGTCAGTGTGGACATGGTGGAGGATTACAAATACCTGGGGATACGTATTGACAATAAACTGGACTGGTCAAAGAACACTGAGGCTGTCTACAAGAAGGGTCAGAGCCGTTTCTATTTCCTGAGGAGACTGAGGTCCTTTAACATCTGCCGGACGATGCTGAGGATGTTCTACGAGTCTGTGGTGGCCAGTGCGATCATGTTTGCTGTTGTGTGCTGGGGCAGCAGGCTGAGGGTAGCAGACACCAACAGAATCAACAAACTCATTCGTAAGGCCAGTAATGTTGTGGGGATGGAACTGGACTCTCTGATGGTGGTGTCTGAAAAGAGGATGCTGTCTAAGTTGCATGCCATCTTGGTCAATGTCTCCCATCCACTACCTAATGTACTGGGTGGGCACAGGAGTACATTCAGCCAGAGACTCATTCCTCCAAGATGCAGCACTAGGCGTCATAGGAAGTAATTCTTGCCTGTGGCCATCAAACTTTACAGCTCCTCCCTTGGAGGGTCAGACACCCTGAGCCGATAGGCTGGTCCTGGACTTATTTAATAATTTACTGGCATAAATTACATATTACTATTTAACTATTTATGGTTCTATTAATATTTATTATTTATGGTGCAACTGTAACGAAAACCAATTTCCCCCGGGATCAATAAAGTATGACTATGACTATGGCTATGACTAAAATAGAGGAGTGCCCCAAAGAATGAACGACAGTTAAATGTAAGAACCCCGAAGTGCATCCCACCAGCTCCCCTCCCTTCTGCGCGTAAGCAGCAGCATGCAGCAATCCCCCCTCCCCCCCCACCGACAAAAAAGGCACCCGCTACCGAGCAGAAGCGTGAGCAAGGCAATAACAAAGACACAGACATGCAGTTACCCCAAAGACTTCGCCTTTCACCCGGTGTTCGACATACTGCAGGCTCTGTCCCTGATAAGGGAGAAGGAGGTGTCTCCATTTTCCCAGCGAGCGGGGAGACAGAACAAACAACTTGCCGGGTTAAAAGTCCGTTCTGTCGTTTTTTCCGTGCTCTGTGCATGAAGATTGCAAAGTTCCTGGGCCTTCGGGCGCACAGCAGATATCCAAACACCCCGAAGACGTCCAGGTCTCCTGTCGTGACACTGACCCTCGGTTCTCCCGTCTCCAGAGCCCCGAGACCTTTGGTTTCCAAATTCGAGCGAGAACCCTTGGCATGCAGAACAACAACGGCCAGTCCTGAAAACCCGAGAACGGATCCCATTCTAGACTTTTTTCTCTCCTGTTGGCGTCAGTAGTTAACCTCCCTCACGTTCATTGAGTTCCACACTACAACGGAGACTTTGAGTTATGACTTGTCTCCAACAACCCTGACCTCAGCTGTAAAACCGACTGAGGTGGACATCACAGGGGAATGCAGATTCGGGGTAATCTTTTCCCCTCAAATTCGCTGTATTTAGTGGGGAGTTGTGAGTGCAGTGGCTGCATATCTGGACTGTTGAACGGACATTGAATCTCAAGTCCACTTCGCATCCCATCAGCGTTTTTAGTCAAATTCCGTGGAGTTATCTGATCCACAGCCTATGTTAAGATGTCTGACGTCACCTGTATCCACCGGGTTCAGTACAGTCATTTATGGAGGAAGGGTTGCCAACCGGAGCTGCACTGGCCTCTATCTGGGTATACAAGTAAACAGAACTTCTCCCGATGTCTCGTGATGCTAGAAATCACTTGGTTGGTCTAGACAGCTTTAAAGTGGCTGAATAAATAATAAAAATCTGACTCAGTTAATAACGGATTAACAAGAGACTGGGATAAACTCTTCCGTGAGTGTCGACGGTGAAATCCAGTTGGACTCAGTAGCTTCCTACTACTGGATACTATGGATGTGGAGAGAACGCTTCCTATGGTGGGGGAGTATTAGACCAGAGATCCCAACCTCAGAATAGAAGGACATAGAGGGACATCCACTTACAACAAAGATGAGGAGGAATTTCTTTGTCCAGAGGGTAGCGAAAGAGATAAGGTCGTGTAGAGTAAGTACAGGGGGAGTACGGAGCCACGTTGTTTAGTATATTTAAAGAGAATGTTGATAGGTTCTTGACTAATCAAGGCGTCAAAGGTTACGGGGTCAGGCAGGAGAATGGGTTCAGAACGTTAACAAATCAGTCGTGTTGAAGTTGCAAAGCAGATTCGATGGGCCAACTAGCCTAATTGTGTTCTTATGCCTTATTGTCTATTCTACTAACAACTATGGGAACGGGGGACCTTCAGATTTTGGTGGCATCCATTAGTCTCGCGAGACCATGGATCTGCGCCTGGAAAGACTTGCTTCAATCTCTCCAGGGCACAGGCCTGGGCAAGGTTGTATGGAAGACCGGCAGTTGCCCATGCAGTAAGTCTCCCCTCTCCACGCCACCGATGTTGTCCAAGGGAAGGGCAAGGGCTGATACAGCTTGGCACCAATGACGTCACAGGAGTTGCCGGAGCGAGGTTGAAAGGAACGTCGGACTGCCTTAGAGACTCCAGCCCCGGATTTGTCCTCGGGGTTTCCTCCCGAAGCATTTCCCACGAGTGGGCATTGCCACAAGGCAGAGGAAGTTTGAAATCAGAGTTTTCTTCAGATATATCTTTCTCCTTATGGAGGTAATGGAATCAACAGATCACCCGACCATGATCCTCAACGTCACATTGCCTATAATTTGGCAATGTGAAATAAAGTGCCCAGATCTATTTCAGCCCGAAAATTATTTCCAAGCAGCCACTTTCCATAATAGTTTCACTCTGGAACTGTCGGTGCATTGCGCAGAATTACTTGCATTAACTGGATTTTAAATTCATGACGAAGATTCGATAAAAGAGGTCAAATTTGATAAAGAACCATTTGTAATATATATATATGGATAGTAAGATCTGCGGTTGTTCTTCAGCAGATGTTCCTATCTCGGTTTTTCTCTCAAACAATGCTAGTGGGTTTGAATTTGGACCCATCAGATATCAAGTTTCCTTTGGTTCATGCGTGCACCCTGATACATTGTGATGGTTAAAATACGTAAGGTGTTCCCATTTATAAACATGGAATAGAACATCTCACCGGACAGGTGATGCTAGAACTGGTTACATAAATGGCAATTTAATGTTTCCATTAATTTATCCGAAAGAGGTGGTTCCACGAGGTGCGGGGTGGGTTGGATGGTCTACAAAGGAGATGTCATCCAGACGGAGAGGGAATAGAAGAATTGACCGACTACATTGTTATGACTACGGCTTTACCAGGGTAAATTACTAGATAAGCAAAGGTGGTTTTCTTAGGGGGAGAATGAGCGGAGATTAAAATTATGAAGGACGATGAGTAAGAAAGTGAGATGTATTCATTTTCTTAATAAGACATTAAAGGGGAATGAGGAAAATTGAAGTATTTGGTGGGAAGATTAGAGGAGAGAGAAACATTTAGATTTTCGAGCCCATTGTATCAAATAGAAACATAGAAACATAGAAAACCTACAGTACAATATGGGCCCTTCGGCACACATAGTTGTGCCGAACATGTCCCTACCTTAGAAATTACTAGGCTTACCCATAGCCCTCTATTTCTCTAAACTTTATGTACCTATCCAAAAGTTTCTTAAAAGACCCTGTCGTATGCGCCTCCACCACCGTTGCCGGCAGCCCATTCCACACACTCTGAGTAAAAACCTTACACCTAACATCTCCTCTGTACCTTTGAAAGTCCAAGTAAGCAATTTCCGCTGACTGTCCTTTGTCTCTGCTGTCTGTTATTCCACAAACTACTCAAAATGATATTTCAACCCTGAGGAAAGCCTTGCCGACTTCGGTCCAGTTTATCATACGGAATGCCTCTTGAGATCCCCGAAACTCCGCCCCTAATAATGCCCCTAAACATCTTGTCAACACCGAGGCACTATCATAATGCTGAGGAGGGGCTCTTCCTCCAGGATTATCGATAATCAACGAGCGTTAATCAGTATTAATATACAGAATGGAACCGTCCCTCCTGTCGGGGCAGTGCACTGAAGCGCAATTTTACTCCTTGTTTGTTAAGAGGCTGGAAATAACATCACGTGTTGTTTAAATCCATTTTGTTATTTTAATTTACTTGAATCATGCAATGTCTTCCTCATATAAGTGGATAAATCAGAGCGCAGTCACACACTCTGGTCGGGTACATCGAGTTGAAGGCAAATGCTTAGTGACATCTGCCACTGAGTAGATTGTGCATTGGGGAACATTTATAGATGTAGCGGAGCAGAGATTAGGACAAAAACTCTACACTGCATCGAGTATTGTTAAATCAACAACGTTGATTTTGGACCTGCTTTTTACTTTCTCTGACCGGGAGTGCAATTCTTCTACAAAACTGGTGCATTTAATATTAATCTCAGGCGCACACTTGACCGCAGTGTTAAACTGGAAGACAATTGCGCACAACTGTAGGAAATGGGACGTGCCCTAATTCACAAGATTAAAGACGTTTACTATCCCTTCCTGGCAGCATTTTGCACTCCCGGTAAATTATGGTTTGGATTTGTGCATATGGTACAGAGCTTTTTCTTTTGTTATTCATAGTTTAACAGATTGATTAACACGCCCTCATCGCAGATATCCTCGTCTCCCGTTCTGTTTTTTTCTCCCCCACGGGAGTACTGAAGTGATTCCGTGAGCCGGTCAATGCGACAGGTCGGTAATATTTTCCAAACTGAGTGCCAGGGTGGCTGAGTTACGATTCACGCTTCCTACACCCGTAATACAAACCACTATCATCCAACTTCAGCTCCTCGCACCGAACGCGTATGAGTCACTGAGAGATATCACCAGAACCCCGTCACTAACGCTCGTATCATTCACAACAGTTGGAGCGTCATTAAGCAATTGGTGTTATATTGAAGCGGCTAATTACACAGCCTGACACTCGTAATCTTCACATCTATCTCGGTCTCCCTTGAACAGCCCTTAAGGTCCTATCCGATGGCTCGCTGAGCAGGATGGTCAAGGAGTTTATTTATTCGTACCTATCCGCAGTTCTCCACTTCGTCACGGGTATATTTTTAACGTGGGCCGCCTGCATTTTTTATTCTGGTGATGCAAGGGAGAGTCACTCTTAAACTTCGTCCGCAGAACGAAGAGTTGTGAATCAGTGGTGTGGGATTACTGTGTGCAGTTTTGGTCACCACGTAAAAGGAAGGAGGTGGTTGGCATGGGAGACAGCCGCGGCGAATCACCAGCTCGTTGTCTAGAGTGTTATAGTGATATATTCTGTGTTTGTTATCTCTCTGGAAATAGGGCGGTAACCTGACAGAAGTATACAACATCATGAATCAGAATTAGATTTATTATCACCGGTTTATTTCCATGGCTGGGATACCAGGAATAAGTTCCCTGCTGAATTTCGAAGCCAATAATTCATTTGGATTACTAGAAACACAAGTCAAAAATGGAAACGCAGAAACGACGAGAACCCTGTCTCTCTCTTCCCGTTCCCTCGGCTGCAAATGTTATCACAGTTTCACACCTCCCTGTTAACGGGCAAAATCCGAAATACTTCGGGAATCGGAAGAGGCAACAGTATTGGGTTGAGTTGAAATGCTTCCTTTCCTCAGTGTTTGGAATTGCCCACAATTAGTTTTCACGTTCGGTGGCTAACTGATACATTTCAGCGACATCTTGTGAAATATTTTCCACTCGACATGTCTCATACATTCATTTCTAATGTCTTTATTTGAATATTCCACACGGTAGGCTTATTCAGAAAGTCAGAAGGCATGGGATCCAGGGAAGTTTGGCCAGGATTCAGAACTGGCTTGTCTGCAAAAAGCAAAGGGTCGTACAAGGGTGGAGGGAGTACATTCGGATTGGAGGGTTGTGACTAGTGGTGTCCCACAAGGATCTGTTCTGGGACCTCTACGTTTCGTGATTTTTATTAACGACCTGGATGTGGGGGTAGAAGGGTGGGTTGGCAAGTTTGCAGACGATACAAAGGTTGGTGGTGTTGCATATTGTGTAAAGGATTGTCGAAGATTACAGGGAGACATTGATAGGATGCAGAAGTGGGCTAAGAAGTGGCAGATGGAGTTCAACCCGGAGAAGTGTGAGGTGGTACACTTTGGTAAGACAAAGTCCAAGGCAGAGTACAAAGTAAATGGCAGGATACTTGGTAGTGTGGAGGAGCAGAGGGATCTCGGGGTACATATCCACAGATCCCTGAAAGTTGCCTCACAGGTGGATAGGGTAGTTAAGAAAGCTTATGGTGTATTAACCTTCATAAGTCGAGGGATAGAATTTAAGAGTCGTGAGGTAATGATGCAGCTCTATAAAACTCTGGTTAGGCCACACTTGGAGTACTGTATCCAGTTCTGGTCGCCTCACTATAGGAAGGATGTGGAAGCATTGGAAAGAGTACAAAGGAGATTTACCAGGATGCTGCCTGGTTTAGAGAGTATGCATTATGATCAGAGATTAAGGGAGCTAGGTCTTTACTCTTTGTAGAGAAGGAGGATGAGAGGAGACATGATAGAGGTATACAAGATAATAAGAGTAATAGATAGAGTGGATAGCCAGCGCCTCTTCCCCAGGGCACCACTGCTCAATACAAGAGGACATGGCTTTAAGGTAAGGGGTGGGAAGTTCAAGGGGGATATTAGAGGAAGGTTTCTTACTCAGAGAGTGGTTGGTGCGTGGAATGCACTGCCTGAGTCAGTGGTGGAGGCAGATAGACTAGTAAAGTTTAAGAGACTACTAGACAGGTATATGGAGGAATCTAAGGTGGGGGCTTATATGGGAGGCAGGGTTTAAGGGTCGGCACAACATTGTGGGCCGAAGGGCCTGTACTGTGCTGTACTATTCTATGTTCTATGTTCTAGATTAAGTATGGAAAGGAGGCTTTTTTTTAGCGAGGTAATTTATGTAAATATCTGACCACCGTTCCTCCCGGTTTCGGCCATTTTTAATTCTCAGTGGTCTCTCTTTCAGCGAATCTCCTCAACATCGTGGTTCTCTCCAGGGGAAACTGCGCTCTGTCAAAATGCATCTCCGTCTACATGGTGGCCATGGCGGCAGCAGACCTGCTGGTCATGATTTGCAAAGTATTGTTATATCAGATTTTCATGCAAAGTCTTGGAGTTCAGATCTTATCGCACACTTACGTTCGTACAGTCACTCTGTATATCAGTAGCGCTAGTGTGGGACTGTTGGTGTATTATACCGTTTTCTTCACGTTTGACCGATTTGCAGCCATCAGTGGTCTGAAATTTAAATCCAAGTACTGCACAGTGCGCACTGCGAAAGCTGTTCTAATAATTGTTTCCATTTTGGTCTTTCTGTGGTTCGTTCCAAATCTGTTTGCATATGAACCTAGAATTGTTATCAACGATGTGCGCTTCGGTGCCCGCCCCAGACCGGAGTTCTATTCCTCCCCGATTGGTTCCGTATACATGAAGGAGAAGTCCATTTTACTCTCGTGGGTTAGCGTTGCTGCAATATTGCTGAGTAACTGTCCGACGGTCAAATACATCATCGTGGCTAATAAAGCTCGGAGGGCTCTGCGGTGTAAGGACGGTGCGAATGGGGTCGATCCAGAGATTAAAAACAGGAAGAAGTCAATAACTCTACTTTTCACTATCTCGGGCAGCTAGGTAATTCTCTGGGTGGGCGCAGGTGTATTCGGCAGTTTGTCGGTGTACCGGCGAGCAGACTACAACTCCCGGGAAGTTGTCGCCGCTGAAACTGGCTACATGCTCATGTACCTGAGTTGCTGCAGCAACGCCTGCATTTACATAGCGACCCAATCTAAATTTCGGGAGCAGCTGAAAGCTGTGCTGAAATCTCCTTTAACTCTCATCCCGACGTTGGTTAAACAAGTGCAAGTACTGAAGCAGTCTGTCCCGAACTAAACCCGCTTATGCACCGGGTTGCGTTTCTGGAACTGCGTTCTGCTCGGATGGAAAATGTGAAATGAGATAATAAAAGGGAAGAAAAATATATTTCACTGTGAGCACAGCCTCCCTTACATCGACCTTTCTCAACGCACATCCGCAGCCCGCCCCTTGCATTCACCCACAGCTTTCGTCCTTCATCCCTGCCGACACTATGACGCAACTCATGACCCAAGCGGACGGGGTCACGCGGGCCCAGCCGCGTTCCATAGAGCAGGCCGATCCCATGTCCATGGACAGCCCTGAACTTTCGTGAGTCTGGGGTGGCCTGTCGTTCTCTACAATCGTCCTTTGTGATTAACGATGCTGCTGAGCTTCTCGCTGTCACAAGATCGTGATTCGGCCCATTGAATCAGTTCCGAGCGAATTCCGCAGCGAACATCTTGCCTCACTCGCGCCTTTGCCCTTACCCTACAGGCACACGCGCTGCTGTTTCCCGGAACAACCACTGAACAGCGTTGTCGGACTTCCTTCATGACTGTCCATGCAGTCAATCCCTGAACCTCGCCGCTTATTTGTGTACGGGAAAAGATTTCCCTCCTGAGTTTCCTGTTTTGTTGAACGCCTTCATTCGATTCCTCCATTCACGGGGAAATCTTGCCTGATAAATCTGTTCGAATTTAACTGTTCACAGATTGATTGGGACTCCTATAACCACATGGGATAGAGTTTCTCAAACGTGTTCAGGACAACCAGACTGAAACTGTCGAGGGATAGGTAGCAGCACAATTTGTAGCGGCGATGATCACTAATATTTACATTTTACCAACGACTGTCAGAATGTGAAGTACGTGATTCACCTATTTCTGTTTTACCACTCGGCAATCTTCAGCTTAACAGAGAAATAGGAAATTATTCGCTTTTTTTTTAAAGAATGAGGCCATAACATCGCCCTCGCTTGTGAGAAGACGCTTTAGCTCATTTCACGCTTCACCGTTGTGACTCCATTTCTGACACGGCATTGCACATCTATAACATTTGATAGCGTGGATGGCAGGAACATACTTGCGAACTTGTGCTCCCCGCCTCTCACCATATTTCCCTGCATCCTACAGTTCTATTCTGCCCTCCCCATTCTTCCTCTCCAGTCCTGATGAAGGGTCAACTTTCCATTTCCCTCCTGGGTTCGTCCAACAACTATGTGTCCGTTACCAGTGCGACAGTATTGTTCTGATATTCATTCTTTGCCGGTATATTTCCGTTTAGTTCTGGGGACAAAGGAACGCCGAGCCAAAACGTCATTTTTAATCTGATTTATTTCAGCTGTAAAATGTTACAGAGGTATGATGCGGGCAGAAATTGCTGCATGAAAACAGTTACGTGCGTGTGCTTTGCCCGAAGAGAAGACGGCCGGAGTCGCTTGGCACCGTTTATTCGGGCTAGTGCGTTTATTCGGTGTGTCACACAGCAAACTAACAAAAATTAGTGACAGTGGTGAAAAGAAATCCATCAATATACGGTGGGGGAAGAATTTATGGAGTATTCAGAGACTGTCACAGAACCTACTCAGGGAGATGTAGTTCTCTGTGAGGAGGTGGGATTAATGAGAGATCCTCTGTGAAGGATCCCCAGGAAAGAAATGATAATGACAAGGGAGAATTACAGACACAGTCTGAGGCTGAACATAGAAAATTGAAAACCTAGAGCACAATACAGGCCCTTCGGCCCGCAATGCTGCGCCGAACATGAATACCCGGGTCTAGAACCAACGTCCTCGGACTAAATGAGGGCAATTGCACCGATGTGAAGGGGTGGTGGTCTGGGGTGGTCGGGGTGAACAGGCTCGGGGCCACGTACTGTAGGTGAATGGAAAAATTTGTCATAACGCTCTGCGGAGATTGATCCCAGTTAGATAGAGGAATCTCGCACAAATAAAAACCTTCTTGGGGCAATAACGGAGGGTGAGGGAAATATTAAATACAAAACATATGAAGAGGCAAGAGCTGAGTCTAGAGGCAAAGGCAAGGCCAGCGGATGAGAATGTTTTTTCCGGGAACCAGTGATAAGAGACAAGAGCTAAAGCTAACAAGGAGTTGGCAAACACGAGAAAATCTGCAGATGCTGGAATTTCAAGCAACACACATAAAAATTGCTGGTGAACGCAGCAGGCCAGGCAGCCTGCTAGGAAGAGGTACAGTCGACGTTTCGGGCCGAAACCCTTCGTCAGGACTAACTGAAAGAAGAGATAGTAAGAGATTTGAAAGTGGGAGGGAAGATCCAAAATGATAGGAGAAGACAGGAGGGGGAGGGATGGAGCCAAGAGCTGGACAAGTGATTGGCAAAAGGGATATGAGAGGATCATAGGACAGGACGCCCAGGGAGAAGGGAAAGGAGGAGGGAGGGGAATCCAGAGGATGGGCAAGAGGTGTAGTCCAAGGGACAGAGGGAGAAAAAGGAAAGAGAGAGAAAGAATGTGTGTATATAAATAAATAACGGATGGGGTACGAGGGGGAGGTGGGGCATTAGCAGAAGTTAGAGAAGTCAATGTTCATGCCATCAGGTTGGGGGCTACCCAGACGGAATATAAGGCGTTGTTCCTCCAACCTAAGTGTGGCTTCATCTTTACAGTAGAGGAGGCCATGGATAGACATATCAGAATGGGAATGGGATGTGGAATTAAAATGTGTGGCCACTGGGAGATCCTGCTTTCCCTGGCGGACAGAGTGTAGGTGTTCAGTGAAATGCTCTCCCAGCCAGCGTCGGGTCTCGCCAATATATGGAAGGCCACATCAGGAGCACCGGGAGTTGGCAGATGGGGGATCTCAGCAATCTGCATCGGGGTGCCACATGAAGGTTTGGTGCTCAGGACCAGAGCTCATGGTGCTGGTGAAGTGTGTTAACATGGATTGAAGGCTGGTTGTCACGCAGAAGGCAGAGACAAAATGAGCTGATATATTTCAGGCTAGGAGGATGTAACTAGTGGATTGTCC
This sequence comes from Mobula birostris, assembly GCF_030028105.1. NCBI lineage: Eukaryota > Metazoa > Chordata > Chondrichthyes > Myliobatiformes > Myliobatidae > Mobula > Mobula birostris. The sequence goes on from NC_092382.1 coordinate 92,811,207, forward strand.
CACGGATTAGTTCTGGGGCCGCAACTATTTCTGATCAATATTAATCACTTAAAGTAGGGGGTCCGAGTGTGAGCGATCCAGATCTGGCAGGAACATGGAAACAGATGGGGAGGGTGTGTGGGTGCTGTCCTGGATCAGTGGGTCCCTACAGCAGGATATAGAGAGGTTGTGTGAGGGGACCCACTTGGTAAGTGAAGTGTAATCTGGGGAAGTGTGATGGCATGTGCAGTGGTAGGAGGAATAAAAGGGCAGACTATTATTTCTGTGGAGAGAAAGTGTAAATGAGACATATAAGTGGCTCCAGATGTTGTTCTGGACAACAAACCAGCAGAAAGTTGCGGTGAGTGGCTCAAAAATTAACTGATACAATGACATTTATTACTGCGGGGTCAGTGTAGAGAAACAGTGACAGACAAGTGCATCCTAGTGGACTTCCGGAAGTTAAAGCAGGCCAGGGCATACAGAGTGAATGGCAGGTGCCACGCAGAGATAATGAACAGGGATAGATTGGGTACAGGATCCCTGAAAGTCGCACAGATAGGCAAGGCAGTGACAACGAGGTGCGTGGGGTGCTTGCCCTCTTTGCCGCATTACAGTTGCACAACTCACCAATTCGGGCACGGATGGAATATCCTGTACCTTTATGGTCACCATACTATCGCATGGATGGGGTTAAGCTGGAAACTGGCAGGAAAGGATCACAGGAAGGTTGAGTTGCAAGGAAAGATTAAATGGTTAGGACTGTTTTTTTTCCTGGAGCACAGAGGCTGAGGGGATACCTGATAGATGCCTATACGACCATAAACCGCTTTCTCACCCTCCCTGATCTTTAGGAAAGCGTGCCATAGTTCCTTTTCTCAGATCATCTCCACCATCTCCTCCTGGGGTTTCGGCACCAGCGGTTCCACAAAGTCGTCAAAGTCCACACTACCCCCGACTACGGGAGAAAGTCTGGGGGCAGGGAAAGTGGAGAGAGATTGCGGGGAGGGATGTGGGAGAGAGGAGGCGAGATAAAGAGGGGGGAGAGGGTGCAGAGTTGAGTGGATAGACAGGGTGGCGAGGACAGAGGATGGAGATTATTGGGGAGAATGACAGGGAGAGAGTGCGATAGTGAGAGGGAGTTTGTGACAGAGAGAGGAGGGAGACTGGTTTAGAGGGAGGAGTGGGAAGAGATAGGGATAGGGGAGTGAGGAGAGAGGGGAGAGAAGAGGAGAGCAGGATAAGGGCGTGGTAATAGAGAGCAACTGGGACATATAATATTCAGTTGAATATGTATCTAAGCTGTGTCCCGGGAGCGTTTGGTGCCCACATTCGGGATAAAGCTGGTAGTGGGGGGGGGCAGGCACATTGTGGGGTGATGTAGAGGGAGCTCCACACTGTATCTGCCCGCGTCCCGTGAGCGCTCGGCGCTCAGACCTGGGATTAAGTGGGGCTGGGAGATACAATGCGGGGGGTGATGTAGAGGGAAGTTTGCTGTTCACTATTAACTTGAGAGAGATCGATCTGTTTTATTTTCTTTGTATTTATCCCAACTACCACATGCTGCATGTCAAAAAATTATAAATATGCTTATATTGATTTCTAAACAATATTGAAAGTGGAGAGCGGTGATATGCACAGTGAATGTGAAGGGGTATTAATGGAACATTATGTGATAACAGTCGCAACCCATAAATGCTGACCAACGTTGTATGTGTTGGTCCCATTTCACTGCATTTGGCCCATATTTCTCTAACCCAGAGATTCCCGACCTGGGGTTCACAGACCCATTGCTCAATTGTATAGGAGTGATGCCATTTTCAGACAATTATTCCAAGGTCTCTCCGTTCTGCGATGCTCCCGGCACCATACTGTTCACTGCCATTGGCATTCAGTATAAAATTGTCAAATGTACTAAAACGCAGTGCAAAGGTTTGCTTGCGTAACATGCAGGCATTTCAATCAAAACATAAATAGATCAAGGTTCTACAAAAGGAAACTAAGAAACAGAAATGAGAATATATTACTAGAGCTACAGAGAAAGTGCAAGGCGAGGGAAGTACATAGTTTATGACCAGACCCTTGTTACGTACCCCGTAACTGGGTTGCCAAACCAGCAGAAATGGATCACTCAGTTGGAGTCTGGATTACTAGAACTAAGAAAGTTTTATTAAAGAAACAAGCAACACAGTACTCTAATCAAAAGGATAATAAATGCAACAGTTCAGCAATGATAAACACACATGTACACAGAATTAGGATAACAGGATCAATCAAGCTCTATCGTCGTCTAGGGGTAAATGACCAGTTTCAAAGTGACGCAAAGTTCAGTTCAATTGATTTCAGTTCAGTTCGCAGTAATCACTGCTGTGGGAGATGGACAGTGGGGGGAAGGAGAGAGAGAGCAAAAACGAATGAATATTCAAACGGCTTCCACACAGACCTTCGATATTCTTCGCAGTCAGCTTTCGGGCGAGCCCTTTGTGATGTCTTCTGAGGTCACCGACCGTAACCCCTCCGTTTCCAGATACGATTATTTCTCTGCTGTGAACCTGGCACCCAGGCAAGGGCGGACACACACCAGGTTCCCACTGATCGCGCCTTTCCATCCTGTGCGTCTATGGCTTGGTCCCGCAACCAGCTTTCCAAAAGTTCCCACCGACTTGTGGGAGACGCACCGCTTCCAGGGTCTCGTTACCTCGGGGTGTCGTGTGTGCTGCCTTAGTGAACCTGTCCCTTTTTATCCCCCTGCTGGGGCATCGCCTGTCCATCACTTCAAACAGTTCAGGGTTCAAAGGGTGAGCCGATCTTGACAGCTCTCCTTCCGTTACTGTCTCCCGTCCCTTCATTAACATCTCCAAATGCTGCTCCATTGTTTTCCTTATCTCTCTCTCTCCTGAAGACAGGTGGCAGACCAACTGCTGATCCCACTGGTGCCAGCACAGGACAGCTAACATCTTAATCTATGTGTATTCTCGTCACACCCTTAACAAAGTTGTTGTACTGAGGGATCATGGGGTCCAAGTCCCTATTTACCTAAAGGTGGCTCTACAGGTTGGTGGCATGGTGATGAAGGTGTAAGGCATGACGTTCAACAGTTGGGAAGTTATATTATGGTTTGGATTATTTTCTGAAGAGGCAGAGCTCGATGTCAAATGGAGGCCTTTTGGAAGTTTATAAGATTATGACAGGCATAGAGCGTGTAGGCAGTCAGTGTGTTTACCCCAGAGCCTATACCATGCACTGAAAGTCTATTGAGTGTGTAAGTTCAAAGAAGATGTATGGGTAAAGTTTTTTTTTTACAGAGTGGCAGATGTCTGGGATGTGCTGCCGGGGTGTTAGTGAGTAAATACGATACAGGCTCTCAGACTGACACTTGGATGTGCAGGGACTGCAGACGTAGGGACCATGTGTAGGCAGATTTGATTAGTTTTTAATTTTGTTTTTCTTTGGGGATGGGGTTTGTTTTTTTTGTTTTGTTTTTTTTCTTTTTCATGATTTTTTTTTCCAGTTTTTTTTTGCTTTGTATTATCCGTGGTTAGTTATACATGTTTGGGAGCTTTGTTAATTTATACTACTTGGTTTTGCAATTACTTTTTTTAAGTGTAACAACAAATCTCCTACTATTTGTATTATTGCTATGTTTTGTTTCTATATTTTGAAATTAATAAAAAGATTGAAAAAGAAAGATTTGATTAGTTTTGTTCAGTATTTAGTTACGAATTTTATTACTTTAGCACAATATCATGGGCCGAAAAGCCTGCTCCTGCACTGCACCGCTGTCTGCATTCTATGCAAACACAGAAGGTGCAAGGGCCAAGATAACGAAATCTGGGAGATCAAAAGATCATCTTTATCAGACACGAGCATCTTTCAAGAACTTGGTGGTATGTGTTCTTAGTCTTCCCATTGGGAACGGGGAGAGGAGAGAGCGACTGGAGTGGGCTGGGCCTGAATTTTGTTGAATGCTGTCCATGGCAGCAGGGATGCCAGACAGAGACAATGCGTGGGAGGTGGGTTCATGTGAAGAGACTCGTTTCCGTTCACAAGCACAACTCGGGTTTGATTTCTCTAACTGCAGCATCTCTGTCACGATGTGCGCTGACAATATCGGAACCCAAGTGCAGAGAAAAGACAGGCTCCGCTGCAGAGGTGGCGACGAGAGCTTATTCATAGTAATTCCAAAAGGTCATTGGTGGTACATCCCATTTATCTGGATTGGAAACCACTTACCATTCCTCAGCTCTGCTTTCTCTGCACAGCCCTGTGTCAGTCCCCGAAGGAATTAATCGGGGGAAGTGGAATTATGAGGCTGGAACCTCGGAGCATCAATCAGGAACGGATTTTGCTCTGGGAAATGCACAACAGGAATCAGGAGGTATTGCAGGCAGCAGTTGCACGGTTCTGGATAGGTTTGTCCCATTGAGGCAGGGAAAGGACGGCAGGGTGAAGGAGCATCAGACAGGGCTGTAGGGAGCTACAAGAGGAGAAGGAATTAAAGATTGAAATTAGGAGAGCTAAAAAGGTCTTCAGAAGGCCTTGCCAAGTAGGATTAAGAAAAACCTACTTTGTGAAGCAGATGACAAGAGTAATGGCAGGATTGGTCAGGGATCTATGGTGGAGTCAGGGGAGGTGGGGCAGGACCTTAATGAAAACTTTACTTCAGTATTCACCAATGAGAAGGTTCTCGGAATTTGTGAGGGATGCGTTAAACAGACTGATGTGCTAGAACATGTAGTGGTTAAGAGAGAGGATGTGCAGAACTTTTGAAAAGCATTAGGATAGATATGTCTTTGTGTGGTCAGGATATATCTTGGTTACTGCAGGAAATGGGGAAAAGATTGCTCCATATCCTTACATAACTCAAAGTTTCTTCACAAGTTGATAGCTTGGTTAAAAAGGCTTATGGGATGTCAACCTTCATGAGTCAGGGGCTTGAGTTCAAGAGCCAAGAGGTAATGTTGTAAATTTAAAAATCCTGGTTCGACCACACTTGGACTATTGTGTTCAGTTCTGAGTGTCTCATTATAGGAATTAGGTGGAAGCTTTGGAGCAGGTGCAGAGGAGGGTCACCAGGATGCTGCCTGGATTAGAGAGCATGTCTAATGAGGGTAGATTGAGCAAGCTTGGGCTCCTCACTTTGGAGCGGAGGATGAGAGCTGACTTGATAGAGGTGTACAAGATGATAAGAGGCAAAGAACAAATGAACAACCACAGACTTTTCTCCAAGGGGGAAGTGGCTGACATGATGGGGGCATAATTTTAAGGTAATTGGAGGAAAATATAGGGGGATGCCAGAGGCAAATCTTTATACAGAGAGATTGAAGAGTGCCAAGGGTGGTGATAGGGTCAAAAATGTTAAGGACATTTAAGAGTCTCCTAGAAAGGTACACGGATAAAAGAAAAATGGAGGTCTATGTCAGCGGAGAAGCTAGATTGATCTAAGGTCGGCACATTGTTCTATAGAATCAAATCTGACGAACAGTGAGGAACAGATATTCAGGCAGTTTAAGAAAGGTGTAAAATCATTAGGGTTGCTGTCATAGGGGACTTCGACATCCCTACTGTAAACTGGGCCTTCTTAGTGCAAGTAACTTAGATGGAACAGAGTTAGTTAGCTGCATCTAGGAGAGTTTTTTTAAATATGTAGATAGTCCAACAAATGGGAGGAACTTGGTCTGAGGAAGCAGGGTGACGGGTTTGGTGAGGGTGACAAGAGGCAATGATTACAATAATAATAATGTAGGTCACATCTGGAATTTTTCCGGGTAGCAGACAACTTCCTCCCACGCTGTTCTGACGTAGTTGGAATTCACATACGAGGCAATGGTTTGCCGTTGCCTTCTGCCGGCTGAGTTTTTTTTTCCCAAAGAGATCACCAGCCCTTAACCCCACACGGATGGAAAGCGTGCCGGGGGAACCGGCTGGGTTTGAAATTCGGAACCTCTGCCCTGCAGTCCAGTGCTGATGCCACTACACCACCAGCCGGCATAATGATTACAAATAAGCACATTAATCATTTCTTTACAAACAGTAAAAGGTTTGACCAAACACCTAAGTCCCCACAAGTTACACAAACTGCAAAACTAAATATTCCACCAGCAGATACTTAGCTAACAGAGTAGGTGGGGCCTTCGATATCTGCAGCAGACATTCCCAATGTTTCTTCAGCGATGGTCACAATGTCAGTGTGAACACGAGTGCCTGGGGATGAAAGGAGGAGGCCGAGCCTCCCAAACCTGCTATTCTTATAGTCCTGCGGTACCTGAATTTGGGCACTGGCGCCGTGGCACACCAGACAACCAATGGGAAGGAGCTGCTTTATCATTCATGAGGGCCAATCGATGACCAGCACAGTAGAATCAGCTTCTGACCAACAAGTAAACCACCACCTCAGATAACAGAGCTGCAGTGGATCTGGTGTTGGGTCTGGTGAACCTGGCCAGGTGACAAACATTTCAATGAGTGAGCAGATAGGGAACAGTGAATGCAACACCTGAAGTTTTAATATAAGTACAGATACCTCCCTGTTTATCCTATATACCTCAGACTGAATCATCTCGTCGGCAGAAATTCTCTGATGACTCGGCAATGGTTGGGTGTATAAAGGGAGGATGGGAGGATGAATACAGTGCCCTGGTGGAGGACTTTGTCAAGTGGTGCAAGCTGAATCATCTGCAGCTCAACATCAGTAAGACAAAGGAGATGGTGATGGACTTTAGGAAGACTAAGTCTGCACTGCTCCCTGTCACTATTGATGGTGAGGACGTGGATGTGGTGAGGACCTACCAGTACTTGGGGGTGCACCTGGATGACAGACTTGAGTGGAAACCAACACAGAGGCTGTGTACAGGAAGAGCCAGAGTCGCCTCTACTTCCTGAGGGGACTGAGGTCCTTTGGAGTTTGCAGGCCTCTCCTTCACGTGTTCTACCAATCTGTTGTCGCCAGTACAGTCTTCTATGTGGTGGTGTGCTGGGGCAATGGCATCAACACGGGTGATGCCAACAGGCTCAGTATCTGATTTGAAAGGCTGGCTCTGTCATTGGAGTCGAACTGGACACACTGGAGGCTGTGGTGGAACAAAGGACCCCCCCCCCCCACCGGCATTTCTGGGCAATGTTTCTCACCTCTGCATGCCACCATGGCTGAACAGAGGAGCACTTTCAGTTATAGACAAAGACAACTGCACTGCTCCAAAGAGCGCTATATGAAGTCATTCTTACTCTCAGCCCGTAGGCTCTATAATGAGTCAACCTGTAGCCGGGGAAGTGATAATCCCCTTGTACTTGGCTGTGTTAGTAAATAAGCAGATAATACAAAGATTGGTGGTGTGATAGCATTGCCGACTGGCAAAGAATACAGCAAGATCCTGTAGAACTGCTCCAGATATGGGCAGAGAAATGGCAGATGCAGTTTAACCCAGTCAAATGTGAAATGTTTCACCTCAGTCGGTCAAACGTAAAGAGACAGTACACTTTCAGGGCAAGACCCGTAAGAACATGACCTTATACTTAAAATTTTGATAAGCAGAGGGATCTTGGGGTCCAAGTTCATAGCTCCCTAAAAGTAGCTAACCAGGTTGATCGGGTGGTTAAGAAGGCATACAGCATGGTTGCCTTTATTAGTCAAGACATAGAGATCAAATGTCAGGAAGCTGTGTTGCAGCACTATAAAACTCCAGTTCGGCCACATCTGGAGTATTGCATACAGTTCTGGTCACAGTAAGGATGTGGAAGAGGTTTACCAGGATATTACTTGGATTAGAGGGCATGAGCTATAATGAGAGGTTGGACAAACTTGGCTTGTTACCTCTGGAGTGCTGAGGGGATATCTGGTCCTGGCCCTTTCCCACTGCCGCCAACCCTCGATTTACACAAACCTCAGATAAATTCCTTCCTCACCGCCGGCAACCCCTGGGGTCGACACTGCGACTGCGCTTAGCAGGGGTTCGCTGAAGCGCTACCCGTGGTCGGAGGACCCCGCAGCGCCGCCTGCGGCCGGAGGTCAGACGGACAACACAGAGTGTCCAGCCGTCCGGCTCTTTCACTGGGACACACCGACGTCCACACCAACTCCATCCAAATGAATGTGGGTGAACATTAATAACCAACAACCCTAATTGCTCTCAGCGATCAGCTGTCTGAATGATTCACTTTTAGTGTATGTTCCAAATTGTCAGGGTGTTTACTTCACCAGGAGACAAAGACTGCAGGGACTAGAGGTTTTCTGTTGACGAATACACTGTGTATAGATCCCGCTGCCGATTCTGGTTTGCCGTTCTTTGTGAAACTACTAAACAACGAGACACTGCACTGACATCACAAACCATATCAACCGAGAAAGTCATCCGCAGAAACGTTCGGGGTTTTATGACCAAACTCGAGACAAACACCACGCTGCCCGTTCCACCAACAGCATGGCACAGCAGGGGACTTCACATCACACAACACTGGATTCAGCGATGAAACAAGTGATTAATTTTGTTGCTCCACTGAAATCATAAGAAACGCCATTTGAGCTGTTTTTAAATATAAGTGCCACCCCCATGACGTCATATTGGCGCTCCCACGCGCCTAACATCACCCATGGGCTCCACACACCAGGGTCTTACGTCAAGTGCGCTACATCACGGCTGATGGAACAATTTCCACTCACAACATGCTGGAGGAACTCAGCAGGTCGGGCAGCATCCGTGGAAACGATGAGTCAACGTTTTGGGCCGGAACCCTTCGTCAGGACTGAAGAGGGGAGGGGCAGAGTCCCTATAAAGAATGTGGGGGGAGGGTGGGAAGGAAAAGGCTGGTAGGTTCCAGGTGAAAAACCAGTAAGGGGAAAGATAAAGGGGTGGGGGAGGGGAAGCAGGGAGGTGATAGGCAGGAAAGGTGAAGAAGGAATAGGGGAAAACACAATGGGTAGTAGAAGGAGGTGGAACCATGAGGGAGGTGATAGGCAGCTAGGGGAGGGGGCAGAGTGAAACTAGGATGGGGGAAGGGAGGGAGGAGGGAAGAGGGAATTTCTGGAAGTTGGAGAATTCTATGTTCATACCAAAGGGCTGGAAGCTACCTAGACGGTATATGAGGTGTTGCTCCTCCAACCTGAGTTTAGCCTCATCATGGCAGTAGAGGAGGCCATGTATGCAAATATCTGAATGGGAATGGGAAGCAGAGTTGAAGTGGGTGACTACTGGGAGATCCTGTCTATTGTGGCGGACAGAGCAGAGGTGCTCGACGAAGCGGTCACCCAATCTGCGTCGGGTTTCACCGATGTAGAGGAGGCCGCACCGGGAGCACCGGATGCAATAGATAACCCCAACAGACTCACAAGTGAAGTGTTGCCTCACCTGGAAGGACTGTTTGGGGCCCTGAATGGTGGCAAGAGAAGAGGTGTAGGGACAGGTGTAGCACTTACGCTTACAGGGATAAGTACCGGGTGGGAGATCCGTGGGGAGGGACGTGTGGATCAGGATGTTGCAGAATGACCGATCCCTGCAGAAAGCGGAGAGGGAAAGATGTGCTTAGTTGTGGGGTCCTGTTGAAGGTGGCGGAAGTTATGGAGGATAATGTGCTGGATCCGGAGGCTGGTGAGGTGGTAGGTAAGGACAAGGGGAACTCTGTCCCTGTTGTGGCGGCGGGAGGATGGGGTGAGGGCCAAAGTGCGGGAAATGGAGGAGATGCGGGTGAGGGCATCACTGATGACGGCAGAAGGGAAACCACGATCCTTAAAGAAAGAGGACATTTGAGATGTCCTGGAACAGAAAGCCTCATCCTGGGAGCAGATGCGGCGGAGACGGAGGAACTGGGAATAGGGAATGGCATTTTTGCATGTGGCGGGGTGGGAAGAGGTATAGTCGAGGCAGTTATGAGAGTCAGTGGGCTTATAGAAGATGTCAGTGGACAGTGTGTCTCCAGAGATGGAGACCGAGAGATTGAGAAAGGGGAGAGAAGTGTCTGAGACAGACCAAGTGAATTTGAGGGCTGGGTGGAAGTTTGAAGTAAAGTGGATGAAATTGATGAGCTCAGCATGGGTGCAGGAAGCAGCACCAATGTAGTCGTCAATGTACCGAAGAAAAAGTTGGGGAGCAGTACCAGAATAGGTTTGGAGCACAGACTGTTCCACATAAACAATGAAGAGGCAGGCATAGCTGGGTCCCATGCGAGTTCCAATAGCTACACTCTTAGTCTGAAGAAAGTGGGAAGAGCCAAAAGAGAAGTTATTAAGTGTGAGTACCAGTTCTGCCAAGTGGAGGAGGGTAGTGGTAGTGGGGAACTGGTGAGGTCTATTGTCCAGAAAGTAACGGAGGGCTTTGAGGCCTTCTTGATGGGGAATGGAGGTATACAAGGATTGGACATCCATGGTGAAAAAGAAGCGGTTGGGACCTGGGAACTGGAAGTTATTGAAGAGGTGGAGGGCATCGGATGTAGGTGGGGAGGGACTGAACTATGGGTGACAAAATGGAGTTCAGGTAGGCAGATACAAGTTCAGTGGGCCAGGAGCAGGCAGAAACTATGGGTCTACCGGGGCAGTCAGGCTTGTGGATCTTGGGGAGGAGGTAAAACCGGGCGGTACGGGGTGCGGGAATTATGAGTTTAGCAGCTGAGAATGGAAGGTCTCCGGAGTTGATAAGGGTGATGATGGTACGGGAGACAATGGTTTGATGCTTTTTGGTGGGATCCTGTTCCATGGGTAAGTAAGAGGAGGTGTCAGAGAGCTGCCGTTTGGCCTCAGTGAGGTAGAGGTCCATCTGCCAAACTACTACGGCACCAGTTGATGGAACAATTTACATGGCCCCCACCCCTCCCCCAATGTCAACAAAGGATTTAGGAGACACGCTGTCTGTGACAGATGTAATTCCAAGGTAGCTTCCTTGACACATATGTTCTTGCCTTAGTCATTTACCCCTTCAGTTTGTCGTTTGATTGCATTTGTTACATTAATAGCCAGAAGATCCATCTTATTTAAATGGAAAGATTCTAATTCCCCTACTACATTTCAATGGTTTTCCCAAACTGTAAAATGTTTAAACTTGGAAAAAATTAGGAGTGGTACCACAGATCCTTCGGTTAAATTTGAAGAAACTTGGAGGCCATTTACTCAACATTTTCATATGATGTAAGCTGACCTTTTCTGAATCCTTTTCAATAACTCTTTGTGTATAAAGGAGTGGAGTTACTGACAAATAATGATTTTAACCGATGAAATATGGCAGCCCAGTCTTTGTTTTGTTTTTGTTTTGGTTTATTTTAGTGCAGGGTGTAAAACTGTTTTTTTGAATCTTTTTCATGTTCAGTTATTAAGAGATTGGGAGGTTTAAGTTAAATATGTTACTCATAGTCTGTGTCTATATACGTGAACCATTATTAATGTAATCCCGATCTCTTCATTGTTATGTTTACCAATTTGAAATTCAATAAAAAAGATTGAAAAAGATTTAGGAGATACGCTATTGCCATTGATTCATGTGATGTCAATCACTGGTTATACTCAATAGCAGAAGTGAACCAGTTGAGTGGGCATTACCCTCGCTGATCCCCCTCCTCTGCTCCCGGGCTGAACTCCCCGTCAAACCCGAATAAACTTCAAGTAAGTGTCCCGCTTTTTGATTTATCTCCATTTCCCACCGAGTGAATTTGGTGGCATTTGTGAAGCATCTGGTGCGGCTGAGTCTGATGTATCACTGAGAGGGCCCATTGGCTTGATGCCAGCTCCCCAAGGAGGGATCCTGGCAGAGGAAGGAGGGAGATGGGAGTGGGTGGAATTTCATTGAAAGGATAAAGATGTTGTGAGAGGGGGCGGACAGCATGTTTGTCCGGTGGGAACAGGAGGGGCTCATCTGTGGAAATGACTGAGCCCACGGTGGTAAGGAGCAGAAGAATTCACCACAATTAAAGCTAGTGAGGGTCTCGGGGGTGGGGGGAGGGAGAGAGTCTGAGGTGAGGAAGTGTCCGGTGTTTAGTGAGGGTCTCGGAGGGAAGGAGAGAATCTGAGTTGAGGAAGTGTCCGGTGTTTAGTGAGGGTCTCGGAGGGAAGGAGAGAGTCTGACGTGAGGGAGTGTCTGGTGTTTAGTGAGGGTCTCGGGGGGGAGAGAGAGAGTCTGAGTTGAAGAAGTGTCTGGTGAGTAGTGAGGGTCTCGGGGCAAGGGAGAGCATCTGAGTTGAGGGAGTGTCTGGTATTTAGTGAGGGTCTTGGAGGGAGAGGGAGAGAGTCTGAGGTGAGGGAGTGTCCAAGGGTGTGGGGACAGACACTCCTGAGGTAGCTGGACAGTCTGAAATGTGGATTTAATTGGAGAGACTGAGGGAACTCAGGGAGAGGGAGGTGGCAAGGGGAATGTGAAACAAGGAGTGGGGGACCAGATAGAGCTGGGCACAGGGAAGTGCAGAGAGGAGGGACCAAGGGATGAGAAGTGGAAGGGGGAGAAGGTATAGGACCTTAAGTAGGCAATGAAGGGAGACAGGGAGCTCGGGGTGGTGGAGGGGTGCAAAATTGAAAAGGAAGAATGGGGGACAAAGGGGAAGAGAAACAGAAAGGTTGAGCTCGAGGGAGGCAAGAGAGAAGGAGGGAGGGAGTGACCAAGTGGTGAGTGAGACGCAGGAGAAAGGAATTGACTGAGGATAGAGACGCAGGGAGGGATTGAATGGGCAGTGAGATTCAGGGAGTGAAGGTTTGTGTGGGGTGACAGATGGAGGGGAGGATTGTTTCGGGAGGAAGCAAGTTGAGGGAATGGGGAGGGTGTGATAGTCGGGTGAGACATGATATAGGGGAATTAGCGAGGGGGAGGTGCTGGAGGGAAGAAGGACGGTGGGAGTGAGGGGAGATGAAGAGTGGACTGAGGGAGGGACTGAAAACAAGGAAGGACAAGTGGAGGAGTTATGTTGGGATAAAAAGTGCAAGTGAGGGGAGAGAAGGAAGGCGAGAGGGACAGAGTGAGGAGGGTTGAATGGAGGGAGAAAGGCCCTTAGTCATTGGACAGCTAAGCTACCAGTGTGTAAATGGTGGGAGGGGCTGAGGTGAGTGAATTCCTTAAGATGTGCAGACTGAGGGAACTGACCCTTTCAGCTCTTCTGGGAGCTGAGAATTTCCAGGGACCCCTGGATCTTCATTGTGGTCAATGCTCACTCCTCATTCTCTCCCTCGCCTCTGCACCTACCCCTGGTGCCTCGCCCAGAGTGAGGGAGCTCTTGTGATACAGTAAAGCTGTTGGGCTGAGGGAAGGTTTGAGGGTGAGGGTCTAACTGAGGATTAGTGAGTGTCTGAGCTGGAGGTGAGGGAGCTCATGGTAAGTGAAATAAGTCCTGAGGCAGAGGGATGTTCTGATCATGAGGGAGCTCCTTAGGATGAGGGACAGACTGAGTAAGCTCCCTGAGGTTGAGGGATGGACCTGAGGGTGTGAGATGGGCAGATTCCAATGGTCAGAGTCCACTGATGACGGGTCTGTTACAGGAAGGTGTCAGACTGAGAGCGATGGACTCTCCGTGTCAGAGGCAGAGGCAAAGTCTGGTGAGGAGCCACCGGGGAACATTGAACGACAGATGGAAACCAGACTGAGGTGAGAGATGGAGCTGAGACAGGGAGGGTGAACATTTCCTCTGGTCTTACTCCCCACTGAGATATCACTGTTATCTCATCCCTGTCCCTACTATCATGATTTAATTTCTACAACACTGTCCACCATGACCCTCTGCTCTGGAATTCCATTGTTGGACTCCTCCACCTCTACACAAGAACACAGCAAATCAGGAGCTTGACTGGGTCACCAGGATCCTCAACCCTGACCTACTTCTCAGATCGACCTGAGCTGATTTGCCTGGCCTGAAGTCCTGAGCCAGCTCCACAAAGCTCTCAAATCTCCATTCCTTCACAGATTGATATGTTTCATTAAATACCTCCAACGATTAATACCCTGAATTTAACACTGTGAGAAGAAATACTGATGTACATCACTTAGACAACTTTCTACCACATCCCCCTTATTTGAGTCGTACCCACTGCTGGAAACTTCTCAACATTTACACTGTCATCAATCTCCTATCACCCCTCATTACTCCAATCTGTACAGGACTAATGCTTTTAGCTCCTCAGGGGCAGACATCCTTCTTATCCCAGGAATTAGCTGAGTAAATCTCTGCTCATCTACCTTCAATACTAGTATCTACTTTTGTATAAATAAGGGTAGATACTGTATAATATTCCTCCTTTGGAATACACCCTCCTTTGCGTGACATTACTCTTCTAAACTCTACCCCCTGACAATGGTGAAAAAATGTCCTTTACCTTCCTGATTGCTTGCTGCAGCTTCATGCTGACTTTATAGTGTTTAATTTGAAGAACACCTCAATCCCTCTGTACTCCATTCACCTCAAATGCTCTCCATATAGATTTTTCTAAAATTTCATTTCAACTTTATTCACAAAATATATCCAGGAAATATACAATAGTACATTGCATTCCTCACATTTATAATGTTGTCCACACAGTATGCTCATAGCATCCTGTTTCTCACTCACTCAGTGGCCATTTTATTAGGTGCACCTGTACATCTCGGTAATACAAATATCTAATCAGCAAATCATGTGCCAGCATCTCAATGCATAAATACATGCAGACATGGTCAAGACATTAACTTGTTCAGATCAAACATCAGCATTGGGAAGAAAGTGGTGGAAATGTGTGTGACTGTAGAATGATTGCTGGTGCCAGATGGGGTGGTTTGAGTATCTCAGGAACTGCTTAGGTCCTGAGAATTTCATGCAAAATAGTCTCTTGAGTTTAGAGAGAGTGATCTGAAAATAAAGTTCAAAGTACATTTATTATGGGAACATTATACAACCTTGAGATTCATCTCCGAAAAGGCAGCAAAGAAACCCAAAAGAACCCATAAAACAGACATTGAACACCCAATGGTCAGAAAGAAGACAAATCATGTAAACAATAAATGCAAGCAAATGGACATTTGGATGGCGTCCCCAGAGAGTCTGCTCGCAGACTCTTAGTTCAGTACAGAGCTGAGTAAATGTCGTGGAGCAGCAAGCTGAACAGGTCTGTTCCTCACCTCAGGCCCCTGACTATTTCAATCTGGCCCGGTGCCTAAAACATCCAAACCGTGTCGTCTCAATTCAGCCTGTACCCAACCTTTCCGATTCGGCATGGCACTTCAATTGTTGTCCAACCATCGGGTTCTGCCATCTCGATCCATTCTAGGGCCTGGACCCAAAATATCCAACCAGCCCCAGTGCTTAAATCATCCAAACATTGGGTTCTATTGCCTCGATCCACTCTGGGATGTGGAACCCGATGCCCTTGAATCGGCCTATACCCGACCTTTCTAATTTGACCTGGTGCTTAAGTCGATCAAACCTCAGGTCTACCTCGCTCTCGACAAAGGGCCAGCTGCCTCACCTTGAATTGCCTCCAAGTGCTAAGGGAAGTAACAGACTATTACTTGTCGTGGTCATTTACCAGAAAAAAAGAGTAATTAGCGAAGTATTCAGTTGTTTTCCTTGTTTCATTAGACACCAGCCCAAGGTTGCTCAGACTCACCAGCGGCAGTTCTGTGGGTGAAAGCACCTGTTAATGAGAGGTCAAAGGGAGAATGGCCAGACTGGTTCAAGCTGACTGGAGGGCAACGGTAACAAAAATAACCAAGCACTACAGCAGTGGTGTGCAGAAGATCATCTCTGAATGCACAATGTGTTGAACTTTAAACGAAATGAAGGCAACACTGGCTTCCACTCCTGTGCTGAATAAAGTGGCCATTGAGTGTATATGGTGAATGTAATGCATTCTATGTACAAAACACTAATGTCACTCAGAACACAGAGCAGTACAGCAGAGGAACAGACCGCTTGGCTCATGAAATCTCTACTTACCATGTTGTCAGTCTAAACAAATCCCATCTTCCTGCACAGTATAAGCTGGTGTGGGAGGATCAATCCTGCAGTCTGTCTCTCACTCTCTGTCCATCACAATCCTGTGTGCAGTGTGACATCATGGACACAGACACAGTCTGGGGCTGGATTTATCCTGCGGAGACAATTGCTCATAGATTAATTAAATGTTTTGACCTGGAATATTGACTGTTCATTTCTCTCTACAGATGCTGCTTGACCAGCTCAACGCCTCCTCCATCTTGCATGTTGCTCCAGATTCCAGCCGTCTCTGGTGCCACATACTGATGTTGTGTTTGTGAAAGGAAGCTGACAGAGTGAACGATGGACTCTCCATGTCAGATGCAAAGACAACATCTGGTGAAAAGCCACAGGACAACACTGAAGAGCAGATAGAAACAAGGCTGAGGTGAGAGATGGAGCTGGGAAACAGAATCAGATTTAATATCACTGACATATTTTGTGAAAAATGTTTGTGTTGGCTGTACGGTGTGAGACATAAAAATTAATATAACTTACAAAATAAATGAATAATGCCAGAGATGAATAATGAGGTTGGGACAGGGAGAAGGATGCATTTCCTCTGATCATACTGAGACATTTCTGTTGTCTCAACCCTCCCCTCTCTATCGGGATTGAAATCCTCCAGTGCTGTCCACCAAGACTCTGCTGTAAAATGACTTCCTGAGACCCCTCTACTGCTCAGCTCTACAAATCTCCCAAATCATCATTCCATCAAAAATTGATCTATTTCTTCAAATATCAAATCATTGTGGTGAAGAACTCCACCGATTTAACAGAAATACCAACGTGCATCAGTTTAAAATTACCATCCACCATGCAACCATGTCCCTTCTTTTAAATGTCTACAGGAACATCTACCTTGTCATGGTCCTAGGGGACCTTGTGTTTCAGTCAGGCTTTTGCCATGGTATCTCATGGCAGGATGATCAGACCGATTGAGGTGCATGGGCTCCTTGGTAGTTTGGATTCAGAATTGCTTACCCATCTGGCTGAAAGTCAGGTCGACAGGTGCTAGGAACCTTGGTTTTCAAGAGATATTGAAGGCCTGTTTAAGGAAAATAAGGGGGTGTACAACAGGTATAGACAGGTGGGAACAAATGGGGTGCTTATGGAGTATGGGAAATGCAGAAGAACACTTAAGAAAGAAATCAGGAGAGTGAGAGGAAGGCATGAGATTGCTTGAACAGACAAGGTGAAGGAGAATCCTGAGAGCAAAAGGATTGCAAGGGACAAAATTGGTCCTCGGGAAGATCAGTATGGTAATCCATGTGTGGAGACAAAAGAGATGGGGGAGGTCTTAAATATTTTTTTACATCCATATTTACTCAGGAGACGGACACAGAGTCTATAGAAGTGAGGTAAAGTGGCACCAATTTCATGGATCCTACACTGATTAGAGGAGGAGGTGTTTGCTGTTTTGAGGAAAATTAGGGTAGATAAATACCCAGGGTTTGACAAGGTGTTCCTTTGGACCCTGCAGAAGCCAAGTGCAGAAATTGCCAGGATCCTATTAGAGATATTCAAATCGTCCTTAGTAATAGGTGAGGTACCAGAGGATTGGAGGGCAGCCAATGTTATTCCACTGTTCAAGAAAGACTCGAAAAATAAACTAAGAAATTGAGTCTGAAATCAGTTGTGGGAAAGTCATTGGAAGGTATTCTGAGGGACCAGATATATAAGAATTTGGATAGGCATGGACTGATTAAGGATAGTCAGCATGGATTTGTGCACGGCAGGTCATGTCTACCCAATCCTGTAGAGTTTTTGAGGAAGTTGCTGAAGGCAAGGACGTGGATGGTGTCCACATGGACTTTAAGGTACTTGACAAGGGTGGTCAAGAAGGTTCAGTTGCTTGGCATTCAACATAAGGTGATACATTGGATTTGACTTTGGCTTTGTGGGAGGAGCCAGAGAGTGGTACTAGGTATTTGCCTCTCTGCCTGGAGGCCTGTGACTAATGGAGTGCTGCAGGGATCGGTGTTAGTCATCTATATCGATTATTTGGATGATAATGTGGTAAACTGGATCAGCAACTTGGGTGTGTAGTGGACAGCAAGGAAGACTATTAGAATTTGCAGCGAGATCTGGACCAGCTGGAAAATTGGGCTGAAAAATGGCAGATGGAATTTAATGCAGAAAAGTGTGAGGTGTTACACTTTGGTTGGGTCAATCAGGATAGGTCCTACACTGTGAACAGTAGGTCACTGAGGAGTATGGTAGAGCAAAGGGATCTGGAAAGACAAGTGCATAATTCCTTGAAAGTGATGTCACAGGTTGATATGGTCGTAAATGAAGCCTTTGGCACATTATCCTTCATAAATCAAAGTATTGAGTACAGGAGATGGGGTGTTATGTTGAAGTTGTATAAGACATCGGAGAGTAATTTGGAGTATTGTGTGCAACATTGGTCACCTGCCTATAGGAAAGATACAAATAAGGTTGAAAGAATACAGAGCAAATTTACAACATTGAGAAAGTCTGGAGGATCTGAGTTATAAGGAAAGATTGAATATGTTAGGACTTGGAATGTAGAAGATTGAGAGGTGATTTGATAGAGGTATACAAAATTGAGGGATATAGGTAGGGTAAATGCAGGCAGGCTTTTTCCACTGAGGGTGGGTGAGAATGAAGTTGAGGTCATGGCTTAAGGATGAAAGGTGTAACATTTAAGAAGAACATGACGGGAAAGTTTACTCAGAGGGTCATGTGAGTGTGGAGCAAGTGTGAATGCAAGATCAATTTCAATGTTTAAGGAAGTGTGGATAGGTACATAGATGGCATGGGTATGGAGGGCTATAGTCCCAGTGCAGACCAATGGAAGTAAGCAGTATAAATGGTTCAGTGCAGTCTGAATGGCCCAAGGACCTGTTTGTGTGCTGTACTTTTCTATGACTCTATGTCCTGTCTATCACCCCGTCAGCCACCAGAAATCCTATTCTCATTTGTTGCCAAAATACCATGCCTTGTACTTATCCAAATTCACCTCCATTTGCCATTCATTAGTTCACATAAGGAGCTGATCAAGACCTCTGTGTATGTCCTGATACCATCTTCACTGTCTTCCATGCCACCTATTTTCATGTTACCTGCAAACTTATGAACTATCCCTTATACATTTTCATTCAGGTTATTAACACAGATGACAAATAGCAATGAGTCACACCACCAGTCCCAGACCTTCAGTCCAAGAAACAAATGTTCGCCATCACTCTCTGCTCCCTGCCATCAGATCAATTGTGCATCCAACCAGCCTGCTCTTCCCAGACAATTCAACTTTCTATAATAGCTACCATACAGAACCTTACCAAAGGCCTTATTGAAGTACATACTGCAGAGATTATATTTATTGTTCTGTCCTCCTGACTTCATGAACCTTCTCGGTTCCTTATTCACAGCCACTGTGCTGACTATTCCTTACCAACACATGTCTTTCCAAACATTTGTGTATCTTATCCCTCAGATTCGCCTCTAGTAACTGCCAACCTCAGATGACAGGTTTAGAGATTTTTCTTTGCAGTCCTGCCTTAAGTAAAGGCACAACGTTCGCCACCCTCCAGTCTTCCTTCACTTATCCCATCACTAATGATGTTACATATATCTCAGCCAGACCTTTCCCATTTTCTTCCATTCCAACAGTGTTCTTGGTTAGACCTGGAGATTTTGCAATATATTTTAAGACATTTCATACCTCCTCTGCTGTAATGCAGACTATCACCAAGACATCCCCATTGAATAGTTCAAGTTCCAAAGTCTTTGAGTCATTCTCTACAATGAAAGCAAGAGGAATATTGATTGAAGACCTTGCTGAGTTCCTGAGGC
Source organism: Mobula birostris (assembly GCF_030028105.1). Taxonomy (NCBI): domain Eukaryota; kingdom Metazoa; phylum Chordata; class Chondrichthyes; order Myliobatiformes; family Myliobatidae; genus Mobula; species Mobula birostris. The sequence goes on from NC_092382.1 coordinate 92,830,911, forward strand.
TCTATATAAAGATGTGCATTTCCAAAAGAGATCTATTTCTGATCTTTTTTTGTTACGTCACATGGATGCTCTCCAACCCTCGCTGTGCATTGTTTAAATTGTCAGAGCCCACTGCCCAAATGTGTTCCTTACTGATGTCCGGTGTGTTAAAGGAAGCTGATAGACTGTGAACGATAGACTTCCCGTGTCAGAGGCAGAGGCAACATCTGGTGAGAAGCCACAGGGAGCATTGAGTAACAGTGACAAACCAGACCCAGGTGAGAGAGGGAATTGGAACTGGGAAAAGGAGTCCAGTTCCTGTGGCCTTATTCCCCACTGAGATATCTCTGCTGTCCCACTGTTTAAACAAAGCTTGGGTGAGAGAGGGAGTTGGGACTGGGAGAGGGAGTGCGTTTCCTGTGGCCTTACTTCCTGACTGAGATGTCTCTGTTGTTCCACTGTTTTTAAAAAAAACAGTTAAGATAGCGGCCGTATTTGTCACATGTACATTGAAACAGACAGTGAAATGCATTGTTTGTGTTGGAGATGTTCTGCGGCAGCTCACAACTATTGCCATGCTTTCAGCATGAACTCAGCCTATCCACAACTCAGTGACCCTATCTTTGGAATGTGGGAGAAAGCGGAGCACCCAGAGGAAGCTGCCACAGGGAGAATGTACAAGCTCCTTGCAGATAGTGCCTGGAATTGAACTACAATCTTAAAGTGTTATGCTAACTGTTATACCACTGTGTCATCCTGTTATCCTTAATTCAAATACTCCAACACTGTCCACCAATATCTCCTGCTCAAGAATTGCCTCCAAGACCTCTCCGTTTATTTACTGTCCTCCCAGCTGTGCTCAGTGATCCTGACTAACCAGAGAGAGTGCCTGTGACAGTTTGAAGGAACAGACATGGTCGTCACTGTTTGCCAAGTTACACTGTGTCATTTACCAGTCACCTCTGTGTTCATCTCAGTCACAGAATTCTCATCCTAGTTTCATCTCCTCGGTAATCTTATCCCTTCCCATTTCTCCAATGTGTCAACACTCCATGTATCTGTGCATTCTAATTCTTGGTTATCCAGAAAATTAACATTTTATCTCCGGAACATGTACCTTCAGCTGCCAAATCCCCTGTGTGCCTGTTATATTTCCAGAGCCCAAAGACTTTCATCCAATACAGATACAGAAAGAGATTATCTGTGGACGTTTAATTTCCCATGTACAAGATGCTGGAGGGTCTCAGAGGTTCAGGAAGAATCTCTGGAAATGAATAAATATTTGAAGTTTTGGGCTGAGATAATTCAACAGGACGGGAAAGGAAGGGGGAAGAAGCCTGTAACACACACAATACTAGAGGAACTCATCAAGCCAGGCAGCATCAATGGAAAAGAGTATAATCAACATTTCAGGCCAGGACCCCTTCAGCAGGACTGGAGAAAAAAAAATGAGGAGTCAGGGTTAGAGGGTGGGGGAGGAGAGGGAGAAACACAAGGTGATAGGTGAAACCAGGAGGGGGAGGGAGGGGTGAAGTAAAGAGTTGGGAAGTTGATTGGTGAAAGAGATACAGTGCTGGAGAAGGGGGAATCTAATAGGAAACGACAGAAGTCCATGGAAGAAAGGAAAGAAAGGGGAGGAGCACCAGAGGGAGGTGATGGACAATCAAGGAGATGAGGTGAGAGAGAGAATAGGGGATGGGGAATGGGAGGGAGAGCATTACAGAAGTTCGAGAAATCAATATTCATGGCATCAGGTTGTAGGCTACCCAGATGGAATATAAGGTGTTGCTCCTCCAACCTGTGTGTGGCTTCATTGCGACAGTAGAAGAGGCCATGGATGGACATGTCAGAAAGGGAATGGGAAGTGGAATTAAAATGGGTGACCCTTGGGAGTGTAGGTGCTTGGTGAGGCAGTCTACCACTCTAAGTCAGTTCTTACCGATATACAGGAGGCCACACTGGGAGAACCGGACACAGTATATTTCACTGACAGACTCACAGGTGAAGTGTCACCTCACCTGGAAAGACTGTTTGAGGCCTTGAATTGTAGTGAGGGAGGAGGTGTAGGGGCAGATGTAGCACTTATTCTACTTGCAAGGATAAGTGCCAGGAGGGAGATCAGTGGGAGGGACAAATGGACCAGGGAGTCGCATAGGGAGCCAACCCTGCAGATTGCAGAAAGTGGGGTGGGGTGGAAGGAGGGAAAGATGCGCTTGGAGATGGGATCCCATTGGAGATAGTGGAAGTTATGGTTTAGTGAGCTTAAGGTAGAGGAACCATGAGACTGTGATCAATTCAACCTGCATTTTGAGAAGGAGAAGCTAAAATCAGATGAGCTGGTATTATAGTCATGTAAAGGGAACTAGAGAGGACTGGCCAAAGTTGAGTGGAAGGGGACATTAGCAGGAATGACGGCATAACAGTAGTTGCTGGAGTTTCTGGAAGTAGATGCATTTCAAAGATGAGGAACTACTCCAAAGGATGAGGCAACTGTGGCAGGAAAGGGAAGTCAAACACAGCATAAAAGAAAAAGAATGTGTATACAATAAAGCAATAATTAGTGGGAAGCTGGCCAATTTTTAAAACCAAGTGAAGGCAATTAAAACAGTAAAGAGTAAAGATAAAATTTGAAGGTTAATTTGTCAGTAATATAAAAGAGGATACCGATAGCTTTCTCAGATATACAAGAATAAAATAGAGGCAAGAGTGGAAAATGAAGCTGGAGAGGTAGTAACAGGAGACAAAAAAGGTGGACAAAATAAGTATTTTGCATCAGGCTTCATGGTCAAAGAGACCATCAGTATGTCAGAAATTTGTATTTCAGGGCAGAGGTCAGTGTAATTGCTGTTACTAGTGTGACAAAAGAGGGTTACAAAAGTACACATAGACTAAGATGTTAACTGTCCTGTGCTATCACCAGTGGGATCATCAGTTGATCTGCCACCTGTCTTCGGGAGAGAGGTAAGTAAGACAATGGAGCAGCATTTGGAAACGTTAATGAAGAGACGAGAGAGATTAACGGAAGGAGACACCGGTCTGAGTATTGTCAAGACCGGTTGCTTTGAACCTGAACCGTTTGAAGTGATGGACAGGCGATACCCTAACAGGGGGATAAAAGGAACAGGTTCGCTAAGGCAAGGAACACACCACGACATGCGACACCACGAGGTAACGAGACCCTGGAAGCGGTGTGCCCCAACAAGTTGGTGTGAGTTTTGGAAGTCTGGTCGCAGGACCAGCCATAGACGCACAGGGTGGAAAGATACGGTCGGGCGGGACCCTGGTGTGTGTGTCCACCCTTGCCTGGGTGCCGGGTTCACCGCAGAAGAACGATCGTATCTGTAACAGAGGGGTCACAGTCAACCTCAGAAGACATTACAAAGGGCTCGCCCGAAAGCTAACTGCGAGGAATATCGAAGGTCTGTTTGGAATCCGATTTGCATATTCATTCGTTCTCTCTCTCTCTCTCCCCCCCAACGGCACGACGGCGATTACTGCAAACTGAAACTGAACTCTGTCACTTGTGACTGATCATTTTACCCCTAGACTGCTATAGAGCTTGATTGATCCTATTATCATAGTTCCGTGTACATGTGTGTTTATTCATTGCTAACCTGTTGCATTTATATCCTTACAATTAGATTACTGTATTGCTTATTTCTTTAATAAAACTTTCTTAGTTCCAGTAATCCAGACTGCAACTAAGTGGTCCATTTCTGCTGGTTTGGCAACCCAGTTACGGGGTATGTAACGCTAGGGAGAAGGTGCTTGGGTGGCTGAAAGATCTGAAAGTAAATAAGTCATCTGGGCCAGATGGACTACATCTCAGGGTTCTGAAAGAGATACCTGAAATGATTGTGGAGGCATTATTAGTGATCTTTCAACAATCACTAGATTCTGGAATGGTTTCAGAGGAGTGGAAAATTGCAAATGTCACTCCTCCCTTTATGAAGGGAGGGACGCAAAACTCGGGTTAGTTAGGCAAAAGAAGGGTAGTTAGCTGGGCATCAATGGTTGGTAAGATGTCCAGTATTAAGAATGTGGTTTTGTGGTACTTGGAAGCACATGATAAAATAGGCCTTATTCTGCATGGTTTTTTTAAGGGGAAATCTTGCCTGTCAAATCTGTTGGATTTAGATTATGACAACACTCAGTCCTCTTTTATTGTCATTTAGAAATGCGTACATGCATTAAGAAATGATACAATGTTTCTCCGGAGTGATATCACAGAAAACAGGAGAAACCAAAGACTAACACTGACAGAACCACATAATTATAACATATAGTTACAGCAGTGCAAAGCAATACCATAATTTGATGAAGAACAAACCATGGGCACGGTAAATAAAGTCTCAAAAGTCCCCGAGTTGATCGACTCCCGAGTCCCCGATAGCAGGCGGCAAAGGGGAGAAACTCCCTGCCATAAACCTCCAGGCACCATCAACTTGCCGATGCCTTGGAAGCAGCCGACCACAGCTGACACTGAGTCCGTTTGTCTGAAAACTTTGAGCTTCCGACCAGCCTCTCCGATACAGCCTCCTGAGCGCCATCCTCTGCCGAGCGCCTTCGACCTCGCCCCGGCTGCTGAAACACGCAAAGCCGAGGATTCGGAGCCTTCTGCTCCGGAGATTCCAGTTACCACACAGTAGCAGCGGCAGCGAAGCGGGCATTTCAGAAGTTTTCCAGGTGTTCCTCCGTACTCTCATATCCACCTCCATCAAATCAGAATTGTGCACTGTCCCCTACTTGACAGATTACAGATATCATTCATTCACCGGAGAGGCCACGCGTACTGCCATCGTGCTGCCATCTTCTCAACCGATTTTTTGAGGAAACAACAGGTAGAATAGATGGAGGAGAGTTGGTGGTTGTTTATTTTGATTTTCAGAAGGCTCTTGACAAGGTGCCTCACAAGGTAAGGGCCCATGTTATTATGGAAAGGTACCAGCATGAAAGGAAGAATGCCTCACCGAGAGGAAGCTAAGAGTGGGAATAGACCGGCTGGCTGCCGCTAATTAGTTGTGTTTCATTCCAGTTAATGTTGGGACCATTTCTTTTCACACAATACTGTAGGTCAATGATTTGGATGACAGAATTGATGGTTTTGTGGTCGATACAAAGATAGGTAGAGGGGAGGAGGTGTTGAGGAAGCAGGGTGCCTGCAGGAGGACTTCTACAGATCAGGAGACTGGGCAAAGTGTGGCAGATAGAATACAGTGTAGGGAAGTGTATGATCATGTACTTTGGTATAAGGATTAAAGGTGTAGACTATTTTCTAAATGGAGAGAAAAATACAGAAATCAAAGATGCAAAGGGACCCAGGAGTCCTCTTGCTGGATTCCCTAAAGGTTAACCTGCAGGTTGAGTTGGTGGTAGGTGCATAAGCAATGTTAGCATTCATTTTGAGAGGACTAGAATATAAAACCAAGGCTGGAGTGCTGAAACTCTATAAGGAATTTGTCAGACTGCCTTTGGCATATTGAGTAGTCCTGGGTCCCTTTGCTAAGAAAGGCTGTGCTCGTGTTGGAGAGGGTCCAGAGGAGGTTCATGAGAATGACCCTGTGAATGAAAGGTTTAATGTATGTAGAGCATTTGGTGGTTCTGTGTAGGTACTTGCTGGAGTTTACAAGAATGAGGAGGGTCACATTGAAACTGATTGAATATTGAAAGCCCTGGATAGAGTGGACATAGAGAGGATGTTTCCTATTGTGGTGAAGTTCAGGACTGAGGGTCACAGCCTCACAACAGAGGGATGTCCATTTATAATAGAGATGAAGAGGAATTCCTTTACCCAGAGAATGCTCATTGGAATTCATTGCCACAGATGGTTGTAGAGACCAAGTCATTGGGTATATTTAAAGAGGAGCTTTTGCTCCAAGTGACCTGTTTTCACAGATTCCTCCTAAATAATTTACTCTGACTTCTGCAGCTGCTGCTGTTTAAATAGAAACACTGCACGATTTAATCCAGTCTTGTTCTGACACCACATTTACAACAGGAAACATGCAGAATGAGATCAAAGTTCATTTTACTCATGCAGGTATCACGTGTTAAAAGCCACAAGTGCAAATTCACCCACAGACAGAAGTGAGATTTCCTGGAATAGGGTGGTGTGGTGGAACAGAGAGGCAGAGAGAGAGTCAGACAAAGAGACAGAGACACAGAATGAGAACATGCATGTAGTTTGTGAGGCTGAATATTTTGTTTTTCTGCAAAACATTCCAAATTATTCACTGTTGCTTCTGTGGCCATTACAGTTTGAATTGGAACAACCCTCTGCTTAATTCTGTCCTGTTCCATTCTGCTGTTTGCTACTGGATGCAAATAGACTGAGAACAGGGGGGTTTTCACATCACAGACACATGATGAAAGGTCACAGGTCGAAATACGAGGCAGTAGAGCTGAGAGAGGAAGGGAGAGAGAGAGTCACAGAGTCACACAACACAGAAACAGGCCCTTTGGCCCATTGGGTACGTGCTGACCATCAAACACCATTGACACTGATCCTACACTAATCCCACATTATTGTCTCCACATTCCCCTGGAGGCAGTTTTCTGTGGCCATTTAATGTACTGATCAGTGTGTGAAACAAAACCAGGACACCCTATTCTAGAGTGACCCCCTGAAGCCCCTCCATCTCATTATGCAAGAAAACAGCACACTAAGAGCAGAAGGACTTTCCCCCAACCTTCAACCCTGGGCTGCCACTCATTGGTTGATCTGGAATGAAGAAGCCTATTAAAAGTGGTGGATACAGCCCAGTCCCCAGGAAAAGCCCTCCCCACCATTGAGCCCATCTACAAGGAGTGGAGACACAAGAAAGCAGCATCTGTCATGAAGGATCCTCACTATCCAGACCATGCTCTCTTCTCAGTGTAAAAACAGAGGTCTTGAAAACTCCAGTAAACCTCTGACTACTGATCTTAAAACTGCCCCCTCTGGTAATAAATATCTGGTTCTGAGACCAGCCACTGGTGACATTTCGGGGGCAGATGTTAAACATTGTGAAAGGTGAGGGAGATCAGCCAGAGATCATTTTTCACCTTGGTACTAACGACAGAGGGATGAGATGCTGTAATGTCTGCTCTGGGAGCTGGGTTGATGGTTAAAAAGCCGGATTTCCAAGATTATAATCTCTGTGCCACATGCTCTGAGTTTAGAAATATGATTGATCAATAAATGTGTGGCAAAAGGGATAGTACAAAAGAGCAGACTTACAATTTAAGGTGCTTTTAGTAAAAGATATGGATTCAGGTTTTAAATTTGGAGGGGTGGAGCAGGAATTTTATTATAATAAGACAGGACCTGGCAAATCATAAACATGAGATTCTGCAGATGCTGGAAATCCAGAGTAACACATGCAAAATGCTGGAGGAACTCAACAGGTCAGGTAACATCTATGGAAGGGAATAAAGAGTTAGCATTTCAGGATGAAACCTTTCTTCAGGACTGGCAAAGGTAGTTTTGGAGAATCCATTTCAGGAAACCTTACATCTGCACAGTGGAGAGCAGTAGAAGGGAAACAGGTTACATCTGAACCCGAGGGGGACCAATATCCCTGTGGGAAGGTTTGCGAGAGCTGTTGTGGAGGGTTTAAACTAATTTGTCAGGGGAATGGAAACGGGAGTGATGGAGCTGAGGCTGGGGCATTTGGTATGCAAGTAGATACAGAGTGTAGTGAGACGGTGAGGAAAGATAGACAAGTGGATACGGTGTGCAGTGAGACGGTGAGGAAGGACAGACAAGTAGATACAGTGTGTAGTGAGACTGTGAGGAAGGACAGACAAGTCAAGTTAAGTTTATTGTCATTGTAATATGTACATGTATACTGTCAAACAAGACAATGTTTTTCTGAACCAGGCCATAAAGTACAGTAGTACACGTGACAAACATATAACACACAATAGCTTAGAGTAAAAATAAAATCTACAAATGCATAATGCAAAAAGTGTATACATTAAATATTGTTGGGTACAGAACAAATGAACCAGTGACACTTTGAATGTGATGCAGCTGGGAGTTCAGAAGCCTCATGTTCCGAGGGAAGACCCTGTTTCCCACCCTGACTGTTCTTGTCGTAATGGATTGGAGTCTCCTGCTTGATGCTAGAAAGTTGAAGAGAATGTTGGATGGATGGGTGGGATCCTTAACAATGCTAAGAACCCTGTGTACACAGTGCTCCTGATAATTATCGCAGGTGGATGGTAGGGAGACCCGTATGATCATCTCCGCTGTTTTTTCAGCCCTTTATCGGGACCTCAGGTCTGATGCTCTATGCTCCAACACCAGAAGAAGATGTAGCTTGTCAGGATGCTCCCAGTGGGGCTGCTATAAAATTCAGTTAAGTGGGTTGTGGGTTGGGTGCTGGGGAGGTGGTCTTGCTTACCTCAATCTTCATGATCTGAAATCCCAGGAACTTGGTGCACTGAACTCTCTACAGAGGAGTCAGGTGTGCACAGAGGGGGGTGGTTCTCCCAAAGTCCACAATGATTATCTTTGTCTCCACATTCAGATTAGTTTGTTGTTCTCACACCAGCCCACCACCCGCTCCACTTCCTCTCTGCACTCCGACGCATCAGTGGATCGATTAGAGCAATAGGAAAGGGTCTAATGTAGCCAAGAGAAAGGCTTTAATGTGCTCCATGAACAGCTGCTCAAAGCATTTTATAATGGTTGATGTTAATGCCTCCAGACGATAGTCATTTAGACGCCTTACTACCACCTTCTTTGTCACTGGAATGATGGTTGCCATCTTGAAAACCGAGGGGACAATGGATATGTTCCAGAGAGATGCGGAATATATTCATCAGCACCTCAGTTAGCTGGGCTGCACAGTGTTTCAGAGTCCGACCTGGTATATGATCAGGCCCTACAACATTGCATAGGTTAACACTGGCCAGGGTCTTCCTCACCTCAGCTTCAGCCAGATGGAATGTCTCCTCCCCTGGGTGTCTCTCTCGCCAGCACTTTGTTCTGTGCATCAAACCGGTGTGAAAGACATTCAGCCTGTCAAGGAGTGAGGCGTCCTCGTCACTGATGTGCAGGGTAGGTTTGCCTGTAATCCTCTGAATTCCCTACTACGTGTGCCTCGTTGCTCTGGTATCACAGAAGTGGGTCTCTATTCTCTGAGAATGCTCCCATTTCATCTTCCTGATGGAGTGGGAAAGCAGAGTTCTTGCTTCTCTGAGAGCTGTCATGTCCCCCCCCCAACCCACCCCTGACCTAAAGACAACATCACGATCCCTCAGCTGTGCATGCTGCTCTGTAGTGAGCCATGGCTTCTGACTTGTCCCACACGGAGGTGTTTTCTGATGGTAACATTCTCAGTACATTTCTCTCCCTAGCAGGTCACAGAATCCACATATTCCTCGATGTTACTGTGGTTGACATAGGTAGCAGCCTTTCTGAACATTCTCCAGTTTTTGTTCCAAAAAAGACCTGCAATGCTGAGATTGCTTAGGCCAAGCTTTCAACACCTTTATAACTGTTTTGTCCAGTTTGATCAGTGGTTTGCATGCTGTAATTAGAATTACAGATAATTGATCAGATAGCTCAGTGTAGGTCTGGGGAACAGCTTTATACGCTCTTGGTATGTTAGTATAAACCAGGACTAGTGTATTTTCACCTCTGGTACCAAAACCAACATGCTGGTGGAATTTAGGTAGGACTGATTTTTGGTTTACATGGTAACAATCACCATCAACAATGAGGATGCCAATGGGGTGTTCGATTTGAAAATCACTGATGGTGCTGTAGAGCTCACACAATGACTTGCCGGCATTATCAGAGCGGGGGTTGCGGTACATACAGCCACCATCACAGCAGCAGTGAACTCCCTTGGAATCTAAAACTCCCTTGGCATTTCACAAAAATAAACTCAGACTAGAAAGTCATAGTTCTAGAGTCATAGAATCCCATCTGGTCCATGCCGAACCATTTAAACTGCTATTGTCTGCACCAGGACTGTAGCTCTCCATACCCCCACCATTCATGTACCTATCCAAGCTTCTCTTAAATGTTGAAGTCAAGCTTGCATGCATCACATGTTGCAGGCTAGTTGCACACTGTCACACCCTCATAGTGAGGAAGTTTCCCCTCATGTTCCCCTTAAACATCACTTTCATCCTTAACCTGATTGGAAGAAAACTCTTATCTATACCCCTCATAATTTTGTAAACCTCTCTCAAATCTCCTCTCAATCTTCTATATTCCAAACAATAAAGTCTTTCCGTCTTTCCTTATAACTCAGGTCCACCAGGTCTGGCAACATCCTTGTAAATTTTCTCTGTACTATTTCAATCTTACTTGCATCTCTCCTGTAGCTAGGTGACCAACACTGCATGCAATACCCCAAATTAGGCCTTAGCAATGTCTTATATAACTTCAACATAACATCCCATCTTCTGTCTGCAGTCAGAAAAAATCTGCAGATGCTGGAAATCAAGCTAACACACACAAAATGCTGGAGGAACTCAGCAGGGAGCATCTATGGTAAAGGGAAAACTGCTGAAGTTTCGGGCCAAGACCCGTCACCAGGACTGGAAAAGAGAGAATAGAAAGAGTAAGAAGGTGGGGGGAGGAAAGGAAGAAGAACAAGGTAGTAGGTGGTAGGTGAAACTGGGAGAGGGGGAAGGGGTGAAGTAAAGGGCTGAGAAGTTGATTGGTGAAAAAGATACAGGGCTGGAGCACCAGAATCTGATAAGAGAAGACCATGGAAGAAATGGAAGGGCGAAGTGCAGCAGAGGGAGATGATGGGCAGGCAAGCAGATGAGGTGAGAGGGGGAACTGGGACTGCGGCATCGAGAAAATGGGGGCGGGGGAGTGGGGCAATTACCAGAAGTTCAAGAAATCGACGTACATGCCATGAGGTTAGAGGCTACCCAGACCCAATATAAGGTGTTGCTCCTCCAGCCTGAGTGTGGCCTCATCACAACATTGGAGGAGGCACTGGACTGACATGTTGGAATGGGAATTGGACGTTGAATTGAAATGGGTGGTTATGGCGAGATCCTGCTTTTTCTGGCAGATGAAGCATAGGTGCTTGGTGAAGCGGTCTCCCAATCTACATCAGGTCTCACCGATATACAGGAAGCCACACTGGGAGCATCGGATACAGTAGGTGACCCTAGCACGCACAGGTGAAGTGTTGCCTCAAATGGACGGACTGTTTGTGTAGTGAGGGAGGAGGTAGAAGGGCAGGTTCTGCTTGCAAGGATAAGTTCCAAGAGGGAGATCAGTGGGGAGGGATGAATGGACAAGGGGAGTGATTCCAGTGTAAAGTGGAAAGTTGGAGTGGGGAGAGGGAAAGAGGTGCTTTGTGGTGGGATCCCACTGGAGATGGTGGAAGATACAGACATTATGTGCTGGACGCAGAGCTTAGTGGGTGGTAGGTGATGACAAGAGGAACTCTATCCCTAGTGGGGTAGCATTTAATGGAGTGAGTGCAGACATGTGTGAAATGGGAGATGCGGGTGTGGACAGCTTTGACGGTGGAGGAAGGAAAGCCCCTTTCTTTGGAGAAGGAGGACATCTCCTTCCTTTTACAATGAGAAGCCTCTCCCTGAGAGCAGATTGGGCAAAGATGGAGGAATTGGGAGAAGGGGATGGCAGTTTTACAAGTGACAGAGTGGGAAGCATTACAGTCCAGGCAGCTGTGAGAGTCGCTGGGTTTGTAAGAGGTATCAGTGGATAATCTGTCTCCAGAGATAGAGACAGAGAGCTTGAGAAAGAGGAAGGTGGTGTCAGAAATGGACCAGGTAAATCTGAAGGCAGGCTGGAAGTTGGAAGCAAAGTTGAAGCACCTGAGGTTGGGGATTGAACTTGAGTCTCTGGTGCCATAAGCCTGCTGCTTTACCAGCTGACCTGGTGAATCCTAAAGCTCCTTGGTGGTCTAATCATAGTTTCAATGCACAGAACCTTAGTGGGCTGGCAGAGATTTTTTTCTTTTGGAAGCGCCCTCTCTTAACACCATTGCCCATAGCTGCTGCTTCTAAATCTGCTTAACACCAATATCCACTAGCATTGCAGATCTCTGCTGAATGCTGACCCGGCTCCCATGTAGTTTGTGACTGAGAAAGTTCATACACTGCGAACAGTAGCCTTTTCTTTCCAGAGGACATGAAGGAGGTACTGATTTGTTTATCTTGCATGATTTTGCATATCTCATATCCGATCTGCTGCTATAAAGCTGCAGTGCCATTCACTGAAGAAGCCAGTGTCAGAAGCAGCCGATGAGCTTTCACCGAGCCGGACACCACTCACAGCTGATTGCCCCGAGACTGAGGAGGTTGCAGGTGGTCCCATCTCATTGTCCCATCACCAACGACTCGCATGTAAGCAGGCTTCACTTGATGAAGCTCAGGACGTTCTCAGTTGCACCCGCGTGCGTGTGTGTGTGTATATGTGTATTTAATGTCACTGGCATATGTTGTGATATTTGTTAACCTTATGCTAGCATTACAATGAAATATATGAGAAATATCAAGAAGAAAAACTGAGTTACATTAAGTATATATCTGTTTATTAAATAGTTAGATAAGTAGTGCAAAATAACAGAAATAAAAAAGTAGTGAGTTAGTGTTCACGGGTTCAATGTCCATTTAGGAATCGGGCGGTAGAGATGAAAAAGCTGTTCCTGAATCACTGAGTGTGTGCCTTCAGGCTTCGGTACCTCCTTTCTGATGGCAACAGTGTGAAGAGGTCATGTCCTGGGTGGTGGGGATCCTTAATGATGAACGCCACCTTCCTAGGGCACCGCTCTTTGAAGATGTCTTGGAAGCTGTTACTCATGATGAATTTTACAAGTTTCTACAATTTATTTTCGATCTTGTGCAGTAGCTGCCCCCCCCCCCATACCAGATGGTGAGTCAGAATACTCTCTGTGGTGCATTTGTACAAGTTTTCAAGTGTTTTATTTGACAAACCAAATCTCCTCAAACCCCTAATGAAATATAGCCACTGTCTAGCCTTTATAGCTGCATCGATATATTCCATCCAGGTCAGGTCCTCAGAGATATTGACAGCCAGGAATTTGAAATTGCTCACTCTCTCCACTTCTGATCGCTCTATGAAAACTGATTCGTGTTCCCTCATCTTACCCTTCCTGAAGTCCACAATCAGCTCTTTGGTCTTGCTGATGCTGAGTGCAAGGTTGTTGCTGCAACACCACTGAACTAACTGGTGTATCTCACTCCTGTACGCCCTTTTGTCACCATCTGAAATTCAACAAATTTACAGATGCTGTAAATTTACTGTTTGAGCTATGCCTAACCACACAGTCATGGGTGTAGTGAGAGTGGAGCAGTGGGCTAAGCACACACCCCCGTGGAGCCCCACTGTTAATTGTAGGCAAAGTGGAGATGTTATTTCCAATCTGCACAGATTGTGGTCTTCCGCTTAGGAAGTTGAGGATCTAGTTGCAGAAGGAGATACAAGGGCTTAGGTTCTATAGCTTTTTGATTGGAACTGTAGGATTGCTCATGTTAAATGCCGAGCTATAGTCAATAAACTGAATCCTGACATAATGACAAGAAGCAAGGAATTAGTCTTTATTAAGGAAATGAAGGTGATGTAGCTCACCCTTATCTGTGCTGATACGGCGATGGTGAAACAGAGTTCTTACTTTTCTGTCGTCCAGGTCAGAGCAGAGGGAGATCTCACCTCTGACTACAGGGTCAGACTGTGGGAGAGAAAGAGATTTCCGGTCACTGTAGGATCTCAGTAAAGGAGAGAAGTTGATTACTCCTTTGGACCTCAGCGAGGGAGAGAATGGGTTCTTTCCCTGTTTGCTGGGTCCTTGTGAGGGAGACGTGTTGCTTTTCTCTTTTGTAGTCCCGGAGAGGGAAAGTTGTACTTCATCCACAACAAAATATATTTCTGATCGGCAGCTCATGCTCTATAGATGATGTATAGTTTGCCCTTACACCCAATATCTCAGGTCGCTCTGATTTTGATTCTTGTTTTACTTTGCAGAATGTCCCTTGGTAGAATTAGTCTTCTGCTCCTGACTCTGGACTCTCTGAGTGAGTAACTTAATAACTGCACACTGTGTACAAATGCAGTAGTTTTTATGTGTAGTCTGTGTAGAGGACCAACAGTGTTCCAGCCTCACAGTTTCAGATAGTCATAGTCATACTTATTGATCCTGCTTTCAGTCTGGCTATCAGTTACCATCTGTACAGTTTCTGCCTCTTCCAGCTCATACCTCAATGCTGTTATGTTCATGGACAAACTTTTTCCGCCTTCATCTTCACTTCATCAGTTTATCATTGCCCCCAATTCTGCAATGTTGCAAAAATTGAATTGTCTGCTTTAAATAGTAGTCCACCAGCCTCTAGAATTTCACAAGCCTCTTGTCCAAGTTCTCACTCACTTCAGTTTTAAATGACATTGGAAGAACATCTGCCACCAGTGGAAACAGCTCAGTATCGACCTTGTCATACCCAGTGAGAACACTTCACTAAGATCACCTCTCTTTCTTCTTGACTCCAATGCAGATTCGATCTCTCTTCACCGCTTGTGATAGGATAACCATTTCCACCCAGGAATTAACTGAGTGAAGCATTTCAGAATCAGAATCAGGTTTAATATCACCGGTATATGCAGTGAAAATTATAGGACTCCCCCCATGCCTTGGATGTCTCTCACTGCCTTGGTGATTCAAGTGCTTGGAAAGCGACCTCCAACATGTTGAGAATTTCTGCCTCCACCCTTTACTCAGACAGTGTGTTCCAGATTGTAACCACCTTCTAAGTGAAAAAGATTATTTTTAAACCCCTGGTCTTTGACAAAGAGCAATGGTACAGTATTGATCCCCGTGACATCCTCATGTCATAAGCTTCGAGTCACAAAGAAAAGCCACCATCATTGCCTTCTCCCTCATGTTACCAAGCCAGTTTCCATCTGTGGGCTCAGTACGTATGGGCCATTTAAAAAGCTTTGCTTGAGATTAGTAAGACGGCATCAGTTGCAGTTCCACACCAGTAGAGTTTTGTTTTACTTCTGGAAAAAAGACAGTTATATTGCTGAAACAGAATATCTCAATAACAAACCCACAATGATTGTCTTTGATAAACCAGCTCAATAAATGTCACCTAATCCTGTTCAGATTCTTTTTGTTTGTTTCAGTAGTTCCTCACAATGGACATCTGTCATTCTAAGCAACCCAGAAATTATTTTTAACATTTAATCATTGTGTTTTTAGTAAATGAATTGCCAGCACTGAGCAGAGTAATCTCATTGTCCTCAGAAATGACAGTAAAGCTCTAACTAAACTCACTGGACTCCAATGAATTGGTGTATTTCTGCTGCTCTTCCTGAATAAATCTACAACAATCGCTCTCCTTTGTTCATCTGGCACTTCACATGTGGCTAGTAAAAAATTAAAATTAAAATTGTCTGCCACCCTTCCACAATCTCCTCACTTCATGTGGGCTTGGTGGCTCTCTGAATTGGCTGTTCCGCAACTAGGATAAGTCCTTATTTGCTCTGTTCCTCAATTCTATTTCACATTCACCAGGTAAATTCACTGCTGAAATTGTTATCTGTTCCTGTAAAGACCAGTGTAAAACATGAATTCAGAATTTTACACAGGTCTTCCACCTCCAAGTACACACTGGTGTTTGTATGTTACCCAACAAATCCCCTCAAATTTTCATTTTCCTTGTGCATGTGTATTCGCTAAACATCACAGTCACATTTCCTGACTTTGTCTGCTTTAACTTGCATCTTTTGTGCCCTTCTGATTTGCCTTGTAATACAATTCCTGGATAGTGTGCTCTTCTTTAATGGCCTGCCCCCAGTAATTTTGCTTTACCTCACCTGTATGTTCTACAGCTATGTGGATTTGAATGGAGCCCTGTCTCTGCTCATGTAGACATCACCATGTCTCCTCAAATACGTCCCTCTTTCTCAGCTGAAAAGCTTTCAAGTAGTGATTTTAAAAGGAGTTTGTATATTCATTCGCATGTCTTGTTCCAATCAAGGTTAACTTCTATGCCCAGACATTCCTTACACGTGAATACACGCAGTCACACCCAAAGACAGGCAGACACATACACAGACACATACACAGACACATGCACACACACAGAGTCAGACACGCGCATGCGCACACACACACACACTTACAGACACACAAACACACACACACACACACACACACACACACACACACACACACACTTAAAGACACACAGCCGCGCACAGACAGACAGGCATGCAGAGACAGACCTATACACGTACTGACATACACAGATACAGACACACAGACAGTTAGACGGACACACACACAGTCACACACAGACTTACACACATACACACAGACATACACATGTACACACACACACACACACACACACACACACACACACTTATGTACACACAGGCACACACAGACATATATACATACTGACATACACGGACATACTCACATAGACAGACACCCACACTGACACAGACAGATACACACACACACACAGGCACAGACACAGACATATACACTTACACACTTACATACACATAGACAGATGCGCCCACACAGAAAGACATACATACAGTGACACACACACATGCACACAGACACATACACACACAGACGCACGCACAGACAGACATGCACTCAAGCACATGTACATATGCACACGTTTGCAGATCTCTAAGTTTGCGGATGACACGAAGCTGGGCGGCAGTGTTAGCTGTGAGGAGGATGCTAAGAGGATGCAGGGTGACTTGGATAGGTTGGGTGAGTGGGCAAATTCATGGCAGATGAAATTTAATGTGGATAAATGTGAAGTTATCCACTTTGGTGGCAAAAACAGGAAAACAGATTATTATCTGAATGGTGGCCGATTAGGAAAAGGGGAGGTGCAACGAGACCTGGGTGTCATTATACACCAGTCATTGAAAGTGGGCATGCAGGTACAGCAGGCGGTGAAAAAGGCGAATGGCATGCTGGCATTTATAGCAAGAGGATTCGAGTACAGGAGCAGGGAGGTACTACTGCAGTTGTACAAGGCCTTGGTGAGACCACACCTGGAGTATTGTGTGCAGTTTTGGTCCCCTAATCTGAGGAAAGACATCCTTGCCATAGAGGGAGTACAGAGAAGGTTCACCAGATTGATTCCTGGGATGGCAGGATTTTCATATGTTGAAAGACTGGCTCAACTAGGCTTATACTCGTTGGAATTTAGAAGATTGAGGGGGGATCTGATTGAAATGTATAAAATCCTAAAGGGATTGGACAGGCTAGTGCAGGAAGATTGTTCCCGATGTTGGGGAGGTCCGGAACGAGGGGTCACAGTTTACGGATAAAGGGGAAGCCTTTTAGGACCGAGATGAGGAAAAACTTCTTCGCACAGAGAATGGTGAATCTGTGGAATTTTCTACCACAGGAAACAGTTGAGGCCAGTTCATTGGCTATATTTAAGAGGGAGTTAGATCTGGCCCTTGTAGCTAAAGGGATCAGGGGGATATGGAGGGAAGGCAGGTACAGGGATCTGAGTTGGATGATCAGCCATGATCATACTGAATGGCGGTGCAGGCTCGAAGGGCCGAATGGCCTACTCCTGCACCTATTTTCTATGTTTCTATGTTTACATACACACACACACCACATACTCTTACACTCACAGGCACACACACAGACACGTGCAGGCACACACATGCACACGCACACACATACACACAGATATATACATACACGCAGAAGCATGCACACACACACTCACACGCACATGCACAGATGTACAAGTACACACAAACACACACAGGCACACACTCACACCCATGTATATGCACACACACACACACACACACACACACACACACACACACACACAGTGCCTTGTCACTCTGCTGTTGTCGCACTGAATGCACACACTACACACTGTATATTCTCAGAATGTATCCTGAACCAGGTTGATGCTCTTGGATTGGCTTTCCCAACATTCATGTTGGAATATTCCATTTCTTTAGTAATGGAATATGTACAGTAAATGTTGTTTGTATACTGTAGTTAAGGTAGGTACTTCTGTTTATTTTGTCACTACATTGTGGGGTGCATTGTATTCTAATTCATTTGTAGTTTTAAGTTAACTTTGTTGGCAATTAAAGGTGGTGTGTCCTAATGCAAGGGAATAGAGCTGATTGCCCTCAGTAGGGGACAGAGATCAGGAGGGGTCTGCCAAGAGCTCACACTGGCCAAGGATAATTACGGAGCTAGTATTGTTTTCTGGTAGATATCTTTTCATAAATATTGGCAGTTTTCTTTTCATTGTTTTCACTAATTTTTGTAAGTTTGAATTTTGAGGCAGCTAATAAACACCCTTACATTAAAGTGCTAAGCAAATCCAGTCATTTTTCCTCCTGTCCTAACCCAAGTCTGTAACACCAGTGCACCTAATCTATCATCTTTTCCACTTGCTCAGGCTCATCCTGAAGCCCTTGCCCAGAATTCCTCCCTCTCCTGTTGGTCTTGTTATGTATGATTCAAGAATGGTCTCTTGAGTGCATTCCAAGAATTCTATTGATTCTTCATCCTCCCTGTGGGCCTACCCCAATTAGTGACAGGGCAGTTGAAAGCCTCTGGTCTTCATGCAGCTCATAAAGTTGCTAACACATTCATTCTTTGATCTCCCTCTAAAGTTGAGCAGCCTGTTGTGCATCTCCCAATGTGTTTGGCCACTTTGTCAGCTTGGCCTCACATGCACATTACTCCCAGTATATCTTCAGTAAACATGTTTCAACTCTTTCCATTTCATTGGAAACCTGCAATTGGTGACTTCTTCTCCCAACACTAAGGCTTAACACTATCATAAACCCGTGACAAAACTTAGTCTTGTTTTGTTCATCGTATTTATTTCCCTGACCACATCCATTACAATATGAACAATTGAGACAAGACACAAAAATGTTTTGTTTCTCTCAGCCCCACTCCTTGTTTCCTCCGCCTATCCCATTCATATCTCTGCTTTTGGCTAACTCAGTAAAGGTGGATCCATTCTTGTCCTCCTTTCTGAAACTATCCATCTTTCGGCCTCCACTGTACTCCCATCGCCCTGTGTCTCATTGAAAGCTCTGAGCTGCAGATCGGGGATTTCAGTCCCAAGATTCAGGCTGATTTGCAGAGCAGTGCTGACTCAATTGTACAGGGAGATGGGCACTCCATTAGAGTGTCTCACCATGCTGCAGGACAATTAGAAAACTTCTTGCATTGTCCAGTAAGTTCATTGAAAAAAAAAGAAACAGATTGATTTTAGACACCTCATCGTTTCTGCAATTCAGAAATTAATCACTGTATTTCTGCATTTCTATTTCAGTTATTCTGTGCACTCAGCATACTTGAAGATTTTAGATGATATTATTTGAATAAAGTGTCTTCATCTGCAACCCAAGTTCTGTCAGGCTTCCTAACCTGTTGATTACTTCTGGCATTTACTGTTTTATTTTATGTCTGAGGTCATCAGTTTTGTTTCTGACTTTTAAGTCTGAGCGGCCTGTTCACAGGGAGTTAGTTGGGGGCTTGAATGTTCTATAAGACCATAAGACATAGGAGCAGAATTAGGCCAATCGGCCTGCCGAGGCTTCTTCGCCATTCTATCATGGCTGATTTATTATCCTTCTCAACCCCATTCTACTGCCTTCTCCCTGTAACCTTTGACACCTTTACTAACCAAGAGCCGATCAACCTCCACTTTAAATATATTCAATGACTTGGTCACCACTGTCACCTTTGGAAATGAATTCCATAGATTCGCTACCCTCTAGCTGAATAAATCCCTTCTCAGTCCTGACGAAGGCTCTCGGCCTGAAACGTCGACTGTACCTCTTCCTAGAGATGCTGCCTGGCCTGCTGCGTTCACCAGCAACTTTAATGTGTGTTGCTTGAATTTCCAGCATCTGCAGAATTCCTGTTGTTTGCATTTTTAAAAATCCCTTCTCTGTCTTCTGGTCAAAGATTCACCCATGAAAGGAAACATTCTCTGCACATCCACTCTATCCAAGCCTTTCAATATTCAACAGGCTCAGATCCCAGCTCATTCTCAAAATTTCTGCAAGGAAAGCCTAGAGCCATCAAATGCTCCTCATACATTAACCATTTCATTCCCAGAATAATTCTTGGGAGCCTCCTCTGGACACTCTCCAATACCTTTTCATAAATAAGATGCTCAAAACAGCTCACAATACTCTAAGATTGGTCTTAGAGTTGTAAGATGATGAGAGGCATTGATCATGTGGATAGTAAGAGGCTTTTCCCCAGGGCTGGAATGGCTAACACAAGAGGGCACAGTTTTAAGGTGCTTGGAAGTAGGTACAGAAGAGATGTCAGGAGTAAGTTTTTTACGCAGAGAGTGGTGAGTGCGTGTGATGGGCTGCCGGCGACGGTGGTGGAGGCGGATACGTTAGGGTCTTTTAAGAGACTCCTGGATAGGTACATGAAGCCTAGAAAAATAGAGGGCTATAGGTAACCCTAGGTAATTTCTAAAGTAAGTACGTTTGGCACAGCATTGTGGGCCGAAGTGCCTGGATTGTGTTGTAGGTTTTCTATGTTCTAAGCCTTCAGCATCACTTCCTTGCTCTTATATTTTTAAACCTCTTGAAAAGAATGCTAACATTTAATTTGCCTTCCTTGCCACTGACTCAACATGCAAGGTAACCTTTAGAGAACTCTGCATGAGGACTCAAGTCCCCTTGAACTTCTCATTTTATAAATTTTCTTCCCATTTATAAAATTATCTATGCCTTAATTCCTTCTACCAAAGTGCATAAGCATACACTTCCCTACGTTATATTCCATCTGCCTGACCATTTCCCCCAATCTGTCTAAGTCCTTCTGTAGACACCCTGCTTTCTCAACACTACCTGTCATCCATGTATCTTTGTATCGTCTGCAAACCTGGCCATCTGACCTGTCAAGCCTGCTCCAATATTCAATAAGATCATCTGACCATGGACTCTTCTCCACCTACCTGCCTTTTCCCCATAACCTTTAATTCCCCTACTTTGCAAAAAACTATCCAACTTTGTCTTATATATATTTGCTGAGGTAGCCTCCACTGCTTCATTGGGCAGAGAATTCCACAGATTCGCCACTCTTTGGGAAAAGCAGTTCCTCCTCATCTCCATTCCAAATCTACTCCCCTGAATCTTAAGGCTATGTCCCTAGTTCTTGTCTCATCTGCCAGTGGAAACAACATTCCAGTCTTCATCTTATCTATCCCTTTCACAATTTTATATGTTTCTATAAGATTTCCTCTTATTCTTCTGAATTTCAGTGAGTGCAGTCACAGGCGACTCAATCTCTCCTCATAGTTTAATCCCCTCGTCTCTGGAATCAACCTGGTGAACCTCCTCTGCACTGCTTCCAAAGCTAGTATATCCTTCCTCAAGTTAGGAGACCAGAACTGCATGCAGTACTCCAGATGTGGCTTCATCAGTATCTTGTACAGTTGCTGCTCTTAAATTGAATCCCTCTAGCAATGAAAGCCAACATTCCATTTGCCTTCCTGGTAGCCTGCAGCACTTGCAAACCAACCTTATGTGATTCGTGCACAGGCACTCGTAAGTCCCTCTGCACAGCAGCACACTGCAATCTTGTACTATTTAAATAATAATCTGATCTTCCATTTTTCCTTCCAAAGTGGATGACCTCACATTTACCAACATGGTATTCCATCTGCCAGACCCTTGCCCACTCAGTTAACCTATCTATATCTCTCTGCAGACTCTCCGTATCTCTTGCACAATTTGGTTTTCCAGTCAATTTAGTGGCATTAGCGAACTTAGATACACTACACTCAGTCCCACTTCCAGATCATTAATGCATATCGTGAACAGTTGCAGTCCCAACACTGAACCCTGTGACACACTGCTCTCCACTGATTGCCAACCAGAGGGACACATATGTTTCCCACTTCTCTGCTTTCTGTTAGCTAACCAGTTCTTATCAATCAAACTTTATGCATTCTTATCTTATGGATAAGTCTTTTATGCAGCACCTTCTCGAACGCATTCTGGAAGTCCAAGTAAATTACATCCATCTATTCCCCTCTATCTTCTGCACTTGATATATCCTCAAACAACTCCAGTAAGTTTGTCAAGCAGGACCTGCCTTTGCTGAATCCATGCTGCATCTACCTGATGGATCTATTTCTTTCCAAATGCCTCGCTATTTCTTCTTTAATGATAGCTTCAAGTATTTTCCCGACTACAGATGTTAAATTACAGTTACCTGCCTTTTACCTACATACTCCTTTGACAGTGGCGTGACATTTGCCGTCTTCCAATCTGCCGGGACCTGCTCAGAGTTCAGAGAATTTTGCTAATTTAGTACTGAAGCTTCAAATATAACCTCTGCCATTTCTTTCAGTACTCTGGGATGCATTCCCTCAGGACTAGGGGACTTGTCTATCTTTAGGCCTACAATTTTGCTCAGCACTACCTCTTTAGTGATAGCTGTTACATAGAGGCCAACACCTCCCATTACATCCATATCATCACTCTTACCTCTCTTTGACATGTTGGACATGTCCTCCACCATAAAAACTGACACAAAATTGTCATTCAAAGTCGCAGCCATTCCCTTAAAACTCAATATCAATTCCCCCTTCTCATCCTCCAAGGGACCTACACTCACTCTGGCCACCCTTTTCCACTTTATATAATTACAGAAACTTTTACTATCCATATTTATATTTTGTGCTAGTTTATTTTCATAATCTATCCTCCCTTTCTTTATTGCTCACTTAGTGGTTCTTTGTTGCTTTTTAAAGTTTTCCCAATCTTCCAGTTTCCCACTACTCTAGGTGACTTTGTACACATGGGCTTCAGTTTGATGCCTTTCTTTATTTCTTTAGTTATCCATGGCTGGCTCTCTCCACCCTTACTGTCCTTTTGACTGTAATATACTTTTGTTGAGCACCTTGAAAAATGTCATTGAAAGTCTTCCACTGTTCCTCAACTGTCCCACCATGTAGCCTGTGTTCCCAGTCTACCCTATGCAGCTCCTTCCTCATCCCATTGTCGTCCCCTTTGTTTAGGCATAATACACTGGTTTTAGATCGAACTATTGCACCTACCATTTGTATGAGAAACTCCATCGTACTGTAAGCACTCTTTCCAAGAGGATTTCTAACTACAAGATCACTTCACCTGTCTCATTGCACAGAACCAGTTCCAAGATAGTATGTTCCCTTGTAGGTTCAGTAACGTGCTGTTCAAGAAAGCCATCATGTATGCATTCTATGAAGTCCTCCTCAAGACTGCCTCGACCAATTTGATTCATCCAATCAATGTGCAAGTTAACGTGCCCCACAATAACTGCTGTTCCATTCTTACATGCCTCAGATATTTCTCTGTTTATTGTCTGTGCCACTGGAATGTTATTATTCGGTGGCCTATAGACAACTCTCACCAATGATTTTTTTCCCCTTTAATATTCCTAATAGTCCTTGAGCAAGGACAAAGGGTCTCGGCCTGAAACGTCGACTGTACCTCTTCCTAGAGATGCTGCCTGGCCTGCTGCGTTCACCAGCAACTTTGATGTGTGTTCCTCATTTTACCTATGTCATTGGTACCCACATGGATCATGACAGCTGGATCTTTCCCCTCCCACTGTAAATTCCCGAACCTGGGCACCAGGCAGGCAACACAGTCTTCAGTACGCTCTATCCTTGCGACAGAGAACTCTGTCTATTCCTCTGACTATACTGTCCCCAATTACCACTACATTTCTTTTCTCTCCCCCTTCTTGAATGGCTCCCTTAACTAAGGTACCACCAGTTAGGTTGCTCATCCTTCCTACAGCCCCTGCTTTCATCCACACAGGGAGCAAGTATCTCAGACCTGTTGAACAAGCTCAAGGGCTAAGGCACCTAATGCACTTTGTCTTGGATCCCAATACCCACCTCACTCACAGTCACACCCTTCTGTCCCTGATGACAGACTGAATTTGAGGCAGCTAATCTAATGGGTGTGATTAGCTCCTGAAAAAGTGTGTCCAGGTATCTCTCCCCCTCCCCGATGTGCCACAGTGTTTGAAGCTCAGATTCCAGGTCATCAATTTTGAGCCTGAGTTCCTCAAGTGGCCAACACTTGCTGGAGGTGTGGTTACCAGGAACCACAATGGGGTCCACCAGCTCCCATATCGAGCAGCTACAGCACATCACCTCATCCTGTATTTTCCTTCCTTTATTTAGTTAGTTGTAGTTTGGTGACTTTTTGTTCAACTGCTACAAAAGCTTTACCCACTACTCAACTGTGCCTCTTCACTGAAGCCTCTTGGGTCAAAGTCATTAAACTCCACTCTCTCCGCTGGTAAAGTATACCACAAAGCAACTTTTAGTCCCGACTTGTTAAATCTCGACCCATTTCACCACTATTCTAATTATTGGTTCACCTTGCTTTTGAAAAACACGTTAAGCACCTCTATTACCACTAGTGCAGGCAAACTGCTTATAAGAACGTAAGAAATAGGAGCAGGAGTCGGCCATCCAGCCCATTAAGCCTGCCCCGCCATTCAATAAGATTCATGGCTGATCTATCCATAAACTCAGCTCCATCTACCTGCCTTTTCCCCATAACCCTTAATTCCCTACTATGTAAAAACCTATCTAACTGTATCTTAAATATATTTAGTGGGGAAGCCTCAACTGCTTCCCTGTGCAGAGAATTCCACAGATTCACCACTCTTTGGGAAAAACAGTTATTCCTCATCTCCATCCTAAATCTTCTCCCCTGAATCTTGAGGCAATGTCCCCGAGTTCTAGTCTCACCTACCAATGGAAACTACTTTCCTACTTTTATTTTATCTATCCCTTTTAAAATTTTGTATGTTTCTATAAGATCCCCTCTCATTCTTCTGAATTCCAGAGAGTATAGTCCCAGACGACTCAATCGCTCCTCATAGGTTAACCCCTTCATCTCTGGAATCAACCTGGTGAACCTCCTCTGCACTGCCTCCAAAGCCAGTACATTTGCCTTCTTAATAACTTGTTATATCTGCAAGCTAACTTTTTGCGATTCATGAACAAGCACTCCCAAGTTCCTCTACACAGCAGCATGCTGCAACCTTTCACCATTTAAATAATAATCTGCTCTTCTATTACTCCTTCCAAAGTGGATGATCTCGCATTTACCAAAATTGTATTCCATTTGCCATCATTCCAGCACTGACCCCTGCAGCACCCCACTCACCACTGACTGCCAGCTGGAGAAACACCCATCTATGCAATGGTGAAAAAAAACGGTTGCCCAAAATAAGGGATATGTCGGGAAAAAAAAATATTTCTGGCCCCTCTAAGGCAACCAAGCACAAGTTATATAAGCAGCTGCATCCAAAATTTAAAACAACTGAACCCAGGTCCACCAGTTCCTCCTTAAAATGCGGAGACATTTGCAATTTTCCGTTGCTCCAGAAACATTCCAGGAGCTAGTGATTCTTGAAAGATCAATAGTAATTCCTATACAATTTCTTATTTGCACTTTCAGAATGCTGTGGTGTTGTCCATCTAGTCTAGGTGACAGATCTCTCAACTTCCCAAGCACCTACATAGTAATAGCAACTACACTGTCTTCTGCCCCCCGGCACTCTCAAAGTTCTGGTGTACTGCTCGCGTGAAGACTGACACAAAATACTCATTAAGTTCATCCATCATTTCTCTGTACCACATTATTACCTCTCCAGCATTATTTTCTAGCCATCCAATATCCACTCTTACCTTTCTTTTACCCTTTACATATCTGAGAAACTCTTTTAGTATCCTCTTCAATATTATTGGAAAGCTTACCTTCATATTTCATCTTTCTCTAATTTTTTTAGTTGCCTTCTGTTGATTTTTAAAACTTTTCCAATCCTTGAACTTCCCACTAATTTTTGTTCTACTATATGACCTGTCTTTTGCTTTTACTCTGTCTTTAACTTCTCTTACCTGCCACGGTTGCCTCATGCTCCCTCTACAATATCATTTCATCTTTGTGATGTATGTATACTGCACCTTCTGAATTGCCCCCAGAAACACATGTTCCCTGCATGACCATGTAGTCTCTCCCTGGTTCTCTCTTTCCTCCTACATTACTAATGCTTGCAGGAATGGTTGAAGAACTGGTCACCGTAAATTACCTGAACTGTAGGGAATTGGGAAAAAGAAGCAAAGGTACTTTGAACAGCATATGTATGAGGGACAAAAATTTGTGGAGTTGAAGGGAAATAATGATGGGGGAATGAGATTGATGTGATTGTTCCACTCAGAGCAGAGCTGGCATGCAATGTGATAATGGTCTCTCCCATCTTCTGAATATAATCTGGGAGGGTTCTGTGACTGACCTTAGAGATGGAGGAATTACCTATTTGGTTTACACTCTTCCTCGCTGGAGGCTGAATCTCAGGTAATTGGTGCCTACAGATCTGTGGTGTTGGGTGGGGATAGCAAAGGCTGAATGATCAGTGAATATTACAGGAAAACGGGTCATCATTCTGTCCCTCAGTTGCAGACTCCACCACTGGTGATCCGTGTGGAAATCATACCATCCTGGATCAGCCCTGGAGGAGCTCGAATTGCCTTGAAACTCAGTGCAGTGGTCGGTGGATGGATGACGGACACCTTACAGAAGGATGGTACAGATTTAGCAGGTGAGGTTCCTGAGGCTCAGCAGCTGCTGCTGCTATTTACATCTCCTGGGTTCCCGGTTACACCGGAATGGGATGCTGTCAGTGAATTCCCCATCTTCTTCCTGGCTACTCCCATATTCCCAGTATGAGCTGGCAATATAGATTGCCCAGTAAATTCCCTGGCCTAAGCAAACGTATTGGGTGACAGGGTGGAGATACGTCTCTAGCCAACCTGCAGGTGACCCTTGGTGAAGGTGTAGCACCTACTTATCCCCCCCCCATCCCCCATCGATCAGAGTGATGTGAAGCCATGGGAGCAGGTGGTAGACAGTCGTATGAGAGTTGGTGCAGATCACAAGCCCTGGTTATATGACAATTGATGCCAGACAATCTCTGAAGACTATTGATAACAGCTGGGGGTCACCCGTCTTGTAAGGACACTGGCCAGGAGAAGGCAATGGCAAACAAGTTTTGTAGAAAAATTTGCCAAG
Organism: Mobula birostris; assembly: GCF_030028105.1. Taxonomy (NCBI): domain Eukaryota; kingdom Metazoa; phylum Chordata; class Chondrichthyes; order Myliobatiformes; family Myliobatidae; genus Mobula; species Mobula birostris. Next base: position 92,857,987 of record NC_092382.1, read on the forward strand.
AACAATCAAGGAATCGGCCATGTCATACGAGACGGTACATAATAATAATAAAAACAGCAGATGTAAATTAACCACAGATGTGTCTGTGGATATTTGTTGGGGAGAAGAGGTGGTGAATGATGCTGAAAGGATCGGTCCCCAAGGGTACAGTCCGAACCTCATGGGCCGAATTGTTTCCTTCTGCTATTTAGTACGTACATGAATGAGGATAAGATGTGACAGAATGAGTCGTGCAGAGAGGCGAGGAATGTCACCTCTTTGTGGGGGGGCAGGGTGTGGTACAAAGAAGAGGAAACTCCTTCACTCATCTGTGGGGAAATGGTTATTCACACAATAATTTGGACGGGGCAGAGGACAAACAGAGTTCCCTGTGATCTGACCAGAACTGGACAATGTCTGGATATTATAGGCCACAGTTCCTGGTCTGGGACTGACTCTCTGCTCATTGTTTCAGTCATGGCAATGTGAAGATTCCCGAGACTGCGGTTCCGTTCTATCACTGCTCTGCATGGAGTCCAGGCTGGTTGAAAGGTAGGTTTACAAGAATTTACCACAGTTATTATTGAGTCGGGCAGGATTGACAATCTCGTCTCTAATGACTCAGAGAGCTACATTGGCTGGAGTCTGGTCTTTAGTTGTCTGCAGCTGGGTAAGCAGCAACCTCATGTGCTGACACTGACGTGGATACGGGCTCACTGAGGGGTGTTCCTCACAGTTACTCAGTCTTCACTCCAGTCACGGATCTTCATCGAGTCCAGAGGAGGAGCGGGTTTGCTGACCCTCTTGCGGTTTAAGTATAGCACAGCTTCAAAGTTCATCTTTGGGTAAGAGTTCTCTTTTTCCCGTCACGCCGCTGGTGTTTGGGGCAGCAATGAAGGCCCTCCATCGCCTCACATAGGATTCTTCCATTACAGTTTTGTTTCACCAGTCAGGGTTTGAGCCCTGAGCTGTAGCCCCCCGACCCTGGAGGATTGATAGACCACTCTTAGTCTGGCCTCCACCCTTTCACCTGTCAGGCGTGGGTGACCCTGTTGTTGTTCAACCATTAAATTGAGTCCGACTCTTCACTAGAGGGTCCAGAGGGATTTCATGCAAAGATACGGAAGTGGATGGCCAGGCCTTTTTCCCACACAGATACTGCTGCTGCCCAGGTTGGGACCCGGCTGGGTTTGAACTCAGGACTGTCTGCCTTGAAGCCCAGTGCTGATGTCACTGCACCACCAGCCGGCCCCGCAGACTCGATGCGCCAAATAGCCCAGTTCTGCTCCAATATCTTATGGTCTTTTGGAGAGGGATTCCCCATGGACACTGATCATTAAGACCACAATAAGACCATAAGACGTGGGAGCAGAATTTGGCCGTTTGGCTCATCGGGTCTGCTGCACCTTTCAACCATGGCTGATCCTTTTTGTCCCCCTCCTCAGCCTCTCTCCCTGGCCTTCATCCCATAACCTTTGATGTCGTGTCCAATCAAGAACCTACCAATCTCTGCCTTAATACACCCAATGACCTGGTCTCCGCAGCTGCCTGATGAGGCATCTCTGGTGTCCAGCTTGGGAGCCCCTGTCCAAGGACTTGACCAACATGAAATGACCTCTGGATGCATGGATCGTGGGGAGGGGAGTGAGAGCTTTTGACTGAGGCTGGACTGGGTCCCGGGCTGCGAACCAGCATTGTGTTACAGTAGGAAATCACCTCACTTCCTGCTGTACTGTGGGAGCAGGTTCATTTCACAGTGTTTGTAAACCTCATTCCAGGTTCCCATCCTGACGTGGGAGCAGGCGAAGTGACCAGAACCATCTGTTTCAACTGGGTTAAAGGCAACCCGCAGGGACTCACTTACACCGAGAAAATGGAAATCAGGATCAAAAACTGCACAACTTACTTTGTCTACAAACTGAAGCCGACACCTGGATTTTATAGTGTGTATTGTACAGGTATGCTTCTCTTCAAATTGGGTCTGTACATCTGTGTGCCTGTGTGAAGCCAGGTGAATTTCTGGGGTATTCAACAGTCAGAGCAGCCTGAAGTTTCCAATTGGCCATCAGTGATCAGCTGACTTAGTTTCCCCGGACCTCCATACTGTGTCTGAACAATGAAAGGAAGCATTCCATAAGCCACCTTATCAACCTGTGTAGCCACTTTCAAGGAGTTGTGAGACCAGATCCCAAGATCTCTCTGCTGTCCTTTGCTTTTTCAGTTTGTCTGAAAGTTTCAGGTATTGAAACCTTGTGAAACTTTAAATCAAGCTGAGTTACAACAGCTTCATTGAACTGTGTTTAACACAGTTAAAAGCCACCAAGCTCTCCAGTCAGAGAACGTCAAAGGTGGATGACTATGAAGAGGCTGGGAATTTGTCCTGATATCCAATATACACTACCAGCTGAACTAGGAGAGGTCGGCTGTTCCCGTCAGGGCTTCCCGCATTGCAACACAAAACCTGAATGCAGGTCTTGTTTTCTGGTGTGGAAGATCACAGACAGAGTGAACACACAGAATGGGAGCTGAGCAGAGGCTGTTCCTTGACTTTAGTGGACACCACAAGACCGTAAGATATGCAGCAGAGACAGGCCATTTGGCCCATCGAGTCTACTCTGCCATTTCATCATGGCTGATCCATTTCCCTCTCAGCCCCAATCTCATGCCCTGACTAATCCATAATCCATAATCCATCAGCCTCTGCTTTAAATACAGCCAAAGACTTGACCTCTAGAGCTGCCTGTGGCAACGAATTCCACAGATTCATCACCCTCTAGGGTAAAGAAATTCCTGCTCATCTCCATTCTAAATGGACATGTTGTATTTGTATTTATTTTATTTTATTTTATTTCTAGTGTCCATGGGAGTAAACATCTTTCTGTAGTGTCTCCGTAGCAATGTACAAGCAATAAAGAAGGGAAACGTGGGTGGATATTATCCAAACACTAGGATTGTATACCTCAAACAAGAGACAATCTGCAGATGCTGCAAATCCAAGCAACACGCACAAAATGCTGGAGGAACTCAGCAGGCCAGGCACCGTCTCGGACTGAGATCCTTTGGCAGGTCTGGAGAAAAACCAATGCGTAGAAGATTTAAAAGTGGAGGGGAGAGTGAAGTACAAGGTGAAAGGTGAAACCGGGAGGGGGTGAGGGAGGGGTGAAGTAAAGAGCTGGGAGGTTGATTAGTGAAAGAGATACAGGGCTGGAGAAGGGGGAGTCTGATAGCAGAGGACAGAAGGCCATGGAGGAAAGAAAAGGAGAGAGGCAATGGACAGACAAGGAGAGAGAGAGAGAAAGGGGATGGGGTATATGTCGGCTGTACTTTTTTCCATAGATGCTGCCTGGCCTGCTGAGTTCCTCCAGCATTTTGTGAAAATCATATACCTAATTGTTTTGCATTACCCATATGTACAGTCAGATACACAATCAGATCAATGTATAATCACATCAATATAAAGTCAGACACACAATGAGATCAATGTGCAGTCAGATGGAGTCTGGATTACTGGAACTAAGAAAGTTTTATTAAAGAAATAAGCAACACAGTACTCTAATAGTAAGGATATAAATGCAACAGGTTAGCACTGAATAAACACACATGTACACAGAACTAGGATAATAGGATCAATCTAGCTCTATCGCAGTCTAGGGGTAAAATGTTCAATCACAAGTGACAGAGTTCAGTTTACTTCAGTTCGCAGTAATCGCTGTTGTGCCATTGAAGAGAGAGAGAGAGAGAGAGAGAGAACAAATGAATATTCAAATCGGATTCCAAACAGACCTTCGATATTCCTCGCAGTCAGCTTTCGGGCGAGCCCTTTGTAATGTTTCCTGAGGTCACCGACTGTGACCCCACCGTTCCAGATGCGATCGTTCCTCTGCAGTGAACCCGGCACCCAGGCAAGGGTGGACACACACACCAGGTTCCCGCCGACCGTATCTTTCCACCCTGTACGTCTATGGCTGGTTCCGCGACCAGACCTCCAAAAACTCCCACCGACTTGTGGGGGACACACCGCTTCCAGGGTCTCGTTACCTCGTGGTGTCGTGCGTGGTGTCTGTTGCCTTAGTGAACCTGTCCCTTTTTATGTGTTGGGGTATCACCTGTCCATCACTTCAAACAGTTCAGGTTCAAAGCAAACTGGTCTTGACAATACTCAGACCGGTGTCTCCTTCCGTTAATCTCTCTCGTCTCTTCATTAGCATTTCCAAATGCTGCTCCATTGTCTTACTTATCTCTCTCCCGAAGACAGATGGCAGATCAACTGATGATCCCACTGGTGATAGCACAGGACAGTTAACATCTTAGTCTATGTGTACTTTTGTAACCCTCTTTTGTCACACCCCTCCCCTTTAAGGATTTTTACCGGGGTAAAAATTACAAGCATGAATACATTATTAGATACACACAAATATACAATCTTCATCAGCTATTTGGCTAATACAGAGAATTTTAAATTGTCAACACCTTGACAGACAGTCAGCAATCACATTTTCTGTTCCTTTTATATGTGTTATTTTAATAATCCTCTCAAACCAGGCTCCAACTTAGCAGACCGAAAGCACTAATGAATTGTGATCAGAGTAACTTCTCAGTGGTTTTCGCCTCGGACACAGATAACAAGGGTTGTCCCGTACCAACTTAGCATTCTTTGGCAAGGGCTTAGTAAGTGGGTGGGTACTATCCGCAAAGTGGTTTTTTTTCTGCAAAACTTCCGACAGTACCCCACCATCTCCAAGAACCTTCTCAGCGCTGTCTTGTCTGTCGGGGTGGGGACTTCAGAGATAGCCCGCACCTTAGCTTGCATCGGAGCCAGCTGCCCCTGTGTTACCACAATTCCCAGATAAGTGACTTTTCCGTGGCCGAATTCACTTTTTGCGAGGTTCACTGTCAGGCTGGCTACAGCTCCTCCCACGTGTTACTCCAGACCACTACATCGCCAATATACACTTCAGTGTTCTTTAGCCTGTTTGTCACTGAATTAATCATTCTATAGGGGTGTTGCTCACTAGGCTGACCTGATGTGACAACAGCCCCATGTCCCAGCTCTTTGCATCGCCTCAGGACGTCTGGACCTACGTGACCGTGCCATTTAATTAGCTTTATCAATGGCCCGCGGGGGTTCGGTGAGAGACCTTATCAGCAAAACGGGTCAAAACAATAGACATCTCCCATCTGGTCGGCACCACACTTACCTTTTCAAAATGGGTCCTCGCTTTATCAGGTGACACCCTGGCCTCATTGATTTTCATGATATCACCAGCTAGATCTGTTTTCTGATCGTGGTGAGCTTTTAACATGCTAATAGCCTCTAACTGTGTCAACTCACGTCTGCAATAGTCAATAACATCCTTCCTCCTGTGCAGCCAGTAAACCGCTTTCATGGTTCCGCCGACTGTTTCCCTCCCCCCAAAATGTCCACCGAGGGGTATCTTGTGGGTCAGGTTAAGAATCTCATCCCCATAAGTTTTTGGCACCATCCCCCATTCCTCATCTGCGGGTACGGTACTTGGTCTCCCTTTCTTCCTTAGCACTCCCTCCTCCACACAATAGCCTACTGGCTCCCTTTTCAATTCTGCTTCAGAGAGAGCTGTCTCAGCCAAAACCATCAGCTCCTCGTCTCGCTCCTGCGCCTGCACAAATTCCTTCCTGGCTAATGCTAAGTCTGCCTCAGCTCCCTCGCTTCCTCCTGTTTCACTGCACTCCTTCTTTTCGGTTTCTACCTCCTCCTGGTACAAGGCTGGTAGAAACGTCTCAGCTAAATTTACTTTGGCAGTCTTTCCAGACATACGCTGAGCTGCTGCGCAAACAGAATGAACCTGTGAGTCCATGGGCGGGGCCTCAATGCTGGCAGGCTGACCTGTCAATCTCACTGCTGAGAACACAATTCCCTCGGCGAGGTCATTACCGAGCAAGACTTCCACGCCTTTCATCGGTAATTCGGACGTCACCCCGATCGTGACTAGTCCAGAGACCAAGTTGCTTTGTAGGTGTATCTGGTGCAAAGGGACTGACTCTGTCCCTTGTCCAATGCCTTTTATGACCCTGACTTTCCCAGTCTCGGTCTCTGAACTAAAGTCTAACACACCCTTTAATATCAATGACTGACACGCTCCCGTGTCTCTCCAGATCCGTACTGGAACTGGGTTTAACCCCTCCTTCACTGACACCAATCCGGCCGAGATAAACCTCTCCCGCCCTTCCTGGACTTTGGCAGACCTTTCCTCTCCTAACGGTTTGTTTACCAGCTCAATGCAGCCAGTCGAAATCGCTGTTTTTCCTTTCCCCGTCTCCTTCTTTGGGGCAAAGCACCTGGACGTAAAGTGTCCGACTTTCCCACAATTATAACAGACGACCCCAGGAGACTTCCTACCAGACTGCTCCAGGTCTACCTTATCCTTCTCACTAGTCCCCGGCTTACTTACTGACTTTTCTGGCGGACTCTCCCCGCCATCCTGACTACCCTTCTGGTAGCCTTTACTCGGGGCAAACTTCATTTTATGCGTCAACGCGTACTCATCTGCTAACTTAGCAGTTGCGGCTAATGTGGCTGCCTCTTTCTCATCTAGGTAGGGTCTCATCCCTTCTGGGACACAACCTTTAAACTGCTCAAACAGGATCAGCTGTAGCAGTCTGTCATAATCCCCATTTACCCCCTTCGAGGCGCACCAACGCTCACAATATGTCTGCATCTCATGGGCAAACTCCAAATACGTGCGGTCCCACTGCTTCCTCGCATTCCGGAACCTCTGCCGGTATGCCTCTGGGACCAACTCATAAATCCTGAGGATGGCCTCTTTCACCACCTCATATCTCTGGGCATCTTCCGCGGACAAAGCTGAGTAAGCTTGTTGGGCTTTTCCTTTAAGTACACTCTGAAGCAAAACAGCCCACTTATCCCTCGGCCAGTCCTGACTTGCAGCAACTTTTTCGAAATGGAGAAAGTACCGATCCACATCGGTATCGTCAAATGGGGGAACCAGCCTAACCTCCTGGGTCACCCTGAACCCTCCACCTTGGTTCGGCATGGGCCCCTGCTCTGCCATCATCTTTAACCTCTCCAGCTCAAATTCCCTTTCCCTCTGCCTCTCTTCTCGCTCCAACTGCCTCTCTCTTTCTTGCCGTTCTAACTGTTTCTCTTTCTCTTCGTGTTCTGGCTGCCGTACCCGGAACTTGTGCTCGAGTCTCAGTTTTTCGAGCTGCACCTGTACTGCGTCTCCACCAGGTTTTCCAAGCAGACAGCGTGCGGATGGGGTTCAATTCTCTCAGTGAATTTGCTGCCTCAGTTTAGGAGCCTGTTCTCCAATTGTTATTTCAGTTCCGGCAGATGGAAAATTCCCGAGGTTGTGGCTTCACAGGATTGCTGTTGTGGGAAGAGCCCAGGCTGGTTAGAAGGTAGGCCCAGAGTCCACAACAGTGGGGCTCATTTTTTTTGGGGGGGGAGGGTCAGACTGATGCCAGGTCTCTGCACAAGGCCCTACAGCGTGGGCACTGACCCAAACTCCCTGAAAGAGGCTTCCCACCGTCACTGACACCACACACCAGCCCTGATTCGTCATGGAGTCTGGCAGTGAAGTGCCATGTTCCTGGCAATGGTGCTGTGGGTCTGGCCTGCATCCAACGGGTTCCTCATTCGGCTGTGAACTCCCTTCCGTGAACTTCAGTTCCAAATGCTATTTGCTTACTTTTATTGCTTCTGCGATTTGTTTTTTTCTGCACATTGGATGGTTGATGTTTCCTTTTTAATGGGTTCTATTGTTTCTTGTTTTGCGGCTGCCTGTAAGGAAACAAATGTTATGGTTTATACAGTGTGCATATTTTGATAATTAATGTACTTTGATCTTTGAACTTTGATATCGTTCCGGATCAGACCCAGGAAAGGTTCTGTACCCACATTGGTTCCGTGGAGGAGCAGTGCCCAAGCAGCCCAGCCGGTCTCAGGGCACCCAGAGCTCCTGAACTAACCCAGTTATGTTGTTTCTAATTCAAATTGTACTAATCCATTTTCTCGTTGCTGATTACCTGTATTTCCTAAATTTGTGTGTCACAATTAATTTTTATGTTAAATTTATATTTAAATTGTTCAAGATTGTTCACTTTGATTAATCTTAAACTGTTATCCCAAGTACCAAATCATATATATTTATAATATGTGCAGTAAATACGATTAGGTTGTGTTGTAAGTAAAAATCATTTTTATGAGCAACTAGACAACGGGCTGACCCATTGGGGCACCCTTTGAGAGAAGGGTAGTGCAGTCTGATGTGACCAGAATGAACATTAAATTTTCCTGAATGCTATTGGTATCGCTTTGCTTTGGAAACTGAAGTAGAAAACCTCAGTTTATTAAAGAAGAATGATGTGTAGCAAAGCAAATATAGCTGCTCCTCATTTAACAAAGGACACTTTTGATAGCATTATTTCTGGTTTATCTTCCATCCTTGTGCCTCTCGTGTCATTCTGGAGACATACAGCCCTTTCATCCCCTGTCTCTTTATCTCTTCTGCTGTTTGTTATTTGTCTCTGACCCTGGAGACGTACATGCCTCTCCTTCTCTGTCTCTTCTTCTCTCATCTTTTTTTGTCCTGACTCTTTGATCCTGAAGTCGTGCAGCCCTGGCCTCATCCGATTCTTGTTCTCTCCCTCTCCTTGCCGCTTCCCGACAACGTTTGGCATCATCTCTTGACCATAATGTCCCCGTTCCCTTTCCACTCGGCATAATTAGGCAGACCATTTTTTTTTTACCCTGATGCTGGATAGAAGATACGAAGTAATAACATCAAAGGATGCTGATTATTCTTGATGATGTGATTGGCGCTCTCCTAAATGTACGTGATATAGTCACTGCTGTCTTTTGACTGCAGCAAAGGGTTTTATGGGTGACTCGAAGTACGTCATTACAATAAGATTTAATTATCTCTTATTGATGGGTGGCAGTTAGATCTGTCCCAATCCTGCACATGCTGATGCTGGGGATTAGCAGAATGTGACTCCTTGAAATACAGCTGCCCTGCCCTTTTGCTCCAGTAGGTGTCGCTGCTGAGGCTGGCCATGCGCATGCGTTGGGCTGTCGCGTCCGGATTTCCATGATGGCCGATTGGGTCTCGGGTTAAAAGGGAGCCTGTTTATTTTGGCGAATGAGCAATTTTATACGAATATATAACCCTGAACTTTGCCTGCATTCTGTAAGTTCATGCATTTTAATTCGATTTAACCAAAAAAAGTGCTGCTGTCATGCACCATTTGCACTAATTGGAGATGACAAACAGACAGACAGAGCATGAGAGTTTCACTTCATCTCTGCACCGGAAGAAATATCGAGAGGTTGTAAAACAAGGTCAAGTCCCACAATATATAAAAGTTGCTGGTGAATGCAGCAGGCCAGGCTGCATCTGTTGGAAGAGGTACTGTCAATGTTTCGGGCCGAGACCCTTTGTCAGAACTAACTGAAAGAAGAGCTAGTAAGAGATTACTCTTACTAGAAACCTCTTACTAGCTCTTCTTTCAGTTAGTCCTAATGAAGGGTCTCGGCCCGAAACGTCGACTGTACCTCTTCCAATATATGCTGCCTGGCCTGCTGCATTCACCAGCAACTTTTATGTGTGTTGCTTGAAATTCCAGCATCTTCAGATTTCCTCATGTTCAAGTCCCTCAATATTCAGTTGTCACAAAACCTTTATAGCTGTGCTTCACCACAATGATTTACAGACCAGCGAATGTCTCTGAGTATCAGTGAGTCTCAATAGTCTTTGACTTTCTTATCTGCTTAGCCTAGGTAGTGGCTTTGTCGTCTCCAATTAACTCCTCAATCACACTTTATTTACTTGTGCACAAGAACAGCCTGGCCCCCTGGCACCCCCCCACTGTTCTGAAGTTTGAACACGGAAATGACGTTTCCATACAGAATTTCACCAGTGGCTCCAGATATTGACCAATTGGTTACATTGCATTTGTTCAAACTCTGTATTTGCATGATGAATCAGTAATAACACTCAATAATACTGATATTAATAATCAATATAATCTAACATTAAAGGCCATTAATACTCAGAATTAGTGAAATACAGGAAATGACCAGTATTAACTGTTACCCTAGAATCCTGGTAATGCCAATGTTTTCAGTTCCCTCCTGTACAAAGGGAAGCTATTCTCTTCAAAGCCTTCTCTTCAGAGACCTATCTTGCTGAGATCTATTACACAAAATCCCACCTTATCCTCCATTGGAGCCACACTTTAACTTCCTGTAATTGCCTGCCCCCATTCACCATTTATCCATTGCTATTACCCACTCTCATCTTATCTCCTTACCTGCCCATCATCTCCCTGTGGTGCTCCTCCCTCTTCTCTGTTTTCCATGGCCTTTGGTCCTCTCTTATCAGATTCCCCCTTCTCCAGCCCTTTGTCTTTCACCAATCAACTGCCTGGCTCTTTACTTCACCCCTCCCTGCTCCCAGTTTCACCTATAACCTACCACCTTGTACTCCCCTCCCCCCACCTTATTGCTCTGACTTCTCATCTTTTTTTTCCAGTCCTCATGAAGGGTCTCAAGCCAAGTTGTTGACTGTTTACTCTTTTCCACGGATGCTGCCTGGTCTGCTGAGTTCTCCAGCATTTTGTGCGTGTTGTGTCAACTATCCTTGCCTGGAGACTACCTTAACCCTTGCCTTGCTGCGTCCTCCATTGCTTCACTGACTGTCAGTGTAAACCTGGACAAACACAAGGCCTTAGCAGAGGGGGTCAACTTTAGAGGGCAAATCAATCGTGTTTATTTTGGTATTATGGTTAACTCTAATCAGTGTTGAACGTGTCAACGTCTCTCTGAGAAACAATATTTTATTTGAAGTGTTGTGATCATTTGGCCTGGTGGTGCAGCTTCACCAGCTGTCTAATGTGCATCAGGGTGAGGCTGGAGTTTCTTGTTCAAGTCCTGGGCCCACAGGCTCTCACCTCATCTCAGGGACCTGGATCGTAGCAGAGAGTTTGGTTTGCAGGGTGGGGTGGGGTTGAATGCAGTGACTAGCCATTGACAGAGGCCAGACCAGATCATGTGTGAGTCTGAAACGCCGGGTTAGAATGACCCAAATTCACTTTCCCTGTGTGGCTGGGTACAGTTTGCTTATGTTTGCCTTCCAGTGGGATGCAGAGCCAACAAAAGGAGTCATTGTTTTTAAACAATCACAAGCTGAATATTCAGAATGACTTCAGGTAGTGCAGGTCTACTCCATCAGCGTATTGGTCCTTGGTGGAGGACCTGGACTTGTCAGGGTCCGTGTTGCTGCCTGCTGCAGAAGCCGCCACAGTTGATGTGCGAAGGTGGTGTGCAGTCTAACAGCCTGTGATTGGGTTCCAGTCATTTCTCTTATGATTGCAAGGTCCTGTTCGACATTGGGTTCCAGCCATTTCTCTTATGATCGCAAGGTCCTATTGGACATTGGTAATATGGAATGCTGAAAGTCTGGTTCACTGGTTTATTGGTGGGATCCTCTGTAGTAAGGACTGGGCATTATGCCATGGTGTCTCCTGTTTGCAGCCGTCCAGGAGAGAGGCATCAGAGATGGTGTGATGTGGCAGCCATGCTGGCATCAGTGCTGCCCTCCAGTGGCCACTCAGTAGGTCAGCTGGACTGGGTTCAACTGCATGTTGCTGCCGGCTTCCTCTTGCCAACACATTCATGGGCTCGGAAATGGACTATATTATATTTTTGTGTGATTATATGTTTAACTGCTATCTGATGTATGTTATATATGTGCCTTAAGCTGTGCATGAGTGTTGGCAATGTGTTTTGCACCTTGGCCCTGGAGTAACACGGTTTTGTTTGGCTGTATTCATGGCTATTCATGTACGGTTGAATGATAGTTAAACTTGTATAAACCTTATTCCAGGTTCACATCCCACTGTGACAGAGGGGGAGGTGATGAGGAGGGTTTGCTTCATCAAGAATGGAAACGACTTAACTGCACCTGGCATGATTACAAAGCCCGCAAGTCAAAGCAACACCACTTGCCTGGATATTAAGGTCAAAAATTGCATTGGCTACCTTGTGTATCTGCTGAAGCCGACACCTACTGATCACACTGTGTACTGTACAGGTATGTCACTGCTCCCATTCACACAGAGGTGTAAGGGGTGAGGGGTTATTCCGGGATAACCTGAGTCATCTATACCTGTAGTGGAACCTGCCCCAAACGTCCCTCGGAAGCAAACTGCCCAGCTTGTGGTTTTGAACCTACTACTGTAATTGCTTGTCTGCCCGTGTGGCTAGATCCTTACAATTTACACTGTCATGATTTTATACATGCTAGTCCCTGTTTAAATATTACACCTCTATGCAAGAGAGAGCTTCCTTGTACATGGATTCTGCACGTTCTGTTTTTCCATCGCATCTTTTCTTTAGTGCAGTGACTGGTATAGTTCCAACATGAACACTGAACTCTTGCATTGTGTGCATGTCCTGTCAGAATCAGAATCCGGTTTATTACCACCGGCATGTGTCGTGAAACTTGTCAACTTAGCAGCAGCAGTTCAATGCACTACATGATAATTTCAAAAGCAAAAAATAAATCAATCAGTTACAGTGGTATATATATATATATGCATATTAAATAGATTAAAAATAGTGTAAAAATAGAAATAATATACATTAAAAAAATGAGGTTGTGTTCATGGGTTCAAAGTCCATTTAGGAATTGGATGACAGAGGGGAAGAAGCTGTTCCTGAATCACTGAGTGTGTGCCTTCAGGAACTGACAGAGGCCATTTCTCCTGCTGTGTTGATGCTAACCTTCAGTGTTCTGCCCTCTCTCCCCCTTGCTGATTTCTACAACGATTTATTTTTCATACATTCCCATGACATCCCCTGTAGCTGTTTCTCATCAGCATAGAACGATGGGTAATTTACAATATCCTCTTCAACCGCTTGCCGTTCATTGGGACATGAGAGGAAACAGAACACTGGGGGTGGGGGAAAGTGGGGTGTCTGCAGATTCCCAGATCATCAGTGACAGCAGTCAAGGGGAATTCTGAGCAACAACTCTTGGAGCTGCCAAGACAGCAGGATTAAATGTATTCAAGATTCCTCTGTCCCTCTTGCTGTGCTTCAGTTATCCCATGTGGCCTCACCTTGTATGGACATCCCTGTACTGATTTCATCAGATTTCTCCAGAAATATTTCTGTTTGCTGCTCTCGTTCCCATCTAATCTTTCCACAGCAGTTTCCTGCAGACCTTTCTTCTTCAGAACGAAGAACTTTGTCGGCATCGGAAAACCTGCAAGCTGCATTTTTCACATTAAAGGCATGAATTGCAGAGGGCTAGCCAGTTCCTCAGCCTTGCCGAACACCAGCTAAAGCATCCTTTCATTCATATACACTCTTGAGAAATGCTAATCTTCTTTCATGAGCTGCGGTTTTTTATTGTGCCATTTTCCCTCGGATTCCACGGACTTTAAGCTTTTCAATCAGTCAGAATCTGTGTCAGCAACAACCCACCCAATTGCCTTTCTCAAAAGACAATCAGTGAGTATTGCTGAGGATAACATGCCTTTGTAGATTTGTGTTGACCGCCTTTGATAAACCTGCACCCCCCACTGAATCATTCAATCATTTCAGTCACAGTACCCCATCTGTTCCCACCCGGTTCCCCGTTATCATTTCAGTTCCCACCCAGTTCCCTGTTATCATGCTAGTATCATACCCTATCCTCATGTCATATTTTATCATCCTGAGCACTGGAAAACAGAGCTTGCCCTGTTTCCCCTCTTGCCTCATTTAAAGGACAGGGTGGACTTTGTGCTGGTCTAGCAGGTTTCTAACATGAAGATCCTGCAAGTCTTGGTGTGTCCTCACCTTCATTGAGCAGAGCTGCTCAAAACACCATGAAACAGGAGGCTGAAGGCACACACTCAATGATTCAGAAATAGCTTCTTCCCTTTGCCTTCAGATTTCTGAATGGACATTGAACACATGAACCCCATCTCACTACTATGTTCTCTCTGTCTTTGTACTACAGGTTTAATTTAACTTTTGAAGCATATTTACCGCAATTTTATTATGTGTTGCAGCAGAAGTAGAAGGGTGGGTTAGTAAGTTTGCTGATGACACAAAGTCTGGGGGTGTTGTCAATAGTGTGGAGGGCTGTCAGAGGTTACAGTGGGACATTGATAGGATGATAAAACCAGGCTGAGAAGTGGCAGATGGAGTTCAACCCAGATAAGTGTGAGATTGTTCATTTTGGGAGGCCAAATTTTAAGACAGAATATAATATTAATGGTAAGACGGTTGGCAATGTGGAGGATCTGAGAGATCTTGGGTGGTGGTGGTGGAATCGGATGCAATAGGGTCTTTTAATAGCCTCTTAGATAGGTACATAGATCTTAGGAAAATAGAGGGCTATGTGCTAGGGGAATTCTAGGCAGTTTCTGGAGTGGGTTGCATGGTCAGCACAACATTGTGGGCTGAAGGGCCTGTAATGTGCTGTAGATTTCTATGTTCTATACTGGAGCCACATAACAAATTTCATGTCAATCAGGTACATTTATCATCAAAGAATGTATAAATTGTACAACCTTGATATTTGTTTGCTCATAGGTAGCCATAAAGCAAGAATTCTGAAAGAACCCAATTAAAAAAAAATAAAGGACCAACACCCGATGTGCAAGAGGGAAAAAAGCACAAATGATGCAAACAACTAAAGTGAACAACAACATTCCAAACCAACACCAATGCACTGTGGACATAACAAATTTCACAACAGACTGTATCCAGTGATATTAAACCTGATTCTGAGTCTATAATTTCAGCTTGAAGATCCTTCACCAGTTTTACATTAGCACTTTTTACCCATCCCCATTGTACACAGAGATGGATGCGAAGAAGTGGTTGAGGTGTTGTCACGAACCCTGTGATGGGAATAAAGAACCAGCAGAGATGGAAAACACTTTGGAGTCCAGTATTGCTATAAACTAATAATATTTATCATTAACTACGCAATACAGTAATATAAATGTAGATAAATCAAACAGGTTAGCAATGATTACATAAACGTAAGTGTGGAATATATATGTATGAAAAACCAAGCTTCTTTAAGTCTAGGGGTAAAAAGATAGTCTTACGATGATGAGTAAAGTTCAGTCGTGGTATTGAGTTGAGTAGTGATGGAGAGGGAGAGATGGAGAGATTTGAGTCTTCAGGTGAGCTGATGCCGTCGATCTTCTCGTTGTCCTTCAGAATCCTTTAAAAGTCACCGACTGTGACTTTAACCAGGGGGACCGGTTTTCTTTGGTGGAACTATCACCCAGGCGAGGGTGGACACATGGACAACTCCCCACCAGTCAACCCCTTTTACTCCTTCCACTGCAAGAGCGATTGGATCGATCCGCCCGGTCGATCCTCCAAACCCACTTTCTCTGCAGGCACAACACTGCTCATTCAGTGTCCAGATCATGTGTCTGAGGTCTGTATCATCTGACCTCCCATTTATTTCACCAGGCTGAGCATCACCTGTCATTCAAATAATCCCTCCCTCCTTTGTCTGTGAAGAAATGCAAGCAGACAACCTGCTCTTGGTCACCATAGCAACTTTCAAGCTGCTCAGTGCTGTCTCCAAACCCAACTCAGTAGAAATCCAAGGTTACTTCCAGTGCCTAAAGTGACAGTCCAACCGTTAATCTTCATGTCTCTCTCTCTCTTTTCAAAAGCAACATATCGGCGGTAAATAACAATAACTCTCTCTCCCTCTGTCTCTCTCTCTCTCTCTCTCTCTCTGTCTCTTCAAAAGCACAGTTAATAGGGGTACTCCAGGATCTCCTCACAGTGTTTAGTTATATCTCATCACCTCCACTGATGGTTACTCACAGGAACCAAATCCAACATCAAAAGGTTCATTTGATTTTAACTGGAAGTGCTTTCCTGCAAGCTTTGCTATCCCAGTTTCAATTTTAGCCCCACTCCTCCTCCCATCTGGTCATCACCTTTTAGTACGTGTCCTTAGCCACCTCCTTATTGCTTGGTCTACAGGGCATTGGTTAAAGTACGTGGGCATTGGGCTTTGTGCCTGTTTTCAATTGGGATGTCTCTCTCTTTGCATTTCAGAATCTCATCTTTCAATAACTTTGACTGCTCTCAATTTCCTTCATCACTGGATCCAGTCCCATTTTGATCATTTCTGAAATACCCTCTCCAGTTTAATCCATCCTCTGCACAATATATTAGATCTGTTTCACACAGTTCATCTT
The DNA here is from genome assembly GCF_030028105.1 of Mobula birostris. Lineage (NCBI taxonomy): Eukaryota > Metazoa > Chordata > Chondrichthyes > Myliobatiformes > Myliobatidae > Mobula > Mobula birostris. The sequence goes on from NC_092382.1 coordinate 92,874,199, forward strand.
TGAAGGGTCGGACCAAAACCACCACCTCTCCTGCTGGGCTTGCCACATGCTGATTAAATCACAGTCCAAGCCTTGTCTCATTTTCTACCCTTTCTTCTGTTCTGACACAATCAGTTACAGGATGATCGAAATCCACAGCCATCATTCACTTGGCACTTTTACACAGCATAGGATGTCTGAACATGTGTGTAAAGCAACACACACACGCACAGACAGACAGACAGACAGACACACACACACACACACACACACACACAAATACAGACACACACATGCACAGACACACAATGTTGCAGGAAATCAGCAGGTCAGGCAGCATCTGTGGAAATGAATAAACAGTCAACATTTTGGGCCGAGGCCCTTCTTGAGCACTGAAAAGGAAGGGGGAGACACACCAGAATAAAAGAGTTGGGTGGGGGAGTGGAAGGAGGCTAACTAGAAGGTGATAGGTGAAACCAGATGGGTAGGAAGGATAAAGGGCTGGAGGGGAAGGAATCTGACAGGTGAATTTACTGACATCTATCTGAGATAGCTCTGCCCTGGAAATGGGCTCCGTCGTATTTATCCTGTCTCTGAAACTCACCATTTTGTAGTAGTTTTGGTCACCAGAGCATGGGAAAAATACCAGGGTGATGCAATAGCGGATTACCAGGTTGGAGTGTTTCAGATATGATGAGAGAGTGGAGAGGTTAGACATGTTCTTCAGATTGATCCCTGGGATGGCAGGACTTTCATATGATGAAAAACTGGATCAACTAGGCTTATACTCGTTGGAATTTAGAAGATTGAGGGGGGATCTTATTGAAACATATAAAATCCTAAAGGGATTGGACAGGCTAGATGCAGGAAGATTTTTCCCAATATTGGGGAAGTCCAGAACGAGGGGTCACAGTTTGAGGATAAAAGGGAAGCCTTTTAGGACCGAGATGAGGAAAAACTTCTTCACACAGACAGTGGTGAATCTGTGAAATTCTCTGCCACAGGAAACAGTTGAGGCCAGTTCATTGGCTATATTTAAGAGGGAGTTAGATATGGCCCTTGTGGCTAAAAGGATCAGGGGGTATGGAGGGAAGGCTGGTACAGGGTTCTGAGTTGGATGATCAGCCATGATCATACTGAATGGTGGTGCAGTCTCGAAGGGCCGAATGGCCTACTCCTGCACCTATTTTTTATGTTTCCGGAGTAAAGGGGGTGAAACAGGCATGTCATATTGGTGTATAAAATAGAAGGGTTCCAAGACGGTAGGCTGCAAGAAACCTTTTCCATATCGGTGATACGGAATTGGTGGCTTTGTTTCAAAGTTTACGGACAATACGATGATAGGTGGAGGAATGGGTAGTTTTGAGGAAGTAGAGAGACTACAGAACACTTAGACCAATCCGGAGAATGGGCAAAGAACTGACAGATTGAATACAGTGTTTAGAAGTGTATGGTCATGCACTTTGCTTGAAGAAATGAAAGGTTAATATATTTCTTAAATTGAGAGAAAATTCAAACACCTGAGATACAAGGGGACTTGGGAGTCATTGTGCATGATTCTATAAAGGTTAATTTTCAGATTGAGTCAGTGGTGAGGAAGACAAATGTGATGTTAGCATTCATTTCAAGAGGACTAGAATATAAAAGCAAGGATGTAATGTTGAGGCGTCATAGAGTATTGTGAGCAGGTTTGGGCTGCTTAGCTTAGGAAGGATGTGCTGAAACAGGAGAGGGTTCAAAAGAAATTCATGAAAATGATTCCAGGATTGAACAGCTTGTCATATGAAGAGCGTTCGATAGCTCTGGGCCTGTATTCACTAGAATTCAGAAGATAAGGGGTGATCTCATTGAAACCCAACAAATTTTGAATGGCCTTGATAGAGTGGGTGTGGAGAGGATGTTTTCTCTGGTGGGAGAGTCTAAGACCAGAGGACAGCCTCAGAATAGCGTCCTTTTCGAACAGAGGCGTGGAGGAATTTCTTCAGCCAGAGAGTATGAATCTGTAGAATTTGTTGCCACAGGCGGCTGTGAAGGCCGAGGTTGATAGATTCTTGACTGGTCAGGACATGAAGGGATTCGGGGAGAAAGCAGGAGACCGGGGCTGAGGAAAAATGTATCAGCCATGATGAAATGGCAAAGCAGACTCGATGGGCCAAATGGTCTAATTCCGCCTCAATATCCTCTGGTCTTGTATCAGAGATAGATAAAACTAGGGAATATGTAGCAGTGGTTTAGGGGGCTTGCGAAGGAGACCTTCACCCACGGAGTGGCAAATGCTTGCAATGCACAACCTCAGAGAGTGGTTGCTGACAACATTTATGTGTCGAGATGAGTCATTTAGGCAAAGAAGGACAATGGGCCAGATTGGGACAGATAGGCCTGAGGGGTGTTCAGCATGGATGTTTCTACATGGCATGATTCACTGTTTCTGCCACCAATTCAATAGAGAGCTGAAAGATGAAACTGCACTGACAGTGTTCATGTGAGTAAGTGATCATTATTTTAGAGAGTGCAACTGAGGTTGGTGGAGGTGGGGGCAAGTTTCAAGAAGCATTAGCACTAATGTTAATTAATGATGCTAATAAACATTAATAACAATTGACATTGATGCAAATTAATATTGCTAATTTATGTTAATACCATTAACACTGATCGGACTCCTGATGCATACTCTGTGATCCGTGTGTAAACCACAATACCCTGCATCAGCCCTGGAGGAGCACGGATTCTTCATCGGAAGAACACAGCAAATACATGGATGATGAAATCCGGACAGAAGGATGGTGCCGATTTAAAAGGTAATGGGAGGAGAAAATTCAATAACTACCGGTCAATGAAACAGAAAACATCCAGGGAAGCAAGTAGGATGTGAAGAGAGGTTGATCTAATTGTTACAGGAATGTGGCAGAGTCCACATGGACAGGGAATGGATACAGGTTGTCTGGGATCATCAGTCACATTAAAGCAGAAGGGAATGGATACGTAGGAATTGCAGTCATTGGTCACAGGATGCGGATACATGGAGGTGCGGGCATCAGTCACACTGGGTGTGGATACAGGGAGAGTCGTTTCGGGGAGTGGATACAGGGGCAGTTGTTTCGGGGAGCGGATACGGGGAAGATCGGTTCAGGGAGTGGATACATGGGGAGTCATTCAGGGGAGCGGAAACAGAGGAAGTCTCTTCGGAGAGCAGATACAGAGTGTTGGCTCAGGGAGTGGATACAGGGAGAGTTGCTTCGGGTAGCAGTTACAGTGAGGGTTGGTTCGGGAAGCAGATAAGGCAGGGTCAGTTTGGGGAGCGGATACAGAGAGAGTTGGTCCGGGGAGCGGATATATAGAGAGTCGGTTTGGGGAGCGGATACAGGGAGGGCCTGTTCGGGGAGCAGATACAGGGTGGGTCAGTCCGGGGTGAGAAAACAGGGAGAGTCGATTCGGAGAGTGGATACCGGGGGAGTCAGTTCGGGGAGCAGATATAGGGAGGGTCAATTCGGGGAGTGGATACAGGGGGAGTCGGTTCGTGGAGTGGACACATGGGGAGTCGGTTCTGGGAGCGAATACTGGGAGTGTCGGTTCAGGAAGCGGATACAGGTAGACTTGCTTCAGGGAGCAGATACAGGGAGAGTCGGTTCAGGGAGCGGATACAGGGAGAGTTGGTTCAGGGAGTGGATACTGGGAGAGTCGTTTTGGGTAGCGGATACAGGTGTGTCAGTTCAGCTAGCAGATACGGGGAGTAAGGTCGGGGAGTGGATACTGGGAGAGTCAGTTTGGGGAGCGGATACTTGGGGAGTCAGAAAGGAGAGTGGATACGGGAGAGTCGCTTCAGGGAGCAGATAAAGAGAGTGTCGGTTCAGGGAGTGGATACAGGGATGGTTGGTTTGAGAAGCAGGTAAAAGAGGGTCTGTTTGGGGAGTGGATACAGTGGGAGTCGGTTCAGGGAGCGGATACAGGGAGAATCAGTTCAGGGAGAGAATACAGGGTGAGTCGGTCCAGGGAGTGGATATGGGGGGGGGGTGGGGGGGAGTCAGTTCGGGGAGCTGACACAGGGAGAGTCAGTCTAGGGAGAGAATACAGGGAGATTCGATTTGGAGAGCGGATACTGGAGGAGTCGGTTTGGGGAGCGGATACAGGGAAATTCGATTCGGGGAGCAGATACAGGGGGAGTTGGTTCAGGGAGTGGATACAGGGAGCGTCAGTTCAGGGAGCAGATACAGGGAGTGTCGGTCCGGGGAGCGGATACAGGGGGAGTCGGTTCGGAGAGCGGATACAGGGGGAGTCGTTTCGAGGAGCGGATACCGGGACAGTTGGTTCTGGGTGAGTATACAGGGAGAGTCGGTTTGTGGAATGGGTACAGGGAGATTCAGTTCAGGCAGTGGGCGTAGAACGTCTGGGATCATCAGTCGGTAATGTGGCAGGGAATAAATGCAGGAAGAGGGAATCCCACATCCCATTCCCAGACAATGAGGCATTGATGAACTGGAGAAAAGCTCAAAGCATAAAAGTGGCAAAACATGGGAAATGCTGGAGAAACTCAGCAGCAAGCGGTGTCTCTGGTGAGGAATAATTTTACACCAAGACCCTTCATCAGGACTGGAGAGGAAGTGGGGAGAATCCAGTTGAAGAAGATGGGGTGGGTTGTGGTGGGTGCGGGTGGTGCAGCGTAATGTGGAAGGTGATAGATGAGACCAGGAGAGGCGGAATTAGGGATGATGTGAGAAGCTGGGATTTAATGGTTAGAAGAGGCAGAGGGCTGTGGAAGAAGGGATCTGATAGGAGTGGATAGTGGGGTAAAGGGAATGAGATGGGGAACCGAGGGAGGTGTTGGGCTGGAAACGAGGGTGGGCAGGAGATGAGAAGGGGGTGAGTAAACTACCTTCTTCTTCTGTTCCCTTCCCTTCCCTAACAGTTCCGATGAAGGGTCTCGGCTCACGTGTTTATTCTTTTCTACAGATGCTGTATTTGGTGTTTGCATTTGCACAGTTTACAGATCCTGTTTACTGTTACTGTTCTCCAGATTTGCCAAGTATGCCCGCAGGAAAGGAATCACAGGGTTGTACGTGGGGTGACGTGTATGTACTCCGATAATAAACCCTACCTGGAACTTTGCCTAGCTTGCTGAGTTTCTGCAGTATTTCATGAGCGTTGCTCAAGATTTCCTGTATCTGCAGGAAGTTTTATGTCAAAGATCAAACAGGACTTCCTGAGATTGCAGAGAATATCAAACCAATGGATTGGGCCCTGATTCCTCCTCATTCCCTCAGTGGATGCTCAGTTGTGGATGGAGCTGCTATTTATTTTTCAGTTCTGGTGGGTGGAGAATTCCTGAGACTGTCGTTCCAACATACAAATGCTCCGGGACAAGTCCGGGTTGGTTAAATGGTAAGGTCGTAGTATGCAGCAGTGGGGCTTGGTTACTTTTCACATCGGGCCAGACTAGACACAGATCATGGATAACCCTCTGTACAGAAACAGATCTCGACATCCCTGAGAAATGCTCCCCACAGATGCTGAAACAACACTGCGTCCCTGAACCTACATGGAATCTGCCAGCTTCCTGCAGATCCCTGGTACCTGTAGTTGGTCTCTGGTTCTACCCAGTTAAACCCACTCCAGATAAGACCCATTGCAATTTCACTGGAGGAGCTGCACCCGGGGAGTTGAGTGTATTCCACAGCAGCCCACAGTTCATGAAGTAATTAATAAACCTATGTAACCTTTCAACAGGATCGTGTACTGTTTTCAATTCAACCCATTCCTTAGTTTCCATGTTGCAATTATTTTAAAATTCTTATCTCTTTTCTAATTTCAGGTTAAGGTTATATTTAAACATATCCAGGATTTAGAAAAGACATGAATTTTAACAACTTGCAACAATTGTGATTGTTGTCAGTTTTGGATATTTTCTGAGTTTGCAAATGTCTCTGATTCTCTTTGGAGGTATCCAGCAGTGGGTCAGCTTGCAAATATCTCTGATTCCCTTTATGTTCAACAGTGTGTCAGCTTGTTCATAGATTCAGTGTTGTCAAAGCCCTTCAGGGGTTGGAATCGTGTTTGATGGGACAGGGACCCACAAGGTCTCATCAGCAGGAGCTATACTTTGAGACTAGGTGAGACAAGATGTGGCTGTGGGGAGGACAGCAGCTCACACTGATTGACCACGGTCTGGACAGTGGGTTGAAAACAGTGGATTTGCAGTGGATTGGGTTGCATGTGTCCCATTGTACTGTGCAGACGGGTATATTTTATAATGTTTACAAATTCCAGGTCACCATCCCAGCGTGGAAGAGGGGGAGGTCAACAGGACTGTCTGCTTCAGCTGGGAGCAATGCGACTGTGAAACAAAGCGGACTATCAAGATCAAAAACTGTGGTGATTTCTTTGTGTACTGGCTGAAGCCAACACACTGCTGTAACAAAGTTTATTGTACAGGTACGGTACTGTTCCCCATTAACGCACAGTGGGGAGTTGGGGGAGAGATAGGAGTTACTTGGAATTTGAAACATCCCAAATGATCAAATCACAGTATGCGGAATGTTCCAGTCTACCGCAAGATCAGGGGATCACCTCAGTCATTTGCCATGTACCCACCGTCCAAGTCAATCTGTCATACCAGATCGTCATCCTCCTCGTCTGATGGGCAATGTCCTCTCCCACACCGAGACTGACATGAACCATCCACTGTCAGTGCTCATAACTGCTGAGCACCAAGCTTGAGTCATCCCCGACAGCTCCCATGAGGACCAAGCAATCCCCTCCATCTTTCCGAGACCAAACCATCCATCCTCTCCTTCTTTGGCTTCCCCTGTTGGCAAAATCGTCCACTTCTCCATACAGACAGTTGGCCTGTCCTCTGTGGGATTCCATAGTCTCTCCTATCACAAGCGAGGTCAATATTTCATCTCCTACACTCACCATGTGTCCCTGATTTAAAACAGATTCAGGGTCTCTAGGGAGCAGTCAGGTACAGAGCATGTATTTGTCCTCAATCCATAAGCACATTTGTCAGTGGTTGGTGCTGTTGCAATGGAGCCTCCCCCAAGTCTCTGTGGTGGAGTTTTGGCTGCTCTGTGTTACCATAACTAGGGTGTAGGTTCCTGGGAAACTGAAAGGTCTGAAGGTGGGGGAGTGGGACTAAATGGGAGAATGGATCAGCTCCTGGACCAGATGGCGAACACCCCAGAGCTCTGGAAGAGGAGGCTGAAGAGATTGTGGTGGCATTAGTAATGATACTTCAAGAATCAATGGATTCTAGAATGGTTCCGGAATACTGGAACATTGCAAGTGTCACTCCACTCTTCATGTCGGGAGAGAGGCAGAAGGACGGAAATGACAGGCCAGTTATTCCAGCCTCAGTGGTTGGGAAGATGTTGGATTGCCATCTGGGTGGTCATTTGTCTGTTCCTCTGTTCCCAGCATGTACCTCTGTTTATGACAGATCCCACATCTGTACCAATTCCACAACCCAAGGGGACAACTCCTGAGCCAAGTGATGAATTGTCCACGACCACGGACCCAGATACAAGCTCAGGTATCAGTTGTGGGGATGAGCTTTACACAGGAATCAAATGGATTCAATCAGAATCAAGGGACAGACTGAGGGGAGATAGATAATAGAGTGGCTGAGGGAGACAGGTGACGGAGTGGCCAAGTGAGATGGGTGGCAGTTTGGCTGAAGGAGATGGGTGAAGGAGTGGCTGAGAGAGATGGGTGACGTAGTAACTGAGGGAGATGGGTAATTGAGAGACCTAGAAAGATGGGTGACGGAATGGTCGAGGGCGATGGGTGACGGAGTGGGCGAGGGCGAAAGGTGACGGATTGGCCAACGGAGATGGGTGATGGAGTAACCGAGGGAGATGTTGCATCCCAGAGAATTGTACAGGAGTGACTGACAAACAGGCAACGAGTGACTCAGAGTGGGAATAGAGAGATAGTTAGAGAGGACTCTAGCCAACTTTTGGAAAGATGAAGACTGTCCGGTTGGGATGACTTGGGTCAGCCGAGCAGACCCCTCCTGGAAAGTCAATGTGGAATTCAATCAGAATCAAGGGACTGATGGAGGGGGAGAGTGTCCGACGGAGGTGGCGGAGGCATTACTAATGACCTATCAGGAATCAATGGATTCTATAATGGTATGGAATACAGGAAAATTGCAAATGTTACTCCACTCTTCAAGAATAGAGAAAGGCAATAGGCTGGCAACGATAGGCCAGTTATTCCAACCTCAGTGGTTGGGAAGATGTTGGATTCCCACTCCCATCTGGGTGGTCAATTAGACCATAATACAAAGGAGCAGAAGTCGGCCATTTGGCCCATCGAGTCTGCCCTGCCATTTTATAATGAGCTCATCCATTCTTCCATTTAGTCCCACTCCCCCACCTTCTCACCATAACCTTTGATGCCCTGGCTGCTCAGATACCTATCAATCTCTGCCTTAACTACACCCATTGAATTGGCTTCCACTGCTGCCCGTGGCAATAAATTCCATAGATTCACCACCCTCTGGCTAAAAAAATTTCTTCACATCTCTGTTCTGAAAGGTCGCCCTTCAATCCTTAAGTCATGCCCTCTCGTACTAGACTCTCCCATCATGGGAAACAACTTTGCCACATCCACTCTGTCCATGCTTTTCAACATTCGAAATGTTTCTATGAGGTCTCCCCTCATTCTTCTAAAGTCCAAGGTATACAGTCCAAGAGTGCACAAACGTTCCTCATTATGTTAACCCTCTCATTCCTGGAATTATTCTAGTGAATATTCTCAACGTCAGCACATCCTTTCTTAAATAAGGAGACCAAAACTGCCCACAGTACTCCAAGTGAGGTTTTACCAGCGCCTTATAGAGCCTCAACATCACATCCCTGCTCCTGTACTCTATTCCTCTGGAAATGACTGCCAACATTGCATTCGGCTTCTTCACCACCAACTCAACCTGGAGGTTAACCTTAAGGTTATCCTGCACGAGGATTCCCAAGTCCCGCTGTATCTCAGAACTTTGAACTCTCTCCTCATTTAAATAATAGTCTGCCTGTTTATTTCTTCTGCCAAAGTGCATAACCATACACTTTCCAACATTGTACTTCATTTGCCATTTCTTTGCCCATTCTGCCAATCTATCCAAGTCTCTCTGCAGACTCTCTGTTTCCTCAGCACTACCGGCCCCTCCACCTATCTTTGCATTATCAGCAAACTTAGCTACAAAGCCATCTATTCCATAATCCAAATCATTGATGTACAACGTAAAAAGAAGTGGCCCCAACACGGACAATTGTCTGGTCCTCTGTCCCCACCATGTACCTCGGTTTATTACAGCTCCAACATCTGTACCAACTCCACAACCCGATGGGACAACTCCTGCGCCAAGTGATGAATTGTCCACGACCACAGACCCAGATACAAGCTCAGGTGTCAGTTGTGGGGATGTGTTTTACACAGACTCCTTTCTGAAATTATCATCCAATACAAATCAAGGGACTGACTGAGGGTGTGGATGATAGACTGACTGAGTGAGATGGGAGACGGAGTGGACAAGGCAGATGGGAGACGGAGTGACTCTGGGCGATGGGTGAGAGAGGGAAACGAGTGACGGAGGGAGACAGGTGAAGGAGTGACGGAGGGAGACGGAGTGACGGAGGGTGACGGGTGACGGAGTGGCCGAGGGAGACGGGTAATTGAGAGACCTAGAAAGATGGGTGTCAGACGGACTGAAGGAGATGGGTGATGGAGTGACTCTGGGTGACGGGTGAGGGAGTGGATGAGGGATACAGGTGACGGAGCGTCAGTGGGCGACGGGAGACGGAATGACAAGGGTGACCAAGTGGCCGACGGGGATGGGTGACGGAGTGGACGAAGGCGACGGGTGACGGAGTGGACGAGGGAGATAGGTGATTGTGTGGCCATGGACAGATGGGTGTGGAACGGCCAAAGTGGTGTGGGAGAGACCGAGGGGAGAGAGGTGAGGAAGCAGGTAAAAGTGTTGCATAACAAGACTGACAGATGAGAACGGACACAAATATCTCGGTATTCTGAGCAGTGGGTGTGGGGGAGGCCACTGGGCCTGGTACATGGGTGAGCGGGATGAACAGGAGATCGTCCTTTGAGATAAACATGAAGTGAAATGAATGTGCAGATGCTGGGGTTAATTGAGTGACCGAGGCATACAGGGTCAGATCTGAGTATCCCTGGATTATGCATCCCAGACAATTGTTCTGGAGTGACTGACAAACAGCGTGGCTAAGAATGGGATTGGGGATATTGTCAAAGAGGGTTCTAGTCATCTGTTGGAAACTTGTAAGTGATGTGTTTGTGATGAGTGAGGACAGCGGAGCAGATCTCTCATGGGAGGAGGATGTGGAATGCAGTGACTGGTGGTTGGATGAGTGTGTATAAACTTACATTACAGCTGTGATGGGCATTTACTGGTCCGAGGGAAGGGTGATTTTGGTGATTCCTATTGTTTCATTCCATCACAAGCGACCTCAATACTTCCCCTCCTGCACTCCCCATGTGCCCCTGATTTAAAACAGATTCTGGGTCTCTTGGGAATGGCAGGGTACAGAGCATGAAGACACTGTGTCTTAGTCCAGAGCCCCAGAACCAGCTAAAAGCACAAGTGACTGTTGGGGATGTATGAATGGAGCCTCACACAAGACTCTATGGTGGAGATCTGTCCAGTTTGTACGGTGAATTGAATAAAGTCACAGGTTACACAACATCTCTTTGTAACTCAGGCACTCAAGTCCAGGCAAAATCCTTGTGGATATTTTCTCCACACGTGCTGGTTTAGTACCATCACTCATATAAAAGAATGATCAAAGCTCTGTGATATAACTGACCTGTAATTTCCTTTCTTCTGCTTCCCTCCCTTCCTGAAGAGTGGAGCGACATTTCCAATTTTCTTGTCCTTTGGAGCCATTCCAAAATCTCATAATGCTTGAAAGACCATTACCAATGATTCCACAATCCCTTAAACTGTCTCTTTCAGACCCTTTGGGGTGTAGTCCATCTGGCTCAGGTGGATTACCTACCTTCAGACATTTTTCTCTAAGCAACTCCTTAGTAGTCACAACTATACTCAGATCTGCCCCCTAACACCCTTGAATTTATGGCATACTGCTTCTGTCTTCCACAGTGAAGACTGACGCAAAGTAATAATTTTGTTTGGCACCATTTCTCTGTCCCACATTACTACCTCTCCAGTGTCATTTTCCAGTGGTCCGAAAGCCACCCTCATTTCTCGTTTACTCTTTATATATCAGAAACTTTTGTGATCTTCTTTTATATTATTGGATAAGTTTCCCTCATATTGCATCTTTTCACTTTTTTTTTTAGTTGCCTTCTGTTGGTTTTTCAAAGCTTCCCAATCATCTAACTTCCCACTAATTCTTGCTATGTTCTCTCTTCCTTTTATGCATCTTTGACTTCCCTTGTCCGTCACAGTTGCCTTGCCCTCCCTTGGGAATACTTCTTCATCTTCTTCCTCTTTGGGATGTCTCTATCCTTCACCTTCCGAAGTGCCTCCAGAAACTCTTGCCATTGTTTTTCTGTCGTCTTTGCCTGCTAGGGTCTCCTTCCAATCAACTTTGACCAGCTGCTCTCTCATGCCTTTATAATTCCCTTGACTCCACTCAGGTGCTGATACATCTGACATTATATTCTCCTTTTCAGTGCCTCTGAAGCATTTTGTTACCTTAAGCTCCCTCATCAAATCTGGCTCAACATGCAACATCCCATATGGAATCACTTTTCCCTTGTGGAATCATTTACAAGCTGCTCCAAAATGCCCTGTGTCAGGCATTCTACAAATTCCCTTTTCGCAACCCGATTTTCCCGATTTATCTGCATCTTGGAATCTCCCATGACCATCATAACTATCTTTTCTGAAAAGCCTTTTCTATCTGCTGTTGGAACTTGTATCCCACATCTGTTCGAAGGCCTGGACACAACTCCCACTATGGTCTTTTTACCCTTAACTCTACCCACAAGGGATCTATATCTTCTGATCCAGTGCCACCTCTTCCTAAGGATTTGATTTCAGTTTCTACCAACAGAACCACATAACCCCTTCTGTGTCCCTGCTTGCCCTTTTGTTACAATATTTATCCTTGGATGTTAAGCTCCCTACTATGATCTTCTTTCAGCCGCGACTCACTGATGCCCACAATCTCCAAACTGCTTTACCGTATCATCCACCTTATTCCATATACCATGAGCATTCAAATGTAACACTTCTGGCCCCGTATTCATCACTTTTCGAATTTGCCCCATGTTACACTACAACTCATCCCACTGACCTATCATCTGGCTGTCTTTCTGGATAATCTCACTACACACTGCCTCCAGCTGTATACCAACTGCTCCCTCCTCAGCCCTATTTCTCCAGTTGCCATCTCTCCACCAAGTTAGTTTAAACCCTCCCCAGCACCTCCAGCAAACCTGTCCACAAGGATATTAGTCTTCCTTGCGTTCAGGTATCCCCTTCTTTTTAGTACAGATCAGATCTTCCACAGAAGATATCCCATTGATCGAGAAAACTGAAACCCTGCCCCCTGTACCATTCCTCAGCCACTCATTCATCTGTACCATCATCCTATTCCTGCCTTGACTAACATGTGACACTGGGAGCAATCCAGAGATCTCTTGGAAATCTTGCAGACTTGATGGGCTGAATGGCCTAATTCTGTTCCTATGTCTAATGATCTTCTGGTCTTCCATAGCTCACCGTGCAACCCCCTTTCCCCTTTCTACCTATGTTACTGGTGCCGGTGTGCACCATGACCTCTGGCTGCTCACCCTCCCTCTCGAGAATACCCTGCAGCCACTCTGAGACAACCTTCATCCTGGCACCTTGGATGCAACACACCTTCCTGACGTCTCCTTCTCAGCCACAGAATCTGCTGTCAGTCCCCCGAACTTTCACTCAGTTTGAATTTGCCCTTTCCTTCTGAGCCTTAGAGTCGGCCACATTGCCGCGGCCTGGTGGATGCTGCTGTGCTTTGATCGATCATCCTCCCAGCAGTATCCAAAGGGGTCTACTTGCTGCTGAGTGCAGCAGCCACTGGGGAACCTTGCACTATCTGCTTACACCCCATAGTTCTCCAGATGATCAACATTTTACTATCTGAAGTCTGCACTCTGGGTGTGAGTAACATAGTAAAAGTCTCATCCATGAAGCCTCCTGGATGTTCCTGAATCCATCCAGCTCAGATCCCTGATCTCCTCAGTCAGGAGCTGAAGTTGGACTTCCTGCAGATGTAGCCATCAGGGAGACTATTAGGTACCCTGAAATCCCATATAATACAGGAGGAGCATTCCAGTGCCTAAGCTATCATCCTGCCTACACTTGCTAAATCTTTGGCTCTAACACCTTAAGCTCAAGCTCTACAATCAACTAAATGATTGCAAACAACTCAGTGACTTGGCCTCTGCCAGTTCTTGCCAAAGCCTGTTGAGTCAAAGGCTGACCATTCAATCACTGGCTTACTCCATCAATGGCCGCTCCATTTACACGACATTTCTTTTTATTGATCCTTGATACGTTACTAACAGTGCAAGTGATTTCTCGCTCGGCAAACATGTCCCATCAGGTATCTGTCACTTTTTAAAGCTGACACATAAAGTCCACAAAGAAATGTCCCCAACTCACTCTGCCACCTTCCACCCAGCAGACAGGTCCTGACTGGCCCATCACTTTTTAAACCTGGTGCATGAAATCCACAAAGTACACTCTCCAATTGACTCTGCAGTCTCCAACTCAGCAGGTATCAGTGGGAAGAACAATGCTTACCTCCAGAGGAGAGGAATAAGGAAAGGGAGATGGGACTCATGCCAGGATGCAGAGTGGAGATTTCAGGAGTGAGAGGAAAGAACCTGGTCTGGGACTGACCATGTGCACACTGGTGTCTTCAAGCTCAGGTGTGAGTAGTGAGGATTACTAAAGGGAAATGTGAGTCCCATGTATCTTCATGAAATTCATCCCCACTTGGAAGGAGGGTAATATCAATTGTTTGGAAGGGAAAGGATGGTGACGGTAAGAGGGATCATGTTGAATTCAACATGGATCTCACTCTCTGCTCGCCCAAAGTCTGTCCCAGCCTGATGACTTTTCTCAGAGTCCACACTCTCCAGTCTCTCTGTTGTTTTATTCCAGATCCCCAGACATCCACAACTGAAGAAGCCAGCGAATCATTAACTGGAGAACCCCCTCAGCTACCGTCATCTGTCCCAGCGGGAGACACATCCACAGGTACCAAATCCTGTGTTTGTGGGGTTCATTCAATCTCTCCCATTCCCTGTCCAAGAATGTGTCAGATGAATTCACCTGCTGGCCATTCCATGCAGTGCAGAGTGTTGTCAACAGTTTTGAGCCCCATATCTCAGAAAGGATGTGTTGTCATTGGAGAGTCCAGAGGAGGTTCATGAGGATGATTCCAGGAATGGAGGAGTTAACATATGAGGAGTGTTTGGCAGCTTTGGGCCTGTACTCACTGGAATTTAGAAGAATGCAGGGGGATCTCATTGAAACCTACCAAATATCGAAAGGGCCAGATAGAGTAGATGTGGAGAGGATGTTTCCTACAGTGGGTGTGTCCAGAATTAGTGGGCACAGCCTCAAAATTGAGGGATGACCCTTTAGAACAGAGGTAAAGAGAATATTTTTATAGCCAGAGGCAGTGAATCTGTGGAGTGGCCTGCCACAGACTGTGGTAGAGGCCACAACCATGGGTATCATTAAAGCAAAAATTGATAGTTTCCTGATTGGTCAGGGCGTCGAAGGATATGGCAAGAAGGCAGGTGTACGGGGTTGAGTGGCATCCGAGATCAGCCATGATAGAATGGCGGAGCAGACTCGATGGGCTGAATGGCCTAATGCTGTTGCTAGTCTTATGGTCTCATGATAGGGGTGAATGACATCATTTTTTCGCCTTTCCCCCCTCTGCCATGTTTCAGCATCGTCTTAGGTCACTTATACCAGTGCTCTGGATTTGAGCATCACACCAAAAGCTCAAATTACTGAAAGAAATACTTCCAGGAAATTCATTCTATCTCACACTGAGGCAGTGACAGTTGTTCAGGAGGGCAATTGGGTCGTGCAAGACTATGTGTTTTAGTGTCTTGGAGATTTCACTGTAGTGGGAAATCCTCCATTCCCCCAAACTGCTGTCTCACCCTGATGATGTATTTTGGTGATCATAAGTCTGGCAAACTCTGATGTTCTGTTTTTCTTTTATTGTCTACATCTGCTGACTTCCAAAGGTGAAGGGCACAGCAAGTCATCGACTACAGGACCAATTCGGGAAACATCCTCTCCCCAAGAGATGGAAACGTGATCAGGTTTGTTTGTGTGTGTGTTTGTCTGTGTCTGCTGAGGGGATGTAAGTTGGCTTGGTGGAGGGTCCTCAGTCAGAGTTGGTGCCCAATGACATCAAGTGTGATCCACCCATAGGATGCAGGAACAAATACTATATTCGCTCATTGTTGGAGGAACCGCTCTAAAACTATTGTATTTCTTGTATAAATATCACAGCACACCCTCTGCTTACATTTCCTCAGTCATATGCTACGCTCAAAGACTCTTGCTCTCTGATGGTCTCTATATCTGCTTTCTGAATGCTCCCACCCCACCCTGTCTGCCTTTCTGTGACAGTCCGTGGATATCATCTGTGAAGATCAGTTCATCACGTTTGTTGTATTCAGAATTAGACTCAGACGAGTCCCTATCCCTGTCACCTGTCTTCACCCCTTCTCATCCATCCCAACCCACTCAACCTTATGTCCCCATGAGCCCCTTTGCATTTCAGTGCAGATCATGATGTGTTTAATCTTCTGGAGCCAGGGTTTCTGATCTCACCTTCACAATCCCGCAAGCTATAGGTGTTGCTGCCTCTGTGTCAGGCCAGGTAAAAACGTGACTCAGAGCTGCATTAATCTTCCAGTCAAGGGGTTCCCAACAAAGGAGAAATGTGAGAAGATGATTAGCAAGGCCCAAGTGTTTTATGTTGGACAGAGCAACCAGGGAATCTCCAAGGAGTATCTCCGACAGGTGAGAGATTTATTCCACATGTAATCCGGTTTGAAAATTCTGACTAATGTAGCTGTGGTTGTATCTCCCCACCCCAGTGAACCTGACTTTTTCCCCTCCTATGCTTGCTGAAGCCCCAATGTTTCTCATTGAATGATGATTGTCCCCCCTCTGTGATGAACAGTTGCTGCTCCCAATTTGCCATTTGTCGTTAACGTTGTTTCCCTACGACAAACAAAGTTACTTCAACTCTCCACCACCACGGACTGACCATCCCACCTTTCCATAGTTTGCACTTCCCCAATCAGCCTTACACCTTCATTCCCAGATATCACTGAGATTTCTGTTGTAGGGAAAGGGGTTTATCTGGTCTGAGGGGTTTGTGCGGGGTGAAAAGAGGTGTAAGGTTGCTCCTTCCCTCCGCTGGCCTGCAGGTCACCCTTGGGTGAGGGGTGGCACTACTAAGCCCCCAGATCAGGGTCATGTACAACCACGGGAGCTGGTGTGGTTCTGTGAGCAGCTGGTATCCTGATTATGCAACTCTATACAGACAATCTCTGAAGAATGGTGATCATGGCTGGGATAACCCATCTTGTAAAGACACTACCCAGAGAAGGCAATGGCAAAGCACTTCTGCAGAAGAATTTGCTATTGCTTGCATGGTGGGTGGTGGGAGGTGCGGTTGATGCTTATGCTGAAGCAAGTGGGGGGAGGGTTGATGATTTTGCTGCTGTTTATCTGGGGAGGGGGGAGGGGGGAGGGGCCTTTGTAGTTCTGACGTTTTCTGTCATTCTTTCTATGTGTTTTTTTCCTGTTTTGTGGATGTCCATGAAGAGTAAGAATTTCAGGTTGTATACTGTGTACACTCTCAGATATTGAACCATTGAACAATCATGGTCATGGATAGACATGATGGTGATGAGTGGAATCATCTCGATCAGGGGATCGCAGTCTTTTTTATGCCATGGAGCTTTGCCATTAATTGAGGGATCCATGGACCCCAGGTTGGGAACCCCTGATCTAGATTGAGGGAGGTGAAAGGAATTCCCTGGTTTCTTTGGAGGTTATGGGTAGCATTCCATTTTATTTGGGGGTGGGAGGGGCAATGGTTGGAATATGTGGTCTGAGATGGAAATGTTCTCCCTCCCAGCTAAAGGACAATGTATTCCTTATTTAGGAGGAAGGGGTTACCTGTTGTATGGAGTAGAGACCGTCATGGTTTGTAGGAGGGGGAATCTCCTGCGAGTGGGGAAGAGGAGACGTTCAGGTGTGATGGGGAAGATGTTTCCCCTGGTGTCCACACAGGGAGATTTCCATGAACTGTGAGCAAATGTTGTCCTCCGGTGTGATGGAAGGTGATTTCCCCTGGTAGAGGTAGGGTTGCATGTTGATTTATGAGGTATGTGAATAATCTGATTCAGAAGGAATGGAATTCTGCCAGTGTTTAGTGGGTGTGGTTCATGGTGTGAAAGAGAGGCAAGCTCTTGATGTTCTGTGATAGATTCGGTGGGTGATGGGGGAGGTGTAAGAGGGGGTGTGTCTGCTGTCCTGGTCTGAGTCATCATCCCCACATAGTACAGTCTAACTGTGTTTCTTCACCTGCCCCTCACCATCAACTGCCCTCGTCAATAGGTGAGACATCGAGAGAGCAAGTATGTCCTGTCCAAGTGCAAAGGGTTACACTGAACAGAGAATACAGGAAGAGAGAAAGGAATTGATACTCTGGATCCTGGATTGCGATCATTCACTGTATCACTGGATAATGGGTGAGGTTAGTGGTGATGGGGTTGTGGTGGGGAATCTGGGATGATTGTGGGAAACCAGTTACTATTTCAACCAGACAAGGGAAAGTCCTAATTTTGTAGAAAGGAGCTATTTCTGGTTTGGAGCAGCGGCTGTCATACAGAGGGAAAGGATAGCTTTGCATCTTCATAGGTGGGATCTTCATTGGTTTAGAAAACAAGATTCCTCGCTGTGATGGGAAGTTAATTCCACTGAGCAAGATTTCCATGAACTATGAGGAAGGGGTGTTCTCCAGTGTGTTGGAAAGTGATTTGCCCTGGTGAGGGTAGGGTTGCTTGGTGATTAATGAGGAACATGAATGGTCTGATTTGGAAGCAATTAAGTCTTCCTGTGTTTCAGGGATGTGGCTGTTGGTGAAGAGACGAGGGATTCTCTTGGTGTTAAGTGATGGATTTCTGTGGATGATGGAGGGCAGAGTTGGAAGCTCACGGCTGTCCTGCCTGGGTTCATGAACCCCATCCAGTGCAGATTAACCACGTTTCCTCATCCATTCCTCATCATTGACTGCCCTGGTCCACAGATACGCGAGCTGCTGATAGAGCAGACCCCCTGCAAGTACGTCCTGTCTAAGTACAGAAATTAAACAGAACAGAGAATGCAGGAAGAGGGAAAAGAGATGATACGGAAGATCCTGGATTATGGTCATTCAATTTATCACTGTATTCAATGTATTGATGGTGTGGGGATGGTGGGGTGTTGTGCTGGGGAATCTGGGCTGGTGGGAAAATCAAAGCAAAAATCACATAATTATCTGTTTAGTCCTTCTTCTGCATTTCCTACATGTTATTGATAAACACGTTACTCTTTTCAAATTTCAAAATACAAAGTAAATTTTATTATTAAAACACATATGTCACCATAAACAATCCTGAGATTCATTTACTTCCAAATCTGCAGAATAATGATCATTACAGAATCAATGAAATCAATGCCCGACTAATGCGTTCAGAGTGCAGAAGACAACAAACTGTGCGAATACAAAATGAAAAGATGATAATAATAAATAAGCACTAAATATTGGAAACATGAGATGAAGATTTCTTGGAAGTGAGTGCATTGGTTCCAGGAAAATTTCAATGATGGGGCAAGTGAAGTTCAGTGAAGTTACACCACTTCTCTGGGTGTGAACACTACATCACTAATTCAACTGCCTTTGTGAAAATGATTAAAAACATCCTGCTGATTCCACCTCTCCCACTGAGGGGACAAGGACAGCTGGTGTGGGTCCTCATCCAGGCTACTCCAATGAACCTCCCACACCCACCACCTCACCCACCAAGGGGGACAAGGATTGTTGGTGAGATTCCTCACCCAGTCTACTCCCACTCCCCCCACCTCTCCCAGAGGGGGAAGATGACAGGTGGTGCAGGGGAACACCAGTGCCCGCAGGTTCCCCTGCCAGTATCATCCCTGGGGAAGATATCACCTCTCAGTCACTGTCACTGGGCGTGCATCACAGAACACCCTCACTGAAGGCACCATGGGGACACCTTCACTGGAGGACAGTGGTGGCTGCAGGAATCAGTGTCTGGATGTGAGTCCAGGAAGCCACCTGTTAGCCGACTGATCCACCAGAAAGTGAAGAGGGAAGGTAGAGAGAACCAAAGGAATACAGCAGGTGGAGCAGAGATGCAGACGTGCCATCATTTGTGGGAAAATGTTTCACAGTCTGGTAGATGATTGGATTTTAGCTCTCCCCAGTAACATTACAACTCTCCCAAAAGGTTTAGACTCCCCCACTGGGCAAATGACTGTGGCTATCTATCTTATAAATCTCTGTCAGACCATAAGACATAGAAGCAGAATTAGGCCATTCAGCCTTTCAAGTCAGCTTTGCCATTCCATCAGAGCTGATTTATGTTGTCAACGCTATTCTCCCTATAACCTTTAACACCCTTATGAATCAACAAACTCTTTCTGAAATGTACCCAAAGGCTTGGCCTTCACAGCTGTCTGTGGCAATGAATTTCACAGATCCACTTCCCTCTGGTCCTGGGATTCCCCATTACAGGAAACAGCCTCTGTGCTCCCACTCTATCAAGGCCTTTCACTATCCAATAATTCAATGAGATTAGCTCCCTCATTCTTCTAAACTCCAGTGTGTACAGGCCCAGAACCATCAAACTCTTCATACGTTAACCCTGTCACTCCTGGGATTATTCTTGTGAACCTCCTCCTCTGGACCCTCTCCAATGCCAGCTCATCCTTTCTTGGGCAAGAGACTCAAAACTGCACACGCCACCCCAAGTGCGGTCTAACCAATAACTCGAAGGGCCCCAGCATTTCAGGACACCCTTCACCCCAGGGAAAACAGTCCCAACCTGTCCAGTCTCTCCTTAAATCCTCCAGTCCTGAGGAATCTTCTGTTTGGCCTTTTATAACTTTGCGAAACAGACCTCAGCTGGAGTTGGGTGTGCTGCTCTGGTCACCACCTTGAGGGAGGACGTGTTAACAGCGGGGAGTGGATTCGGTGGGATGTGGTCTGCGATGGAGAGGCTCAGTGATGTGGAGCAGAGTGAGGAGACACCATGGAAATTTTTCTCCAGAGTAGGGGTGCACAGTTTGAAAGCAGAGGGCAAGGGGCTCAGAGGGTATCTGAGGGTGTTTGGGGTCTCTCTGGCTTTGGGGTGGGAAATGCATGGATACTCGCATTTGGCGAACAAGAATGTGTCAGAGGGAGAGATGGAGAACGAGAGAGTGTCAGAGAGAGAGACGGAGAATGAGAGAGTGTCAGAGGGAGAGATGGAGAATGAGAGTGCATCAGACAGAGATGTGTCAGGGTGTCATGGTGATTGGGTGGATCAGTGCAGGATTGTCCTGTGGCATGCGACTGTACCTAGATGTTTGTGCAAGGGTGGACAGGATACTTTCCTCAGTACCTCTGGAGATGAGGATACCTTTCTCACTACATCCACAGATCATGACACCATCAAGGCTCTGTGTTTTACTTAAAACTCATTCATTTTGTATGTAATTATAGTTCAGTCAAAAAATTAACAGCAAATGATTGATGATAAATTAAGGCATTGAAGCCAGCATCAGCTAAATTTCCCATTTTATTGTAATTCCAGATGTTTGTCTCATACTGACCCGGTCCTGTAGTGAGGGGTGTCGGTGTTTACCGGGACCATACACTGTGGAAGGTGTGTGACGTCACACACTGACCCAGTCCTGTAGTGAGGGGTGTCGGTGTTTACAGGGACCATACCCAGGATGTTCTGTGATTAATTTCATCATTCGAGAGATCTGCTCCTTCTGAAGCAGACTGGGTCTATGTGCTCACTTTCAGTTCTAGGTTTCTGGCGACACCACTCAATGGGATCGTACTTCACAGTCTGACCAACCGAAAGCTCGTAGGCTGCGGCACCCTGGTGAATCAGCAGAGTGTAGCAACATCTCAGGGCTCTCCTAAGATTAACCCTCTGTGGGCTGTATACTTGTCTAAAGCAGGCTGGAGTAAGGGAGAGGGTGTAAAGTGTCAGGGAGATGGAACTGCAGACTTCTTCACTCGTTGACGGGTCGCTCCCTCACTCCTCCGGAGGCTCCGACGTGTACTGCACAAGCTTGATCTGAGGATCCGGATCATCGAACATCTCCCGGAGCTGCGGCCAGAGAGGAGGAAAGATGAATGACTGCCTAAATGGGGGAAGTCATTGGAGTGGGGTTGTGAAATGGCGAGAGGAGGAAGGAGGACAGACAGAGACGAGAGAGAGAGGAGAGAATGAGAATATAGGTCCCCATGCTCCTCCCCTCTACACCCCATCCCATTGAATTCACTCTCTCACCTTGTTTCGAACGGCTTCCTGCACTTCTTCCTCACTCATGTCTCCACTCGATGTCACATGCACGTCAATCCACCCGTCCTCTTCTCCTGAACAAAACAGCCCAGTGTCAACATGGTGTCACTCTCAGGTCAAGTGCTGCTCACAGGATGTGTTCCCTCGTCTCCGTCCCTTCGATACCTCCTCCCTGCCACCCCCAACCTCATTAAATATGTACTGTATGTCATTCTTCCTTAAGCCACAGGTAGGGGAGAATGAGAAAAAGGCAGGCCAGTGGGGGGTGGTCAGAGAGAGGGAGAGGGGGGCAGACAGTGTGCACAGCCAGTGATGAGGGGCAGAGAATGAGGGAGAGGCAGACAGTGAGTGGTGGAAAGTGGCGCAAAAGAGAGCGAGAGTGAGAAAATAGACTGAAATGTGAAGAGAAAGATAGATGAATCCAGATTCAGAGAGGCAGAGATATGGAACGTGAGATTTCCCAGTTGCCTTGATGGGAAACTTTTATGGATATATGAAATGATGTCAATTACATCCATATCAGATCAGAGCAGTACATGGTCACTGGTGCAGAAGATTGGAGCTCCTGTTATTCGGGGTCATATGTTAATGAGAAATGAAGACATGATCACATGGAGAACAGACCCATGGAGTAACACATCATGGAAACAGGCACTTTCACCCAGTTGGCTATAATCCTCCCTCAGTCATTCACATCATCTCTCTGCATTCAGGCCGTGCCAGACATCAGGCATTACCTCTCCCCTCCCACTTAGTCACCCCTATCACTCCTCAATCAATCCCTCAATCTCTCTTCCCCCTCCACATCCATCGCACCACAGCCAGAGATTCCCTTTAGTAACAGTAGGTCTCTCTATTCAGATAACAGCATCAGGTTTGATATCACCGGAATATGTTATAAGATGTATTGGTTTCATGGCAGCAGTGTACGTATACATACATACACAAAGATACACTATGAGAGCAGGGCATGTCCTGAGGAGCAGGTGACGAGTGCGTCAGAAGAGATTCTGTGATGCAGAGAGAATGGAGGGTGCGAGAGAGAGGGAGAACGGAGGGTGCGGGAGAGAGGGAGAACGGAGGGTGCGGGAGAGAGGGAGAACGGAGGGTGCGGGAGAGAGGGAGAACGGAGGGTGCGGGAGAACAGAGGGTGCGGGAGAACAGAGGGTGCGGGAGAACAGAGGGTGCGGGAGAACAGAGGGTGCGGGAGAACAGAGGGTGCGGGAGAACAGAGGGTGCGGGAGAACAGAGGGTGCGGGAGAACAGAGGGTGCGGGAGAACGGAGGGTGCGGGAGAGAGGGAGAACGGAGGGTGCGGGAGAGAGGGAGAACGGAGGGTGCGGGAGAGAGGGAGAACGGAGGGTGCGGGAGAATGGAGGGTGCGGGAGAGAGGGAGAATGGAGGGTGCGGGAGAGAGGGAGAATGGAGGGTGCGGGAGAGAGGGAGAATGGAGGGTGCGGGAGAGAGGGAGAATGGAGGGTGCGGGAGAATGGAGGGTGCGGGAGAGAGGGAGAACGGAGGGTGCGGGAGAGAGGGAGAACGGAGGGTGCGGGAGAGAGGGAGAACGGAGGGTGCGGGAGAATGGAGGGTGCGGGAGAGAGGGAGAATGGAGGGTGCGGGAGAGAGGGAGAATGGAGGGTGCGGGAGAGAGGGAGAATGGAGGGTGCGGGAGAGAGGGAGAATGGAGGGTGCGGGAGAGAGGGAGAATGGAGGGTGCGGGAGAGAGGGAGAATGGAGGGTGCGGGAGAATGGAGGGTGCGGGAGAGAGGGAGAACGGAGGGTGCGGGAGAGAGGGAGAACGGAGGGTGCGGGAGAGAGGGAGAACGGAGGGTGCGGGAGAGAGGGAGAACGGAGGGTGCGGGAGAATGGAGGGTGCGGGAGAGAGGGAGAATGGAGGTTGCGGGAGAGAGGGAGAATGGAGGTTGCGGGAGAGAGGGAGAATGGAGGTTGCGGGAGAGAGGGAGAATGGAGGTTGCGGGAGAGAGGGAGAATGGATGGTGCGGGAGAGAGGGAGAATGGAGGTTGCGGGAGAGAGGGAGAATGGAGGTTGCGGGAGAGAGGGAGAATGGAGGTTGCGGGAGAGAGGGAGAATGGAGGTTGCGGGAGAGAGGGAGAATGGAGGTTGCGGGAGAGAGGGAGAATGGAGGTTGCGGGAGAGAGGAAGAATGGAGGTTGCGGGAGAGAGAGAGAGAATGGAAGGTGCGGGAGAGAGAGAGAATGGAGGGTGTGGGAGAGAGAGAGAGAATGCAGAGTGCGAGGGAGGGGGAGAGAATGGAGAGTGCGAGGGAGAGGAAGAGAATGGAGAGTGCGAGGGAGAGGAAGAGAATGGAGAGTGCGAGGGAGAGGAAGAGAATGGAGAGTGCGAGGGAGAGGAAGAGAATGGAGAGTGCGAGGGAGAGGAAGAGAATGGAGAGTGCAAGGGAGAGAGATCGAATGGGGAGTGCAAGGGAGAGAGATCGAATGGGGAGTGAGAGGGAACGATTGGAGAATGCAAGGGAGAGAGGGAGAATGCAAGGGAGAGAGAGAGAGTAAATGCAGAGTATGAGTAGAGAGAGAGAGAATGGAGAGTGTGAGCGAGGGCGAAAGACTAGAGAGTGCCAGGGAGAGAGATCAAATGGAGAGTGAGGGAGAGAATGGAGAGTGCGGGAGAGAGAATGGTGAGTGGGGGAGAAAGGAAACAAAAAGTGCTGGAGGGAGAGGAAACGGAAAGTGCGGGAGGGAGAGGAAACGGAAAGTGCGGGAGGGAGAGGAAACGGAAAGTGCGGGAGGGAGAGGAAACGGAAAGTGCGGGAGGGAGAGGAAACGGAAAGTGCGGGAGGGAGAGGAAACGGAAAGTGCGGGAGGGAGAGGAAACGGAAAGTGCGGGAGGGAGAGGAAACGGAAAGTGCGGGAGGGAAAGAGAGAGAGAAAATGGAGAGTGCAGCAGAGAGAACAGAGTGTGCAGGAGAGAGAACGGAGAGTGCAGGAGAGAGAACGGAGAGTGCAGGAGAGAGAGAACGGAGAGTGCAGGAGAGAGAGAACGGTGAGTGCGAGGGAGAGAGAGAGAGAAAATGGAGAGTGCAGCAGAGAGAACAGAGTGTGCAGGAGAGAGAACGGCGAGTGCAGGAGAGAGAACGGCGAGTGCAGGAGAGAGAACGGCGAGTGCAGGAGAGAGAACGGCGAGTGCAGGAGAGAGAACGGCGAGTGCAGGAGAGAGAACGGCGAGTGCAGGAGAGAGAACGGACAGTGCAGGAGAGAGAACGGACAGTGCAGGAGAGAGAACGGACAGTGCAGGAGAGAGAGAATTGTGACTGCGAGGGAGAGAGAGAATGGAGAGTGCGGGCAGAGAGAATGGAGAGTGCGGGCAGAGAGAATGGAGAGTGCGGGCAGAGAGAATGGAGAGTGCGGGCAGAGAGAATGGAGAGGGATGGAGAGAAAATGGAGAGGGACTGAGAGACAACTGAGAGAGAGTGAGAGGGAGAGAGAGAATGGAGAGGGAGAGAGAACAGAGAGGGTGGGAGAATGCAAGAGAGAGCAAGTGAGGGATTGAGCAAGAGAGAGACAGACACACATCAAATGACCTTAACAGGCATGGGACTTGGTACCTGTGGATGTCTCTCCCAGCAGAGAATGACTTATTTCCTGGGTGCACCCCGCTGTCGATAATTCTTTGTGCTGTTCTGCTGTGGATTTCTCTGGGTCAGTAATGAAGGAATAGAGTTGAAACAATGAAATACGTTATCAGAATGGGACAAGAGTTCTTGGAATGGGAGGCAAGGTCTCTGTTGCAACCAATACCTTCCCAATTGTTCGTCACTGTCTCCAGTTTGACACAGTTTGTACCTTAAGAATCATCTATGGGGAACAGCGTTCGATTCAATGATCCCCACCATGGATACCTGATCTCGCAGACCCTGCTGCCATGGCAGTCAAACCTGGACCACGTCCTCCAATCGTTACTCCATTGGGCTTTCAAGTTGTGTCCAAATGGAGATCAGTAAGGGGAGAAAATTGGTGGATGGGGCCGGGTGACAGATTTTAAAAATAAAGGACATTGAACAGCTTGTCAGGATGAACCCGACTGCAGAGAATGGGAGGTACCAGCCTGTGAGAACCCAATAAACACACACAGGTCTAACAGGTCAAACCTCTCATCCCCAGCTTCACTCTCTCCTGGAACGTAGTCCACACCACTCTCCCTAATATCAACAGCTTTGATCCCTCGGCTTCTTGAGTTGTGTCTGACAGGGAATCTGTACCTGAGCTCGCTGAACCTGCTGGAGTGGTGGACAAACTCAGATCAGGTTCTCCGGTTACTGATCCCTGGGATTCCATAGTTGTGTCCGACTGGGAATCTGTAATAACAGCATAAACAAAGGAAGGGTTAAGTAGTCAACAATTTTACATTAGATCAGGAAGGAACTCAATGGCAGGGAAAAGGAGGTTCAAGGCCAGTCAAATCTGCTCCCTGAAATACTCACAGTCCCCTTTCCTTTGGTCTTTAATACCTCCACCCTTGCTTCTCAAATCGCTCTCCTTACATGACCCTGTCTCAGCATTCACTCCATCTGAATCCCTCTCCTGTCAGTCCCTCCTTTCATCTACCCAGTCAGCACGTCACTCTCAACGATCTATCTGCCCAACTCCCTTCACACAATCATCACTCTCTCTTCACTTGCCCAGTGCCTCTCTCTCCTGACTTTTTCACCCATTTCCTTCTGTTCATGTACATACTGTCACACCTCAGACTCTGAGCAATGTGCCCGCACGGGCAAGCTGTGGAAGAGATTTGGCAAGTACACTCGGTAACATGGATGTTGCAGTTAATTATGGAGGCATTTACTCTCTTCTTTTCTTTCTAGTCTTGTTGAGACTTGACCAAAGGTACAGCAATGTTTACACTTCCTGCTTGCCCTAGTTCTTGTCTGGGAAAGAGGACTACCATTTGAGCAGATGCTGTAAAGGAGTGGTGAACATTTAGTACCTGGCTATGCTTCAACTGCAGCTGCAGTGCTGGCATTTAACTTTCAGTTCCAGAGTTTTAGTTAATGGACCTGATGGGCCAGTGTTTATTGTTTTTCTTTTCCATTAAATTCTGCATCAGCCCTCATTAAATACACTGGTCTTGTCCCTCTTCAGTGTCTCTCTCTCCTCGACTGGACCATAACCAAATGTTTTGACAGCAAGTCTTGACCACAAAAATGAACCCAGCAGACAGGGAACAGATGAGCTTGACCTTGAGATTCAGTGGCCTGGTAGGGGAGTAGTTACAGGAGATTGCATCTGTGTTGGGTGAAGTGACAAAAACAATGCGACAGATAACTTCAGTTCGACAAGCCCAGTCTCAGCTGGAGGAACCGGTGTCATCCCTCACAGTAACAGTTCAGCAGCTCACCGCAGACAATCAGAATCTGGTGGCAGTGATCTCTGCTCTCAGAGCTGCAGTTCATGAGGTTACAGCATCAGTTTATTGCCATTAGCATTCTCACAAATGCAGTCCAGCAGCCTTTGCCATGTCAGTCCCAGTTCCAGTGTCTCACAGATCCTCCTTTTCTGCTGCCACAACACCCTCGGCCACTAATGCCCCAACTCCCGGATCCAAACTAGAACTGACTCCGCTGCCCATACCAGAACTGAACACAGTACATCTTCAGCAGACAGATACACTGGTGACCTCAATGGCTGCAGGAATTTCATTACCCTGTGCGAGCCGACTTTCAAAGCTCAGCCTGGTCTGTTTGGCAATGATGCATGTGAAACAGCATACATGGTAAATCTCCTGGATTGACCTCCACTCCACCTGTTCAATGGTCTACAGGAGCAAGTTCCCCTGCAGCCTGATCATTTTCCACATTTTGCAGCTGAGTTAAGGAGAGTTTTTGACCTTCCAGTATGAAATCAAGAGGCTGAAAACCAAATCCTGGTAGAGGATCAGTGAACAACTACGCAGTTAAATTCCACATGCTTGCAATGGAGATGGAAAGGATCAAGAGATCCCTCATCAGTGCCTTCTAGCACGGATTGAACTCAGGAGTCCAGCATCAGATCATTGTCCATGATGAACAGGGTAGTTTAAATGATCTGATTAATCTGGCTATTTGAATTGACAACCAGTTAACTGCGTGGCACAGGGAAAGAACGTCTCAAACTTCCTAATCTTTGGATCACCATCTGTCTTCACCCTTTCCCTCATCACCCACTACCAGTCCATGGAGGAGCATGTGCCTGTCTCAAGCGGAACATGACAGGCACAGGAGAACAGATTCCTGCCTCTATTTTGGGTGTCCAGTAAAAGTGAATATCTATCAGGAGGGAGGGGAGCCCTGATGGTTTGATTCTCCCTGAAATTGGCTTGTCCTAATTGTGTGGTGCTCCCAGCTTCCTTGTCGTGGAGGTCTCAGACCCATGAACTTCAGGCACTTATCAACTCTGGGGCATCCGGGAATCTCAAGGATATTTTCTGGCTCAAAGATGGGGAGTTCCAAATCAGAAATTGAGAGAAAAGATTGTCATCAGGGCACTGGCCAGATCATTGTTTCCACTGAATCCCTCCAATGTGCTGGAAGGCAACCACAGGGAACAACTCTCCTTCTATCTGTTTGATTCACCTGAACTGCCACAGGTGCATGGTCTCCCCTGGTTATCCCGACATAACCCACAGACTGATTAGTCCCTAAACACACTCCAAGAGTGGAGCCTAGCTATCTGTCTGGGTGCAGCTCAATTTCCAGTCTGCTAATCTATTCCTGTGTCAACGACTGATGGTGAACCTGTCTGGCATTCTGGCTGAATATGCTGATCTCCTTGAGGTCTTTAGTAAAAGAATGCCACCTCCCTGCCTCCACACTGGTCATATGTCTGCATCATTGACCTCTTACCCAGTACTAATCCTCCCTGGTTCCTTTCTCTAGCCAGAAATGACGGCCAAGGAAAAATATATCACCGAGGCATTGGCCTTGCAGTTTATCCATCCATCAAGCTTACCAGCAGGAGAGGGCTTCTTTTTTGTGAGCAAGAAGGATGGCAAGCTCCGTCCCTGGGTGCTGGAGGTCTTTAATGGACACTGCCTTTCCCAGATATCATTTCATAAAGATGTCCTGGGTACTATGTAGGCTAGTGTCCAAGATGAAGCTAGCTGGATTTACAAACTTCTGCAGCTTCTTTCGGTCCTGTGCGGTAGCCCCTCCATACCAGACAGTGATGCAGCCTGTCAGAATGCTCTCCACGGTACATCTATAGGAGTTTTTGAGCGTATTTGTTGACATGTCAAATCTCTTCAAACTCCTAATATAGTCGCTGTCTTGCCTTCTTTCTGACTACATCAATATGTTGTGACCAGGTTAGATCCTCAGAGATCTTGACATCCAGGAACTGAAGCTACTCACTCTCTCCACTTCTGATCCCTCAGTGAGGATCGGTATGTGTTCCTTTGTCTTACCCTTCCTGAAGACCACAATTAGCTCTTTCACCTTACTGACGTTGAGTGCCAGGTTGTTGCTGCGGCACCTCGCCACTAGATGTTCGTATCAGAGGAGGGGATGAATAGAAGATAACTTTGAACACCTCCACTGGCCACGATGAGTACCTTGCGATGCCCTTTGTTCTGGACAATGCCAATGCCTTTTGCAGTCTCTCGTCTATGATGCACTCAGAGACATGTTGAATCAATTTTTTTTGTGTGTATTTGTATGACACGCTGATCTATTCTTGTTTTTACCAAGAATACATCCAGCATGTCCAGAGGGTTTCAAATGGCTCCTCAAGAATAATCTGTATGCCAAGCCAGAGAAGTTTCAAAATTTCAGCTCTATCAGGACCCCCATAAATGCACGAACCGGGAAGATGTTGGACAAACAAAGCAGACCAAGCATTCTCGGAACTAAAGCAACACTTCACCACTGCCCCAATACTGCAACACCCATACGCATGCCAGCCATTCACTGTCAAGGTGGATTGAGCTGTCATCTCTCTGCTCTTTTGTAGATAGCTGGCTGCACTCTTGCGTCTTGCTTTAGCGTCACTTGACTCCAGCCGAGAGTAACTACAATGCTGGGAACCGAGCACTTCTGTCAAGGAGACCCGGAAAGAATGGTGACACTGGATGGGAGGGGCAGAACATCCCTTTTTGTTTTGGACAGATCACAAGAAACTCTCGTACATTTTGGATGCTGAGAGACTCAATGCCTGAAAAGGCCATTGGGCTGTCTTCTTCATCCAGTTTAATTTCATCCCCGGCAGCAAGAATACCAAGGGTGATCTGTTCTACCAGCGGTTTGATGCGTCTGTGGACAGCGTCGATCTGCAGCCCATCCTTTCTTGCTTATGGATTGCTGCTCAGATGATTTGGGCAATAGAGGCAGAGGAGGGTCCAGACCCAGGGGTGATCCCTCTCAACTGGCTATTATCCCTCTACGGTGCACTCCAAAGTGTTGGAATAGGGTCACTCCTCCCATCTGCTGGGCCTTCAGGGAATTCAGCAGAACTGAAGGTTTATCAAAAGATGACTTTGGTGGTCATCCATGTCCCAGGCAGTGACGTAGTGCTAGTGGCTGTTCTGTGAGCAAAAACATCTTGTTAAATCTACTCGCTGGATGTTATTTTTTTGTTTTTGGCACCATTCTTTGTAAACTCCAGAGTTTGTTGTGCGTAAAAATCCCAGGAGATCAGCAGTTTCTGAGATACTCAAATCACCCTGGGCAGCACTGAATTAATTAGCTTGTTTATTTCGGCTTTTTTCTTAAAGAGGTGCCAGACACGCTCCGGCTAGCACTGAACCCCTGGTCCCAGGATGTCCACAATTTCATCTCTGCCTGTGTGATTTGTGCTCATAACAAGGGTTCACACTAGTGCCCTGCAGGTACGCTATCCCTGCTACCTGTGCTCCATAGCCCCTCATCCCACCTGTCTGTAGAGTTCATCATGATCTGTCCCTGTCTAATAGAAACACTACTATTCTGGTTGTTGTTGATGAATTTTCCAAGGCTGCTCACTTCATTGATGGGATTTCAATTTCAGTATGACAGTTTTAGTCAACAGCCCTGTTGGTACAGCATCTATTGTTTCTATTTTCCATTATGTTCCGCAACATTTCTTACTAAAGTCAGTCCCTCTGTCTCCACACTTGGGACGTATCTGAATATTTCAACTCTTACTCAAATCACACACTGGCTGTTTCTGTGTGCCATCAGTCACCATTTTCCCCCCTCACCTACATCACTCCTCCTCTCCCTCCAGTGTTACTCCCAGTCACTCCACCTCCTACCCCATTCTCTCCACTGCCCAACAGAACTCATCACTTCGGACTCACCAAATCAAACCCGACAGGCAGAAGAGAGGAACCACTGACTCCATCATTCATACACCTGCCCACAATGTACTGTACATCCAGTCGGTGAACTGGTCCATGGGAGCTTTAGCTTCACAGAGTGAGAGAGATTGAATGAACACAGACAGACATGAAACTTGGTACCTGACGATGCATTTATTGCTGGGACAGAGGACAATTTCTGGGTCTGTTCTCCAGAATACCCTTCAGACTGTTCCAATGTGGAAGACTCCAGGCCTGGAACAAAGTAACAAAGACATAAGAGATTGACAGACCTTAATCAACCCAACAGGGACAATTATACATAAAGGTGTGAAATGCTGTCGATGCTGGAAATCCAGAGCAACACACAAACTACTGGAGGATCTCAGCGGGTAAGGCAACATCTGTGGAAGAGAATAAAGAGTTGATGTTTTGGGCCAAGACACTTCACCAGGACTGGAAGGTAAGTTCGCAAGAGCCAGAATAAGAAAGCTGGGAGAGTACAAGCTGGCGGGTCACAGGTGAGTGAAAAGATGTCTGATTAAGCGAGTGGGATGATGTGAGAAGCTGGGAGGTATATGTGGAAGAGCTAAAGGGCTGAGGAAGGAGGAATACATTGAGACAAAGAAGAGACAATGGATTAAAGAGATGGACGAGTGGGACCAGAGGGAGGAGAAGGGCTAAGATGGGACCCAGGGAATGGATATAGAGAGAATTGGGAGGGAACAGAAACTTCCAGAAGTAAGAAATATCCATATACATGACCTCAAGTTTATTGATTGATTTTATTGAGATACAGCATGGTGTAGGTCCTTCTGCCCCAGAAATGCCCAATCTATTACAAACCTTATCAGAGGATAATTTACAATGACCAATTAACCTACCAGCCGGTATGTCTTTGGACTGGGGTAGGAAACTGGATCTCCGTGAGGAAACCCATGCGGTCACGGGGAGAACTATGAACTCCTTACCAGCAGTGACAGGAGTTGACCCAGGTCACCTCAACTGTAACAGCTTGTGCAAACACAAGTTGGACTTTACCCTGACAGATCCTCCAATGTGAGGGATGCCTCATCCTATCAGAAGAGGGGGCTGTGGACAGTCAAGTCAGAATCGGAATGGGAATTAATTTATAAAGGGTAGCCACCGGAACAACAATTTGACAAAGAGTAATTTTCGATTGAAAAGAAACCAAAACCATCCAATCCCTGTTCATGAACATACCCACCTAAAACTTTGGGATCGAGCCCAGCTAAATGGTGATGAATAAAAGAAAACATAGAAAATAGGTGCAGGAGTAGGCCATTCGGCCCTTCAAGCCTGCACCGCCATTTATTATGATCATGGCTGATCATCCAACTCAGAACCCCGCCCCAGCCTTCCCTCCACACCCCCTGACCCCCGTAGCCAAAAGGGCCATATCTAACTCCCGCTTAAATATAGCCAATGAACTGGCCTCAACTGTTTCCTGTGGCAGAGAATTCCACAAATTCACCACTCTCTGTGTGAAGAAGTTTTTCCTAATCTCGGTCCTAAAAGGCTTCTCCTTTATCCTCAAACTGTGACCCCTTGTTCTGGACTTCCCCAACATCGGGAACAATCTTCCTGCATCTAGCCTGTCCAATCCCTTTAGGATTTTATACGTTTCAATCAGATCCCCCCTCAATCTTCTAAATTCCAACGAGTACAAGCCCAGTTCATCCAGTCTTTCTTCATATGAAAGTCCTGCTATCCCAGGAATCAATCTGGTGAACCTTCTTTGTACTCCCTCTATGGCAAGGATGTCTTTCCTCAGATTAGGGGACCAAAACTGCACACAATACTCCAGGTGTGGTCTCACCAAGGCCTTGTACAACTGCAGTAGTACCTCCCTGCTCCTGTACTCGAATCCTCTCGCTATAAATGCCAGCATACCATTCGCCTTTTTCACCGCCTGCTGTACCTGCATGCCCACTTTCAATGACTGGTGTATAATGACACCCAGGTCTCGTTGCACCTCCCCTTTTCCTAATCGGCCACCATTCAGATAATAATCTGTTTTCCACATTAAATTGCATCTGCCATGAATTTTCCCACTCACCCAATTTATCCAAGTCACTCTGCATCCTCCTCACAGCTAACACTGCCGCCCAGCTTCGTGTCATCCGCAAACTTGGAGATGCTGCATTTAATTCCCTCATCCAAGTCATTAATATATATTGTAAACAACTGGGGTCCCAGCACTCCGCCTGCCATTCTGAAAAGGTCCCGTTTATTCCCACTCTTTGCTTCCTGTCTGCTAACCAATTCTCCATCCACATCAATACCTTACCCCCAATACCGTGTGCTTTAAGTTTGCACACTAATCTCCTGTGTGGGACCTTGTCAAAAGCCTTTTGAAAATCCAAATATACCACATCCACTGGTTCTCCCCTATCCACTCTACTAGTTACATCCTCGAAAAATTCTATGAGATTCGTCAGACATGATTTTCCTTTCACAAATCCATGCTGACTTTGTCCGATCATTTCACCGCTTTCCAAATGTGCTGTTATCACATCTTTGATAACTGACTCCAGCAGTTTCCCCACCACCGACGTTAGGCTAACCGGTCTATAATTCCCCGGTTTCTCTCTCCCTCCTTTTTTAAAAAGTGGGGTTACATTAGCCACCCTCCAATCCTCAGGAACTAGTCCAGAATCTAACGAGTTTTGAAAAATTATCACTAATGCATCCACTATTTCTTGGGCTACTTCCTTAAGCACTCTAGGATGCAGACCATCTGGCCCTGGGGATTTATCCGCCTTCAATCCCTTCAATTTACCTAACACCACTTCCCTACTAACATGTATTTCACTCAGTTCCTCCATCTCACTGGACCCTCTGTCCCCTACTATTTCTGGAAGATTATTTATGTCCTCCTTAGTGAAGACAGAACCAAAGTAATTATTCAATTGGTCTGCCATGTCCTTGCTCCCCATAATCAATTCACCTGTTTCTGCCTGTAGGGGACCTACATTTGTCTTTACCAGTTTTTTCCTTTTTACATATTTATAAAAGCTTTTACAGTCAGTTTTTATGTTCCCTGCCAGTTTTCTCTCATAATCTTTTTTCCTCTTCCTAATTAAGCCCTTTGTCCTCCTCTGCTGAACTCTGAATTTCTCCCAGTCCTCAGGTGAGCCACTTTCTCTGGCTAATTTGTATGCTTCTTCCTTGGAATTGATACTATCCCTAATTTCTCTTGTCAGCCACGGGTGCACTACCTTCCTTGATTTATTCTTTTGCCAAACTGGGATGAAGAATTGTTGTAGTTCATCCATGCAACCTTTAAATGCTTGCCATTGCATATCCACCGTCAATCCTTTAAGTGTCATTTGCCAGTCTATCTTAGCTAATTCACGTCTCATACCTTCAAAGTTACCCCTCTTTAAGTTCAGAACCTTTGTTTCTGAATTAACTAGGTCACTCTCCATCTTAATGAAGAATTCCACCACATTATGGTCACTCTTACCCAAGGGGCCTCTCACGACAAGATTGCTAATTAACCCTTCCTCATTGCTCAAAACCCAGTCCAGAATAGCCTGCTCTCTAGTTGGTTCCTCGACATGTTGGTTCAAAAAACCATCCCGCATACATTCCAAGAAATCCTCTTCCTCAGCACCTTTACCAATTTGGTTCACTCAATCTACATGTAGATTGAAGTCACCCATTATAACTGCTGTTCCTTTATTGCACACATTTCTAATTTCTAATTTACTATCTCCAACCTCACTACTACTGTTAGGTGGCCTGTCCACAACTCCCCCCAGCGTCTTCTGCCCCTTAGTGTTACGCAGCTCTACCCATATCGATTCCACATCTTCCCGGCTTATGTCCTTCCTTTCTATTGCGTTAATCTCTTCTTTAACCAGCAACGCCACCCCACCTCCCCTTCCTTCATGTCTATCCCTCCTGAATATTGAATATCCCTGAATGTTGAGCTCCCATCCTTGGTCACCCTGGAGCCATGTCTCTGTGATCCCAACTATATCATAATCATTAATAACAATCTGCACTTTCAATTCATCCACCTTATTACGAATGCTCCTTGCATTGACATACAAAGCCTTCACGCGCTCTTTTACAACTCTCTTAGCTCTTATACAATTATGTTGAAAAGTGGCCCTTTTTAATGCTTGCCCTGGATTTGTCGGCCTGCCACTTTTACTTTTCTCCTTAGTACTTTTTGCTTCTACCCTCACTTTACACCCCTCTGTCTCTCTGCATTGGTTCCCATCTCCCTGTTGTGAACTAACCTCCTCACGCCTAGCCTCTTTAATTTGATTCCCACCCCCCAACCATTCTAGTTTAAAGTCACCTCAGTAGTCCTCGCTAATCTCCCTGCCAGGATATTGGTCCCCCTAGGATTCAAGTGTAACCCGTCCTTTTTGTACAGGTCACGCCTGCGCCAAAAGAGGTCCCAATGATCCAAAAACTTGAATCCCTGCCCCCTGCTCCAATCCCTCAGCCACGCATTTATCCTCCACTTCATCGCATTCCTACTCTCACTGTCGCGTGGCACAGGCAGTAATCCCGAGATTACTACCTTTGCGGTCCTTTTTCTCAACTCCCTTCCTAGCTCCCTATATTCTCCTTTCAGGACCTCATCCCTTTTCCTACCTATGTCATTGGTACCTATATGTACCACGACCTCTGGCTCCTCACCCTCCCACTTCAGGATATCTTGGACACGATCAGAAATATCCTGGACCCTGGCACCAGGGAGGCAAACTACCATCCAGGTCTCTGGACTGCGTCCACAGAATCACCTATCTGACCCCCTTACTATCGAGTCCCCTATCACAACTGCCCTCCTCTTCCTTGCCCTACTCTTCTGAGCTACAGGGCCAGACTCTGTGCCGGAGGCACGGCCACCGTCGCTTCCCCCGACAGAGGGAAAGATTGTTCAATACACCATTCCCCCATCACAAATAGTTGAGCCCAGCATTGTGCTGGGGTGGTGGTCAAACCTGGACCACCTCTCCTGTTGCTGTTTCATGGGGTTCCCGAGTGGTGTCTGACTGGGACTCAGTACTGGAACTTGCAAACCCTCCTGCGGTAGTGGTGACACCTGTACTAGGCTCTCACGTTACTGATCCCAGGGGATAATGAGTGGTGCAGGCTGGTTATCTGTACCTGAACTCGCAGACCCTCCTGCGGTAGTGGTGACACCTGAACTAGGATCTCCTGTCACTGTTCCCAGGGGTTCCTCAGTGGTGTCTGACTGGAAATCTGTATTTGAGCTCATAGAGCCTCCTTGGGTGGTGAACAAAACTTGACCGGGCTCTCCGAATGCTGATCCCTGGGGTTCCCAAGTTGTGTACGACAGGGAATCTGTAATAAGAAAATGTAGAAAGGAAGGATATATAAGTTTTACATTGGATCAGGAAGGAACTCAATGCAGGGCATGGGAGGCTGGTCCTGGTCAAATCTGTCCTCTGATATACACACACTCCGCTCTGTGTTGCTCTTTAGTACCTCCACCTTTGTCTCTCAAATCCCTCTCCTCAGATATCCCCCTCTCAGTATTCACTGTCTGCATCTCTCTATTGTCAGTCTCTCCTTCCTTCCCTCCCTCCAGTGGGAGCATCACTCTCACTGATCCCTTTGCCCAACTCTCCTTACAGTCCTCACGCTCTCTTCACTCGTTACATTACTCCAACTCCAGCATTCCACTTACTCCATCTCTGTCCTGTGTGTTTTCACAAAGTTCATTCTGTCCACATATTGAATTACTCCAATCCCAATTTGATGCCTCATCAGTCACCATGTATGTCCTCACAGTCATTCCTCCCATCTACTCTATGACCATTCTCCGTCCTCACCTCCATCACTTTCTCATGTCACTCTCAGTCACTCCACCCCTCTCTGTTCATTCCTCCCACCCCACTCTCTCCAAACCTAACGTCATTCACACCCCTGCCCACAATGTACTGGTCACATGGTAGGTGAACTTGTCCATGGGAGGTTCAACCTCACACAGCCAGAGAGACTGAATGAACACAGACGGACATGATACTTGGTACCTGAGGATGTATCTCCTGCTGGGACAGAGGACCATTTCTGGGTCTGTTCTCTGGTAGAATATCCTTCAGACTGTTCCAATGTGGAGGTCTCCAAGCCTGGAATAAAGTCACAGAGACATGAGACATTGTCAGACCTTAAGCAACACAACAGGGACAATTACTCATAAAGACAGGAGATTCTGTAGACGCTGGAAATCCAGACCAACACACACAAAAAAATACTAGAGTAACTCGGCAGCTCAGGTAGCATTTGTGGAGGGGAATAAAGAGTTGATGTTTTGGGCCAAGACACTTCACCAGGACTGGAAGGTAACTGCGCAAGAGTCAGAATACGAAGGTTGGGAGAGTACAATCTGGCAGGTCACAGGTGAAGCCAGGCGAGTGAAAAGATGTCTGAGTGAGCGAGTGGGATGATGTGAGAAGCTGGGAGGGAGATGTGGAAGAAATAAAGGGCTGAAGAAGGAGGAATCCGTTGAGAAAAAAGGAGACCATGGATTAAAGAGATCGAGGAGTGGGACCAGAGGGAGGAGAATGGCTAAGATGGGAGCCAGAATGGGAATGGAAAAAGAGAGAAGTGGAAGGGAGCACAAACTACCAGGTTTTTGAGAAATCAATATGGATGACATCAGGTTTACTGATTTTATTGAGACACAGCGTGAAATAGGTCGTTCTGACCCAGACAATCCAAATCTAGCCTAATCACAGTTTAATTTACAATCACCAATTAACCTACCAGCTGGTCTGTCTTTTGATTGTGGGGGGAATCTGGATCACCCAGAGGAAACTCACGCAGTCACAGGGAGGCGTTTGAACTCCTGACAGGCTCCTAACTGTGGCACCGTAGTTCAAGGAGCCATTCAAGAGAGGGGCAGAGTAGAGAGTTGTAGTGGTAATTGGGGATAGTATAGTCCAGGGAATAGACAGAGTTCTCTGTCGTGAGGATAGAGCACCCTGAAGGCTGTGTTGTCTCCCTGGGGCCCAGATTCAGGACATCTTATCTGACCTGCAGAGGAACTTGCAGTCGGAGGGGAAAGATCCAGTGGTCATGGTCCATGTGGGTACCAACGACACAGGCAGAATGAGGAGGGAGGTTTTGCTGAGGGAATATGAGCAGCTTGGGACTAAATTAAAAAGTAGAACCAAAAAGCTGCTAATCTCTGGATTACTACTGGATCCACATGCAAATTGGTATAGGATCCAGAAGAATAGAGTGTAAAATGCGTGGCTCAAGGATTGATGTGGGAGAACTGTGTTTGACTTCATGGGAAATTGGCACCAGTATTGGGGAAGGAGGGAGTGCACCAGTGGGACGGGCTGCACCTGAACTATCAGGCAACCTCAGTCCAAGTGAATCCCAGAACTAGGGCTGTGGATAGGGCTTGAAACTAATAGCAGGGGGTGGGTTCAACAGATTGGAGCAGTGTGGATAAAGTAAAAAGGAAAAGAGTGGATAAAGAAAACAATCACGAGATAAAAAAGAGAGAAAAGTAAGAGTAGAGCGAAGAAAAGCCTTGCCGAAGAGTAAAAGATTATAAAATTTTAAAAGCACAATGAGTGCAAGGGCACTTTATTTGAATGTCCGTATTATTTCAAACAAGGTCAGTGAACTTGTGGAACAAATCACTACAAAGGGGAATAAGTTAGTAGCCATTTCAGAGAATGGTAGCAGTGTGGAGAGGATTGGAAATTAAATATCCAAGGATATAAGGTTGTATGGAAGGATGTGCAGGAAGGTTAGGGAGGTGAGGTAATGCTCCAAGTTAAAGATGAGATCAGGGCGGTAGTGAGAAACGATCTAAGATCTGAGAAGCAGAATCTTCAATCCACCTGGGCAGAGATTAGGAATAGTAAAGGGAAAAAAAAAAATCACTGGTGGGAGTTGTCTTTCAGACACCAAATAATAACATTGTAGTGGCACAAACAGTAAACAGAGAAATATCTGAGACACGAAGGAATGCAACAGCAGTTACTGTGTGTGATTTTAACTTGCGAAAAGGTAGGGTGAATAAAGTTGAACCTCACAGAGTGACTGAGACAGAATGAACACAGATGGACTTGGTACCTGAGGATGTGCCTCCTGCTGGGACAGAGGACGGTTTCTGGGTCTGTTCTCCAGTAGAATATACTTCTGACTGTTCCAGTGTGGAGGTCTCCAAGCCTGGAAAATAGTCACAGAGCTATGCGAGATTGTCAGACCTTAAGCAATGTAACAGGGGCAATTATTCATCAAGATGGGAGATTCTGTAGATGCTGGAAATCCAGAGCAACACACAAAATGCTGAAGGATCTCAGCAGCTCAGGCATCATCCGTGGAAGAGAATAAAGAGTTGATGTTTTGGGCCAAGACACTTCACCAGGACTGGAAGGTAACTGCGCAAGAGTCAGAATAAGAAGTTGAGGAAGAGTACAAGCTGGCAGGTCACAGGTGAAGCCAGGCAAGTGAAAAGATGGCAGAGTGAGCAAGTGGGATGACGTGAGAAGCTGGGAGGTATATGTTCAAGGGCTGAAGAAGGAGGAATCCATAGAGACACAGAAGAGACCATGGATTAAAGAGATGGAGGAGTGGGACCAGAGGGAGGAGAGTGGCTAAGATGGGAGCCAGAATGGGAATGGAAAAAGAGAGAAGTGAAAGGAATCATAAACTATTGGAATTTAGAGGAAATCAATATTGATGACATAGGGTTTATTGATTTTATTGAGACATAGTGTGGAGTAGGCCCTTCTGGCCCAGACAATCCAAATCTAATGCTAGCCTAATCACAGTTTAATTTACGATCACCAATTAACCTACCAGCCGGTCTGTCTTTGGATTGTGGGGGGAACCTGGATCACCCAGAGGAAACCCAAGCGGTCACGGGGAGACATTTGAAGTCCTTACAGGCTCTTTACTGTGCACCATAGTTCAGACAGTCATTCAAGAGAAGGGCAGAGTAGAGAAATGTGCTGGTAATTAGGGATAGTACAGTCCAGGAAATAGAGTTCCCTGTCGTGAGGACAGCGCATCCTGAAAGCTGTGTTGTCTGCCTGGTGCCTGGGTTGAAGACATCTTATCTGACCTGCAGAGGAACTTGCAGTGGGAGGGGAAATATCCAGTTGTTGTGGTCTATGTGGGTACCAACAACACAAGCAGAATGAGTAAAGAGGTTCTGCTCAGGGAATTTGAGCAGCTTGGGACTAAGTTAAAAAGCAGGACCAAAAGGTGGTAATCTCTGGATTACTACCAGACCCACGTGCAAATTGGCATAGGATCCAGAAGATTAGAGTGTTAAATGCGTGGCTCAAGGATTGGTGTGGAAGAAGTGTGTTTGAATTCATGGCAAATTGGTATCCGTATTGGGGAAGGAGCGAGCTGTACCAAAGGGACCGGCTGCACCTGAAGCATCAAGCAACCTCGTTCCTGGTGAATCCCACAACTAGGGCTGTGCATAGGGCTTGAAACTAATAGCAGGGGTGGGTTCAACAGATTGGAGAAGTATGGATAAAGTAAAAAGGAAAAGAGTGGATAAAGATAAAGGAAAAGCACGGGATAAAAAAAAGCAGAAAAGTAAGAGTGGAGTGAAGAAAAGCCTTGCCGAAGAGTAAAAGATTATAAGATTTAAAAAGTAAAATGAGTGCAAGGGCACTTTATTTGAATGTCTGTATTATTTAAAACAAGGTCAGTGAACTTGTGGAGCAAATCACTACAAAGGGGAATGAGTTAGTAGCCATTGCAGAGAATGGTTGCAGGGTGGAGAGATTGGGAATTAAATATTCAAAGATATAAGGTAATATGAAAGGATAGGCAGAAAGGCAAGCAGGTGGGATAACGATCTCAATTAAAGATGAGATCAGGGCGATAGTGAGAGACGATCTAAGATCTGAGGAGAAGAATGTTCAATCCATCTGGGTAGAGATTAGGAATAGTAAAGGGAAAAATATCACTGGTGGGAGTTGTCTTTCAGACACCAAATAATAACATTGCAGTGGCACAGACAATAAACAGAGAAATATCTGAGACATGCAGTAATGCAACAGTAGTTATTGTGGGTGACTTCAACTTGCACAAAGATTGGGTGAATAAAGTGGCTACAGGCACTCTTAAAGAGGAATTCATAGAATCCATCCGTGATAGGTTTCTTGAACAGCATGTTACTGAATCTACAAGGGAACATACTATTTTAGATCTGGTCCTGTGCAATGAGACATGTAAAGTTAGTGATTTTGTAGTTAGGGAACCTCTCGGAAAGAGTGCTCACAGTATGACTGAGTTTCTCACAGAAATGGAGGGTGTAATGGTTTGATGTAAAACCAGTGTATTGTGCCTAAACAATGGAGACTACAATGTGATGAGAGAGGATTTGGATAGTGTAGACTGGGAACACAGGCTATATTGTGGGACAGTTGAAGAACAGTGGAAGACTTTCAAAAAGATTTTTCACGGTGCTCAATAGAAGTATATTCCAGTTAAAAACAAGGAGAGGAAGGCTGGGGAGAGCCAGCCTTGGAAAAGAAATGATGTAAAAGAAGGCATTGAACTAAATGTTCGTGGAAGTCTCCAACTGTAGTGGGAAACTGGAAGATTGGGAAACCTTTAAAAAGTGACAAAGAATCACTTAGTGACCCATAAAGAAAGGGAAGCTAGTTATGAAAATAAACAAGCACAAAATACGAAAAAGGATAGTAAAAATTATTTTAATTATTTAAATCAGAAAAGGATGGTAAAAGTGAATGTATAGAGGTCCCTTGGAGGACGAAAAGGGGGAATTGGTAGTGGATAATGAGGAAATGACACAAGTTTTGAATGACTATTTTGTGTCGGTCTTCATGGTGGAGAACAGGCCTAACATGCCAAAGAGAGACGTCATGGATGCAATGGGAGGTGTGAACCTTGATGCAATAGCTATCACTGAACAAACTGAACTGGTCATGCTGAACAAACTTGTGAGCCTGAAGACAGATAAATCCCTGGTCCTGACGGAATGCATCCCGGGGTACTGAAAAAAATAGCAAAAGTTATAGTGGAGGCTTTGGTAATAATTTACCAAAATTCTCTGGACTCTGGCCTGGTCGCAGCGGATTGGAAGATGGCAAATGTCACACCACTGTTCAGAAAACGATGTAGGCAAAAGGAAGGGAACTAAAGACCAGAAGTTTAACATCTGTAGTCGGGAAAATGCTTGAAGCTATCATTAAAGAAATAGCGAGGTACCTGGAAAGAAATGGATCCACCACACAGACCAGTATGGATTCAGTAAAGGAGGTCCTGTTTAACAAACTTTCTGGAGCCCTTTGAGAAAATAACAGGCGCAGGGGATAGAGAGGAACAAATGGTCATTATTTAATTGGAACTCCAATACTAGAGCTGAAGGGTTGAAGGAGGAATCCATTGGGATAATAATAGACCCTCAATTAAAGAGATGGCGGAAGGGGACCAGAGGGAGAAGACAGCAGTTAATATGTGGAGAAGGGCAAAGATGGGAGCTAGAATGGGAATGGTAAAAGAAAGGAATGGGAGCAAGCAGAAACTTCTGGAAGTTAGAAAAAGCCATATACAAGACATCAGAGTTATTGATTGATTTTCTTGAGATACAGTGTGGAATAGGTCCTTCTGCCCCAGAAATGCCCAATCTATTACTAACCTAATCAGAGGATAATTTACAGTGACTAATTAGCCTACCAGCCGGTATGTCTTTGGACTGGGGTAGGAAATTGGATCAACCAGAGGAAACCCACGCAGTCACAGGCAGAACGTAAGAACTCCTTACCGGCAGTGACAGGAGTTGACCCAGGTTACCTTAACTGTAAATAAGTTGTGCTGAACACTATGTTACTACAAGCTGGACTCTACCCTGACAGACCCTCCAACATCAGGGAAGTCTCATCCTGTCAGGAGAGGGGGCTGTGGACAGTCAAGTCAGAATGCGAATGGGAATTAAATTGTAATGGGTAGCCACCGGAACAACAATTTGACAAAGAGGAATTTTCAATTGAAAAGAAACCAAAACCATCCAATCCCTATTCATGAACTTTCCCACTTAAAACTTTTGGATCTAGCCCAGATAGATAGCAAGGTCTAAAACAGGGAAAGATTGTTCAATACATTGCTCCCCCAGCACAAATAGATGAGCCCAGAGATCCTGTTGGGGTGGTGGTCAAACCTGGACCACCTCTCCCATTGCAGTTTCATGGGGTTCCCGAGTGGTGTCTGACTGAGACTCAGTACTGGAACTTGCAAACCCTCCTGCAGTGCTGGTGAAACCAGGACCAGACTCTCCCATCACTGTTCTCATGGTTTCCTGAGTGGTGCAGGCTGGTGATCTGTACCTGAGCTCGCAGACCCTCCTGCGGTAGTGGTGACACCTGGACTAGGATCTCCTGTCACTGTTCCCAGGGGCTCCTCAGTGGTGTCTGACTGAGAATCAGTATCTGAGCTCATAGAGCCTTCTTGGGTGGTGAACAAAACTCGACCAGGCTCTCTGGATGCTGATCCCTGGGGTTCCCAAGTTGTGTACGACAGGGAATCTGTAATAAGAAAATGTATAAAGGAAGGATATATAAGTTTTACATTGGATCAGGAAGGAACTCAATGGCAGGGCATAGGAGGCTCGTCCTGGTCAAATCTGACCTCTGAAATACATACACGCCGCTCTGCTTTGCTCTTTAGTATCTCCACCTTTGTCTCTCAAATCCTTCTCCTCAGATCACCGTCTCTCAGCATTCACTGTCTGCATCACTCTCTTGTCAGTCTGTCCTTCCTTCTCTCCAGTAGGAGCATCACATTCACTGATCTCTCTGCCCAACTCTCATCACACAGTCATCACTCTCTCTTCACTAGTCACATTCCTCCATCTCCAGCACACCGCCTCACTTCATCTATCTCCTGTGTGTTTTCACAAAGTTCATTCTGTCCACATATTGAATTACCCCAATCCTAATTTGATGCCTCATCAGTCACCATGCATGTCCTCACAGTCATTCCTCCCATCTTCTCTGGGACCGTTCTCTGCCCTCAACTCCATCACTTTCTCATGTCACTCTCAGTCACTCCACCCCTCTCTGTTCATTCCTCCCACTCCATTCTCCCCAACCATAACATCATTCACACCCCTGCCCACACGGTAGGTGAACTTGTCCATGGGAGGTTCAGCCTCACACAGTCAGAGAGACTGAATGAACACAGACGGACATGAGACTTGGTACCTGAGGATGCATCTCCTGCTGGGACAGAGGACAGTTTTTGGGGCTGTTCTCCAGTAGCATATCCTTCAAACTTTTGCAATGTGGAGGTCTCCAGGCCTGGAAAATAGTCACAGAGATATGAGAGATTGTCAGACCTTAAGGAACATAATAGGGACAATTATTCATAAAGACTGGAGATTCAGTAGATGCTGGAAATCCAGCGCAACACACACAAAATGCTGGAGGAACTTGGCAGTTCCCCTCCCATCTGTGGAGGGGAAGAAAGAGTTGATGTTTTGGGCCAAGATACTTCACCAGGACTGGAAGGTAACTGCACAAGAGTCAGAATAAGAAGGTGGGGAGAGTACAATCTGGCAGGTCACAGGTGAAGCCAGACGAGAAGATGTCTGAGTGAGCGAGTGGAATGATGGGAGAACCTGGGAGGTGTATGTACTAAAGCTAAAGGGCTGAAGAAGGAGGAATCCGTTGAGACAAAGAAGAGACCATGGATTAAAGAGATGGAGGAGTGGGACCAGAGGCAGGAGAAGGGCGAAGATGGGAGCCAAAATGGGAATGGAAATAGAGTGAAATGGAAGGAAGCATAAACTA
This sequence comes from Mobula birostris, assembly GCF_030028105.1. Taxonomy (NCBI): domain Eukaryota; kingdom Metazoa; phylum Chordata; class Chondrichthyes; order Myliobatiformes; family Myliobatidae; genus Mobula; species Mobula birostris. The sequence continues at coordinate 92,918,889 of NC_092382.1, forward strand.
TCAGAATTTAGAGAAATCAATATTGATGACATCGGGTTTATTGATTTTATTGAGACACAGCATGGAGTAGGCCATTCTGGCCCAGACATTCCCAATCTAGCTTAATCACAGTTTAATTTACAATCACCAATTAACCTACCAGCTGGTCTGTCTTTGGATTGTGGGGGGAATCTGGATCACCCAGAGGAAACCCATGCGGTCACGTGCAGACGTTTGAACTCCTCACAGGCTCCTAACTGTGGCACCATAGTTCAAGGAGCCATTCAAGAGAGGGGCAGAGTAGAGAGTTGTAGTGGTAATTGGGGATAGTATAGTCTAGGGAATAGACACAGTTCTCTGCCGTGAGGATAGAGCACGCTGAAGGCTGTGTTGTCTCCCTGGGGCCCAGATTCGGGACATCTTATTTGACCTGCAGAGGAACTTGCAGTCGGAGGGGAAAGATCCAGTGGTCGTGGTCCATGTGGGTACCAATGACACAGGCAGAATGAGGAAAGAGGTTTTGCTGAGGGAATTTGAGCAGCTTGGGACTAAATTAAAAAGTAGAACCAAAAAGCTGCTAATCTCTGGATTACTACAAGATCCACATGCAAATTGGCATAGGATCCAGAAGATTAGAGTATAAAATGAATGGCTCAAGGATTGGTGTGGGAGAACTGTGTTTGACTTCATGGGAAATTGGCACCAGTATTGGGGAAGGAGGGAGTGCACCAATGGGACGGGCTGCATGTGAACTATTAGGCAACCTCAGTCCTGGTGAATCCCACAACTAGGGCTGTGGATAGGGTTTTAAACTAAATAGCAGGGAGTGGGTTCAACAGATTGGAGTATTATGGATAAAGTAACAAGGAAAAAGTGGAGAAAGATAAAGAAAAAAAGCACGAGATAAAAAAGAGAAAAGTAAGACTGGAGTGAAGAAAAGCCTTGCCAAAGAGTAAAAGACTATAAGATTTTAAAAGCACAATGAGTGCAAGGGCACTTTATTTGAATGTCGGTATTATTCAAAACAAGGTCAGTGAACTTCTGGAACAAATCACTACAAAGGGAAATAAGTTAGTAGCCATTGCAGAGAATGGTAGCAGTGTGGAGAGGATTGGAAATTAATTATTCAGGGATATAAGGTTGTATGGAAGGATGTGCAGGAAGGTTAGGGAGGTCAGGTAATGCTCCAAGTTAAAGATGAGATCCGAGCAACAGTGCGAGACGATCTAAGATCTGAGAAGCAGAATTTTCAATCCATCTGGGTAGAGATTAGGAATAGTAAAGGGAACAAAAAATCACTGGTGGGAGTTGTCTTTCAGACACCAAATAATAACATTACAGTGGCACAGACAATAAACAGAGAAATATCTGAGACATGCAGTAATGCAACAGCAGTTATTGTGGGTCACTTCAACTTGCACAAAGATTGGGTGAATAAAGTGGCTACAGGCACTCTTGAGGAGGACTTCATAAAATGCATCTGTGATAGCTTTCTTGAACAGCATAATACTGAACCTAGAAGAGAACGTGCTATCTTAGACCTGGTACTGTGCAATGAGACGGGTAAAGTTAGTGATCATGTGTGACGAGATCTGAAGGATTATTAAATATGGACTGTTCCTTTAAAAAGGGAGAGAGAGCAGAGAGCGTGTGTGAGTGAGAGAGCAACAGAAACCTGTGAGTTGCCTTGGAAACAGCAAGGCAGAGCTATATGATGGACAGCTGGTGTTCAGCAGTTGTGGTACATATACAAGGTCAACTGGCTTTGTAATCAGACACACCGGAGACACGGAAAACACTGACACTGGTTGAGCTTTGTGCTGCCCAACACAAAGGTGGGGTTTTTGCTCACAGTGTGGACAAAGGAGTGACCGGTGGACAGCTATCGGTGTGTTTAACCCTCACCTGCGTTGATAGCTTTACCATGTAGAAACGGCATTCTCTTTTGTGTGGTCACAGTCAGTGACTTTAATAAGTTAGAGTCAAGGTGGATTCGGTCATTGAAAGACACCAGTGAGTTGGTCGCTGGTTTAAACTTTCAGTACCCCAAAAGGGGTGAGTTGAGATCAATCCTGAGTATTGATAAATGACTCTCACAAGTTTTCTGCAACTAGAACAAGTTTGCAGGAACAGAAGAGAGGAGAGGACGGTTTGAAACAGAAGAAACCTAGTGACAAAGAGGTCTCTCTCCTCTGTAGCCCGTAAGGGTGAGTTTGAGTTCCATTCGAATACGAAAGTGTGACTGTCACATAGTTAATCCACAGAAGTGGGTTCTCTGCTGAGGGGAAAACCTTTGTGAATACCACTTGTGTTTACCCTTGTTTGTGGTGTGGTAGTTCACTGAAGAAAGGCATCCCGTGGCAAATCACTGTTGGAGTTATTTCGTATGTCATGGAACTGGATAAGTGGCTATCACGTTTGTGTATTTGGGGTAATCCTTGCCTGGGTTGGTAGTTTACCACCTGAAGGTGGTACATCAGTGATAGACTACTGTTGGTGATAATGCATACGTGCATTCTCTTTGAGTATCCTGTGGCCACCACTTTGGGATGACCCATAGCTGAATTCCGGTGTGGTACCACTTGTGTTGAAAGGATACACGTTGAAGATAACTGTCAGTGATACTTCATATGTGGAGTGGAACAACTTCAGATATAAAACCAACTACTATTGTTATTTTGTATTGCTGTCATGGAATCTGCAGAATATCGACGTAATTGCCTTCTCTTGACATTTACTCTGGATTATAAATCTCTCTGTCTCATCACCTATTCCATGGATGAACTGAACTTCCACACTTTACCATCTCAGGATTCTAAACCTTGTTTCCCCCAAGCTCAATAGTTTGGAAGTTATATTTGCACACATATATACACGTAACCCTGTTAACCTGTTTGATTTTCTTGCTTGTTACTATAAGTAGATATAAATCAAGATAGTGGTTTTAACAGCAATACCAGACTATAGCTATTTTCCATTTCTGTTGGTTCTTTAACCCATTACGGGGTACGTAACAAATGTAGTTAGGGAACCTCTTGGAAAGACTGCTCACAGTATGAATGAGTCTCTCACACAAATGTAATAGTTTGATGTAAAACCAGTGTATTATGCCTAAACAATGGAGACTACAATGGGATGAGGGAGGATTTGGCTGGTGTAGACTGGGAACACAGGCTACATGGTGGGGCAGTTGAGGAACAGTGGAAGACTTTCAAAGAGATTTTTCACAGTGCTCAACAAAAGTATATTCCAGTTAAAACCTGGAGAGCAAGGGTGGGGAAAGCCAGCTTTGGAAAACAAAGGATGTAAGGAAGGCATCAAGCTAAAAGTTTGTGCAAGTCTCCAAGGGTAGTGGGAAACTGGAGGATTGGGAAAACTTTAAAAAGCAACTAAGAACCACTAAGCAAGCCATAAAGAAAGAGAAGCTAGATTATGAAAATAAACTAACACAAAATAAAAAAATGGTAAAAGTACTTATAATTATCAAAACCGGTAAAAGGTGGTAAAAGTGAACACATGTCCATTGGAGCATGAGAAGGGGGAATTGATATTGGGTAATGAGGAACTGACAGAAATATTGAATGACTATTTTGTGTCAGTTTACATGCTGGAGGACATGCCTAACGTGCCAGAGAGAGATATTATGAATGCAATGGGAGGTGTGGACCTCAATAAAATAGCTATCACTAAAGAGATAGTGCTGAGCAAACTTGTGGGCCTGAAGATAGATAAGTCCCCTGATCCTGATGGAATGCATCCCAAGGTATGAACAGGCAGAAGATATAGTGGTGCCTTTGGTGATAATTTACCAAAATTCTCTGGACTCTGGCCCGGTCCCGGTGAATTGCAAGATGGCAAATGTCATGCCACTGTTCATAAAAGGATGTAGGCAAGAGGCAGTTAGTTTAACATCAGTCATTGGGAAAATTCTTCGAGCTATCACTAAAGAAGACATAGTGAAGAATCCGGAAAGAGATAGATCCATCAGCCAGACACAGCTTGGATTCAGTAAAGGCAGGATCTGTTTGACAAACTTACTGGAGCTCTTTGAACACATAACAAGCGCAGGGGATAGAGCGAATCAGATGGATGTTATTTATGTGGATCTCCAAAAGACATTTGATAAGGTACTGCGTAAAAGACTTATCCATAAGTTAAGGTTGCATAGAGTAGGAGGTGATGTATTAGCATGGATAGAGGATTGGTTAACCAATAGAAAGTAGAGAGTTGGGATACATGGGTGTTACCCTGGTTGGCAGTCAGTGGTGAGTTGCAGGGGCCGCTGCTGGGCCCACAACTGTTCATGAGATACATTAACAATCTGGAAGAGGGGACTGACTGTAGTGTATCTAAGTTTGCTGATGATACTAAATTGAATGGAAAAGCAAATTGTGCAGAAGAAACGGTGAGTCTGCAGAGAGACAGGTTTAGTAAGTGGGTGGACAGATGGAGTACAATGTTGGTAAATGGATGTCATCCACTTTGGAAGGAAAAATGGTAGAGCAGATTATATAAATTGCAGCCTGCTGCTGCACAGGAGGACTTGGGAGTGCTTGTGCATAAATCACAAGAGGTTGGTTTGCAGGTGCAGCAGGCTATCAAGAAGGGAAATGGGTTGTTGGCCTTCATTGCTAGAGGGACTGAATTTCAGAGCAGAGAGGTCATGCTGCAAATGTACAGGGTACTGGTGAGGCCGAACCTGAGTTACTATGTACAGTTCTGCTCACGTTACTGGAGGAAGGATATACTGGCTTTGGAGGTCGTGCTGAGGAGGCTCACCATGTTGATTTCAGAAATGAGGGGATTAAACTATGAGCAGAGATTGAGTGGTCTGTGATTGTACTTGCTGAAATTCAGAAGAATGAGAGGAAGTCTTATACAAACATATAAAAATGTGAAAGGGATAGACAAGATAGAGACTGGAATGATGTTTCCACTGGTAGATGAGACAAGAACTAGGGGACATAGCCTCAAGATTCGGGGGAGTAGATTTGGTACGGTGATGAGGAGGAGCTGCTTTTCCCAGAGAGTGGTGAATCTGTGGAATTCCCTACCCAATGCAGCAGTGGGGGCTACCTCAGAAAACACATTTAAGTCAAGGCTGGATAGTTTTTTGCAAAGTAGGGGAATAAAGGATTATGGGGAAAAGGCAGGTAGGTGGAGATCGGCAATCATCTTAATGAATGGTGGAGCAGGCTCAACGGGCCAGATGGCCTGAAAATGCTCCTATTTCTTCTGTTCTTAATTTCTTTGCAGTGTTGCTCCTCCAACCTGAGGAAGGTCTCATCCTGTCAGTGGAGGAGGCTGTGAACAGTCATGTCAGAATGGGAATAGGAAATAGAGTCACAAGGGGTGATTAATAAGTTACTGGCCTAAGGTAGAAGGAGATGAGTTATTAACTTCAAACTTTCTGCATAATCACTCAAGGAGTTGAACTGCACGTGCATGTAACGAGAGCTGTGTAACTCATCTCCTTCTACTGTAGGCCACGAACTTATCAATCACCCCTCATGTAATGAGTAACCGCGAGAGCAACAATTTAATAAAGGTGTGCTTCATTTGAAAAGAAACCAAAACCATCAAATCCATGTTTAGGGACTCTCCATCACAAAACGTTTGGAACCACACACTTCGCTCTGACAAAACTTGGATGAGTATTGGCAGTAAAGGAGGGAAAGATTGTTCCACTCATTGCTTCCACATCACAAAAACCTGAGCTCACAGATCCTACTGTGGTGGTGGTCAAACATTGACCTGGCTCTCATTTGCGGTTCCCTGGGTTTCCCGAGTGATGTCGACTGAGAATCTGTACTTGAGCTTACAGACTCTCCTGCGGTAGTGGTCTAACCAGGACCAAGCTCTCCCATCACTGTTTCGTGGGGTCCCGAGTGGCATAGGCTGGGTATCTGTACCTGAGCTCGCAGACCCTCCTGTGGTAGTGGTGACTCCTGGACCGGATTCTCCTCTCACTAATCCCCGGGGTTCCTGAGTGGTGTCTGACAGGGAAGCTGTATCTGAGCTCAGAGACCCGCCTTGGGTGGTGAACAAAACCAGACCAGAATCTCTGGTTCCTGATCTCTGGGGTGCCCGAGTTGTGTCCAACAGGGAATCTGTAATAAGCAAAACAATTGACGGGTAATGTAGTAAATAAGTTTTACATTGAATCAGGAAGGAACTCAATGCAGGGCATAGGAGCCAAGTGCTGCTCAAATCTGTCCTCTGAAATACACACACTCCTCTCTGCTTTGCTCTTTAGTATCTCCACCCTTGTCTCTCAAATCTCTCTCCTCACATCTCCCTCTCTCAGCATTCACAGACTTCATCACTCTCTTATCAGACTCCCCTTCCTTCTCTCCAGTAGGAGCATCACTCTCACTGATCTCTCTGCCCAACTCTCCTTACAGTCTTCACTCGCTCTTCACTCACCACATTTCTCCAACTCCAGCATCCCACCTCTCCCCATCTCTCTCCTGTGTGATTTCACAAAGTTCATTCTGTCCACATATTGAATTACTCCAATCCCAATTTGATGCCTCATCAGCCACCATGTATGTCCTCACAGTCAATCCTCCTTTATCTGTGACGATTCTCTGTCCTCACCTCCATCACTCTCTCCTGTGTCACTCTCAGTCACTCCACCCCTCTCTGTACATTTCTCCCACCCTACTTTCTCTAACCCTAACATCGTTCACGTCCCTACCCACAATGCACTGTACATCCAGTAGGTGAACTAGTCCATGGGAGGATCAACACGACAGAGTGAGAGAGACTGAACGAACACAGACAGACATGAGACTTGGTACCTGAGGATGCATCTCCTGCTGGGACAAAGGACAGTTTTTGGGTCTGTTCTCCAGTAGAATATCCTTCAGACTGTTCCACTGTGGAACTCTCCGGGCCTGGGACAAAGTAACGGAGACATGAGAGATTGTCAGACCTTAAGCAACACAACAGGGACAATTATTCGTAAAGACAGGAAATTCTGTAGATGCTGGAAATCCAAAGCAACACCCAAAATGCTGGAGGAACTCAGCAGCTCAGGCAGCATCTGTGGTAGAGAATAAGGAGTTAATGTTTTGGGCCAAGACGCTTCACCAGGACAGTAAGGTAAGTGAACAAGAGCCAGAATAAAAAGGTGGGGAAAGAGTACAATCTGGCAGTTCACAGGTGAAGCCAGGTGAGATGATGTCTGAGTGAGCGAGTGGGATGATATGAGAAGATGGGAGATGTATGTATTAAGCTAAAGGGCTGAAGAAGGAAGAATCCGTTGAGAAAAGAAGAGACCATGGATTAAAGAGATGGAGGAGTGGGACCAGAGGGAGGAGAAGGACTAAGATGGAGCCAGAAACGGAATGGAAAAAGAGAGAAGTGGAAGGAAGCATTAACTATTGGAATTTAGAGAAATCAATCTTGATGACGTCGGGTTTATTGATTTTATTGAGACACAGCGTGGAGTAGGCCCTTCTGTCCCAGACTATCTAAATCTAATGCTAGCCTAATCACAGTTTAATTTACAATCACCAATTAACATACCAGCTGGTCTGTCTTTAGATTGCGGGGGAAATCTGGATCACCCAGAGGAAACCCACGCGGTCACATGGAGACGTTTGAACTCCTTACAGGCTCCTAAATGTGGCACCGCAGTTCAAGCAGCCATTCAAGAGAGGGGCAGAGTAAAGAGTTGTAGTGGTAATTGGGGATAGTATAGTCCAGGGAATAGACAGATTTCTCTGTCGCAAGGACAGAGCACCCTGAAGGCTGTGTTGTCTGCCTGGGGCCCAGATTCGGGACATCTTATCTGACCTGCAGAGGAATTTGCAGTCGGGGGGGGGGGGGGGGGAGATCCAGTGGTGGTGGTCCATGTGGGTACCAACGACACAGGCAGAATGAGGAAAGAGGTTCTGCTGAGGGAATTTGAGAAGCTCGGGACCAAATTAGAATGCAGAACCGAAAAGGTGGTAATCAGAGAAGTGGGAATATAAGAACATAAGAAATAGGAGCAGGAGTCGGCCATTCAGCCCATCGAGCCTGCCCTGGCATTCAATAAGGTCACGGCTGATCTGTCTGTAAACTCAGCTCCATCTACCTGCCTTTTCCCCATAAGTCTTAATTCCCTACTATGTAAAAACCTATCTAACTGTTTCTTAAATATATTTAGTGAAGAAATATATATACTGCTTCCCTGGACAGAGAATTCCATAGATTCACCACTCTCAGGGAAGCGCAGTTTCTCCTCATCTCCATCCTAAATCTCCCCTGAATCTTGAGGCAATGTCCCCTAGTTCTAGTTCGAGGATGACTGGAAAAATTGGATCAGCCTAACATTGAATGGTGGAGCAGACTCCATGGGCCAAATGGCCTACTTCTGCTCCTATATTTTATGGCCTAATCTCTGGATTACTACCTGAGTCACGTGCAAATTGGCATAGGAACAAGAAGGTTAGAGAGTTAAGTGCGTGACTGAAAGATGGTGTGGGAGAAGTGAGTTTCAATTCATGGGAAATTGGCACCAGTAGTGGGGAAGCTGGGAACTCCACCTGGATCCTAGTGAATCTCATAACTAGGGCTGTGGATAGGGCTTTAAACTAAATAGTATGGTGGGGGGGTGGGTTCAACAGTTTGGAGAAGTATGGATAAAGTAGAAAGGAACTGTGAGGATAAAGATAAAGGAAAAGCAAAAGATAAAAAAAAGAGTAAAGTAAGAGTGGAGTGAAGAGAGTCATGCAAAAAAGTAAAAGATAATAAGATTTCAAAAGCACAGTGAGTGTAAGGGCACTTTATTTGCATGCTTGTAGTATTTGAAACAAGGTCAGTGTACCTGTGGCACAAATCAGTACAAATTGGGAGGATTTAGTGGCCACAACAGAGACACAGTTGCAGAGTGGAAAGTTTGGGAATTAAATATACAAAGCACATCAGGTAATACCGAAGGACAGGCGGGAAGGTAAGGGAGGTGGGATAGCACTCTTAATTAAAGATCAGATCAGGGAGATAGTGAGAGACAATATAAGATCCAAGGAGCAGAATGTTCAATCTATCTGGGTAGAGATTAGGGTGGCACAGGCAATAGACAGAGAAATATCTGAGGAATGTAAGAAGGGAACAGCAGTTACCAGGGGGGACTTTAACTTGCACATAGATTGGGTGAATCAAGTTGGTTGAGGCAGTCTTGAGGAAGACCTCATAGAATGGCTTTCTAGAAGAGCACATTACTGAACCTACAATAGAATGTGCTACCTTAGATATGGTCCTGTGCAATGAGACAAGTAAAGTTAGTGATCTTGTATTTAAGGAACCTCTTGGAATGAGTGCTCACAGTATGACTTGAGTCTCTCACACAAATGGAGGGTGTAATAGTTTGATGTAAAACCAGTGTATTATGCATAAAGAATAGAGACTACAATGCGATGAGGGAGGAATTGGCTGGTGTGGACTGGGAACACAGACTATATGGTGGGACAGTTGAGGAACAAAGGAAGACTTTCAAAGAGATTTTTCATGGTGCTCAACAAAAGTATATTCCAGTTAAAAGCAAGGACAGTAAGGGTGGGGAGAGCCAGCCATGGATAACTAAAGAAATAAAAGAAGATATCAAACTAAAAGCTCGTGCATACAAAGTCACCAAGAGTAGTGGGAAACTGAAAGATTGGAAAAAGTTTAAAAAGCAACTGAGGACCACTAAGCAAGCCATAAAGAAAGGAAAGCCAGATTATGAAAATTAACTAGCACAAAATATAAAAACAGATAGTAAAAGTCCTTATAATTATCTAAATCGGAAAATGGGTGGTAAAAGTGAACGTCGGTCCCTTGGAGGATGAGAAGGGGGATTTGATATTGGGTAATGAGGAAATGGTAGAGGCTTTAAATGACTATTTTGTGTCAGTCTTCACGGTGGAGGACTTGCCTAACATGCCACAGAGCGATGGGAGGTGTTGACCTCAATACAATAGCTATCACTAAAGAGGTACTGCTGAGAAAACTTGTGAGCCTGAATAGGTAAATCCCCTAGTCCTGATGGAATGTACCCCAGGGTACTGGAAAAATAGATGGCAGAAGTTATAGTAGAGGCTTTGGTGATAATTTTCCAAGATTTTCTGGACTCTGGCAGGTCCTAGCGGATTGGAAGATGGCAAATGTCATGCCACTGTTCAGAAAAGGGTGTAGGCAAAAGGCAGGTAACTATAGACCATGTTAGTTTAACATCTTTAGTTGGGAAGATGCTTGAAGCTATTATTAAAGAAGAAATAGTGAAACAACTGGAAAGAAATTGATCCATCAGGCAGATGCAGCCTTCATTCAGTAAAGGCAGGTCCTGTTTGACAAACTTACTGGAGTTCTTTCAGGATATAATGAGTGCAGTGGATAGAGCGGAACAGATGGACATTATTTACTTGGAATTCAAGAAGATGTTCGAGAAGGTGTTGCATAAAAGACATCCATAAGATAAGGATGCAGAGAATTGGGGTGATGTATTAGCATGGATAGAGGATTGGTTAACTAATAGAAAACAGAGAGTTGGGATACGTGGGTGTTACTCTGGTTGGCAATCAGCGGTGTGCGGTGTGCTGTGTGCCGCAGCGGTTGGTGCTGAGCCCGTAACTGTTCACGATATGCGTTAGTGATCTGCAAGAGAGGACTGAGTGTAATGTATCTAAGTTTTCTGATGATCCCAAATTGAGTGAAAAAGCAAACTGTGCAGAAGGTACGGAGAGTCTGCAGACAGACAGGTTAAGTGGGTAACGGTCTGGCAGGTGGAGTACAATGTTTCTAAATGCGAGGTCATCCACTTTGGAAGGAAAAATTACAGAGCAGATTATTATTTAAACGGCAAAAAATTGCAGCATGCTGCTGTGCAGAGGGACTGGGAGTGCTTGTGCATGAATGACAAAAGGCTGGTTTGCAGGTGCAGCAGGATTGCTAGAGGGATTGAACTTAAAAGCAGGAGGTTATGCTGCAACTGTACAGGGTACTGGTGGGGCTGCATCTGGAGTACTGTGTGCAGTTCTAGTCTCCTTACTTGAGGATGGGTATACTGGCATTGGAGGTGGTGCAGAGGAGGTTCACCAGATTGATTCCAGAGATGAGGGTTTAGACTACGAGGAGAGATTGAGTCACCTGAGACTGTATTTGCTGGAATTCAGAAGAATTAGAGGAGATCTTATAGAAACATATAAAATTATGAAAGGGATAGAAAAGATAGAGACAGGAATGTTGTTTCCACTGGTAGATGAGATGAGATCTAGGGGAGATAGCCTCAAGATTCGGGGGAGTAGATTTGGACGGAGATGAGGAGGAACTGTTTTTCGCAGAGAGTGGTGAATCTGTGAAATTCTCCGCCCAATGCAGCAGTGGAGGCTACCTCAGTAAACACATTTAAGAATGGTTGGATAGTTTTTGCAAAGTAGTAGAATTAAGTGTTATGGGGAAAAGGCAGGTAGGTGAAGATGAGTCCATGGTCAGATCAGCCATGATCTTAATAAATGACAGAGCAGGCTCGACGGGCCGGATGGCCTACTCCTGCTCCTATTTCTTATGTTCGTATTTTCTTTGCAGCGTTGCTCCTCCAACCTGAGGGAGGTCTCATCCTGTCAGTGGAGGACGCTGTGGACAGTCATGTCAGAATGGGAATAGGTAGTAGAATTCTCGTCGGTAGAGACCGGAACAACAATTTGATGAAGAGGTCTTTTATTTGAAAAGAAACCAAAACCATCTAATCTTTGTTTAAAAACTGTCCCTTCCAAAACTTTTGGAACCAGACGCTTCTCTCAGACAAAGCCCAGATGAATATCAAGTAATAATGGAGGGAAAGATTGTTCCATTCATTGCTTCCCCATTACAAAGATCTGAGCTCACAGATCCTGTTGGGGTGACAGTCGAACCTGGACCGTCTCCCTGAGGTTCCCGCATGGTGTCTCATTGGGAATCTGTTCTTGAGCTTGCAGATCCTCCTGCGTTTGTGGTTAAACCAAGATCAGGGTCTCCCGATGCTGTTTCATGGGATTCCCAAGTGGTGTCTGACTGAGTATCTATACCGGAGCTCGCAAACACTCCAGCGGTAGTGGTGTAACCTGGACCAGGCTTTCCTGTCGCTGCTCCCAGGGGTTTCTGAGTGATGGCTGAATGGGAATCAAAGGAAGGGTAAAGTAGTAAACAAGTTTTATGTTAGATCAGGAAGAAACTGAATGGCAGGGCAAAGGAGGCTCAAGTTCAGGTCAAGACTGTCCTCCGAAACACACACACTGCCCTCTGCTTTGCTCTTCATTATCTCAACACGCATCTCTCAAATCCCTCTCCTCGCATCTCTCTCTCTCAGCATTCACTCTGTCTGCATCACTCTCTTGTCAGTCACTCATTCATTCCCTCCAATAGGAGTGCCACTTCCACTGATCTCTCTGGCCAACTCTCCTTACTCAGTCATCACTCTCTCCTCTCTTGCCACATTCCTGTAACTCCAGTATCCCACCTCACTCCATCTCTTTCCAGTGCGTTTTCACAAAGTTCATTCTATCCACATACTGAATTTCTCCAATCCCACTTCGATGCCTCATCAGTCACATGCATGTCCTCACTGTCAATCTTCCCTTTTTCTTTGTGACCATTCTCCACCCTCAACTCCATCACTCCTCTCCTCCCTCCTGTGATGCACTCAGTCACTCTATCCTTCTCTGTTCATTCCTCCCACCCCACCCTCTCCAACCCCCAACATCATTCACTCCCCTGCCCACCATGTACTTTACGTCCAGTAGGTGAACTGGTCCGTAGGAGGTTCAACCTCACAGAGTGACAGAGACTGAATGAACACAGATGGACTGAGACTTGGTACCTGAGGATGTGTCTCCCGCTGGGACAAAGGACAGCTCCTGGGTGTGCTCTCCAGTAGACAAACCTGTAGACTGTTCCAGTGTTAAAGTCTCCAGGTCTGGAACAAAGTAACAGAGACATGAGAGATTGTCAGACCTTAAACAACACAACAGAGACAATTATTCATAAAGACAAGATATTCTGTAGTTGCTGGAAATGCAGAGCAACACACAAAATACGGAGAAACCCAGCAGATCAGGCATCATCTGATGAGGGGAATAAACAGTCAACACTTTGGGCCAAGGCACTTCATCAGGACTGGAAATGAAGGAGTCAGAAGCCAGAATAAGAAGGTAGAAAGTGTACTTGCAGGTGGGTGATAGCTGAAGCCAGGTGAGTGAGAAGATGTCTGCGTGAGCGAGCGGAATGGTGTGAAAAGTAGGGAGGAATATGGGGAAGAGAAAAAAGGTAGAAGTAGTTGAAGGAGTAGTTCAATGAGACAGGATAGTGGATCATGAAATAAAGGGATGGAGGGGCGACCAGAATGAGGAGATGGGCAGGTGAGGAGAAGAGGAGGGCTAAGAGGGGAGCTGCAATGGGAATGGAAATAGAGAGAAGTGGGAGGAAGCAGAAATTACTGGAAGTTAGAGAAGTCAATATTCATGCCATCAGGTTGGAGGCTACCCAAATAGAAATCAGGTGTTGCTCCTCGAATGTGGTGGTGGTCTCATCGTGTCAGTAGAGCATGCCATGGTCAGTCATCTCGGAATGGGAATGGGAAGCAGAATTCAAATGGGTTGCCACCAGAACAACAATCTGACAAGGAAGTCTGATTTGAAAAGAAAACAAAACCAGCCAGTCCCTGTTCGTCAACTCTCCCTCCCAAAACTGTGACTAGTCACTTCTCTCAGAAAAACCCCAGATGAATGTAGACAGAAGGATCATTCTATTTATTGGCACCAGTCATGAATACCCGTGATCACAGACACTACTGGGGTGTGAAACAAACCTGGACCAGGCTCTCCAGTTGTTGAATCCTGGGGTTCCCGAGTGGTGTCCAACTGAGAATCTGTACCTGAGTTTATAGACCCTCCTGGAGTGGTGGACAAAAGTGGACCAAGTTCTCCGGTTGCTGACCCTTGGGGTTCCCAAGTTGTGTCTGACTGGGAATCTGTAATAAGAAGTTAGAAAAAGGAGCGGTTAAGTCATAAACAAATGTTACATTAGATCAATGGCAGGAACGGGAGGCTCAAGTCCAGGTCAAATCTGTCCTCTGAAATACACACACACTCCCCTCTCCTTTGCTCTTTAATATCGTACCCTTGTCTCTCAAACCCCTCTCCTCACATCTCCCTCTCTTGGCATCACCCTGTGTGCTTTCTTACTGGATGAGGAAAGCGAGGTAATTGGTTGAAAAGATCAGAGCTCCTGGTATTGGGTGCAGTGTGTTAACAAGGAATAAAGACTTATGATCACAAGGAGAACAGACTTATCGAGTAACACATAATTGAAAAAGGCCCGTACCATCCAAGGTGCTAACTTGAACTAGTCTAACTGCCCCCTGTATGGCCCACATCCCTCTAACCTTTACAATCCTCTTGTTCATGCATATGTTTTCTAAATGCTCTTATGGTGCCTGCCTCAACTACATACTCTGGCAACGTCCCATATGCGCACAGCAGTCTGTGTGAAGAACTTGTCTGTCAGGTTTGTTTCACGCCTTTCCCCAGTGGGCACAATTACAATGCTTAAAAGTCATTGGAACAAGTATGTGCAAAGGAAAATTTTAGAGGAGTAATTTTAGACGCAGGCAGCTGGGTCTAACTCAGACATTGTGGTCAGCATGGATGAGTCAGGCCAAAGAGCCTGATTCCCCTGCTGTATAACTTCACGTCTGTAGAGAACGAGAGGCCCAGACCACAATTACAGCAACAAACACAAAGGGTTAGACAGGTCACACCTCTCCCCCAGCAACATTACACACTCTGACAAGCAGTCAACATCCCTCTCCCCAGCAGGTCCGTCCCTCTTGGATAAGACACAAGACTTGGTACCTAAAGATGTCTCTTTAGTTGGGACAGTGGATGGTTCCTGGGTAGACCCTTCAGTCAATGATACTTTTGGTTGTTCCGTTGTGGAAATCTCTGGGTCTGTAGTGAAGGAACAGAGAGACAGCAGCGTGGAAATACTCAAATAGATTATCAGAATAGGACAGGAGTTCAGGGAATTGGAAACTAGGTCTGTGGTGAAACCAACACCATCCCTCTCACTCTCATTTCCAATTATTACCTCGCATCTCCAAAATTACCCTCTCCTGGAACGCAGTCCACACCAGTCTCCCTAATCTCCAATCTCCTCCCTTCTCACATCTCACACCACATCCAGCCATTCCATCTTCACGGTCATTACTGTCCTCCATTCACACACTATAGCACTTTCCTGACACACTCCACAACTCACTTTCCACTGTCACTCCTGCTCCACTCTCAATTCACACAAAGATTCTCTCTACGATCTCTCCTCCCCTTTCCCCACACTATCTGCACTTACTCCACCCTCTCCTTTAGCCACGCTCAATGATATCCTTCACTGCCTCCCACTCTCCTTGGGCTCGATCACCCTCTCCCCTCAGACTGTTCATATCTCCCTCTTCCCTCGGTCTCTCCCAACATCCCTCTCCCCTTGGTCTCCCTTTCTCACCATACGCTCCTCAGTCTCTCTCTATGTCCCACACCCCAGGGTCCATCACCCCTTAGTCCCTCTTTACATCTCAAACCCCTCAGTCCCTCCCTACCTTTGTCACCCCTCGGTTGCTCTCTACTTCCGTCACCCCTTGATCCCTCTCTATGTCAGTCACCCCTCGGTCCCTCTGTACGTCTTTCATCCCTCGGTAACTCTCCACCTCCGTCACCTCTCGGTCCCTCTCTACCTCCGTCCCTCAGTATCTCTCTGCGTCTATCACCACTCGGTCCCTCTCTACATCCTACGCCACTTAGTACCTCTCTACATCCTTCACACCTCGGTAACTCTCTACCTCCGTCACCCCTCGCTCCCTCGCTACATCAGTCACCCCTTGGTAACTCTCTACGTCTGTCACCCCTCAGTCCAGCTCTAACCCCATAACCCCCTGGTCCCTCGCTATGTCCGCCCCCCCCTTGGTCCCTCTCTATCTCCGTCACACCTCTGCCCCTCTCTACATCCTTCAACCCTCGGTAGGGTGAGCAGGGGGAGGGTGTGCAGCCAGTTGTCTTGGTACATGTTGATACCGATGACATTGATAGGACAAAGGAGGAGGCCCTGAAGAGAGATTTCAGGGAGTTAGGAAGGAAGCTGAGAAGCAGGACCTCTAGCGTAGTAATCTGGGGATTGCTACCTGTGCCATGTGCTAGCGAGGGCAAGGATAGTAGGATCTGGCAGATGAATGCGTGGCTGAGAGACTGGTGTACGGGGCAGGGCTTCAGATTCTTGGATAATTGGGATCTCTTCTGGGGGAAGCATGACCTGTTCAAAAAGGACAGGTTACACCTGAATCCGAAGGGGACCAATATCCTGGCGGGAAAGTTTAATAGAACTGTTAGGGAAGGTTTAAACTAATTTGGCAGGGGGATGGGAATCGGAATGATAGAGCGGAGGAAGGGGAAAACAGAAATAAATCTAAGATAGTGAGCAGTAAAGTTGTCAGGAAAGACAGGCAGGTGATGGGGCAAATTTGTAACCATTGGGATGAGCTGCAGTGCAATAAAGTTGCAGTGAAATCAAAGCGAAAACTACCAAACACTGGTCTTAAGGTGTTATACTTAAATGCACGCAGCCTAAGAAATAAAGTGGATGATCTTGTCGTACAGCTACAGATTGGCAGGTATGATATTATGGCCAACACTGAGACATGGATAAAGGATGCATGTCTCTGGGAACTGAATGTCCAAGGATACACGGTGTATCGGAAGGATAGGAAGGTAGGCAGAGGGGGAGGCATGGCTTTATTGGTAAGAAATGATATTAAATCATTAGAAAGAGGTGACATAGGATTGAAAGGTGCAGAATCTTTATGGGTTGAGCTAAGAAATCGGTGGGGTAAAAGGACCCTGATGGCAGTTATTTATAGGCCTCCAAACAGCTGCAGAGATATGGACTACAAATTACAACAGGAAATAGAAAAGGCTTGTCAGAAGGGCAGTGTTATGATAATCGTGGGGGATTTTAACATGCGAGTGGATTGGGAAAATCAGGTCGGCACTGGATCTCGAGAGAGAATTTGTAGAATGTCTGCGAGATGTTTTTTTAGAACAGTTTGTTGTTGAGCCCACTAGGGGATCGGCTGTACTGGATTGGGTATTGTGTAATGAACTGGAGGTGATTAGAGAGATTGAGGTGAAGGAACCCTTAGGAGGCAGTAATCATAACATGATTGAGTTCACTGTGAAATTTGAAAAAGAGAAGTCGAAATCTGATGTGTCAGTATTTCAGTGGAGTAAAGGAAATTACAGTGGCATGAGAGAGGAACTGGCCAAAGTTGACTGGAAAGGGACACTGGTGGGAAAGATAGCAGAATAGCAGTGGCTGGAGCTTATGCGAGAAGCGAGGAAGGTGCAAGACAGGTATATTCCAAAAAAGAAGAAATTTTCGAATGGAAAAAGGATGCAGCCGTGGTTGACAAGAGAAGTCAAAGCCAAAGTTAAAGCAAAGGAGAGGGCATACAAGGAAGCAAAAATTAGTGGGAAGACAGAGGATTGGGAAGTTTTTAAAAGCTTACAAAAGGAAACTAAGAAGGTTATTAAGAGGGAAAAGATTAACTATGAAAGGAAGCTAGCAAATAATATCGAAGAGGATACTAAAAGCTTTTTCAAGTATATTAAGAGTAAAAGACAGGTGAGAGTAGAAATAGGACCGATAGAAAATGATGCTGGAGAAATTGTAATGGGAGATAAGGAGATGGCAGAGGAACTGAACAAGTATTTTGCATCAATCTTCACTGAGGAAGACATCAGCAGCATAGCGGACACTCGGGTGGCAGGGAAGAGAAGTGTGCACAGTCACAATTACAACAGAGAAAGTACTCAGGAAGCTGAATAGTCTAAAGGTAGATAAATCTCCCGCACCAGATGGAATGCATTCTCATGTTCTGAAAGAAGTAGCTGTGGAGATTGCGGAGGCATTAGCGATGATCTTTAAAAGTCAATAGATTCTGGCATGATTCTGGAGGACTGGAAGATTGCAAATGTTACTCCGCTATTTAAGAAGGGGGCAAGGAAGCAAAAAAGGAAATTAAAGACCTGTTAGCTTGACATCAGTGGTTGGGAAGTTGTTGGAGTCGATTGTCAAGGATGAGGTTACGGAGTACCTGGAGGCATATGATAAGATAGGCAGAACTCAGCATGGATTCCTTAAAGGAAAATCCTGCCTGACAAACCTAATACAATTTTTTGAGGAAATTACAAGTAGGCTAGACAAGAGAGATGGAGTGGAAGTTGTATATTTGGATTTTCAGAAGGCCTTTGACAAGGTGCCACACGTGAGGCACATGATAAGAGCCCACGGAATTACGGTAAAGTTACATACGCGGATAGAGTGTTGGCTGATTGGCAGGAAACAGAGAGTGGGAATAAAGGGATCCTATTCTGGTTGGCTGCCGGTTACCAGTGGGGTTCCATAGGGGTCCGTGTTGGGGCCACTTCTTTTTACATTATACATCAATGATTTGGATTATGGAATAGATGGCTTTGTGGCTAAGTTTGCTGATGATACGAAGATAGGTGGAGGGGCCAGTAGTGCTGAGGAAACGGAGAGTCTGCAGAGAGACTTGGATAGATTGGAAGAATGGGCAAAGAACTGGCAAATGAAATACAATGTTGGAAAGTGTATGGTTATGCACTTTGGCAGAAGAAATAAACGGGCAGACTATTATTTAAATGGGGAAAGAATTCAAAGTTCTGAGATGCAACGGGACTTGGGAGTCCTCGTACAGGATACCCTTAAGGTTAACCTCCAGGTTGAGTCGGTGGTGAAGGCGGCGAATGCAATGTTGGCATTCATTTCTAGAGGAATAGAGTGTAGGAGCAGGGATGTGATGTTGAGGCTCTATAAGGCGCTGTTGAGACCTCCCTTGGAGTACCGTGGGCAGTTTTGGTCTCCTTATTTAAGAAAGGATGTGCTGACACTGGAGAGGGTACAGAGAAGATTTACTAGAATAATTCTGGGAATGAGAGGGTTAACATATGAGGAACGTTTGTCCGCTCTTGGACTATATTCCTTGGAGTTTAGAAGAATGAGGGGAGACCTCATGGAAACATTTCGAATGTTGAAAGGCATGGACAGAGTGGATGTGGCAAAATTGTTTCCCATGATGGGGGAGACTAGTACGAGAGGGCAATACTTAAGGATTGAAGGGCGCCCATTCAGAACAGAAATGCGAAGAATTTTTTTTAGCCAGGGGGTGGTGACTCTATGGAATTTATTGCCACGGGCAGCAGTGGAGGCCAAGTCATTGGGTGTATTTAAGGCAGAGATTGATAGGTATCTGAGTAGCCAGGGCATCAAAGGTTATGGTGAGAAGGCGGGGGAGTGGGACTAAATGGAAGAATGGATCCGCTCATGATAAAATGGCGCAGCAGACTTGATGGGCTGAAGGGCCGACTTCTGCTCCTTTGTCTTATGGTCCTATGGTAACTCTCTATGTCCATCACCCCTTGGTCACTCCCTACATCCTTCACCCCTCGGTAACTCTCTACATCCTTCACCCCTCGGTCCCTCTCTATGACTGTCACTCCTCGGTCACTCTCTACGTCCGTCACCACTTGGTCCCTCCCTACGTCCTTCACCCCTCGGAAGCTCTCTACGTCCTTCACCCCTCGGTCCGTCACCACGTTCCACACACCTCGGTATCTCGCTACGTCCATCACCCCTCGGTATCTTTCTAAGTCCGTCATCACTCGGGCTCTCTCCACATCCCACACGCCTGGGCCCACCTCTATGTCCCTCAGCCCTGCATCTCTCTCTACATCCCGCTCACCTTGGTCCAGCACTGTTTCCCTTTCCCCTCATGCCTGCAATGCCCTCAATGTCCTGTCAATCCCACCCTCCCCCACTCCAGGAGATGGTTTGACCACAATCCAGGTGACTGCCTGCAAAACTTAGACAGTTGTGCATCTCCTCACATGGGACGTCCCAGAAATTCACAACAACACCCAGTTTCAGTGTCACTGGGGAACAGTGACCTACCTGTACAGTACACAGCACTAGAGCAGGGTGTTGGCTTCAGCTGATACACAAAGTAATCAGAGCAGTTTTTCACCCTGATCTCCCGGCTCCAGTAACAAGTGTATTCACTCCAGGTGAAACAGATGGTGCGGGTCACCTTGCCTTCTCCCACATTGGGATGGGTACCTGGAATGACATTTATAAACACTGTAAAATATTCCCGATCCCACAGTCATCAGTGTGACCCTCTCCTAAAATAACCGTGCCCCAATGATACAAATGCTCCACCTACCGTCTAACCAGCCTGGGATCACACCAGAGCAGCGATCCTCTGGTAAGACGGTCTCAGGAATCTTCCATCCTCCAGAACTGAAATATTAATCAGAGAGTCGGCCCCTGAACTGGGCGGGGGTTTATTTACTCAGAGAGACATGGGAAATTGGGTTCACACTGTCTGTTCAATGAAATCCCAATCCTGGGATTTTCCTCTCTGTTGTACCTCCCCCTTGTCTCCACCCCGAGAATGTGGGATCTCCCCTCTCCCTGTATTTACTCCCCACCTCAATGTGGTCACTGATGATCTCGGTCTCCCTGCATTTCCCATTCACACACCCCTTGCTCCCCTGTTTACATTCCCCTTCTGTGTCCAGTTTGAGTGATTATCTCCTCACTTTACCTGTTAAATCTGTACCATCCCACTTCGAGAGTTCCATCACCCATCCATTGCCCACCGCTACATTCAGTGTGGTTACAATCTGTGCTCCTCCAGGGCTGATCCAGGACGGTGTGGGTTACACACGGATCACCGAGTGTGGAGTCTGTGACTGAGAGACAGAACGATACTCAGTTTTAATGTGAAGTTCAGCTCATCTCCCACAACCTACCCCATTTGTACCTCCACCTTCAACAACAGCAGAAAACCAATAATCTCCCATTTACTCTCTGACAAAACACAACATCCCTTAACTCAGGCTCATCACCCTCCCATCATCTACTTGTTACAACAATGATGGCCTTACACCCATCAGGTCCATGCCAGATCCAGCGGACCATTCCCATCTCACCTCCTTCCATGTATTCCCACCACTTGTTGCCTCTGATTCCTACCAATGATTACTCCTGTCATTGGCCCAATCCCTGGAACATTTGACAGCAGCCAATTAACCTGTACATCTTTGTGTGGTGGGAGCAAAGCCATGCGATCACAGGGAGAACTTGCAAACTCCACACAGACAAAATAAGCTGCAGGGCTTTTAAAAAGGCAGCATCCATTAAGAAGGTCCTCTATCATCCAGGATGTGCTCTCATCTCATTGCAAACAATCAAGTTGGAAGTAGAACAGCCTGAAGACACACATTGAATGATTTGGGAACACCTCCTTCCCCTTTGCCATCAGATTTTTCAATGGACATTGAACCCATGAACAACACCTCTACATTGTTTTCTCTTGTTCCGCTAGTTACATTACTTAGCATTTTACATAATAAATAAATCATTTGACTGTAATATACAGGATTTTATTATTCTCTATCGCAATGTACTGCTGACACATAACGACAAATTTCACGACATATGCCAGTGATATTAAACCTGATTCTGATCCTGAGAGGATGTTGGAGGGAGGGGTTCAAGACAAAAAATGGAAGGCGATATACAAGTGTGCTGGAGTGTCAAGGGAGAAAATAAGAATTAACCAAGGCATCGTTTTTTACTCTGTCCCAATTGCTGATAATTTCTGTCTCCAGTCAGTCTGTACTTACCTCTCTCTCACTCCCCATCTTTCCCTACCACTCTCCAACCTTCCCTTTCTCTATCTCTCTATATCTCTTTCTCCCGAACATCTGCTCACTTTCTCCCTACCATTTTACCTCACGGTGTCTCCCTCCCTCCCTACTCCGGTCTCTCACTCCCTCCTTCCTTCCTCACCCGGTCTTTCATTCATTCCCTCCCTCCTCAGTCAGACTCCTACTCCCTCCCTCCCTCCTCACCCGGTCACTCACTCGCTCCCTCGTCACCCGGTCTGTCACTCCCTCCCTCCCTCAGTCTCACCCTCCCTCCCTCCATATAACAACATAAAAATTACAGGACAGATACAGGACATCTTGGCTCTTCTAATCTGTGACGAACGCTTATTCTCACCTAGTCCCATTGACCTGCACTCAGCCCATAACCCCCCATTCCTTTCCTGCCAATATACCTATCCAATTTTACTTTAAATGACAAAATCGAACCTGCCTCTACCACTTCTGCTGGAAGCTCATTCCACACAGCCACCACTCTCTGAGTAAAGAAGTTCCCCTCACAGTACCCCTAAACTTTTGCCCCTTAAACTATCAACTCATCTCCTCTTGTTTGAATCTCCCCTACTCTCAATGGAAAAAGCCTATCAACATCAACTCTATCTAACCCCCTCATAATTTTAAATACCTCTATTAAGTCCCCCCTAAACCTTGCACGTTCCAAAGAATAAAGACCTAACTTGTTCAACCTTTCTCAGTAACTTAGGAGATGAAATCCAGGTAACATTCTCATAAATCTTCTCTGTACTGTCTCTATTTTGTTGACGTCCTTCCTACAATTTGGTGACCAGAACTGTACACAATACTCCAAATTTGGCCTTACCAATGACCTATACAATATCAACATTACATCCCAACTCCTATACTCAATGCTCTGATTAATAAAGGCCAGCATACCAAAAGCTTTCTTAACCACCCTATCCACATGAGATTCCACCTTCAGGGAAATATGCACCATTATTCCTGGATCCCTATGTTCTACAGCATTCTTTAATGCCCTACCATTCGCCATTTATGCTCTATTTTGATTAGTCCTACCAAAATGTAGCACCTCACCTTTTTCAGCATTAAACTCCATCTGCCATCTTTCAGCCCACTCTTCTAACTGATCTAAATCTCTCTGCAAGCTTTGAAAACCTACTTCATTACCCACAATGCCACCTATCTTAGTATCATTTGCATACTTACTAATCCATTTTACCACCCCACCATCCAAATCATTAATGTATATGACAAACAACATTGGACCCAGTACAGATCCCTGAGGCACACCACTAGTCACTGGCCTCCAAGCTGACAAACAGTTATCCACCACTACTCTCTGGTGTCTCCCATCCAGCCTCTGTTGAATCCATTTTACTACTTCAATATTAATATCTAACGATTGAACCTTCCTAACTAACCTTCCATGTGGAACCTTGTCAAAGGCCTTACTGAAGTCCACATGGACAACATCCACCGCATTACCCTCCTCAACTTTCCTCATAACCTCTTCAAAAAAATTCAATGAGATGTGTCAAATGTGACCTTCCACATACAAATCCACGTTGACTGTTCCTAATCAGACCCTGTCTATCCAGATAATTATATATACCATCTCTCAGAATCTTTTCCATTAATTTACCCACCACTGACGTCAAACATACTGGCCGATAATTGCTAGGTTTGCTCTTAAAACACTTTTTAAACAATAGAATAACATGAGCAGTACACCAATCCTGCCGAACCATCCCCGTTTCTAATGACATTTTGAAATATTTCTGTCAGAGCCCCTGCTATTTCCACACTAACCTCCCTCAAGGTCCCAGTGAATATCCTGTCAGGACCCAGAGACTTATCCATCTTTATACGCCTTACAAGCTCCAGTACTTCCTCTTCTTTAATCATCATATTTTCCATAACTACCCTACTTCTTTCCCTTACCCTGCACAATTCAATATCCTTCTCCTTACTGAATACCGAAGAAAAGAAATTGTTCAAAATCTCCCCCATCTCTTTTGGCTCCGCACATAGCCAACCACTCTGATTCTCTAAGGGACCAATTTTATCCCTCACTATCCTTTTGCTATTAATATAACTGTAGAAACCCTTTGGATTTATTTTCACCTTACTTGCCAAAGCAACCTCATATCTTCTTTTAGCTTTTCTAATTTCTTTCTTAAGATTCTTTTTACATTCTTTATATTCCTCGAGCACCTCATTTACTCCATGCAGCCTATACTTATTGTAGATATCTCTCTTTTTCCGAACCAAGTTTCCAATATCCCTTGAAACCATGGCTGTCTCAAACTACAGGGTGGGACTCTGTGCCGGAGGCACCGCCACTGTTGCTTTCCCCAGGTAGGCTGTCCCCCGCCCCCCCAACAGTACTCAAACAGGAGTACTTCTTGTCAAGCAGCAGAGCCACTGGGATACTCTCTAGTACCTTATTCTTCCCCTTCCCCCGACTAACCGTGACACACTTGTCTGCCTCCCGTGGCTCCGGTGTGACCACCTGCCTGTAACTCCTCTCTATCAACTCCTCACTCTCCCTGACCAGACGAAGGTCATCGAACAGCAGCTCCAGCTCCCTAACGCGGTCCCTTAGGAGCTGCAGCTCGGTGCACCTGGTGCAGATGTGACCGTCCGGCATGCTGGGAGACTCCAGGAACTCCCACATCCGACACCAAGAACAAGAAGCTGCCCTCATACACATACTTCCCCCTCTTCAAATAAGAGGAAAAAATGAAAACCAAACCTACTTTGCCTCGCCCGTTTCCGCCTAAGCCCGTTCAGCCAAAGCCCTTAAGCCTTCACTCTGCTCCCTGCTCACTCTGCCACCTCCCTCCTCACCAGGTCTCTCACCCCCTCCCTCCTCACTCAGTCTCTCACTCCCTCCCTCCACACTTGCGCTCTCACTCCCTCCCTCCTCACTCGCTCTCTCACTCCCTCCCTCCTCACTCGGTGTTTCACTCCCTCCCTCCTCACTCGGTGTTTCACTCCCTCCCTCCTCACTCGGTCTCTCACTCCCTCCCTCCTCACTTGGTCTCTCCCTCCCTCCTCGCTCGGTCGCTCCATCCCTCCTCACTCGGACTCTCACTCCCTCCTTCCCTCCTCACTCGGTCTCTCACTCCCTCCCTCCTCACTCGGTGCCTCACTTCCAGCCTCCTCACTCGCTCCCTCACTCCCTCACTCGGTGTCTCCCTCCCTTCGCTCCTCACTTGGTCTCTCACTCCCTACTTGCTCTCTCACTCTGTCCCTCCCTCCTCACTCGCTCTCTCACTCTCTCCCTCCTCACTCGGTGTCTCCTTCCCTCGATCCTCACTTGGTCTCTCACTCCCTCCCTCCTCACTCGGTCTGTCACTGCCTCCCTCCCTCTTTACTTGGTCTCTCACTCTCTCCCTCCCTCCCTCCCACCTCACTCGGTCTCTCACTCCCTCCCTCCCTCCTCACTCAGACTCTCACTCCCTCCCACCCTCCTCACTCAGACTCTCACTCCCTCCCTCCCTCCTCACTCGGTCCCTTCATTCCCTCACTCGGACTCACACTCCCACCCTCCCTCCTCACTCGGTCTCTCACTCCCTCCTCCCTCCTCACCACTACTCTCTGGCGTCTCCCATCCAGCCACTGATGAATACATTTTATTACATAAATGTCAATACCTAACGATTGAACCTTCCTAACTAACCTTCCGTGTGGATCCTTGTCAAAGGCCTTACTGAAATCCATATGGACTACATCCACTGCATTACCCTCGTAAACTTTCCTCGTAACCTCTTCAAAAAAAATTCAATGGGATTTGTCAAACAAGACCTTCTACACACATCCACGTTGACTGTTCCTAATCAGACCCTGTCTATCCAGATAATTATATATACCATCCCTAAGAATACTTTCCATTAATTTACCCACCACAAACGCCAAACAAACTGGCCGATAATTGCTAGGTTTGCTCTTAAATCACCTTTTAAACAATGGAACATGAGCAGTACGCCAATCCTGCGGAACCATCCCCGTTTTTAATGACATTTGAAATATTTCTGTCAGAGCCTCTGCTATTTCCACATTAACCTCCCTCAAGGTCCCAGGGAATATCCTGTCAGGACCCAGAGATTTATCCACTTTTATATTCCTTAAAAGCTCCAGTACTTTTCTTTAATCATCACATTTTCCATAACTACCCTGCTTCTTTCCCTAACCCTGCACAATTCAATATCCTTCTCCTTAGTGAATACCAAAGAAAAGAAATTGTTCAAAACCTCCCCCATCTCTTTTGGCTCCGCACATAGCCATCCACTCTGATTCTCTAAGGGACCAATTTTATCCCTCACTATCCTTTTGCTATTAATATAACTGTAGAAACCCTTGGGATTTATTTTCACCTTACTTGCCAAAGAAACCTCACATCTTCTTTTAGCTTTTCTAATTTCTTTCTTAAGATTCTTTTTACTTTCTTTATATTCCTCGAGCACCTCATTTACTCCATGCTGCCTATATTTTTTGTAGATATCTCTCTTTTTCCGAACCAAGTTTCCAATATCCCTTGAAAACCATGGCTCTCTCACACTACAGGGTGGGACTCTGTGCTGGAGGCACCGCCACTGTTGCTTTCCCCAGGTAGGCTGTCCCCTGCCCCCCCAACAGTACTCAAACAGGAGTACTTCTTGTCAAGCGGCAGAGCCACTGGGGTATTCCCTAGTACCTTATTCTTCCCCTTCCCCTGACGAAACGTGACCCACTAGTCTGCCTCCCGTGGCTCCAGTGTGACCACCTGCCTGTAACTCCTCTCTGTCAAATCCTCACTCTCCCTGACCAGACGAAGGTCATCGAGCAACAGCTCCAGTTCCCTAACGCGTTCTCTGAGGAGCTGCAGCTCGGCGCACCTGGCGCAGATGTGGCCATCCGGCAAGCTGGGAGACTCCAGGAACTCCCACATCCGACACCCAGAGCAAGCTGCCCTCATACACATACTTCCCCCTCTCCTCAAATAACAGGAAAAAATGAAAACCAAATCTACTTTGCCTCGCCCGTTTCTGACTAAGCCCATTCAGCTAAAGCCCTTAAGCCTTCACTCTGCTCCCTGCTTACTCTGCTACCTCCCTCCTCACCCAGTCTCTCACTCCCTCCCTCACTCCTCACTCGATCTTTCACTCCCTCCCTCTTTCACCCATCACCCAGTCTCTCACTCCCTCCCTGCTCACTCGCTCTCTCACTCCCTCCCTCCTCACTCAGACTCTCAGTCCCTCCTTTCCTCCTCACTAGGTCTCTCACTCCCTCCTTCCCCCCTCACTCAGTCTCTCCCTCCCTCCCTCCTCACTCGGTCTCTGACTCCATCCCTCCTCACTCGCTCTCTCACTGCATCCCTCCCAGTTTGTTCTCTCTGGATGTCATTCAACATGTGGTCCGTCTCTACACTTCTCACCCCTCGGTCTCTCTGCATCCCTCTCCTCTCTTCCCACCATTCCTTCACTCTCCAGTCTCTCACACGACTCCCTCGCTTTCTGCTCAATCCCACCCTCTCCCACTCCAGGAGATGGTTTGACCACACTGCAGGCAACTACCTGGAAATCTCAGCCTGTTGTGCACTTTCTTCACTCAGGACGTCCCAGAAATTCACAACATCACCCAGTTTCAGTGTCACTGGGGAACGGTGACCTACCTGTACAGTACACAGTGCTAGAGCAGGGTGTCGGCTTCAGCTGATACACAAAGTAATCGGAGCAGTTTTTCACCCTGATCTCCCGGCTCCAGTAACAAGTGTATTCACTCCAGGTGAAACAGATGGTGCGGGTCACCTCGCCCTCTCCCACGTCGGGATGGGTACCTGGAGTGACATTTATAAACACTGTAAAATATTCCCAATCCCACAGTCATCAGTGTGACCCTCTGCTAAAATAATCGTGCCCCAATGATACAAACGCTCCGCCTACCGTTTAACCAGCCTGGGATCACACCAGAGCAGCGATCCTCTGGTAAGACGGTCTCAGGAATCTTCCATCCTCCAGAACTGAAATATTAATCAGACAGTCAGTCCCTAACCTGAGGGGGGTTTATTTACTCAGAGGGCCATGGGAAATCGGACTCACCCTGTCTGTTCAATGAAACCCCCAATCCTGGGAATTCCCTCTCTGTTGTATCTCCCCCTTGTCTCCACCCCGAGAATGTGGGATCTCCCCTCTCCCGGTATTTACTCCCTATCTCAATGTGGTCACTGATGATCCTGGTCTCCCTGCATTTCCCATTCACACACTCCTTGTTCCCCTGTTTACATTCCCCTTCTGTGTCCAGTTTCTCAGTGATTATCTGCTCACTTTACCTGTTAAATCTGTACCATCCCACTTCAAGATTTCCATCACCCATCCATTGTCCACCGGTACACTCAGTGTGGTAACAATCCGTACTCCTCCAGGGCTGATCCAGGATGGTGTGGGTTACACACGGATCACTGAGTGTGGAGTCTGTGACTGAGAGACAGGACGATACTCAGTGTTAACGTGAAGTTCAGCTCATCTCCCACAACCTCCCCCATCTGTACCTCCACCTTCAACAACAGCAGAAAACCAATAATCTCCTATTTACTCTCTGACAAAACACAATATCCCTTAACTCAGCTTCATCACCCTCCCATCAACTACTTATTACACCAACGATGGCCTTACACCCATCAGGTCCATGCCAGATCCAGCAGACCATTCCCATCTCACCTCCTTCCATATATTCCCACCGTTTGTTCCCACTGACTCCTGCCAATGATTACTCCTGTCGTTGGCCCAATCCCTGGAACATTTGACAGCAGCCAATTAACCTGTACATCTTTGTGTGGTGGGAGCAAAGCCACACGATCACAGGAAAAATTTGCAAACTCCACACAGACAAAATAAGCTGCAGGGCTTTTAAAAAGGCAGCATCCATTAAGAAGGTCCTCTATCATTCCAGGATGTGCTCTCATCTCCTTGCAAACAATCAAGTTGGAAGTAGAACAGCCTGAAGACACACACTGAATGATTTGGGAACACCTCCTTCCCCTTTGTCATCAGATTTTTCAATGGACATTGAACCCATGAACAACACCTCTTCACATTTTTTCTCTTGTTCCACTAGTTACATCACTTAATAAATATATAAATTGACTGTAATAGACAGGATTTTATTATTGTGTATCGCAATGTACTGCTGCCACATAATGACAAATTTCACGACATACGCTAGTGATATTAAACCTGATTCTGATCCTGAGAGGATGTTGGAGGCAGGGGTTCAAGACATAAACTGGAAGGCAGATATACAAGTGTGCTGGAGTGTCAAGGGAAAAAATAAGAAATAACCAATGTGTCGTTTTTTACCCTGTCCCAATTGTTTATAATTTCCGTCTCCAGTCAGTCTGTCATACCTCTCTCTCACTCCCCATCTTTCCCTACCACTCTCCCACCTTCCCTTTCTCTATCTCTCCATATCTCTTTCCCCTGAACATCTGCTCACTTTCTCTCTGCCACTCTACCTCACGGTCACTCCCTCCCTCCCAACTCCTTCGGACTCTCACTCCCTCCCTTCCTCCTCACTTGGTCTCTCACTAACTCGCTCTCTCATCACCAGGTCTCTCACTCCCCACCATCCTTACTCAGTCTCTCACTCCCTCCCTCCTCACTCGGTCTCTCCCTCCCTCCTGCCTCACTCGGTCTCTCACTCCATCCCTCCTCATTCGGTCTCTCCCTCCCTCCCGCCTCACTCAGTCTCTGACTCCATCCCTCCTCACTCGGTCTCTCACTCCCTTCCTCCCAGTTTGTTCTCTCTGGATGTCATTCAACATGTGGTCTGTCTCTACACTTCTCACCCCTCAGTCTCTCTGCATCCCTCTCCTCTCTTCCCACCACTCTTTCACTCTCCAGCATCTCGCACCACTCCCTCACTTTCTGCTCAATCCCGCCCTCTCCCACTCCAGGAGATGGTTTGACCACACTGCAGGCAACTGCCTGAAAATCTCAGCCTGTTGTGCACTTTCTTCACTCAGGATGTCCCAGAAATTCACAACAACACCCAGTTTCAGTGTCACTGGGGAACAGTGACCTACCTGTACAGTACACAGCACTAGAGCAGGGTGTCGGCTTCAGCTGATACACAAAGTAATCGGAGCAGTTTTTCACCCTGATCTCCCGGCTCCAGTAACAAGTGTATTCACTCCAGGTGAAACAGATGGTGCGGGTCACCTCGCCTTCTCCCACGTCGGGATGGGTACCTGGAATGACATTTATAAACACTGTAAAATATTCCCGATCCCACAGTCATCAGCGTGACCCTCTCCTAAAATAACCGTGCCCCAATGATACAAATGCTCCGCCTACCATTTAGCCAGCCTGGGATCACACCAGAGCAACGATCCTCTGGTAAGACGGTCTCAGGAATCTTCCATCCTCCAGAACTGAAATATTAATCAGACAGTCAGTCCCTGAACTGAGGGGGGTTTATTTACTCAGAGAGACATGGGAAATTGGGTTCACACTGTTTGTTCAATGAAAACCCCAATCCTGGGATTTTCCTCTCTGTTGCACCTCCCCCGATCCCGGTCTCCCTGCATTTCCTATTGACACACCCCTTGTTCCCTTGTTTACATTCCCCTTCTGTGCCCAGTTTCTCAGTGATTATCTGCTCACTTTACCTGTTAAATCTGTACCATCCCACTTCAAGATTTCCATCACCCATCCATTGTCCACTGGTACACTCAGTGTGGTAACAATCCGTGCTCCTCCAGGGCTGATCCAGGACGGTGTGGGTTACACATGGATCACCGAGTGTGGAGTCTGTGACTGAGAGACAGAACGATGCTTAGTGATAATGTGAAGTTCAGTTCATCTCCCACGACCTCTCCCTTCTGTACCTCCACCTTCAACAACAGCAGAAAACCAATAATCTCCCATTTACTCTCTGACTAAACACAACATCCCTGAACTCAGGCTCATCACCCTCCCATCATCTACTTGTTACAACAACGATGGCCTTACACCCATCAGGTCCATGCCAGATCCAGCGGACCATTCCCATCTCACCTCCTTCCATGTATTCCGACCGCTTGTTCCCTCTGGCTGCTACCAATGATTACTCCTGCCGTTGACCCAATCCCTGGAACATTTGCCAGCAGCCAATTAACCTGTACATCTTTGCGTGGTGGGAACAAAGCTACACGATCACAGGGAGAACTTGCAAACTCCACACAGACAAAATATGCTGCAGGGCGTTATAAACTGAGTCAGATCCATCCTGGGCACTAGCCTGCTCAGCTCAGCATCACCCTTCCAGGAGTGATACCTTAAAAAGGCAGCATCCATTATTAAGGTCCTCTATCATCCAGGATGTGCTCTCTTCTCATTGCAAACAATCAAGTTGGAAGTAGAACAGCCTGAAGACACACACCGAATGATTTGGAAACACCTCCTTCCCCTTTGCCAACAGATTTTTCAATGGACATTGAACCCATGAACAACACCTCTACATTGCTTTCTCTTGTTCCACTAGTTACATCACTTAATAAATATATAAATTGACTGTAATATACAGGATTTTATTATTGTGTATTGCAATGTACTGCTGACACATAACGAGAAATTTCACGACATATGCCAGTGATAGTAAACTTGATTCTGATCCTGAGAGGATGTTGGAGGCAGGGGTTAAAGACATAAACTGGAAGGCAGATATACAACCAATACACATCAAAGTTGCTGGTGAACGCAGCAGGCCAGGCAGCATCTGTAGGAAGAGGTGCAGTCGACGTTTCGGGCCGAGACCCTTCGTCAGGACTAACTGAAGGAAGAGTGAGTAAGGGATTTGAAAGTTGGAGGGGGAGGGGCTGATCCAAAATGATAGGAGAAGACAGGAGGGGGAGGGATGGAGCCAAGAGCTGGACAGGTGATTGGCAAAGGGGATACGAAAGGATCATGGGACAGGAGGTCCGGGAAGAAAGACAAGGGGGGGGGGGGGACCCAGAGGATGGGGAAGAGGTATATTCAGAGGGACAGAGGGAGAAAAAGGAGAGTGAGAGAAAGAATGTGTGCATAAAAATGAGTAACAGATGGGATACGAGGGGGAGGTGGAGCCTTAGCGGAAGTTAGAGAAGTCAATGTTCATGCCATCAGGTTGGAGGCTACCCAGGAATATAAGGTGTTGTTCCTCCAACCTGAGTGTGGCTTCATCTTTACAGTAGAGGAGGCCGTGGATGGACATGTCATAATGGGAATGGGATGTGGAATTAAAATTTGTGGCCACTGGGAGATCCTGCTTTCTCTGGCGGACAGAGCGTAGGTGTTCAGCAAAGCGGTCTCCCAGTCTGCGTCGGGTCTTGCCAATATATAAAAGGCCACATCAGGAGCACCGGACGCAGTATATCATCCCAGTCGACTCACAGGTGAAGTGTTGCCTCACCTGGAAGGACTGTTTGGGGCCCTGAATGGTGGTAAGGGAGGAAGTGTAAGGGCATGTGTAGCACTTGTTCCGCTTACACGGATAAGTGCCAGGAGGGAGGTCAGTGGGGAGAGATGGGGGGGACGAATGGACAAGGGAGTTGTGTAGGGAGCGATCCCTGCAGAATGCAGGGGGGGGGGGAGGGAAAGACGTGCTTAGTGGTGGGATCCCGTTGGAGGTGGCGGAAGTTACGGAGAATAATATGTTGGACCCGGAGGCTGGTGGGGTGGTAGGTGAGGACCAGGGGAACCCTATTCCTAGTGCGGTGGTGAGAGGATGGTGTGAGAGCAGATGTATGTGAAATGGGGGAGATGCGTTTAAGAGCAGAGTTTAAGAGGCAGATATACAAGTGTGCTGGAGTGTCAGGGGGAGAAAATAAGAAATAACCAATGCGTCGTTTTTTTACACAGTCCCAATTGCAGATAATTTTCGTCTCCAGTCAGTCTGTATGTACCTCTCTCTCACTCCCCATCTTTCCCTACCACTCTCCCACCTTCCCTTTCTCTATCTCTCTATATCTCTTTCCCCCAAACATCTGCTCACTTTCTCTCTGCCACTCTGCCTCACGGTCACTCCCTCCCTCCCTCCTCACTCGGTCTCTCACTCCCTCCCTCCCTCTTCACTCGGTCTCTCACTCCCTCCCTCCCTCTTCACCAGGTCTCTCACTCCCCCCCCTCCTCACCCGGTCTCTCACTCCCTCCCTCCTCACTCGGTCTCACCCTCCCTCCCTCCATATAACAATATAAAAATTACAGGAGAAATACAGGACATCTCGGCTCTTCTAGTCCGTGACGAACGCTTATTCTCACCTAGTCCCACCGACCTGCACTCAGCCCATAACCCCCCATTCCTTTCCTGTCTATATAGATATCCAATTTTACTTTAAGTAACAAAATCGAACCTGCCTCAACCACTTCTGCTGGAAGCTCGTTCCACACAGCCACGACTCTCTGAGTAAAGAAGTTCCCCCTCACGTTACCCCTAACCTTTTTTCCCTTAACTCTCAACTTATGTCCTCTTGTTTGAATCCCCCAATCGTTCAATGGATAAAGCCTATCCACGTCAACCCTATCTATCCCCCTCATAATTTTAAATACCTCTATCGAGTCCCCCATCAATCTTCTACGTTCCAAAGAACAAAGACCTAACTTGTTCAACCTTTCTCAGTAAGTTAGGAGATGAAACCCAGGTAACATTCTCGTAAATCTTCTCTGTACTCTCTCTATTTTGTTGACACCTTTCCTATAATTTGGTGAGCAGAACTGTACACAATACTCCAAATTTGGCCTCACCAATGCCTTGTACAATTTCAACATTACATCCCAACTCCTATACTCAATGCTCTGATTTATAAAGGCCAGCATTCCAAAAGGTTTCTTCACCACCCATATCCACAAGAGCCGAGATGTCCTGTATCAGGGAACTCTGCACCATTATTCCTAGATCCCTCTGTTTTACAGCATTCTTCAATACCCTACCATTTACCATGTATGTCCTATTTTGATTAGCCCTACTAAAAAGTAGCACCTCACACTTACAAGCAATAAACTCCATCTGCCATCTTTCAACCCGCTCTTCTAACTTGCATAAATCTCTCTGCAATCTTTGAAAACCTACTTCATTATCCACAATGCTACCTATCTTAGTATCATCTGCATACTTACTAATTCAATTTACCAGCCCATCATCCAGATCATTAATGTATGTTACAAACAACATTGGACCCAGTACAGATCCCTGAGGCACACCACTAGTCACCGGCCTCCAATCTAACAAACAGTTATCCACCACTACTCTCTGGCGTCTCGCATCCAGCCTTTGATGAATCCATTATAATACTTCAATATTAATACCTAACGATTGAATCTTCCTAACTAACCTTCCATGTGGAACCTTGTCAAGGCCTTACTAAAGACCATATAGACAACATCCACCGCTTTGCCTTCGTCAACTTTCCTTGTAACCTCTTCAAAAAAAATTTGGTAAGATTTGTCAAACGTGACCTTCCACACACAAATCCATGTTGACTGTTCCTAATCAGACCCTGTCTATCCAGACAATTATATATACCATCTCTAAGAATACTTTCCATTAATTTATCCACCACTGATGTCAAACTTACCGGCTGATAATTGCTAGGTTTACTCTTAAAACCCTTTTTAAACAATGGAATAACATGAGCAGTACGCCAATCTTCCGGCACCATCCCCGTTTCTAATGACATTTGAAATATTTCTGTCAGAGCCCCTGCTATTTCCACACTAACCTCCCTCAAGGTCCAAGGGAATATCCTGTCAGGACCCGGAGACTTATACACTTTTATATTCCTTAAAAGCGCCAGTACTTCATCTTCTTTAATTATCATAGTTTCCATAACTACCCTACTTGTTTCCCTTACCCTGCACAATTCAATATCCTTCTCCTTAGTGAATACCGAAGAAAAGAAATTGTTCAAAATCTCCCCCATCTCTTTTGGCTCTGCACATAGCCGTCCACTCTGATTCTCTAAGGGACCAATTTTATCCCTCACTATCCTTTTGCTTTTAATATAACTGTAAAAAACCTTGGGATTTACTTTCACCTTACTTGCCAAAGCAACCTCATATCTTTTAGCTTTTCTAATTTCTTCCTTAAAATTCTTTTTACATTCTTTATATTCCTTGAGCACCTCATTTACCCCATCCTGCCTATATTTTTTGTAGATATCTCTCTTTTTCCGAACCAAGTTTCCAATATCTCTTGAAAACCATGGCTCTCTCAAACTTTTAACCTTTGCTTTCAACCTCACAGGAACAAAGATTCTGTACCCTCAAAATTTCACCTTTAAATGACCTCCATTTCTCTATTACATCCTTCCCATAAAACAAATTGTTCCAATCCTCTCCTTCTAAATCCTTTCGCATCTCCTCAAAGTTAACCTTTCTCCAATCAAAAATATCAACCCTGGGTCCAGTCCTATCCTTCTCCATAATTATATTGAAACTAATGGCATTGTGATCACTGGACCTGAAGTGGTCCCCAACACATACCTCCGTCACCTGACCTATCTCATTCCCTAACAGGAGATCCAACACTACCACTTCTCTAGTTGGTACCTCCATGTATTGCTGCAAAATCTATCCTGCACACATTTTACAAACTCCAAACCATCCAGCTCTTTTACAGAATGGGCTTCCCAGTCTATGTGTGGAAAATTAAAATCTCCCACAATCACAACCTTGTGCTTACTACAAAGATCTGTTATCTTCTTACAAATTTGCGCTTCCAATTCTCGCTCCCTATTAGGTAGTCTATAATACACCCCTATAAGTGCTACTACACCTTTCCCATTCAATTCCACCCAAATAGCCTCCCTAGACGTGCCCTCTAATCTATCCTGCCAGGGCACCGCTGTAATATTTTCTCTGACAAGCAATGCAACACCTCCCACTCTTGCTCCTCCGATTCTATCACACCTGAAGCAACGAAATCCAGGAATATTCCCTCGACCAATTTCCCTCGGGATCAATAAAGTATGACTATTCAGTTGCCAATCATAGCCCCCTTGCAACTATGTTTCACTAATAGCTACAACATCATATTTCCAGGTATCAATCCATGCACTAAGCTCATCCACCTTTCTTACAATGCTCCTAGCATTAAAATAGATGCACTTAAGAAACTCTCCACCTCTTACTCTCTGTTTATCCCAAATGAGGCAAACAACTTTATTATCTTTTTCTTCCTTCTCTCCTACATTTTCGGTCTGAGCACTCCCTTTTCTGTCACCTGCCTATCCTCCCTCACACACTGTCTGCTATCTTTCTCTATTTGTGAACAATCCTCCTCTCTCCTAGTCTCTTCAAACTGATTCCCACCCCACCATCCATTCTAATTTAAAGTCTCCCCAATAGCCTTCGCAAATCTCCCCACCAGGATATTGGTCCCCCTCGGATTCAAGTGCAACCCGTCCTTTTTCTACAGCTCACACCTGCCCCAAAAGAGGTCCCAGTGATCCAGAAACTTGAATCCCTGTCCCCTGCTCCAATCCCTCAGCCACGCATTAATCCTCCACCTCATTCCATTCCTACTCTCACTTTCGTGTGGCACAGGCGGTAATCCCGAGATTACTACCTTTGTGATCCTTCTTCTCAGCTCCCTTTCTAACTCCCTGCATTCTCCTTTCAGGACCTCTTCCCTTTTCCTACCTATGTCATTGGTACCTATATGTACCACGACCTCTGGCTCCTCACCCTCCCACTTCAGGATATCTTGGACGTGATCAGAAACATCCCGGACCCCGGCACCAGGTAGGCAAACTACCATCCGTGTCTCCTGACTGCATCCACAGAATCGCCATTCTGACCAACTATCGAGACCCCTATTACTACTGCCTTCCTCTTCCTTTCCCTACCCTTCTGAGCTACAGGGCTGGAATCTGTGCCGGAGGCACGGCCACTGTTGCTTCTCCAGGTCAGCTGCTCCACCCCCAGCAGTACTCAGACAGGAGTACCTATTGTCAAGGGGCACAGCCACTGGGGTACTCTCTATTACTTGACTCTTCCCCTTCCCCCTCCTAACCATGACCCACTTGTCTGCCTCCCGTGGCCCCGGTGTGACCACCTGCCTGTAACTCCTCTCTATCCACTCCAGACGAAGGTCATCGAGCAGCAGCTCCAGTTCCCTAACGTGGTCTCTTAGGAGCTGCAGCTCGGTGCACCTGGCACAGATGTGGCCATCCGGCAGGCTGGGAGACTCCAGGACTTCCCACACCTGACACCAAGAACAACAAGCTGCCCTCACACTCATACTTCCCCCTCTCCTCAAATAACAGGAAAAAATGAAAACCAAACCCACTTTGCCTCGCCCGCTTCCACCTAAGCCCATTCAGCCAAAGCCCTTAAGCCTCCACTCTGCTCCCTGCTTACTCTGCTACCTCCCTCCTCACCCAGTCTCTCACTCCCTCCCCCCTCACACGGTCTCGCAATCCCTCCCTCACTACTCGGCCTCTCAATACCTCCTTTCCTCTTCACTCAGTCTCTCACTCCATCCCTCCCTCCTCACTCGGTCTCTCACTCCATCCCTCCTCACTCGGTCTCTCCCTCCTTCCTGCCTCACTTGGTTTCTCACTCCCTTCTTCCCACCTCACTAGGTCTCTCACTCCATCCCTCCTCACTCAGTCTCTCACTCCCTCCCGCCTCACTCGGTCTCTCCCTCCCTCCTGCCTCACTTCGTCTGTCACTCCCTTCCTCCCTGTTCGTTCTCTCTGGATGTCATTCAACATGTGGTCCGTCTCTACACTTCTCACCCCTCGGTCTCTCTGCGTCCCTCTCCTCTCTTCCCACCACTCTTTCACTCTCCAGTCTCTCGCACTACTCCCTCACTTTCTGCTCAATCTCACCCTCTCCCACTCCAGGAGATGGTTTGACCACACTGCAGGCAACTGCCTGGAAATCTCAGCCTGTTGTGCACTTTCTTCACTCAGGACATCCCAGAAATTCACAACAACACCCGGTTTCAGTGTCACTGGGGAACGGTGACCTACCTGTACAGTACACAGTGCTAGAGCAGGGTGTCGGCTTCAGCTGATACACAAAGTAATCGGAGCAGTTTTTCACCCTGATCTCCCGGCTCCAGTAACAAGTGTATTCACTCCAGGTGAAACAGATGGTGCGGGTCACCTCGCCCTCTCCCACGTCGGGATGGGTACCTGGAATGACATTTATAAACACTGTAAAATATTCCCAATCCCACAGTCATCAGTGTGACCCTCTGCTAAAATAATCGTGCCCCAATGATACAAACGCTCCGCCTACCGTTTAACCAGCCTGGGATCACACCAGAGCAGCGATCCTCTGGTAAGACGGTCTCAGGAATCTTCCATCCTCCAGAACTGAAATATTAATCAGACAGTCAGTCCCTAACCTGAGGGGGGTTTATTTACTCAGAGGGCCATGGGAAATCGGACTCACCCTGTCTGTTCAATGAAACCCCCAATCCTGGGAATCACCTACCGCCCCACGAGCCACGGGATCCAGCACATTATCCTCCGCAACTTCTGCCACATTCAACAGGACCCCACCACTAAGCACATCTTTCCCTCTCCACCCCTCTCTGCTTTCAACAGGGATCGATCCCTCCGCGACTCACTTATCCGCACGTCCATCCCCACGGATCTCCCACCCGGCACTTATCCCTGTAAGCATAAGTGCTACACCTGTCCCTACACCTCTTCTCTTGCCACCATTCAGGGCCCCAAACAGTCCTTCCAGTTGAGGCAAAACTTCAGTTGCGAATCTGTTGGGGTTATCTATTGCATCCGGTGCTCCCGGTGCGGCCTCCTCTACATCGGTGAAACCCGACGCAGATTGGGGGACCACTTCGTCGAGCACCTCCACTCCGTCCGCCACAACAGGCAGGATCTCCCGGCAGCCACCCACTTCAACTCTGCTTCCCATTACCATTCAGATATGTCCATACATGGCCTCCTCTACTGCCATGATGAGGCTAAACTCAGGTTGGAGGAGCAACACCTCATATACCGTCAAGGTAGTCTCCAGCCCCTTGGTATGAACATAGAATTCTCCAACTTCCGGTAATTCCCTCCCCCTCCCTTCCTCTATCCCTATTTCACATCACCTCCCTCATAGTTCCCTCCTTCTACTACTGCGCATTGTTCTCCTGCCAATCACGTCCCTGCTTCCCCTCCCCCACCCCTTTGTCTTTCAAATTACTGTTTTTTTCAACTACCAGCATTCTTCAAACCCTCCCCAAAGTTCTTCCTTCAGTCCTGAGGAAGGGTTTCGGCCCGAAACGTCGGTTATTCTTTTCAACTGATGCTGACTGACCTGCTGAATTCCTCCAGTGCATTGGGAGTGTTCCTGGGATTTTCCTCTCTCTTGTATCTCCCCCTTGTTCCACCACGAGAATGTGGGATCTTCCCTCTCCCTGTATTTACTCCCCATCCCAGTGTAGTCACTGATGATCCCGGTCTCCCTGCATTTCCCATTCACACAGCCCTTGTTCCCCTGTTTACATTCCCCTTCTGCGTCCAGTTTCTCAGTGATTATCTCCTCACTTTACCTGTTAAATCTGTACCATCCCACTTCAAGATTTCCATCACCCATCCATTGTCCACTAGTACATTCAGTGTGGTAACAATCCGTGCTCCTCCAGGGCTGATCCAGGACGGTGTGGGTTACACACGGATCACCAACTACGGAATCTGTGACCGAGAGACAGAACGATGCTCAGTGTTAATGTAAAGTTCAGCTCATCTCCCACAACCTCCCCCATCTGTACCTCCACCTTCAACAACACCAAAAAACTAATAATCTCCTATTTACTCTCTGACAAACACAACATCCCTTAACTCAGCTTCATCACCCTCCCATCATCTAATTATTACAACAACGATGGCCTTACACCCATCAGGTCCAATGGTCCAACCAGCGGTCCATTCCCATCATTCCCATCTACCCATCCCACATCCTTACATATATTCCCAGCACTTGTTCACTCTGACTCCTACCAATGATCCATCCTGTCATTGACCCAATCCCTGGAACAATTGCCAGCAGCCAATTAACCTGCACATCTTTATTTTGTGGGAGCAAAGCCACACAATGACAGGGAGAACTTGCAGACTCCACACAGACAGCATCGGAGGTCAGGACTGAAATTGGGTCACTGAAGCAGAACAGAATCCTTAAACTGAGCACGTGGCTCCTTGGCAGCGACGGGACTGGGATGGGGAGAGAGAAAGCACAGAGGGCGGAGTCGTCATTTTCTGGATGGGGAGATACTACAGAGGCACCATGGGGAGTAATCTAGCCGGCT
Organism: Mobula birostris; assembly: GCF_030028105.1. Lineage (NCBI taxonomy): Eukaryota > Metazoa > Chordata > Chondrichthyes > Myliobatiformes > Myliobatidae > Mobula > Mobula birostris. Next base: position 92,958,914 of record NC_092382.1, read on the forward strand.
GCAATGGAGGACCACAATAAGCTGCAGGGCGTTATAAACTCAGTCAGCTCTTTCATGGGCACTAGCCTGCTCAGCTCAGCATCACTATACAGGATTTTATTATTGTGTATCGCAATGTACAGCTGACACATAATGACAAATTTCACAACATATGCAAGTGATAATAAACCCGATTCTGATCCTGAGAGGATGTTGGAGGCAGGGGTTCAAGACATAAACTGGAAGGCAGATACACAAGTGTGCTGGAGTGTCAGGGGAGAAAATAAGAAATAACCAAAGCGTCATTTTTTACCCTGCACCAATTGCTGATAATTTCCGTCTCCAGTCAGTATGTACGTACCTCTCTCTCACTCCCCACTCTACCACCTTCCCTTTCTCTATCTCTCTATATCTCTTTCTCCCGAACATTGGCTCAGTTTCTCTCTGCCACTCTGCCTCACAGTCTCTCACTCCCTCCCTCCTCACCCAGTTTCTCACTCCGTCCCTCCTTCACCAGGACTCTCACTCCCTCCCTCCTCACTCGGTCTCTGACTCCATCCCTCCTCACTCCACCCCTCCCAGTTTGTTCCTTCTGGATGTCAATCAACATGTGGTCTGTCTCTAAACTTCTCACCTCTCTGCATCCCTCTCTCCTCTTCCCACCACTCTTACACTCTCCAGTCTCTCGCACCACTCCCTCACTTTCTGGTCAATTCCGCCCTCTCCCACTCCAGGAGATGGTTTGACCACACTGCAGGCAACTGCCTGGAAATCTCAGCCTGTTGTGCACTTTCTTCACTCAGGACGTTCCAGAAATTCACAACAACACCCAGTTTCAGTGTCACTGGGGAACGGTGACCTACCTGTACAGTACACAGTGCTAGAGCAGGGTGTCGGCTTCAGCTGATACACAAAGTAATCGGAGCAGTTTTTCACCCTGATCTCCCGGCTCCAGTAACAAGTGTATTCACTCCAGGTGAAACAGATGGTGCGGGTCACCTCGCCCTCTCCCACGTCAGGATGGGTACCTGGAATGACATTTATGAACACTGTAAAATATTCCCGATCCCACAGTCATCAGCGTGACCCTCTCCTAAAATAACCGTGCCCCAATGATACAAACGCTCTGCCTACCATTTAACCAGCCTGGGATCACACCAGAGCAGCGATCCTCTGGTAAGACGGTCTCAGGAATCTTCCATCCTCCAGAACTGAAATATTAATCAGACAGTCAGTCCCTGAACTGGGGGGGGGGGGGGGGATAATTTCCTCAGAGACACATGGGAAATTGGACTTACCCTGTCTGTTCAATGAAACCCCCCAATCCTGGGAATTCCCTCTCTGTTGTACCTCCCCCTTGTCTCCACCCTGAGAATGTGGGATATCCCCTCTCCTTGTATTTACTCCCTATCTCAGTGTAGTCACTGATGATCCCGGTCTCCCTGTATTTCCCATTCATACACCCCTTGTTCCCCTGTTTACATTCCCCTTCTGTGCCCAGTTTCTCAGTGATTATCTGCTCACTTTACCTGTTAAATCTGTACCATCCCACTTCAAGATTTCCATCACCCATCCATTGTCCACCGGTACACTCAGTGTGATAACAATTCATGCTTCTCCAGGGCTGATCCAGGACGGTGTGGGTTACACACGGATCACCGAGTGCGGGGTCTGTTACTGAGAGACAGAACGATGTTCAGCAATATTGTGAAGTTCAGCTCATCTCCCACCACCTCCCCCATCTCTACCTCCACCTTCACTCTCTTAACAAAACACAACATCCCTTAACTCAGGCTCATCACCCTCCCATTATCTACTTGTTACAACAACGATGGCCTTACACCCATCAGGTCCATGTCAGATCCAGTGGACCATTCCCATAGAAACATAGAAAATAGGTGCAGGAGTAGGCCATTCGGCCCTTTGAGCTTGCACCGCCATTTATTATGATCATGGCTGATCATCCAACTCAGAACCCTGCACCAGCCTTCTCTCCATACCCCCGATCCCCATAGCCACAAGGGCCATATGTAACTCCCTCTTAAATATAGCCAGTGAACTGGCCTCAACTGTTTCCTATGGCAGAGAATTCCACAGATTTACCACTGTCTGTGTGAAGAAGTTTTTCCTAATCTCAGTCCTAAAAGGCTTCCCGTTTATCCTCAAACTGTGACCCCTCGTTCTGGACTTTCCCCAACATCGGGAACAATCTTCCTGCATCGAGCCTGTCCAATCCCTTTAGGATTTTATACGTTTCAATCAGATCCCCCCTCAATCTTCTAAATTCCAATGAGTACAAGCCTAGTTCATCCAGTCTTTCTTCATATGAAAGTCCTGCCATCCCAGGAATCAATCTGGTGAACCTTCTTTGTACTCCCTCTATGGCAAGGATGTCTTTCCTCAGATTAGGGGACCAAAACTGCACACAATACTCCAGGTGTAGTCTCACCAAGGCCTTGTACAACTGCAGTAGTACCTCCCTGCTCCTGTACTCGAATCCTCTCGCTATAAATGCCAGCATACATTCGCCTTTTTCACCGCCTGCTGTACCTGCATGCCCACTTTCAATGACTGGTGTATAATGACACCCAGGTCTCGTTGCACCTCCCCTTTTCCTAATCGGCCACCATTCAGATAATAATCTGTTTTCCTATTTTTGCCACCAAAGTGGATAACTTCATATTTATCCACATTAAATTGCATCTGCCATGAATTTGCCCACTCACCCAACCTATCCAAGTCACCCTGCATCCTCTTAGCATCCTCCTCACAGCTAACACTGCCGCCCAGCTTCGTGTCATCTGCAAACTTGGAGATGCTGCATTTAATTCCCTCATCCAAGTCATTAATATATCTTGTAAACAACTGGGATCCCAGCACTGAACCTTGCGGTACCCCACTAGTCACTGCCTGCCATTCTGAAAAGGTTCCGTTTATTCCCACTCTTTGCTTCCTGTCTGCTAACCAATTCTCTATCCACATCAATACCTTACCCCCAATACCGTGTGCTTTAAGTTTGCACACTAATCTCCTGTGTGGGACCTTGTCAAAAGCCTTTTGAAAGTCCAAATATGCCACATCCACTGGTTCTCCCCTATCCACTCTACTAGTTACATCCACAAAAAATTCTATGAGATTCGTCAGACATGATTTTCCTTTCACAAATCCATGCTGACTTTGTCCGATCATTTCACCGCTTTCCAAATGTGCTGTTATCACATCTTTGATAACTGACTCCAGCAGTTTCCCCACCACCGACGTTAGGCTAACCGGTCTATAATTCCCCGGTTTCTCTCTCCCTCCTTTTTTAAAAAGTGGAGTTACATTAGCCACCCTCCAATCCTCAGGAACTAGTCCAGAATCTAACGAGTTTTGAAAAATTATCACTAATGCATCCACTATTTCTTGGGCTACTTCCTTAAGCACTCTGGGATGCAAACCATCTGGCCCTGGGGATTTATCTGCCTTTAATCCCTTCAATTTACCTAACACCACTTCCCTACTAACATGTATTTCGCTCAGTTCCTCCATCTCACTGGACCCTCTGTCCCCTACTATTTCTGGAAGATTATTTATGTCCTCCTTAGTGAAGACAGAACCAAAGTAATTATTCAATTGGTCTGCCATGTCCTTGCTCCCCATAATCAATTCACCTGTTTCTGTCTGTAGGGGACCTACATTTGTCTTTACCAGTCTTTTCCTTTTTACATATCTATAAATGCTCTTACAGTCAGTTTTTATGTTCCCTGCCAGTTTTCTCTCATAATCTTTTTTCCCCTTCCTAATTAAGCCCTTTGTCCTCCCTCTGCTGAACTCTGAATTTCTCCCAGTCCTCAGGTGAGCCACTTTTTCTGGCTAATTTGTATGCTTCTTCTTTGGAATTGATACTATCCCTGATTTCGCTTGTCAGCCATGGGTGCGCTACCTTCCTTGATTTATTCTTTTGCCAAACTGGGATGAACAATTGTTGTAGTTCATCCATGTAATCTTTAAATGCTTGCCATTGCATATCCACCGTCAATCCTTTAAGTGTCAATTGCCATCTCACCTCCTTCCATGTATTCCTACCGTTTGTTCCCTCTGGCTGCTACCAATGATTACTCCTGCCGTTGACCCAATTCCTGGAACATTTGACAGCAGCCAATTAACCTGTACATCTTTGTGTGGTGGGAGCAAAACCACACGATCACAGGGAGAACTTGCAAACTCCACACAGACAAAATAAGCTGCAGGGCGTTATAAACTCAGTCAGATCCGTCCTGGGCACTAGCCTGCTCAGCTCAGCATCACTCTTCCAGGAGTGATGCCTTAAAAAGGCAGCATCCATTAAGAAGGTCCTCTATCATCCAGGATGTGCTCTCATCTCATTGCAAACAATCAAGTTGGAAGTAGAACAGCCTGAAGACACACACTGAATGATTTGGGAACACCTCCTTCCCCTTTGCCAACAGATTTTTCAATGGACATTGAACCCATGAACAATACCTCTTTACATTTTTTTCTCTTGTTCCACTAGTTACATCACTTAATAAATATATAAATTGACTGTAATATACAGGATTTTATTATTGTGCATCGCAATGTACTGCTGACACATAACGACAAATTTCACAACATATGCCAGTGATATTAAACCTGATTCCGATCCTGAGAGGATGTTGGAGGCAGGGGTTCAAGACATAAACTGGAAGGCAGATACACAAGTGTGCTGGAGTGTCAAGGGAAAAAATAAGAAATAACCAATGCGTCGTTTTTGACACAGTCCCAATTGCTCATAATTTCCGTCTCCAGTTAGTCTGCATGTACCTCTCTCTCAGTCCTCATCTTTCCCTACCACTCTCCCACCTTCCCTTTCTCTATCTCTCTATATCTCTTTCTCCTGAACATCTGCTCACCTTCTCCCTACCACTCTAACTCACTGTCACTACCTCCCTCCTGACTCCTTTGGTCTCTCACTCCCTCCCTCCCTCCTCACTCAGTCTCTAACTCCATCCCTCCCTCCTCACTCGGTTACACATGGATCTCTGAGTGTGGAGTCTGTGGCTGAGGGACAGAACAATGCTCAGTGATTAAACGGTGTTCAAACCTGACTAGCTAGATATCTGGATCTGGATCATGAGGGTGATGGGATAGGAGGCAGATGCTGCCTTGCTTGTGCGAGCCAACAATAGCCAGACATAGATCATACCAGCATTGAGGTATTGTTCTTTGTCCATGATTGTCTAGCTAATATAGGAACTGACTCTAGACAAGCAATTCTAATTTTGTGTATCACGCGGAAACATTGGTGGACTTCCTGATACTTAGCAAGCGCTTCTTGAAATCCCCGACCCGGTGTGTTTAGCTATTGGTTAACGCCTAAAAATTGCTGTATAAATTTAAGATGTAACCTGTTATTGGTGCAGTTGTAAGACAACGGCTCCCCGTGGATATATGATAAACAGTTAATGGTATACCAAGATCTGCATCTTTATTTCTGTTCCCAGAGTAAAGTATCTCACAGTGATTGGCAACAAAATTCTTTAACGGTAAATCAGAGTAAATCCTTCTGCATATTGACTTAAGAAGCCTTATCAGATTCACACTCAGACCCATCTAAAACCCTTTACACTAAGAAGGTCCCAGATGATATTGGGAAGTCGAAAGCCTCCATGATAACAACCCTGATATTTTTACACATTTCATTAATCTGATTGCCTGTCTGTTCCTCAGTGTCCTGGTGGCTATTGTGGGGTTGGTAATACAATACCATCAGTGTGATTGCACTCTTCCTATTCCTGAGTTCCAGCCAAATGGACTCAGTGCCTGACCCCTCCATTATGTCTCCCTAGTACAGCTGCAATATTGTCCCTGATTAGTAGTGCAACTCCACCTCCTCTTTTACCTCCTCCTCTATCTTCTCTAAAACTTTGAAAACTGGTGCATTAATTTCCTATTCCTACCCTCTCCCAAACAAGTTTCAGTCATGGCCACAACATCGTAGTTCCAGGTACTGATCCCAGCTCACCATTACCCAAAATACACCAAACATTAAAATGCATACCCTTCAAACTGTTGCACCCATCATGCCTGTTATTTCAGTTTTGCCTTTCAATACAGTGGCATGCAAAAGTTCGGGCACCCCTGGTCAAAATTTTAGTTACTGTGAATAGCTAAGCGAGTAAAAGATGACCTGATTTCCAAAAGACAAAGTTAAAGATGACATATTTCTTTAATATTTTAAACAATATTATTTTCTTATTTCCATCTTTTTCAGTTTCAAAATAACAAAAAAGGAAAAGGGCCCAAAGCAAAAGTTTGGGCACCCTGCATGATCAGTACTTACTAACACCCCCATTGGCAAGTTTTACAGCTTGTAACTGCTTTCTGTAGCCAGCTAAGTCTTTCAATTCTTGTTTGGGGGATTTTCACCCATTCCTCCTTGCAAAAGGCTTCCAGTTCTGTGAGATTCTTGGGCCACCTTGCATGCACTGCTCTTTTGCGGTCTATCCACATATTTTTGATGATGTTTAGGTCGGGGAACTGTGAGGGCCATGGCAAAGCCTTCAGCTTGCGCCTCTTCAGGTAGTCCATTGTGGATTTTGAGGTGTGTTTAGGATCATTATCCTGCTGTAGAAGCCATTCTCTTTTCATCTTCAGCTTTTTTACAGACAGTGTGATGTTTGCTTACAGAATTTGCTGGTATTTAATTGAATTCATTCTTCCCTCACCCAAAGCATGATCGATCCACCCCTGTGCTTAACAGTTGGAGGGGTGCTCTCTTCATGAAATTTTGCACCCTTTTTTCTCCAAACATACCTTTGCTCATTGCGGCCAATAAGTTCTATTTTAACTTCATCAGTCCACAGGAGTTGTTTCCAAAATGCATCAGGCTTGTTTAGATGTTCCTTTGCAAACTTCTGATGCTGAATGTTGTGGTGAGGACGCAGGAAAGGTTTTCTTCTGGCGCCTCTTCCATGATGGTCATATAGTTATAGTCAACTGTAACCGGCTGCATGCACGACCGGCGCGAGCGCACATATATTTGTGCAGGAATCGCTGCACAGTAGAACAGTGCACCACTACTCCTGAGTCTGCTAAATCTTCCTGAAGGTCTTTTGCAGTCAAACGGGGGATTTGATTTGCCTTTCTAGCAATCCTACAAGCAGTTCTCTCAGAAAGTTTTCTTGGTTTTCCAGACCTCAACTTGACCTCCACCATTCCTGTAAACTGCCATTTCTTAATTACATTACAAACTGAGGAAAGGGCTACCTGAAAATGCCTTGCTATCTTCTTATAGCCTTTGCCTGCTGTGTGGACATCATTTATTTTAATTTTCAGAGTGCTAGGCAGCTGCTTAGAGGAGCCCACGGCTGCTGATTGTTTGGACAAAGTTTGAGGAGTCAGGGTATTTATAAAGCTTTGAAATTTGCATCAGCTGGCCTTTTCTAACGATGACTGTGAACAAGCCATAGCCCTAACAAGCTAATTAAGGTCTGAGACCTTGGTAAAAGTTATCTGAGAGTTCAAATCTCTTGGGGTGCCCAAACTTTTGCATGGAGCTCTTTTCCTTTTTTTCACTCTAAAATTGTACAAAACAAAAATAATACACTAATTTTGCTTAAAATGTTGAAGAGAATGTTTCATCTTTAACTTTATGACTTTTGGAGATCAGATCATCTTCTACTCACTTAACTATTCACAGTAACAGAAATTTTGACCAGGCGTGCCCAAACTTTTGCATGCCACTGTACATTCCCTGGCATCAACCTTCCATTCCAATCCTTCCCATACTAATCTCGTGCTGCAGTTTCAAACCCCCCGTAAATCTCGTTTAAACTTTCCTAAGTAGCATCAGCAAACCACCCGGCCAGGATATTGGTTCCCCTCCAGCTCAGTGCAACCCCATCTGTCCCGTTACCCAGAAAAGGTTCCAAAGATCCAGGAACATGAAACCCTGTTCCCTGCACCATCTCCTCAGCCACTCATTCATCTGTGCTCTCACCCCTTTCCTACCTGCACAGCCCATGGCACAAAGTAATCTGGAGATTATTACCTTCTCTTCAGCTTCTTTCCTAAATCTATATCCTGTGTCCGACTTCTTCCCCTTTTCTGCCTGTATCATTGGTGCCAAAACGCGCCAATACCTTTGGATGTTCACCCTCCCCCTTGAGAATTTCCTGCAGCTGCTCAGATGCATCCTGGACCCTCGCACCCAGGAGGCAACACACCATCCTGGTGTTTCTCTTGCAGCCACAGTATCTCTTCCTGCCCCCTAACTATTGAGTCCCCTATAACTACCGCACCACCTCACTTTACCCTTCCCTGTCCGGTCTCAGAGCCGGCCACAGTGCCACCTGCATGGTTGTTGCTGCCGTGCCCCGATGGACCCTTCCTCTAGTATTATCCAAAGACGTATACTTGTTATGGAGGGACTGGACTCTGGAAAACATTGCACTGACTTCCTAATCCCCTCATCTCTCCTAATGGTCACCCACCTACTTCCAAAGCCTGTACTCTGGTTGTGACCACGCTTCAAAATTCTCATCGATAACATCTTCAGCTTCCTGGATGATCGAAAGTACACCCAACTCCACTCCAGCTCCGTGACCCGGTCAGTCAGGCGCTGAAGTTGGCTACAGTTCCCACAGATGCAGTCATCAGGGAAACTGTCAGGTAGCCTGAATTCACACATCTGACAGATGGAGCAGTCCACCCTAAACAAAGGCTTACCTCTTCTTACCTGTGCCTCTGCCTGTGCACATGGAAGCCCGTTTTGCCAAAGCCTTCCCACTATTTCAAAGGCACACTCTCTGACAATGGCCGCTCCACTTGACCTTACCTTCCTTCCATTTGAAGCTGAGTTTAGGCTTCTGATGCGGACTCTCACACTCACCACACCTGACCCACCGAATGAAGACCAGACTTACCCGAGCCTTATATTCTCACTCCAACTTTCAGTAGGCCTCTGACACCAACACTTCTCAAGCCTGCGTAGCCAAAAATGACAGGCCTTAACCAAATCTCTTCCTTTTATCCTCTCTCTCCCGACCTTCAGTCTTGCTCTGACACATGGAATATTGAACTCTACAGCACAGTTCAGATCCTTCAGTGCATGCCATTATGCAGACCATCACCTCCTACAAACCTATCATCAAGAATGTCTATGAGGCTTTACCCCCAGATAAGCTCAAAGCCTTTTATGCATGCTGTGAAAGGGAGAATAAAACTACCGCATGTGCAAAACCTGCTTCAAAAGGGCAACAATTATACCAGTCCCAACAAGATCAGTGTAATCTGCCTCAACGACTGTCATTCAGTGGCACCCACATCTCCAGTGATGAAATGCTTTGAGAGGATGGTCATGGGCTAAGATCAACACCTGTCTCAGGAAGGACCTGGACCCACTGCAATTTGCCTATCGCCACTGTAGATCTACAGCAGGCGCCATCTGAATGGCCTTGGATCACCTTGACAATGCAAGTACCTATGTCAGGTATTGTTCGTGACTATAGCTCAGCATTTCAAGTCATGTCAAGTCGAGTTTATTGTCATAACTGCTGGTATGGTACACAGTAAAAATGAAACAACATTCCTCCAGGACTATGGTGCTACATGAGACAACACAAAACTACACTAGACTACATGAAGCAACACAAAACGACATTAGACTTCAGACCTACACGGGACTACATAAGGTGCACAAAACAGTGCAGGACAGTACAATAATTAATAAACAAGACAATAGGCACAGTAAAGGACAAATTACAATATAATAATAAATGATGCAAATGTAAACAATGTTTTAGCAGGAATTGAGAAAGAAATGAGCAAAAATTGCAAAGGGAGTGGAGTGGAGTGAGAGAGGGGGGAGGGGAGAGAGGGGGGAGGAGGAAGGGAGGGGGAGAGGGGGAGAGGGGGAGGGGGAGAGGGGGAGGGGGGGAGGAGGGGGGGAGGAGGGGGGGAGGAGGGGGGGAGGAGGGGGGGAGGAGGGGGGGAGGAGGGGGGGAGGAGGGGGGGAGGAGGGGGGGAGGAGGGGGGGAGGAGGGGGGGAGGAGGGGGGGAGGAGGGGGGGAGGAGGGGGGGAGGAGGGGGGGAGGAGGGGGGGAGGAGGGGGGGAGGAGGGGGGGAGGAGGGGGGGAGGAGGGGGGGAGGGGGGAGGAGGGGGGGGAGGGGGGGGAGGAGGGGGGGAGGAGGGGGGGAGGAGGGGGGGAGGAGGGGGGGGGAGGAGGGGGGGTTTGGTATCAGACTAGCCTCTGAGTATTGAGGGGTCTAATGGCTTGGGGGAAGAAACTGCTACACAGTCTGGGCGTGAGAGCCTGAATACTTTGGTACCTTTTTCCAGATGGCAGGAGGGAGAAGAGTTTATATGAGGGATGCGTGAGGTCCTTCACAATGCTGTTAGCTTTGCGGATGCAGCATGTGATGTAAGTGTCTGTAATGGTGGGAAGAGCGACCCTGATGATCCCTTCAGCTGACCTCACTATGCGCTGCGGGGTCTTGCGATCTGAGACGGTGCAATTCCTGAACCAGGCAGTGATGCAGCTGCTCAGGATGTTCTCAATACAACCTCTGTAGAATCTGGTGAAGATGGGGGGTGGGAGATGGACTTTTCTCAGCCTTCACAGAAAGTAGAGACGCTGCTGGGCTTTCTTTGCTATGGAGCTGGAGTTGAGGGACCAGGTGAGATTCTCCACCAGGTGAACACCAAGAAATTTGGTGCTCTTAACGATCTCTACAGAGGCGCCGTCGACGTTCGGTGGAGAGTGGTCGCTCCATGCTCTCCTGAAGTCAACAATCATCTCTTTTGTTTTGTTCACATTCAGACATTCAGGTACAGGTTGTTGGCTCTGCACCAGTCTTTAGCCACTGCACTTCCTCTCTGTATGCTGGCTGATGAGGTCCACCACAGTCGTGTCATCGGGGAACTTGATGATGTGATTCGGGCTGTGTGTTGTTGCTCAGTCGTGGGTCAGCAGAGTGAACAGCAGTGGACTGAGCACACAGCCCTGGGGGGTCCACCGTGCTCAGTGTGATGGTGTTGGAGACGCTGCTCCCGATCCAGACTGACTGAGGTCTCCCTGTCAGGAAGTCTAGAATCCAGTTGCAGAGGGAGGTGTTCAGGCCCAGCAGTCTCAGCTTTCCAATCAGGTGTTGAGGAATGATTGTGTTGAATGCTGAACTAAAATCTAAGAACAGCATTCGAACGTATGTCCCTTTTTTGTCCAGGTGGGTGAGTGCCAGGTGGTGGCGATGGCGTCATCTGTTGAGCAATTGGGACAATACGCAAACTGCAGGCGGTCCAGTGAGGGGGGCAGCGGGGTCTTGATGTGCCTCATGACGAGCCTCTCGAAACACTTCATGATGATGGTAGTCGTTGAGGCAGGACACTGAAGACTCTTCGGCATGGGGACAATGGTGGTGGCCTTGAAGCACATTGGAACGATGGCACTGCTCAGGCAGATGTTGAAGATGTCAGTGAGAATATCTGCTAGCTGGTCTGCACATCCTCTGAGCTCTGCCAGGAATATTGTCTGGTCCAGCAGCCTTCCGTGGGTTGACCCTGCATAGAGTTTTCCTCGCATCAGCCACAGTAAAACACACCACCTGGTCATTCGGAGGAGGGGTGGTCTTCCTTGCCACCACGTCATTTTCTGCCTCAAAACAAGCGTAGAAGTTGTTCAGCGCATCTGGGAGGGAGGCATCGCCAGCACAGGCAGGTGATGTTGTCCTGTAGTTGGTGATGTCCTGAATGCACTTCCACATGTGCCGCAACACGCCGTTGTCCTGGAAATGGCTGTGGATGCACTGGGCGTGTGCACGCTTTGCCTCTTTGATGGCCCGGGACAGTTTGGCTGTCACTGTTGTTAGGGCTGCCTTGTCGCCTACTCTGAAGGTGGAGTCACGGGTCCTCAGCAGCGCACGCACCTCCGCGGTCATCCATGGCTTCTGGTTAGCGCGTGCGGTGATGGTCTTGGACACAGTGACGTCATCGATGCACTTGCTGATGTAACTAGTGGCTAATGCCGTGTACTCCTCTAAGTTGGTAGAGTCGCCATTGGTTGCAGCCTCCCTGAACATGTGCCAGTCAGTGTGCTCAAAGCAGTCTTGAAGAGCAGAGATAGCTCCTGGTGGCCAGGTTTTCACCTGCTTCTGAACTAGTCCGGAACATCTGACAAGCGGTCTGTATGCTGGGATTAGTATAACAGAGAGGTGGTCTGAGTAACCGAGGTGGGGGTGGGGCTCCGCCCGGTATGCGTCGGGGATGTTTGTGTGAACAAGGTCCAACTCATTGCAAAGTCCACGTTCTGGTGGAATCTGGGGAGCACTGACTTGAGATTTGCGTGGTTGAAATCTCCAGCGACAATAAACAGTCCATCAGGATGTGTGTTCTGCAGTTCGCTAATAGCCTCATACAGTTCACAGAGCGCCTCCTTAGCTCTAGCACTGGGGAGAATGTACACACCGACTATAAGGACAGTGGTGAATTCCCGTGGCAAATAAAATGGTCTGCATCTAACAATCACAAACTCCACTAGCGATGAGCAGTAACTAGAGACTAGTACAGAGTTCCTGCACCATTCCGTGTTGATGGATACACACAAGCCACCACCGCGAGCCTTACTGCACAGAGCTACATTTCTGTTGGCCCGAAACAAAGCGAGCCCGCCTAGCTGACTGGCAGTATCCGGAACTCTGTCGCTGAGCCACGTTTCCGTGAAAACAAAAGCGTAGCGGACTCTGAACTCCCGCCGAGTAGTCTGCTGGAGTCCGACATAGTCCCATTTATTGTCCAGGGAGCAGACATTGGAGACCAGAATGGACGGGAGAGCCAGCCGGCTGGGGTTTGTTTTCAGCCTAGCACGAACCCCCGCCCGCTTGCCGCGCTTCTGCTTCCTTGCACACCGCTTACAACGTACCCATCCCTGGCCACCGGCATCAGGCAACGCCGAGGACTGGAGGCCTGGTCCCTGCAGCAAGCCGAGATCGCGTAGCTTCTCCAGCAGATCATCATGAAGGTTTGCTGTTGAGCGATTTCTGTACTGTAGCAGTGTCTGGCGATGGTAGATACGAACACCGGTTGCTCTGTTCTCCATGTGCCCTATTTATATAAAACATTGTACCCTAGTGCCCTAGTTAAAAAAAAATGCAATTAAAGTAACACCAGGTCCAGAGAGGTCGCTGCGTGCTGCTACCATGCCGCCCACCATCGTTCCTACAGTCCCAATCAAACAGCTACAGAACCTCTGTACCTCCCTCTGCATGCAACTGGATCCTTGACTTCCTAACCGGAAGACCACAATCTGTGTGACATCTCCACCTACCTGACAATTAACACTGGCACTCTACAGCGATGTGTGCTTAGCCCTCTGCTCTACTCTCCCTACACCCATGACCATGGTGCTTAAACAGAATCTATAAACTTGCAGACAATACAACCGTTGTCAGAATTTCAGATGGTGATGAAAGGGTGAACAGGAGTAAGATATACGAGTTAGCTGAAGTGTCGCAGCTACAACCTTGCACTCATCGTCAGCAAGACCAAAGAGCTGATTGTGGACCAAGATGGGTAAGATGAGGAAACAAAAAAAACAATCTCATAGACGGATCAGAAGTGGAGAGAGTGAGCAATTTCAGGCTCCTGGGTGTCAACATCTCTGAGGACCTGACCTGGACGCAACATATTGATGTAGTTATAAAGAAGGCAAGGCAGCGGCTATAGTTCATTAGGAGTTTGAGGAGATTGGGTTTCTGGCTGCATCGCTCTCTGGCATGGTGGGTCAGCTGCACAAGATAGAAATAAGCAGCAGAAACTTGTAAAATTAGACAGCTCTATCATGGGTACCAGCCTCCGTAGCATTCAAGACATCTTCAAGGTTTGATGCCATAGGAAGATGATGGCCATTATTAAGGATCTGCACCACCCAGGACATGCCCTCTTCAGACTGTCACCATCAGGAAGGAGTTACAGAAACCTGACAGAGCACACTCAGCGATTCAGGAACAGCTGCCTCCCCTCTGTCATCCGATTTCTAAATGGACATTCAACCCATGAACACTACCTCACTATTTCATTTCTGTTATTTTGCATTACTTATTTTAACTTAACTGTTTAATAGACATATATGCATCTGTCATACGCTCTGCATCTCAGACTTAATGTAACTCAGTTTTTTTTCTCTGTATTTACTTATCATATATATCATTGTATTTCTTTCATAAAGTTAACAAGTTTCACAACATATGCTGGTGATATTAAATCTGATTCTGATCACTGCAACATCTGGTGACCCTGTGATCTCTGTCTCGAAGGTCTGCATCAGAACGTCATTAGACAAGGTTACCCTCACAAGAAATCAGGTCCTGATAGTGTACCTGAAAGGGAACTGAAAACTTGTGCCAACCAACTGCGGGAGCGTTCAGAGACTTCTTCAATCTCTCACTTCTGAAATCGGAGGTGTCCATCTGCTTCAAAAGGGTGACAATCATACCAGTACCCAAGAAGCACACAAACAAAATGCTGGTGAACGCACCAGGCCAGGCAGCATCTATAGGAAGAGGTACAGTTGACGTTTTGGGCCGAGACCCTTCGTCAGGACTAACTGAAAGAAGAGATAGTAAGAGATTTGAAAGTGGGAGGGGGAGAGGGAGATCCAAATTGAAAGGAGAAGACAGGAGGGGGAGGGATGGAGCTAAGAGCTGGAAAGTTGATTGGCAAAAGGGATACAAGGCTGGAGAAGGGAGAGGATCATGGGACGGGAGGCCCAGGGAGAAAGAAAGGGAGAGGGGAGCCCAGAGGATGAGCAAGGAGTACAGTGAGAGGGACAGTGGGAGAAAAAAAGAGAGAAAAAAAATAATTAATAGACAGACAGATAAATAAGTAAATAAATAAATAAGGCACTGGGTACGAAGAGGAAGTGGGGCATTACGGAAGTTAGGGAAATTAATGTTCATGCCATCAGGTTGGAGACTACCCAGACAGAATATAAGGTGTTATTCCTCCAACCTGAGTGTGGCTTCATCTTGACAGTAGAGGAGGCCATGGATAGACATATCAGAATGGGAATGAGACGTGGAATTAAAACGTGTGGCCGAGATGAGATCCTGCTTTCTCTGGCGGACAGAGTGTAGGTGTTCAGCGAAACAGTCTCCCAGTCTGCGTCGGGTCTCACCAATATATAGAAGGCCACATCGGGAACACCAGACGCAGTATATCACCCCAGCCGACTCACAGGTGAAGTGTCACCTCACCTGGAAGGACTGTCTGGGGCCCTGAATGGTGGTAAGGGAGGAAGTGTAAGGGAAGGTGTCGCACTTGTTCCACTTACAAGGATAAGTGCCTGGAGGGAGATTGGTGGATAGGGATGGGGGGACGAATGGACAAGGATGTCACGTAGGGAGCGATCCCTGCGGAAAGCAGAAAGGGGGGGGAGGGAAAGGTGTGCTTGGTAGTGCGATCCTGTTGGAGGTGGCAGAAGTTACGGAAAATTATATGTTGGACCCGGAGGCTGGTGGGGTGGTAGGTGAGGACAAGGGGAACCCTATTCCTAGTGGGGAGGCGGGAGGATGGGGTGAGAGCAGATGTGCGTGAAATGGGGGAGATGCGTTTGAGAGCAGAGTTAATGGTGGAGGAAGGGAAGCCCCTTTCTTTAAAAAAGGAGGACATCTCCTTCGTCCTGGAATTAAAAGCCTCATCCTGAGAGCAGATGTGGTGGAAACGGAGGAATTGTGAGAAGGAGATAGCATTTTTGCAAGAGACAGGGTGGGCAGAGGAATAATCAGGTAGCTGTGAGAGTCTGTAGGTTTATAGTAGACATCAGTAGATAAGCTGTCTCCAGAAATAGAGACAGAAAGATCAAGAAAGGGGAGGGAGGTGTCGGAAATGGATCAGGTAAATTTGAGGGTAGGGTGAAAGTTGGAGGCAAAGTTAATGAAGTCAACGAGCTCAGCACGCGTGCAGGAAGCAGTGCTAATGTAGTCATTGATGTAGCGAAGGAAAAGTGGGGGATAGATACCAGTATAGGCTTGGAACATAGATTGTTCTACAAAGCCGACAGAAAGGCAGACATAGCTGGGACCCATACGGGTGCCCATAGCTACACCTTTAGTTTGGAGGAAATGGGAGGAGCAAAAGGAGAAATTATTAAGAGTAAGGGCTAATTCCGCTAGACGGAGCAGAGTGGTGGTAGAGGGGAATTGGTTAGGTTTGGAATCCAAAAAGAAGTGTAGAGCTTTGAGACCTTCCTAGTGGGGGATGGACGTATATAGGGACTGGATATCCATGGTGAAAATAAAGTGGTGGGGGCCAGGGAACTTAAAATCATTGAAAAAATTCAGAGCATGAGAAGTGTCACGAACATAGGTCGGAAGAGATTGAACAAGGGGGGATAAAACAGTGTCGAGGTATGCAGAAACGAGTTCAGTGGGGCAGGAGCAAGCTGAGACAATAGCCAGGACAGGCAAGTTTGTGGATCTTGGGTAGGAGGTAGAAACAGGAAGTGCGGGGGTGTGGGAACTATAAGGTTGGTAGCAGTGGATGGGAGATCCCCTGAGCGAATAAAGTCGGTGATGGTGTGGGAGACAATGGCCTGGTGCTCCTTAGTGGGGTCACGATCCAGGGGTAAATAAGAAGAGGTATCCGCGAGTTGTCGCTGTGCCTCGGCAAGGTAGAGGTCAGTGCGCCAGACTACAACAGCACCCCCCTTATTGGTGGGTTTAATCGTAAGGTTAGGATTGGTGCGGAGGGAGTGGAGAGCAGAGTGTTCGGAAGGAGTGAGGCTGGAATGGGAACAAGGTGTGGTGAAGTCAAGACGGTTGATGTCCCGTCGGCAGTTAGCAATAAAGAGATCCAGAGCAGGCAGAAGACCAGAGCGGGGTGTCCATGAAGAGGAGGAGTGTTGAAGACAGGAGAAGGGGTCATCGGTGGGGGTGGGAGAGTCCTTGCCGAAGAAATAGGCTTGGAGACGGAGACGGCAGAGCAGGGTGAGCTACTGGAGATGGTCCATGGCTCCACAAAGTCCAGGCCTTGCACAAGAAGGGTATTTATGGAAGAGTTCAAGGCAGAAACCCTGGATGAAAATAAAGTATATTCTTACCTGTAAAGACTTTGCAAAGCGTCACTTAGGAGAAATTGTAAAGGTGTGAAAGAAGGTCTTGTGGTCGGATGGGACTAAAGTGGAACTTTTTGACCTCAACACTAAGCACTACGTGAGGTGTAAGTCTTATATGGTGCATCAGCCAGGGAACACCATCCCTCCTTTAAAGTATGGTGGAGATAGCATCATGCTATGGGGATGCTTTTCAGTGGCAGGGACTGGAAATCTGGTCAGGACTGATGGGAAGACAAATGCTGCTAAATACAGAGAGACCCTGGATAAAAACCTGCTGGCCCCTGCTAGAAATCTTAAATTGTGGAGGAAGTTCATCTTTCAACAGGACAACAACCCAG
This sequence comes from Mobula birostris, assembly GCF_030028105.1. Lineage (NCBI taxonomy): Eukaryota > Metazoa > Chordata > Chondrichthyes > Myliobatiformes > Myliobatidae > Mobula > Mobula birostris. The sequence continues at coordinate 92,976,321 of NC_092382.1, forward strand.
ACCACACAGCCAGGGCAACCACGGAGTGGCTTCAAATGAAGAAAATTGATGCCCTTCAGTTGCCCAGTCAGAGTCCTGTCTTTAATCTGATTGAACATCTCCAGCAAAACTTCCAGATTCCTTGTCAGCACCTCTCCCCAACTAACCTGGCACAGCTTGAGTAAATTTGCAAGGAAGAATGGGCAAACCTTGATCCATCACATTGTACAGTTAATGGAAACTTATCCAGAAAGACTACTGGCTGTAATAGCTGTGAGAGATGGTTCAACTAAGTACTGAGCAAAGGGGATGAATACTTTTGAACTGCTGACATTTCAGTTTTAAAATGTTTAGCTTTTTGACACTTTACTACTTTCCCTGTTGTTTGAAAAAAAGGAGCATGTGATTAACAGATAAAAATGCTCAGTTAAATTGATCAAAATCCCTGGTGGTAATACTCATTTATGTGAACGATGGGTTTGAGGCCAAATACTTTTACAAGGCACTGTATATTCTTTGATAATAAATTTACATTGTAATTTGAATGACAACCATCCAGTTGCACTCATATCTACTGTGATGAAGTACCTTGAGAGGTTAGTCATGGCCTGAATCAACTCCAGCCTAAGCAAGGACCTGGACCCACTGCAACTTGGAATTCACCACAATAGGTCTACAGTAGATGCAATTTCACTGGTTCCACACTTGGCCTTGGATCACCTGGACAACAGCAATCCCTATGTCAGGCTGCATGTTACTGATGACAGCTCAGTGTTCAGCACCATCATACCCTCAGTACCAATCAGCAACCTCGAAAACCTAGGCTTCAGTACATCGCTCTACAATTAGATCCTTGACTTCCTTGTCAGGAAACCACAGCCAGTGCAGATCAAAAATAACATCTCCTGCTCACTGACAATCAACACTGGCAATGCCTCAAGTATTTGTGCTTAGCCAACTGCTCTATTCTCTCTCTACACCCATGACTATGTGGCTAGGCATAGCTCAAACATTGGCTATAAATTTACTGATAACACAACTATTGCTGACAGAATTTCAGATGGTGACGAGCAGGCATACAGGAGTGAGTGGATCAGCTGGTTGAGTGGTGCCGTAACAACAACTTTGGTGTCGTAACAACAACTTTGCACCAAATGTCAATAGGACCAAGAAAATAATTGTGGACTTCAGACAGGGGGGGTCAAGGGAATACACACCAGTCCTCGTCAAGGAATCAGAAGTGGAAAGGGTGAGCACTTTCAAGTTACTGAGTGTCAACATCTCTGAAGAGCAATCCTGGGCCCAACATATTGAGCTGATTATAAAGAAGGCACAACAGCAGCTTGAAGGGGTTTGAAGGACTTGGTATGACACCAGACTCTCGCAAATTCCTACAGATGTACAGCAAGGAGCATTCTAACTGGTTGCATCACTCTCTGGCATACAGAGGTCACTGCACGGGATTGGTATAAACTGCAGAAAATGTTAAACTCAGCTAGCTCCATCATGGGCACTAGCTTCGCAAGCATCTTCAAAAAGTGACACCTCAAAAAGGTATTATCCATCGTTCAGGACACCCATCGCCCAGGACCTTCCCTTTTCTCTTTTTAAGGTGGGAGGTGGTCTAGGAACCTGAAGACACACGCTCAATGCTTTAGCAACAGCTTCTTCCTCTCCGCCATCAGATTACTGAATGGACAATGAACCCATGTACACCACCTCAATTTTTTTTTGCTCTCTCTTTGCGCTAATTAATTTATTTAAATATACCTATTGTTGTAATTTATAGCTTTTATTATCTTGTATTGCAATACACTATCGCAAAACAACAAATTTCATGATATATACCAGTGACATTAGACCTGATTCTGATCAATCAAGCCCTTTCCTCCAACACAACCCTCCATTCATCTGCCATCCACATGCCTATCTGTGTGTCCTATCAAATATTGAAAGGCCTGGATCGAGTGAATGCAGAGATGTGTCTGATAGTGGAGGAGTCTAGGGCCAGAGGGCACAGCCTCAGAATACAAGGATGTCCCTTTAGGACAGCGATAAGGGGGACTTTCTTTAGCCAGAGGGTGGTGAATCAGTGGAATCCATTACCACAGACAGCAGTGGAGGCCGTGATTGGGGATACACTCAGTGGCCACTTTATTAAATACACCTGAACACTAACTCATTAATATATTTAGTTAGCCAATCACGTGGTAGCAACTCAATACACAAAAGCATGCAGACATGGTCAAGAGGTTCAGTTGTTGCTCAGCCCGAACATCAGAATGTGAAGAACTATGATCTAGGTGACTTTGACTGTGGAATGATTGCTGGTGCCACACAGGGTGGTTTGAGTATCTCAGAAACTGCTGGGATTTTCACACACATCAGTCTAGAGTTTACAGAAAACGGTGCAAAAAAACAAAAAAGATCCAGTGAGCAGCAGTTCTGTCAGTGAAACTGCCTTGGTAATGAGAGAGGTCAGAGGACAATGATCAGACTGGATCAAACTGACAGGACGGAGATAGTAACTCATATAACCACATGTTACAACAGCAGTATGCAGAAAGCATCTCTGAACACACAACACGTCAAACCCTGAAGTGTTTGGACTACAGCAGCAGATGACCACACAAGGTTCTACTTCTGTCTCTACTTTATTAGAGACACTCTGTACCCAATAAAGCTGCTGCTGAGTGCATAAAATGACACTGATTGGAAGAACAACGCACACAGAATTCTGGAGGAACTCAGCAGGTCAGGAAGCATCGATGGAAATGAATTTAGTCAACATTTAGAGCTGAGATCCTTCTTCAGGACTGGAAAGGAAGGGGAAAGACGCCAGAATAAAAAGGTGGGGGAAGAAAAGTAATTCTAGCTTGAAGATGACAGGTCAAGCCAGGTGGGTGGGAAAGGGAAAGGGCTGGAGAAGAAGGAATCTGACGGGAGAGGAGAGTGGACCATGGGGGAAAGTGAAGGAGAAGCAGAAGGGGGTGGTGATAGGTAGGTGAGGAAAGAAGGTAACAGGCCAGATTGGGGAATGGAAGAAGAGGAAACAGAGAAGGAAATAACACATTACTGGAAGGAGAAATTGATGTTCAAGCCATCATGTTTGAGGCTACCTACATGGGGACGTCCCCAGACTAATGACAAGAGCCTTGTCTGAATGCAACCAATTAGGCTCCAGCCCTTCCACAACGCCATCCTACACAGAAAGTGGCTCTTCAGCTCAGAGAGTCAACACTGAACGTCAAACATCAAATTACACCAGACTGACGCGATTCATCTTTTACCTTCCAGACGTAGCAACAACTCCCCCGAGGGTCTAACCTCACTTCCACACAAAGGACCATTTACGGTAGGCAGTTAACCAACCAAACCTGCAGTCCCGATGAAGAGTCTTGAACCGAAATGGCGGCTCTTTATTCCTCACCACAGATGTTGCCCCACCTGCTGAGTTCCTCCAGCATTCTGTGTGTGTTACTCTGAACCAAACCTGGACGTCTTTGGCATGAAAGGGAAACCAGAGAACCTGTGGGAGCCCACGTGGTCACAGGGAGAACATGCAAACTTCAGGAAGGTCAGGTTTGAACTGGGTCACTGGAACTGCCAGGAACACTGACACTCCCTTCCCCAGGCTTCTCCCTCAGCCTGACCAAACCCTCGGTGGGTCTGGTGCAGTCACTGATGTGGCTCCAGCAGCTCCACTGCCCCACCGTGATGCCTCCCTCTGTAACGACACCCAGCTCCACCCCTATCCCAGTCCGTCTCTCATTCACACTCTCAGCCACCTCCCACTCCTGCACTCTGCTCTCCACACACTCTGCCGGCTCTGCCTGAAATTGCCCCGAACCCCCTTCACCCACCATCCGTGTTCACTAATCTGATTAAGTAACATACAACCCAACTTTGCGTTCACATCCCAGCATAGCCTCACCACTTCCTCCCAGTATAATCTCCTCCAGCCTCTTAACACTCCCTCCAGTCCCAGCCTCTCGGAGTGTCATCACTGCATTTCCAGCCGTGCCTTCTCCTCAGTCTTCAAGCCTGAAATTCTCGGCTGAAACCTCTCTGCCTCCCCATCTTCCTCCACTCCCTACTGTTGTTTTACCAAACCAGGTATCTGGACGTTTCTGATCACCAGCTCTAATGCCGTGTGTCCCGGTATCAAATTGGATTCATAATGTTCCCCAGGTCCCTTCAGTACTTTTACCCCATTAAATACAGGCTGTCTCTGCTCATCTACAGAAACAATAAATAACATCTACTTCCTCTTACTGTACACAGCATGCAATTTGTCCGTACAAGACATTACTCACCCAGAAAACCCAGGATCAGCAGCACAACCCTCAGTTCAGCCGGTGACATTCTGGAAATGAAAGAATGGAATTAACTCAGTGAGAAATGACACACTGGGGCTGAGGACAAGGTGTAAATGGGGATGGGAACTGAGGATCGAAAGGGATATCCATCTATAGTGGAATAGACACATCACTCACTCACTGAGATCTCACAAACAGATGTGGGATCTCCCTCACAGAAACCCCACGGACAGAGGTGAGATCTCTCTCATGAGACCCCACACACAATGATCTCCCTCATTGACACTCTAGACAGAGGTGAGAAATTCCTTCCTAAAAACTCACAGATAACCTTCATTTATGTACACTATCTCCCCCTCTCCCTGAGACACGCACATATGCAACAGAGCACAAGACAAATTTCCAGATTCGATCAGTTTTGGGGATGTCTACTCACGTTTGACTCCCGATGAGGTGTTGCTGTGTGAACTGGAGGGAGATGGGACCACCTACAACCTCCTCACTCTCTGCTGTGAGTGGTGTCAGACTCAGCGACAGGGTCAACGACTACTTTCCGCACCGGCTTCTCGAAACAATGAAACCAGAGCTGGGCTGCAGAACAGTTGATGTATGTTCGGAAAAAGTATGCAAAGCAAACAAACAAACAACACCTATCCTGAGGCTCTGCAATGAAAAGCCTATTGTTTCCAGTCAGTGAGCTTCCTCTAACAACCACAGCTTCAGTGATGGGTCAGTATTGAGCAGAGGGACAGGAATGGACACAGGTGCTAGAGAGGAAATAGTCACAGGATTACTGTTGTCAGGTTTATAATGGGTCAGTATTGTGGAGTGGAAGGTGCAGATCATCTGTAATGGACAGCAGGCATTAGAGGGGGAGTGGACACAGGATAAACCCCTGGTCAGGGTGGCAATGGGTCAGTAACGGGGACCGGACATTGTACAGGTTCTATAATGGAGAAGGAATCTAGAGAGAATTTTATGAAAGACACAAAGATATTTATACACTGATGCAAGTGTGTAGTCACACTGGTCCACTGTGGGGTGTTTATCTCAGACTGCAGGATGGGGCAGCAGTAGTTCCGAAGGCAAATGGCGCATTGACATTTATTGCATGCGGGGGGGGGGGTGTTTGTCAGAGTCATGGAGCACTACAGCATAGAAACAGGAAATTCGGCCCATCCAGTCCATGCCAGCCTGCTCTTCTGCCTTGTCCCATCTCCCTGCACCCAGACCATTGCCCTCCAGACCTCTCTCATCTCATCCACCTATCCAAACTTTTCTGAAATGTTACAATTGAATTTGCACCTACCACTTCCGTTGGCAGCTCGTTCCACTCACACCATTCTCTGAGTGAAGTTATGCATTAGATTCCTCTTAAATATTTTATCTTTCCCACTAAATACGCCAGTGAATAAATTCCTAATGGATTCAAACTTTCCCTGGAACTCAGATCCTCAAGTCCCAGCAACATCCTTGTAAATTTTCTCTGCATTCTTTCAAGTTTATTGATAACCTTCCTGTCGGTAGGTGACCAGAACTGACACATTACTTTGAAATCAGCTTCACTAACATCTTTTACAACTTCAACATAACATTCCAACTCCTGTACTCAATGCCTGATTTATGAAAGCCAACGTACCTAAAACTCTCTTTACAACCGTATCTACCTCTGACGCTGCTTTCAAGCAAATATGGATCTGTATTTCCAGGTCCCGTGGTTCTACCGTACACCTCAGAGCCCTGACATTCACTATGTGAGTCTGATCCTGGTTTGTCCTCCCAAATTCAACATCTCATCCTCATCTGCAACAAATTCTATCTGCCCTTTCTCAGTCCCTTTTCTCAGGTGGTCCAGATCCCACTGCAAACATTGACAGCCTTCCTCGCTGTCCATTACACCCACAATCTTGAAGTCAGCAGCAACGTTGCTGATGCAGTTTACCACATTATCATGCAGATTGTTGTTATAGATGACAAACAACAGACCCACCACTGATCCCTGTGGACACCACAAGTCACTGGCCTCTAGTCAGAGAGACAACCAGCTTCAACACTCTCTGGCTTCTCACACTGAGACAATGTCGGCTACTACTGATGTCAAAGGCCTACGGAAACTCCAAGTAAATAAGGCCCCATTTATTCCCACTCATTGCCTGCTGCCAGTCAGCCAATCCTCTATCACACTGGTATCTTCCCTGGGCTCTTGTTTAGCAGCCTCACGTGCAGTACCTTGTCGAAGGCCTTCTGAAAATCCAATTAAACAACATTCACTAACTCTCTTTTCTCTCTCCTGCCCGTTATTTTCTCAAAGAATTTCAGAGCTTTCTCAGGCAAGATTTCCCCTAAGGAAACCATGCAGACTGCAGCCTATTTTTTCATGTGCCTTCAAGTTCCCCAAAACCTCATCGTTAGTAATGGACTCCAACATCCTATCAATTGCTGAAGTCAGACTAACTGGCCTGTAATTTACTATATGCCATCCTCCCTTATCAGAGAGTGGAGTGACATTTGCAATTTTCCAGCCCTCCAGAATCATTTCAGAATCCAGTATTGTTGAAAGATCACAACTAAAGCCTCCATAATCCCTTCAGCTACCTCTTACAGAACCCTGGGGTGCAAGTCCATCTGGTTCAGACCTTTCAGCTTCCCAAGCCACTTCTCTTTAGTAAAAGCAGAATCAGGTTTAACATCACTGGTATTTGTCATGAAATGTGTTGTTTTGTGGTAGCAGTACAGTGTAATCAAAATAAAAATAAAACTGTACTGTAAATTACAATAAGGGATAGATTTATATATTTAATATATTTATATTTTATATCTAATTTAATAGATATATAATTCAATTAGAAGTACAAAAAGAGCAACAAATGAACAAGAAAATAGTGAGTGTACATGGGTTCATTGTCCATTCATAAATCTGATGGTGATAGGAGGTGGGAAAGAAACTGTTCCTAATACAATTAGTGTGAGGTTTCAAGCTCTGGCACCTCCTCCATGACAGTAGCAATGAGAAGAGGGCTTGTTCTGGGTGATGGATCCTTCACGCTGGATGCTGCCTTTTGGAGGATTTCCTGTTCAATTGATCCTCGATGTTGGGGAGGTTAGATTCCCTGATGGAGCTGGCTGAGTTTGCAACTTTCGGTAGCTTTTTCTGATCCTGTACAGTATCCCCTCCATTACGGACAGTGATGCAACCAGTTCGAATGCTCTCTGCGGTACATCTGTAGAAATTTGTGAGTCTTTGGTGACAAACCAAGTCTCCTCAAACTCTTAAATATATCCACTCTCGTGCCTTCTTTGTAATTCTATTAATGTTGGGCCCAGGATTGATCTTCAGAGATGTTGACGCCCAGGTACTTGAAACTGCTCACCCTTTCCACTGATGACCCCTCATTGAAGACTGGTGTGTGTTCCCTTGACTTCCCCTTGCTGAAGTCCACAGTCAATTCCCTGGTCTTACTGACATTAAGTGCAAGGTTGTTGTTTTGACACCACACAACCAGCTGATCGATCCCACTCCTGTACACCCCCTCATCACCATCCGAACTGCTGCCAACAATAGTTGTGGAATCGGCAAATTTATGAATGGCATTTGAGGTACCCACACTCACTCTGCACACTGACACTCTTGAATTTCTGAAATACTGTCTTCCACAGTGAAGACTGACACACAATACTTGTGAATTCATCCACTATTTCTTTTTCCCCCATTACAACCTCTCTGGTGTAATTTTCCATTGGTCCAATACCCACTCTCCTATCTCTTTGACTCTTGACATATCTTTGATGACTGCTTTGATGATGTCGACTGGAATGTCTTCCATGATGAGGATGTCTCTGAATTCACAGAAGGGGTCATGAGTTTCATACAGAAGTGCATCGTCGATGTTGTCCCCCAGAAACTGGTCAGGGTCTTTCCAAACAAGAAACCCCAGAGCAACAGTTTCATGCGAGTAGCACTTACTGCGAGACACAGAGCTTACATTGTCAGTAATCAGCAGGAACTCAAGAAATGCAGTGACAATCTGCGCAAAGTCATCAAGGCAGTGAAACAACAATACCAGGACAAGATCCAGACACAAATCTCCACCAACAACACACGCACTTTATGGCAAGGTCTGCACACCATCGCAGACTTCAAAACTAAACACAGTGGAGTTTCCAACATCGATGCCTCTCTCCCAGATGAGCGAAATCTTTTTTTTACGCTTGATTCGATGTCACCAATACTGTGCCCCTGAGGAGACCTGCAGGTGATGTAACTGGCAGCTTGGTCATCTCTGAGGCCAAAGTACACAGACGTTTCCAACGGGTGGACAATCGCAAGGCTGCGGGACCGGACGGCATCCCAGGGCGGGTACTCAGGATATGTGCAGCACAACTGGCAGGTGTGTATACTGACATTTTTAATCTCTCCCTCTCCCAGTGTAGAGTGCCCTGCTATCCACCATTGTTCTGGTACCTAAAAAGACCAAGGTGTCACATACCCCATGACTGGAATAAAGAACCAACAGAGATGGAAAACACTTTGTAGTCCAGTATTGCTACAAACTAATAATATTTATTAGTAACTGTGCAATACAGTAATATAAATGTAGGTAAATCAAACAGGTTAGCAATGATTATAAGTAAGTATATCAGTAAGTGTGGAAATATATTTATGAAAAACCAAGCTTCTTTAAGTCTAGGGATAAAAAGATACAGTCTTACGATGATGAGTAAAGTTCAGTTCAGTTCAGTTTGTGGTATTGAGTTGAGTAGTGATGGAGCGAGAGAGAGGGAGAGATTTGAGTCTTCAGGTGAGCTCCTGCCATCGATCTTCTTGTTGTTCTTCGAAATCCTTTAAAAGTCACTGACTGTGATTTTAAAAAAGGGGGACCAGTTTTCTGTGGTGGAGCTATCCCCCAGGTGAGGGTGGACACATGGACAGCTCCCCACCAGTCAACCCCTTCCCTCTTTCCACTGCAAGAGTGATGGATCGATCCCCCTGATTGAACCTCCAAAACCACTTTTCCTGCGGGCACAACAATGCTCATTCAATGTCCAAACATGTGTGCCAGGTCTATCATCTGACCTCCTGTGCTGAGCATCAACTGTCATTCAAATAAATCCTCCTTCCTCTCTCTGTGAAGAAATGCAAGCAGGCAAAAATCCTTGAAAAAGTATAAACAACCTGCCGAAAACCATAACATCAATTGGCCATTTAATAACGCCCTTGGTCACCATAGCAACTTACGAGCTGCTCGGTACTATCTCCACTTCAGCAGCAATCCAACAGTTAACCAGTTCTTTCTGCTCCTTAAAGTGACAGTCCAACAGTTAGTCTTCGTCTCTCTCTCTCTCTCTCTCAAAACAAGATATCGATGTTAAATAACTGTCTCTCTCTCTTTTCAAAAGCACAGTTCATAGGGGTAATTCAGAACCCCATCACAAAGGTAACATGTCTGAGTGACTGGCGTCCTGTCGCACTCACCTCAATAATAAGCCAATTCTTTGAGAGGCTGTTGAAGGACTACATCTGCAGCATACTACCATCCACACTGGGCTCCACACACTGTCCTTACACATCTGGAGAAGAGTGATGCTTATGTGAGAATGTTGTTCTTGGATTACAGTTCAGCATTCAATACCATAATTCCCTCCAGGTTTGACAAGAAGCTCAGAGACCTCGGCCTTCACCTTGCCTTGTGTAGCTGGATCCTGGACTTCCTGTCAGATCACCAGCAGGTGGTAAGAGTGGGCTCCCTCACCTCTGCCCCTCAACACAGGTGCCCCTCACGGCCGTATACTAAGCTCCCTCCTTTACTCTCTGTATACCCATGACTGTGTTGCCACCCACAGCTGCAATCTTCTCATTAAATTTGCTGATGATACTACACTGATTGGCCTAATCTCAAATAATAATGATGCAGCCTACAGAGAAGTCACCACCCTCAATGTCACTAAAACAAAGGAGCTGGTTGTGGACTACAGGAGGAATAGAGACAGGCTAGCCCCTATTGACATCAATGGATCCGGGGTTGAGAGGGTGAACAGCTTTTAAGTTCCTCGGCATAAACATCACCGAGGATCTCACATGGTCTGTACATACTGGCTGTTTGGTGAAAAAGGCACAACAGCATCTCTTTCATCTCAGACGGTTGAAGAAGTTTGGTCTGGGCCCCCAAATCCCAAGAACTTTCTACAGGGGCACAATTGAGAGCATCCTGACTGGATGCATCATTGCCTGGTATGGGAACTGTACTTCCCTCAATCGCAGGACTTTGCAGAGAGTGGTGTGGACAGCCCAGTGCATCTGTAGATGTGAACTTCCCACTATTCAGGTCACTTACAGAGACAGGTTTGTAAAAATGGCCTGAAGGATCATTGGGGACCCGAGTCACCCCAATCACAAACTGTTCCAGCTACTACCATCCAGGAAACGGTATCACAGCATAAAAGCCAAGACCAACAGGCTCCAGGACAGCTTTTTGCATCAGTCTGCTTAACTCCTGCTGACACAACTGTATTTCTTTGCTATATTGACTATCCTGTTGTACATATTTATTATGAATTACTATAAATTGCACATTTAGACTGATTTTTACTCATGTATATGAAGGATGTAAGTAATAAAGTCAATTCAATTCAATCTGAAAAGACTTCTTATATCCACTGTAGTGTTCTCGTGCAGTGTGTTGAAACTGACTAAACACCAAGTTAAACCGGAGCCAATGAAGACAGAGTCGTAGTAAGGTTAACCATTTACTGTTCACTCTTCCACATTAACATCGTATGGTGAAAACTGTTGATAAAAGAAATACAAACATATACAGCGGCTGTTTCATTCTGGAGACCATGCACGCTCTCTCTTCTTTCAGCGAGTGTCTCCAGCCGCCCTGAATAGGGAGCAAGGGGGGCGTCCCTGGGCCACCGCAAACCACCGCTGGGCCTGAGCCCACCCCACGTTTGAAATTGAAAAGCTGACATGCACGCCACCCAAACAGCTGCTTCCTAACAGAAACCGCATTAATATTTTTACTTCAAATACTTCATAGGAACTTACGGCGTTGCCTCTATAATGTTTCCTTGTGGGTAGACACAGAGCTCTTCACGATCATGCTGCACGCATAGCACCCATCTTTACACCTTTCCAAACCAGAGGTTACACATAAGGCGCGGCGAAACCGGCGGTGACGTCATCACATGCCGCGATATACCATAGACAATGAATTTACCTTTGTTAAACTGTAACTTAATTATCAACCTGTAACTTTAACTAGAAAATAGTTACAAACAAGTCATTTAAAGCATAGACACAACAAAGTCAAATAAATGCCTTAAGGGCAACACATCTACTTTTAATTCATTGGATAGCTTACCTTCATATTTCACTTTTCTCTCCTTATTGGTTTTCAAGTTGCCTTCTGCTGGTTTTCATCGGCTTCCCAATCCTTTAGCTTCACACTAATTTTTGCGATCCATGCCCTCTCTTTTGCTTTTATGTGATCTTTGACTTCCCTTCTCAGCCTCAACCTCCAGTTAGAACACTTCTTCTTTGGGATGTGTTTATGCTGGGCCTCCTGCTCCAACTTTTCTTCACTCCACAAGCCCCGACTCTGGCTCAACCTCACTCCAACCACTTCTCCTCGAACGTGACTCGACCTTTCTCCGAATCTGCCTCGCACCCCCACGTCTTGATCCTCGAGTCAGTCTGGTCTTTTCAGTACAGAACTGGGGGAGGGGGGATGAATACTTTTGAACTGCTGATATTTCAGTTTTTGAATTCTTAGTTTTCCATGCTTTACAATTTTCCCCGTTTTTTTTCAGCTTCACTGCAAAAAAAAGAGCATGTGATTCACAAGTAAAAATTCTCAGTTAAATTGATCAAAATCCCTGGTTGCAACACTCATTAAGGTGAACAAGGTGTTGGGGGCTGAATACTTTTACAAGGCACTGTAGAAAGACAGATGGATAGATAAATAAATAATACTGAGAACATGAGATGTAGAGTCCTTGACAGTGAGTCCATAGGTTGTGGAATCAGGTTAGTATTGAGGTGAGTGAAGTTATCCTCACTGGACCAGCAGCCTGATGGTTGAAGGGTAAAAACTGTTCTTGACCTGGTGGTGAGAGACCCAAGGCTCCTGTACCTCCTGCCCAATGGAAGCAGTGAGAAGAGAGCATGGTCTGGATGGTGGGGGTCACTGATGATGGATGCTGGTTTCTTGTGTCAATGCTCCTTGTAGATGTGCTCAATGGTGGGGAGAGCTTTTCCTGTGATGAACTGGACTGTACCCACCACTTTTAATAGGCTTGTTCCGTTCTTGTGCACTGGTGTGGGACTGGGACAGATCAACCAGTGAGTGGTGTCTTCTTGCATAATGAGATGGAGGGGCCTCAGGAGGGAACTCTAGAGCAGAGTGTCCTGGTTTCACTGATCAGTAGATTAAATGGCCACAGAAAACTGCCTCCGGGGGAATGTGGAGACAATAACATGGGATTAGCGTAGGATCAGTGTCAATGGTGTTTGATGGTCAGCATGTACCCAGTGGGCCAAAGGGTCTGTTTCTGTGTTCTGTGACTGTGACTTTCTCTCCCTTCCTCTCTCACCCCTGCTGTCTTTCAATTTCTCGCTCTCCCAATCCCTCTCCCCTCGAACACCTCAATACATTGCTTTTGACCTGTGACCCTTCACAAAATGTGACTAGTGTCTATGATGTGAAAACCCCTGTTCTCAGTCTGTTTTCATCCGGTGGCAAACAGGAGAACAGAACAGGGCAGAATTAACCGGAGGGATGTTCCTGCTGGAACTGTAATGACCACAGAAGCAAGAGTGAATAATTTGGAATGTTTTGCAGAGAAACTGAATATTCAGCCCCACAAACTACATGGCATCTCTCTCACCCGCCCCCCCCCCACCCCACCTTCTGTCTCAGTCTCTCTGTGCACCAGCTCACCACCCTATTCCAGGAACTCCTCTCAGTTCTGTCTCTGGGTGAATTTGCATCTGTGGCTTTCAACACGTGATACCTGCGTGAGTGAAATGAACAGTCCTTTGTTCACAATCTGTGTGTTTTTTGTTGCCTATAATTTCCTGTTGTTTGCCTCCCACCCTTCATAAAGAGTGGAGTGACAGTAACAATTTTCCATTCCCCCAGAATCTCATGCCTCTGTAGTTCCCTTTACTCCACTGTAATACTGATACATCTGGTTTTAGCTTCTCCCTCTCAACCTGCAGGGTGAATTCAATTATATTATGATCACTGCTTCATTGCACAACACTTAATCCAGGATTCTCTTTTTCTCTGGTGAGCTCAACCACAAATTGCTCTAAAACGCTATCTCGTAGGTATTCTACAAATTCCTTCTCTTGGGATCCAGCACTATCTTGTTTTTCCCAATCTACCTTCAAATTGAAACCCCCATGGCTATCATTACATTCCCCTTTTTACATGTCCTTTTAATCCCCTGTTGTAACTTGCAGCCCACATCCGAGTTACTGTTCCGAGGCCTGCATTAATTCCCTTCAGGGTCTTTGTACCCTTGCAGCTTCTTACCTTTACCCACAAGGATTCTACATCTTCCTAATCCGATGCCAACTCTCTCTCAGAATTCAAATCCCACCCCACTCTCTCTACTTACCCTCCCGTCCGCTCAATACAACATGTATCCTTGCAAGATAAGCTCTCAACCGATCATCTTTCAACCATGACTCAGTGATGCCCACGACGTCATACCTGCCAATGTCTACGTTACAAGATTGTCGACGTTATTCATTCAGTGTCAGCATTCAAAGATAACAATTTCAGTATGTATTCAGTTTTACCCCCGTGTTACCATCAGTTAAATTTATATCCCTTTCTAAACTTTTTGTCTTTTTATTTATTCTGGAGACTTTTGTAACCTCTCCTGCCCTCTCCCTCCCTTTTATTTAATCCTCACCCTTCCAATGTTGAAACTTTGAACTGAATATTAAGTTTAAAGACAAAACATCACCCAATCCCACTGACTGCAATTTTGACTGGTCTACATTCCACCACCATGTTGGTCTTGGTACCAGAGGTGAAAATACACTAGACCTGGTTTATACTAACACACCAGGAGCATATAAAGCTGTTCCCCTGCCCCACAATGGGGTCTCAGGTCACTTGTCTGTTATGCTAATTCCAGTGTACAAACCACTGATCGAACTGGCCAGCGCAAACACGAGGAATTCTGCAGATGCTGGAAATTCAAGCAACACACATCAAAGTTGCTGGTGAACACAGCAGGCCAGGCAGCATCTCTAGGAAGAGGTACAGTCGACGTTTCAGGCCGAGACCCTTCGTCAGGGCTAACTGAAGGAAGAGCTAGTAAGAGATTTGAAAGTGGGAGGGGGAGGGGGAGATCCAAAATGATAGGAGAAGGCAGGAGGGGGAGGGATGGAGCCAAGAGCTGGACAGTTGATTGCCAAAAGGGATATGAGAGGATCATGGGACAGGAGGCCCAGGAAGAAGGAGAAAGGGGAGGGGGAAAAAAACCCAGAGGATGGACAGGGGGATGGTCAGAGGGACAGAGGGAGAAAAAGGAGAGAGAGAGAGAAAGAATGTGTGTATATAAATAAATAATGGATTGGGTACGAGGGGGAGGTGGGACTCTCACAGCTATCTGGACTATTCCTCTTCTCACCCTGTCCCTTGCAAAAATCCCATCCCCTTCTCGCAATTCCTCCATCTCCGCCGCATCTGCTCTCAGGATGAGGCTTTTTATTCCAGGACGAGGGAGATATTGCGATGAACCACTTTCTAGCACACACGAACCGGCTCACAACAGCGCATGCAGGCAGAGGGCCGGCCCCAAAAAGGGCGCCAGGCCATCTTCACCAGCAGGGGGAAAATCCCGTGCACAGAAAGGGTCTGGGAATATGCATTCCCCACAGCAGTCCTGCCCCAGGGAGGGCGGGAACGGGAAGGCTTTAAAGCAGGCCGCGAAGTTTGAATAAATCTCTTTATCGCAACTCCAACTCACCGACTCCGTGTGGTTATTCTAGCGCTGTGTGTAGCACACCGCTACAATTGGTGACCCCAACGGCCCAAATGATATTTGGGCCAGAGATGACCGACGCCGCATCTGTTCACGCGGTTTCGTTACAACTGCCAAGCTTTTGGCCGCTGAGACCCCGTCTGTGGTTGGAACAGGCAGAAGCACTATTCCACATCCGGCAGAATACTCGGAGTCCACTCGGTACTACTACGTGCTGAGCTCTCTCGACCAAGAGACTGCTGCACAAGTTGAGGAGTTTATACAGTCGCCCCCGGAGAATGGCAAATACACAGCATTCAAAGCCCTGCTCATAAGGACTTTTGGACTCTCACGGCGCAAACGAGCACGCCGCTTAATGCACCTGGATGGTTTGGGAGAGAGGCCGCCGTCGGCATTAATGAACGAAATGCTGGCCCTGGCTGAAGGACACAAACCCTGCCTCATGTTTGAGCAGGCGTTCCTAGAGCAACTGCCCGAGGACATACGCCTGCTGCTGTCCGACACAGATTTCAGCGACCCCCGGGAGGTGGCGGCCCGAGCAGATGTGTTGTGGAATGCCAAGAAGGAGAGAGGGGCATCCGTCGCACAGATCACCAAGCTGTGTGCCCAACAGCAGACCAGACCAGGCCCGGCAGCAGAGTCCAATGAACAATGGCGCTTCTACCACCAGCGGTGGGGCACAGAGGCCTGCCGCTGTAGACCACCCTGCAAATTCCTGGGAAACGCCAAGGCCCAGCCGCCACCGATCGCTACGGCGGCTGGCCATCAGGACAGCCTCCTGTACGTCTGGGACAAGCAGTCGGGACGCCGCTTTTTGGTCGACACCGGAGCGGAGATCAGCGTCTTACCTCCAACGAGTTATGACACCCGCAACAGAGAACCGGGACCCACCCTGAAGGCCACAAATGGCAGCACAATACGAACCTACGGCACCCGCACGGTGCGGCTACAGTTCAGCTCCAGCCGGTTCGCGTGGGACTTCACACTGGCCGCCGTGGCCCAACCACTCTTGGGGGCGGATTTTCTGTGAGCCCACAGCCTGCTGGTCGACCTGCAAGGGAATCGACTAGTCCACGCCAAGACTTTTCAAACGTTCTCCCTGGCTGAAGCTAAGTTGCCAGCCCCACACCTGGACTCCATCACGCTATCCAACGATGAATTCACCAGGGTCCTGGCGGATTTCCCATCAGTACTGACACCGCAGTTCACGGCAGCCATGCCCAGACACGGAGTACAGCACCACATCCCGACCCAGGGACCACCCCTCCACGCCCGTGCTCGAAGGCTTCCCCCGGACAAGCTCCGACTGGCAAAGGAGGAGTTCAAGAAGATGGAGGAATTGGGGATCATATGACGGTCCGACAGCCCATGGGCCTCCCCCCTGCACATGGTGCCCAAGGCAACGGGGGGCTGGAAACCATGCGGTGACTACCGCAGGCTGAACGAGGCTACAACGCCAGACCGCTACCCTGTGCCGCACATTCAAGACTTCACAGCAAACCTACAGGGCACAAGGATCTTTTCCAAGTTAGACCTCGTCTGGGGATACCATCAAATCCCGGTACATTCAGACGACATCCCCAAAACAGCACTTATCACCCCGTTCGGACTTTTCGAATTCCTCCGAATGCTGTTTGGTCTAAAGAATGCCACACAGACGTTCCAGCGGCCAATGGACGCGGTGGGACGCGACCTGGACTTTGCATTCATCTATTTGGACGACATCCTCATAGCCAGCAGTAGTCGGCAGGAGCATCTGTCCCACCTCCGCGAGCTCTACTCCCGCCTGAGCGAATTCGGCCTTTCAATCAACCCAGCCAAATGCCAGTTCGGACTCGACACCATCGACTTCCTGGGCCACAGGATTACTAAAGATGGGGCAACCCCGCTGCCCGCCAAGGTAGACGCAGTCCACAACTTCCCCCGACCCAACACAATCAAAGGCCTGCAGGAATTCGTGGGTATGGTGAATTTCTACCATCGTTTCCTCCCCTCAGCAGCCCAAACCATGTGACCCCTGTTCACTCTAATGTCGGGTAAGGGCAAGGACATTACCTGGGACGAAGAGGCCGCAACCGCTTTCGTTAAAAACAAAGAAGCCTTAGCAAACGCCGCGATGCTACTGCACCCCAGAACGGACGTTCCTACTGCCCTCACGGTGGACGCATCCAACACAGCGGTCGGTGGAGTGCTGGAACAACTCATCGAGGGTCGCTGGCAACCCCTGGCGTTCTTCAGCAAACACCTACGACCACCCGAACTCAAATACAGTGCTTTCGACCGGGAGCTATCGGCACCATACCTAGCAATCCGGCATTTCAGGTACTTCTTAGAAGGTAGGCCCTTCACCGCGTTCACGGACCACAAACCGCTTACCTTTGCGTTCATGAAGATGTCCGACCCCTGGTCGTCCCGCCAGCAGCGACATCTGTCCTACATCTCCGAGTACACGGCGGACATCCGGCATGTCTCTGGAAAGAACAACGACGTGGTGGACGCACTATCCAGACCTACCATACAGGCCCTGTCCCAGGGGGTGGACTATGCAGCGCTGGTAGAGGCACAGCAGGCAGACACTGAGATCCCCAGTTACAGGACTGCAGTCTCCGATTTGCAGCTCCAAGACCTCCCCGTAGGCCCAGGTGAGAGGACCCTACTATGTGACGTAGCTACCGGCCAACCCCGCCCCGTCGTCCCAGCAGCCTGGCGCCAGCGGGTTTTCAAATCCATTCACAACTTAGCGCACCCCTCCATCAGGACAACCGTCCGGCTGGTTGCCAACAGGTTCGTGTGGCATGGACTGTGGAAACAGGTCAGTGAATGGGCCAAAACGTGCATGCAGTGCCAAACGGCGAAGGTGCAGCGGCATACCAAGGCTCCGCCGCAGCGGTTCGAACCCACCCGCCGGAGGTTCGACCACATTCATGTGGATTTCGTGGGGCCCCTGCCAGTGTCGCGAGGAGTGCGGTACCTCCTAACTATGATAGACCGGTTCACCAGATGGCCAGAGGCAGTCCTGCTCACTGACACCACCTCCGAATCCTGCGCCCGAGCACTGATCGCAACCTGGGTAGCCGGCTTCGGGGTACCGGCCCACATTACCTCCGACAGGGGCGCCCAGTTCACCTCCAGCCTGTGGTCGGCTATGGCCAGCCTTTTAGGAACACAGCTACACCACACAACTGCCTACCACCCACAGTCGAACGGACTAGTGGAGTGTTTCCACCGTCACCTGAAATCGGCTCTCATGGCCCGCCTGGAGGGACCTAACTGGGTGGACGAACTTCCCTGGGTCCTGCTCGGAATCTGCACGGCGCCCAAGGAGGATCTGCACACCTCATCGGCCGAGTTGGTGTACGGCGCACCCCTGGTCGTCTCAGGAGAGTTCATACCAGGCCCAAGGGGGCAAGAGGAAGAACCCACAGCAGTCCTGGACAGACTACGTGAGAGGCTCGGTAACCTGGCCCCCATACCCACTTCACAGCACGGACAGAGCCCGACCTGCATACCCAAAGACCTGCAGAACTGTAAGTTTCTTTTTGTACGACGGGGCGGACACTGGGCACCGCTACAGCGGCCCTACGAGGGGCCGTTTAAGGTGATCAAGAGCAACGGGACCACGTTCGTGCTGGACATTGGGGGGAGAGAGGAGGTTTTCACGGTGGACCAACTCAAACCGGTCATGTGGACTTGGCGCAGCCGGTCCAGGCTCAGGCACCGTGGCGCAGGGGCAGACCTCCCAAACAGAGGCCGATCCAGACTGTGGACATTGGGGGAGGTATCGCCGGCTCTGGGGGGGGGGGGGGGGGGGGGGGTTATGTGGCGACCCACTTTCTAGCACACACGAACTGGCTCACAACTGCGCGCGCAGGCAGAGGGCTGGCCCCAAAAAGGGCGCCAGGCCATCTTCACCAGCAGCGGGAAAATCACGTGCGCGGAAAGGGTCTGGGAATATGCATTCCCCACAGCAGTCCCGCCCAGGGAGGGCGGGAACGGGAAGGCTTTAAAGCAGGCCGCGAAGTTTGAATAACTCTCTTTATCGCAACTCCAACTCACCAACTCCATGTGGTTATTCTAGCGCTGTGTGTAGCACACCGCTACAATATCCTCTTTTAAAGAAAGGAGCTTCACTTACTCCACCATCAACGCTGCTCTCAAACGCACCTCCCCCATTTCACGCACATCTGCTCTCACTCCATCCTCCGGCCACCCCACTAGGAATAGGGTTCCCCTTGTCCTCACCTACCACCCCACCAGCCTCCGGGTCCAACATATTATTCTCCGTAACTTCCACCACCTCCAACAGGATCCCACCACTAAGCACATATTTCCCTCCCCCCCCCACTGCTTTCCGCAGGGATCGCTCCCTACGCAACTCCCTTGTCCATTCGTCCCCTGCCATCCCTTCCCACCGATCTCCCTCCTGGCAATTATCCTTGTAAACGGAACAAGTGCTACACATGCCCTTACACTTCCTCCCTTATCACCATTCAGGGCCCCAGACAGTCCTTCCAGGTTAGGTGAAACTTCACCTGTGAGTCGGCTGGGGTGATATACTGCGTCCGGTGCTCCCGATGTGGCCTTCTATATATTGGCAAGACCCGACGCAGACTGGGAGATCGTTTCGCTGAACACCTACACTCTGTCTGCCAGAAAAAGCAGGATCTCCCAGTGGCCACACATTTTAATTCCACATCCCATTCCCATTCTGACATGTCTATCCACGGCCTCCTCTACTGTAAAGATGAAGCCACACTCAGGTTGGAGGAACAACACTTTATATTCCGTCTGGGTAGCCTCCAACCTGATGGCATGAACATTGACTTCTCAAACTTCAGCTAATGCCCCACCTCTCCCTCGTACCCCATCTGTTATTTATTTATATACACACATTCTTTCTCTCTCTTTTCTCCCTCTGTCCCTCTGACTATACCCCTTGCCCATCCTCTGGGGTTTTCCCCCCCTCCCCCTTCTCCTTCTCCCTGGGCCTCCTGTCCCATGATCCTCTCATATCCCTTTTGCCAATCAACTGTCCAGCTCTTGGCTCCATCCCTCCCCCTCCTGTCTTCTCCTATCATTTTGGATCTCCCCCTCCCCCTCTCACTTTCAAATCTCTTACTCACTCTTCCTTCAGTTAGTCCTGACGAAGGGTCTCGGCCTGAAACGTCGACTGTACCTCTTCCCAGAGATGCTGCCTGGCCTGCTGCGTTCAACAGCAACTTTGATGTGTGTTGATCAAACTGGCCGGACCAGTTCTGAGGGAGCAATCTCAGCACTGCAGGACTGCTTTGAAAACACAAACTGGAGAATGTTCCTCTATCAACCACGTTAACATTGAGGAATATGTGGATTCTGTGACCTGCTACATAGAGAAATGAACTGAGAATGTTACCATCACAAAACACATCCGTGTGGGACAAGTCAGAAGTCATGGCTCACTGCAGAGGGCCATGCACGGCTGAGGGATCGTGATGTTGTCTTTAGATCGGGGGGATGTGACAGCTCTCAGAGAAGCAAGGGCTCTGCTTTCCCACTCTGTTAGGAAGGTTCTCAGAAAATTTTCAGTCATTTCTGCAATACCAGAGAAACGAGGCACATGTGGCAGGGAATTCAGAGGACTACAGACAAATCTACCCTGCACATCAGTGATGAGGACACCTCACTCCCTGACAGGTTGAGTATCTTTCACACCCAGTTTGATGCACAAAAAGTGCTGGTGAGTGAGAGAGACCCAGGGGAGGAGACACTCCATCTGGCTGAAGCTGAGGTGAGGAAGACCCTGGCCAGTGTTAACCCACACAATGTTGTGGGGCCTGATCATATACCATGTCGGGTTCTGAAAGACTCTGCAGCCCAGCTAACTGAGGTGCTGACAGATATATTCCACATCTCTCTGGAGCAGTCCATTGTCCCCTCGGTTTTCAAGATGGCAACCGTCATTCCAGGGCCAAATTCAGACTTCTCCCCCCCTTCACTTTCAGTCCTGGAGAAAGCTTTCAGCCCAAATCATTGACTGTACTTTTTTTGCATGGATGCTGCCTCTCCTGCTGAGTTCCTCCAGCATCTTGTGTGTGTTGCTCGGATTTCCAGCATCTGCAGATTTTCTCTTGTTTCTGACAAGCTGCATCTCCATTTGGTATGGGAGCAGCAGAGCATCAGACCGGAAGTCCCGACAGAGAGGGGTCTCCCTACCATCAATCAGGGTCATTTATTGGGGTAGAGCCCTCAGTATAATTAAGGATCCCACCCATCCATCCAGCATCCTCTGATTTTTTACCATCAGGCAGGAGACTCCGAAACATAAAATCAAGAATGGTCAGGATGGGAAACAGTTTCTTCCTTCAGGCCATTAGGCTTCTGAACTCCCTGCCACATGGCATTCAAAGTGTAACCAGTTAATTCGTTCTGTACCCTACAATATTTAATTTATGCAATTTACTTTGATTATTTATGTGCAATTCATTTGCAGATTCTAACTTTCCTGAGTTATTGTGCGTTATACGTCTGTTATGTGTACTACTGTGCTTTACACCCTGGTTTGGAGAAACTTTGTCTCACTTGACAATATAAACGCACATAGTTAAATGACAATAAACTTGACTTGACCTCACCCTCTCACTACACACTGTATCCACTTGTTCGTCCTTCCTCACCGTCTCAGTGCACACTGTATCTACTTGTCTATCCTTCCTCACCATCTCACGACACACTGTATCTACTTGTCTGTCCTTCCTCACTGTCTCACTACACACTGTATCTACTTGTCTATCCTTCCTCACCGTCTCACTACACACCATATCTACTTGTCTGTCCTTCCTCACCGTCTCACTACACACCGTATCTACTTGTCTGTCCTTCCTCACTGTCTCACTACACACTATCTACTTTTATACCAACTGCCCCAGCCTCAGCCCCATCACTCCGGTTTCCATTCCCCCGCCAAATTACTTCAAATTCTCCACAACAGCTCCAGTAACACTTTACCTTCGACTCCTCCACAGTGCAGAAATAGGGTTTCCTGAAATGGATTCTCCTAAACCACCTTTGCCAGTCATGAAGAAAGGTCTCAGCCTGACATGTGAACTCTTTATTTTGATTTCCATAGATATTGCCTACACTGCTGAGTTTCTCCAGCATTTTAGACTATCAGACATCGGAACAGAATTAGGCCAGTTGGCCATTCAGTCATGGCTGATCCTTATTTCCCCACCTCAGCCCCACTCCCCAGACCTCTCCCCGTAACCTTTGATACCATGTCCAATCAAGAACCCATCAAGCTCTGCCTTAAATACATCCAATGACCTGGCCTAAAAATTGTGCAAAAAACAGAAACATTATATGTTATAAAAAGTGAGGTAGTGTCCATGGGTTCAACGTCCATTTAGGAATAGGTTGGCAGAGGTGAAGAAGCAGTTCCTGAATCACTGAGTGTGTGCGTTCGGGCTTCTGTACCTCCTACCTGATGGTAACAGTGAGAAAAGGGCATGCCTTGGGTGCTGGAGGTCCTTAATAATGGACACTGTCTTTCTGAGACACCGCTCCTTGAAGATGTCCTGGGTACTTTGTTGGCTAGTGCCCAAGATGGAGCTGACTAAATTCACAACCCTCTGCAGCTCTGTAAATTGTCTTTCCAGGACCTCTTTGCTTTTGCTTCCTATGTCATTGGTACCAATATGTACAAAGACATCCGGCTGCTCTCCGTCCCTCTCCAAAATGTTGTGGACGCAATCCGAGACATTCCAGGCATCTGGGAGTCAACATACCATTCTGGTGTCCCATTCACGTCCTCAGAACCTCCTGTCTGCTCAATGCCAGTAACCTGGTTTCTGTGGCATTCCCCTGGAAGGACATCCCCCATAACAGTATCCAAAACGGTATACTTATTATTAAGAGAAATGGCCTCCGGGTGCTCTGTGCTAACTGTCTAATCACATTTCCATTTCTCCTGACAGTCACCCAGCTACTCGCCTCCTGCAACTTCAGGGTGACTACATCCCTGAAACTCGGATTGATTCTCTCCTCACTCTCCCGTACAAGCTGAAGTTCATTCAGCTGCTGCTCCAGATCCCTAACATGGTCTTCAAGGATTTGCAGCCAGATGCACTTCACGCAGATGTAGTTCCCCAGGAGAATCTGGGTCTCCCAGGACTCCAATATCCAGCATGAAGAACACACAACGGCCATTCACTGCACCAGGTACAGCAAAAAGAAAACAAAAATGGAACCTTAACTGAAGCTTACCCAGGGCCAATGTCTGTTGATGCAGAAAATTGGAGGATTATCTGTTTTCAATGAATTCTTAATAAATACTCCTTCTCTCTGTAAGGTCCAAATATCTGGTAGATTTTCAACAGACCAAACCAAAATGAAGACAAAAGCGCATTCAAGACAAGTCAGGTAAATGACGATAGAGAAGCACAAATCAGGGGAAGGGTGCAAGACCATCTCAAAGGCACTGAACATACCTTGGAGCTCAGGGCAGTCCATCATGAAACCACAATTACACTGCACAAGTCTGGCCGCCCCTCAGAACTTAGTCACTGGAGAAGAATGGCACTTGTAAGAGAGTCTCTTGTCAAGCCAACTAAAAAAAAGTTCTAAGTACATTTACTATCAAAGTATGTATAAATTATACAGCTTCAGGTTTGTCTCCATACAGGTAGCCACAGAACAAGAAACTCAAAAGAACCCAGAACAAAAAGACAAACCAACACTCAAGGCAGAGACAGGAAAAAAAACACAAATTGTACGAACAACAAAAGCAAGGAACAGCATTCAGAACAAAAGTGAGTCCATGGACACAAAGCCCAGATCAGCCCCACAGCCTCAGTCTCAATGCAGCGGAGAGCAGAGCAAATGTTGTGGAGCAGCGAAGAGAACCAGCCCGACCCTCACCTCCGGTCCCTGTCTTTTCAAACCATCTGACCCGGTGTTTAAATCATCCAATCTCCGGTCCCAATACTCTGTCTTTTCAAACCATCTGGCCAATTCGAGTGAATACAGCCCCAGAGCAATCAAACGCTCTTCACATTTTGAGCCATTTAATCCTGGAATCATTTTCTTGAACCTCCTTTGAACTCTCTCCAGTTTCAGCACATCCTTTCTAAAATAAGGAGTCCAGAACTGCTCACAATACTCCAATGGAGGCCTCACCAGTGCTTTATAGTTTCAACATTACATCCTTGTTTTTATATTTCTACCAAAGTGCAAGATCATTCACTTCCCAACACAGTATCCCATCTGCCATTTGTTTGCCCATTCTCCTAATCTGTCTAAGTCCTTCTATATCCTTTCCACATCCTCAAAACTACCTGACCCTCCACCTATCTTCACATCGCCTGCAAACTTTGCAACAAGCCATCAATTCCATCATTCAAATCAATGACATAAAATGTAAAAAGAATTGGTCCCAACACAGATCCCTGTGGAACACCTCTACTCACTGATACGGCATGTACTCTACATCTGCAATTGGCCACGCACTTAGATTGATCAGACCTCACTCTTAGTTTAGATGAACAGGCTCCGATACTCCTCCGCTCCGACTTTACTCCACTCAGCGCGCCTCAACCTCACTCTGACTACTTTTCCTCGAACATGACTCAACCTCTCTCCGAATTGATCTCGCACCCACACACCTCGACTCTCGAGTCAACCTCACCTTTCACCTCTTCATTGTTTACAGTGATCGTTTACCACAATATTCCACAGAAAAGTGTTATTAATAAAGTATTTAGTTGTATGTCTCACTTTATGAGCCTCAGGTAAGCTGTTGCACCTTAAACTGAAAGCCACCCTGTCACTGAGTGAGCTGCAGAACTCAGCGGCTGCAACTGGAGGTGAAGTTCATAGAAACATAGAAAACCTACAGGCCCTTCGACCCACAAAGTTGTGCTGAACATGTCCCTACCTTAGAAATTACCAGGGTTACCCATAGCCCTAGGGTTACCCATGGTTCCACAATCTCTAAAACTTTCCACATACAGCGTGCTTATGGAAAAGTGACAAGGAAGAAGTCATGGCTAAAAAAAAACATATCCATGCCTGCAAAGCTAATGCCAATATTACCAGCTGTGAGAGATGGTTCAAATAAGAACAGGGCAAAGGAGGATGAATACTTTTGATCTGTAGACATTTCAGTCTTAGAATTGTTAATTTTCCATTCTTTACAATTTTCTCTGTTTTTCGGCTCCATGGTGAAAAAAGGAACGTGATTCACAAATAAAAATTCTCAGTTAAATTGATCAAAATTCTTCATTTATGTGAACAAGGTGTTGGGGGGCTGAATACTTTTTCAAGGCACTGTAGAAAGACAGATAGATAGATAAATAAATAATACTGAGAACATGAAATGTAGATTCCTTGAAAGTGAGTCTGTAGGTTGTGGAATCAGATTAGGATTGAGGTGAGTGAAGTTATCCTCACTGGACCAGCAGCCTGACGGTTGAAGTGTAATAATAATTCCTGAACCCGGTGGTGAGAGACCCAAGGCTCCTGTACCTCCTGCCCAATGGAAGCAGTGAGAAGAGAGCACGGTCTGGATGGTGGGGGTCACTGATGATGGATGCTGGTTTCTCGTGTCAACACTCCTTGTAGATGTGCTCAATGGTTGGGAGAGCTTTTCCTGTGCTGGACTGGGCAGAATCCACCACTTTTAACAGGCTTCTCTGTTCTTGTTTACTAGCGTGGGACTGGGACAAATCAATCTTGAGGGGCCAGGACATCTTCTCCTCCTGGTGTGTTGTCTTCTTGCATAATGAGATGGAGGAGCCTCAGAAGCTAACTCTAGAGCAGGGAGTCCTGGTTTCATTCCACACGCTGATCAGTAGATCAAGTGGCCACAGAAAACTGCCTCCAGGGGAATGTGGAGACAATATCATGGGATCAGCATAGGACCAGTGTCAATGGTCAGCACGTACCCAGTGGGCCAAAGGGCCTGTTTCTGTGTTGTGTGACTCTGTGACCCTCTCTCCCTTCCTCTCTCACTTCTATCACTTTCTCACTCTCCCCATTCCCAACACCTCACATTGTGCCAATGCTTCCAGTTTCAACCTGTAAACTTCAAA
The DNA here is from genome assembly GCF_030028105.1 of Mobula birostris. Taxonomy (NCBI): domain Eukaryota; kingdom Metazoa; phylum Chordata; class Chondrichthyes; order Myliobatiformes; family Myliobatidae; genus Mobula; species Mobula birostris. Next base: position 93,002,689 of record NC_092382.1, read on the forward strand.
ATCAGAATCAGGTTTAATATCACCGGCAGATGTTGTGAAATTTGTTAACTTTACAGCAGCAGTACAATGAAATACAGGATAAATAGATATAAGGGAGGGAAAAGTCTGACAGTAATTATATAGATGTCTATTAAATGATTAAGGTAAAATCAGTAATGCAAAAAATACAGAGATTAAAAAGTAGTGAGTTACTGTTCATGGGTTCCCTGTCCATTTAGGAATCATATCATTTAGGGGAAGCAGCTGTTCCTGAATCACTGAGTGAGTGCCTTCAGGCTTCTGTATCTCCTTCCCAACAGTAACAATGAGAAGAGGGCACGTCCCGGGCAGTGAGGATCCACAATGATGGACACGGCCTTCCTGAGGCACTGCTCCATGAAGATGTCTTGGAGACTACAGAGCCTGGTACACATGATGGAGCTGACTAATTTTATCAGTTTCTGCAACATAGTTTGATCTTGTGCACTGGCCCTTTTCCACCCCAATACCAGATGGTGAGTCAGAATGCTCTCCACGGTACATTTATAGAAGTTTGAGTATTACAGGTGACAAACCAAATCTCCTCAACTTTCACCAAATGTGACCAGTGGCTATTATGTGAAAACCCTTCTGTTCTCAGTCTGTTTGCATCCAGTGGCAAAAAGGAGAACAGAACAGGGCAGAATTAACCAAAGGGATGTTCCTGTTGGAACTGTAATGGCCACAGAAGCAAGAGGGAATAATTTGGAATGTTTTGCAGAGAAACTGAATATTCAACCCCACAAACTACATGGCATCTCTCTCACCCTCTCTCACACCAACCCCCCCCCCCTTTCTGTCTCAGTCTCTCTGTGCACCAGCTCACCACCCTATTCCAAGAACTCCTCTCAGTTCTGTCTCTGGGCGAATTTGCACCTGTGGCTTTCAACACATGATACCTGCGTGAGTGAAATGAACAGTCCTTTGTTCGCAATCTCTGTGTTTTTTGTTACCTATCATTTCCTGTTGTTTGCCTCCCACCCTTCTTAAAGAGAGGAGTGACATTTACAATTTTCCATTCCTCCAGAGCCATCCCAGAATCTAGCAATTTGAAAGATCACTACGAATGCCTCCACAATCATTTCAGGCACCACTTTCAGGACCCTGGGGTGTAGTCCATCTCGTCCAGGTGACTTATCTACTTTCAGACCTTTCAGCTACCCAAGCACCTTCTCCTTAGCAATAGCAACGACCCTCACTTCTGCTCCCTGACACTCGGATTTCTGGCATACTGATGGTGTCTTTCACAGTGAAGACAAATAGAAAATACATTAAGTTTGTCCTCCTTTCTTAATTCCGCATTATGACCTCTCCAGGGTCACTTTCCACTCTTGTCTCTATTTTATTTTTTGCATACCTGAAAAAGCTTTTGCTTTCTTATTTTATATTACTGGCTAATTAACCTTCATATTTCATCTTTTCTTGTTATCGCTTTTTGATTGCCTTCACTAAGTTTTTAAAATCCTCCAGCTTCCCACTAATTATTGCTTTATTGTTGCCCTCTCTTTTGATTTTATGCTGTCTTTGACTTCCTTTTACAACCACAGTTGCCTCATCCTCCCTTTACAATGTTTCTTCATCTTTGTATTTATCCATCTTGTACCTTCCAAATTAATTCCAGAAACTCCAGCTCCTGTCTCTGTATTTCCCTTTACTCCACTGTAATACAGATACATCTGATTTTAGCTTCTCCCTCTCAAACTGCAGGGTGAGTTCCATCATATTATGATCACTGCGTCATTACACAACACCAAATCCAGACTTGTCTTTTCCCTGGTGTGCTCAAACACGAACTGCTTTAAAAACCCGTCTCACAGGCATCCTACAAATTCCTTCTTTTGGGATCAAGCACCAACATGATTTCCCCAATCTACCTGCAAATTGAAATCCCACATGCTATCATTACATTGTCCTTTTTAAATGCTCTTTCTATCTCCTGGTGTAATTTGTCATCCACATCTTAGTTACCATTGCTAGGCCTGTATAAATTGAATTGAATTGACTTTTTTTTCTTACATCCTTACACTTTTACATGAGTAAAAATCTTTACATTACATCTCTGTCTAAATGTGCAACTTATAGTAGTTTATAATAAATATTATGTGCAACAATATAGTCAATATAACATAGAAATACAGTTATGTCAGCATGAATTGAGCAGTCTGATGGCCTGGTGTCCCAGTGTCTTTTGGTCCTGGCTTTTATGCTGCGGTACCGTTTCCCGGTTGGTAGCAACTGGTACAGTTTGTGGTTGGGGTGACTCAGGTCCCCAATGATCCTTCAGGCCATTTTTACACACCTGTCTTTGTAAATGTCCTGAATAGTGGAAAGTTCATATCGACAGATGCACTGGGCTGTCCACACCACTCTTTGCAGAGCCCTGTGATTGAGGGAAGTACAGTTCCCATACCAGGCAGTGATGCAGTCAGTCAGGATGCTCTCAATTGTGCCCCTGTAGAAAGTTCTTGGGATTTGGGGGCCCAGACCAAACTTCTTTAACCGTCTGAGGTGAAAGAGATGCTGTTGTGCCTTTTTCACGACACAGCCAGTACGTACAGACCATGTGAGATCCTCGGTGATGTTTATGCCAAGGAATTTAAAGCTGTTCACCATCTGAACCCCAAATCCATTGATGTCAATAGGGGCTAGCCTGTCTCCATTCCTCCTGTAGTCCACAACCAGCTTCTTTGTTTTTTGCGACACTGAAGGAGAGGTTGTTTTCTTGACACCACTGTGTCAGTGTGATACAACTCTCATCAGAGTATTATTAACCTTGCAGGTTCTTAATTTTACCCACAAGGATGCTACATATTCTCAATCCTATACCATATCCCTCTCAGAATTCAATTCCCACACCATTCTTCTGCTTACCCTCCTGTCCATTCGATACAATGCATTATCCTTCCATGTTAAACTCCCAACTACGAATTTCTTTCAACCACAACTCAGTGATGCCCACAACGTCATACCTGAGCATTAAAAGATAACACTTTCAGTGCTGTGTTCATCACCTTTTTCAATTTTACCCCCAACGTTAACAGAAGTTAAATTTATATCCCTTTCTGGAGACTTCTGTAACCTCTCCTGCACTCTCCTTCCCTTTTACTTCATCCTCACTCTTCCAAACTGTTGAAATGTTGAACCTTAAAGCTTAAAGGCAAACTTCACCCTAACCCACTGATTGCAATTTTGACCTGTCATCTGTCTAAATTCCACCAGCATGTTGGTTTTGGTACCAGAGGTGAAAATTCACGAGATCTGGTTTATACAGGAGCAGATAAAGCAGTTCCCCAGCCCCACGTTCAACTGACTGCTTCTCTCTACGTATTCTAAGCTCCACCCTTTCCACCATGAGGAGATACCTGGTGACCCTGACCAAGTCGCTGCCATAGCTCCAGGTTCTCTCTCCTCTGCATACAATGGGCCTCTCCGACACTTCAGCCTCAGCTCGATCCACATTTTCCATCACTGGTTCTTCGCCTTCCTCGCAACCAGTAAGGATCAGATGATGGCCTATCTGCAGACCACAGAACCCACCATCTCTAACGCCAGTGGCCCTGGACACCCCGAGACCACAGTTCCTGCTGCCGCCCGCTAGGACCTCGATACAATCGGATGCCCCCAGATTACGAATCTCTCTGAATCCATCCCTAGCCTCGAAGGTTTTGGATATCTCTGTAGCAGTGACACTAATATCACCAACTCCAGTTCCAATGATCCCAAGAGGATTCAGAACCCGGTTTCCACTGCCGTCAATGCTGGTTCCAATGACCCTGGACACCTTCAAAGTGCCAATTGCACAACCTCTAACTCCGACTCTAGCCTGGACATTGACAACAGCACCTCCAGGCTGAGACTTTACACGTTGCTGCCGCTGGAACCCCAGTCTCCCCTTCCCCCACCACAACTCTGCAATCCTGGGTCTCTCAGGCCCCACCGTCAGCTCTTGGGTCCACGGAGCCTCCATCGTCCTCCAAACCCACCTTCCCTGGACACTGTAACCCTCCTCTCTCCTCAGGCACAACCAACCATCTTCACTCTCTGATCCCAGATCTCATCCATGCCGGATCTTCACAATTCCCTCTGGCCTTCTCCACTCTGAGGCAGAACATTCTGTCCTCAGTAAGGGCTTCACTTTTTTCCCCCTACACCCACACCTCAGTGAGCTCCACGCCCACCGTGATGTTGAGCTCTTCTTCCATCCCCTCCTCCGTGCCTACATCTTCATCATGGACTCTCCAGACCGCAACGATGACCCCCGTCTCTCATCTTCAACCCTCCTCCTCTTCCTGGACACCACGCTCTGGTCTTCTGCCTGCTCATCTTTTTATTGCTAAATGCCTGCGAGACACCAACCATCTCAACTTTAACCCTCCTCACTCCAATCCTAACCTCACTCCCTCTGAACATGCTGCTCTCCACACTCATCTTAACCTCACTATCAATCCCGCAGATGGGGGGGGGGGGGGTGCTGTAGTAGTCTGGTGGACTGACCACTGCCTTGCTGAGTCCAGGAAACAACTCTCAGACACCTCCTGTTACTTACTCCTTGAACAGGACCCCACTAAGGAGCACCAGACTATTGTCTCCTGCACCATCACCAGCCTCATCGACTCTGGGAATCTCCCATCCACTGTCACCAAAGTCACAGTTCCCTTAATCTGCATCTCCTGTTTCTACCTCCCACCCAAGGTCCACAAACCTGACTGTCTAGGTAGATCCAGTGTTTCAGCCTGTTGCTACCCCACTGAACTTATACCTGCATATCTGCACACTTCGTCTCTGTTTTATTCCCCCTCATTCAATCCCTTCCTACCTACATCCATCATACTTCACACACTCTCGATCTTTTCAATGTCTTTAAGCTCCCTGGTCCCGATCGTCTCATTTTCATGATGGATGTCCAGATCCTTTACATTTCCAATCCCCATCAGGTGGGCATTAAAGCTCTCCGCTTCCTTCTGAACATCAGAGTCAACCAGTTCCCCTGTACCACCACTCTCCTCCATCTGGTGGAACTGGTCCTCATCCTAATAATTTCTCCTTCAGTTCCTCCCACTACCTTCAAACCAAAGGTGTAGCCATGGGCACTCACACGGGTCCCAGCTGTGCCTCCCTTTTTGTCAGCTACATTTAACATTCCTGTTCAGAGCGTACACCAGTATTGCTCCCCAACTCTTCCTGCGCTACATCGATGACTGCATTGGTGCTGATTCTGACCCTAATCCATTTCTGACACCTCCCTCCCCTTTCTCAATCTCTCTGTTTCCATCTCTGGCGACAGTCTATCTACTGATATCTTTTATAAACCCACTGACTGTCACAGCTACCTGGACTATACCTTGTCCTACACTATCACTTGTAAAAATGCCATCACCCTTCATTCCAGAACTACTGAGATGTCTTCCTCCTTCAAAGAAAAGGGTTTCCCTTCCTCCTCCATCAACGCTGCCCTCACCTGCATCTCTTCCATTTCGCACACATCTGCTCTCACCCCATCCTCCCACCACCACACCAGGGACAGAGTTCCTTTTTCCCTCACCGACCACCCCACCTACTTTCATATACAGCACATAATTCTACATAACTTCTGCCAGTTCCAATGTGATCCCACCACCAAGCAAATCATTTCCACCCCCCACCACTTTCCACAGGGATCGCTCCCGACACAGCTCACTTGTCCAGTCATCCCTCCCCACTGATCTTCTCCTGGCACTAATCCTTGCAAGCGAAACAAGTGTCACAACTTCCCCTACACCTCCTCCCTTACTACCATTCAGGGCCCCAAACAGTCCTCCCAGGTGAGCTGACAATTCACCTGTGAGTCTGTTGGGGCCATCTACTGTATCCGGTATATCAGAGAGACCCAATGAAAATTGGGAGACCACTTCGCTAAGCACCCACACTCCATCTCCCAGAAAAAGCAGGATTTCCCAGGGGCCACCCATTTCAACTCTGCTTCCCATTCCCATTCCGACATGTCAGTCCATGGCCTCCTCTACTGTTGCAATGAGGCCACACTCAGGTTGGAGGAGCAACATCTGTCTGGAAAGCATCCAACCAGTTGGCATGAACATCGATTTCTCGAGCTTCTGGTAAGTGCCCCCCCCCCGCCCCTTCACCATTCCCTTTTCCCTCTTTCACCTTATCTCCTTACCTGCCCATCACCTGCCTCAGGTGCTCCTACCCCCTCCCTTTCTCCCACGGTCTTCTACCCTCTATCAGATTCCCCTTCTCCAGCCCTTTATCTCTTTCATCAAACTTCCCAGTTCTTTACTTCACCTCCTCCCCCTCTCCCTCTCCCGGTTTCATCTATCACCCGCCACCTTGTACTTCTTCCTCCACTCTCCCCACCTTCTGAATCAGACTTCTCTTCTTTCTTTTCAGTCCTGATGAAGGGTCTCAGCCTGAAACGACAACTGTTTACTCTTTTCCACAGATGCTGCCGGACCTGCTGAATTCCTCCAGCATTTTGTGTGTGTTGCTTTGGATTTCCAGCATCTGCAGATTGTCTCGTGTCTGTGAGTCTTCTCCTGCTCCTATTTCTATGTTCTGACATTATTCGTTGTACAAGATGTTGGTGAGGCCAGATTTGGAATACTATGTTCAGGTTTAGTCACATTGCTGCAGGAACAATATCATGAAGCTGGACGGAGTGCAGAGGAGATTTACCAGGATGTTGCCAGGACTCGTGGGACTGAGTTATGGACAGAGGTTGATCAGGCTGGTACTTTTTGTTTTGTCCCCGTTGGAGTGGAGGAGAATGAGTGGTCATCTTATAGAGGTGTAGACAATCATGAGGGACATACACTCAGTGGTGGAGGGGTCTCGGGAGGTAATTCTAGAGCAGAGGGTCATGATGGACAGTGTTGTAGACTAATTCAGGATAATAGGGGCAGGGATGGGACAGCAGTGATATCTCAGTGGGGAGTAACAGCAGAGGAAATGTTCACCCTCCCTGACTCAGCTCCATCTCTCACCTCAGCCTGGTTTCCATCTGTTGTTCGATGTTACCCTGTGGCTCCTCACCAGACGTTGCCTCTGCCTCTGACACGGAGAGTCCATCGCTCTCAGTCTGACACCTTCCTGTAACAGACCCGTCATCAGTGGACTCTGACCATCGGTACTCTGCCCACCTCACACCCTCAGATTTGTCCCTCACCCTCAGGAGCTCCCTCTCAACAAACCATCCCTCACCTAAAGGGAGCTCCCTCACACTAGACCGTACCAGTACCTCAGAAGCTCCCTCAAGACTGTCCCTCAGACCTGGCCATCTCTCACCCTAGGGAGATCCCTCAAGTCAGATGGTTCCCCCTATCTCAGGAGCTCCCTCAGGTCTATTGCTCACCCAAGGGAGCTCCTTCACCTCAATCTATCCCAATCCCTCAATCTTTACCTCACCCGAAGGAGTTCCACCACTTCAGCCTATCTGTCTACCTCAGGAGAGCCTTCAGCCCATCCCTGGAGCTCCTTCAGCTGAGATGTTCCCTTTGCCACCTGAGTTCCCTCCATCCATCCCTCACCCTGGAGTGTTCCCTCACCTCAGACCCATCTCTACCTCAGGAGCTACTCAGAACATCACTCATCCTAAAGAGCTCCCACCTCAGCTTCAGACCCTCACTTACTGAGACTAACCTCACCCTCAGACCCTCCCCCAGTGAGACTAACCTCACCTCCAGATCCTCCTCACCCTCATCCCGCCCGTCATCGAGACACTTCCCACCCTCGCACCCTCCCTCACTGAGACCCTCCTCACCCTCATTCGGTCCCTCACCGAGACCCTCCTCACCCTCATTCGGTCCCTCACCGAGACCCTCCTCACCCTCAGACCCTCCCTCACTGAGACCCTCCTCACCCTCAGACACTCCCTCGCCGAGACCCTCCTCACCCTCAGACCCTCCCTCGCCGAGACCCTCCTCACCTTCACACCCTCCCTTGCCGAGACCCTCCTCACCCTCAGACCCTCCGTCGCCGAGACCCTCCTCACCCTCAGACCCTCCGTCGCCGAGACCCTCCTCACCCTCACACCCTCCCTTGCCGAGACCCTCCTCACCCTCAGACCCTCCAAACAGACACTCCGACACCCTCAGGCGGAGCTCGAGCCTCGGGCAGGTTAACCGACCAATGACGGACGGAGGAAGGCGGGACTATCAGGATTGGCGGACTGACCGACCAATAAAGAAGCGAGGAAGGTGGGTCTCGCGCGACGGGGAAACGAATCGATCAGAGGCGGGGGGAGGAGCTCGCGAGCCGATGGTGTCACCTGAACAATAATGGTGCTCAGAGTGGGCGGGGTTACCTGAGCAGTGACGCAGCCGAGTGCGCGCGGCGAGCAGGTGAATTGACCAATGACAGGACGGAAGGTGCGGCTCGCGCGGCGGGGAGATGAACTGACCTGTGACCTCAGCCCGGTGTCCGACACCGACACATTGCCGGTGTGGGGGGATTTATCCCGTGAACTGTCCCTCTCTCACCCTCTCTGTCCATTATATTCCCGTGACCTCAGCCCGGTGTCCGACACCGACACTTTGCCGGTGTGGGGGGGATTTATCCTGTGAACTGTCCCTCTCTCACCCTCTCTGTCCATTATATTCCCGTGAACTCAGCCCGGTGTCCGACACTGACACATTGCCGGTGTGGGGGGATTTATCCCGTGAACTGTCCCTCTCTCACCCTCTCTGTCCATTATATTCCCGTGAACTCAGCCCGGTGTCCGACACCGACACATTGCCGGTGTGGGGGGATTTATCCCGTGAACTGTCCCTCTCTCACCCTCTCTGTCCATTATATTCCCGTGAACTCAGCCCGGTGTCCGACACCGACACTTTGCCGGTGCGGGGGGATTTATCCCGTGAACTGTCCCTCTCTCACCCTCTCTGTCCATTATATTCCCGTGAACTCAGCCCGGTGTCCGACACCGACACATTGCCGGTGCGGGGGGATTTATCCCGTGAACTGTCCCTCTCTCACCCTCTCTGTCCATTATATTCCCGTGAACTCAGCCCGGTGTCCGACACTGACACATTGCCGGTGCGGGGGGATTTATCCCGTGAACTGTCCCTCTCTCACCCTCTCTGTCCATTATATTCCCGTGAACTCAGCCCGGTGTCCGACACTGACACATTGCCGGTGTGGGGGGATTTATCCCGTGAACTGTCCCTCTCTCACCCTCTCTGTCCATTATATTCCCGTGAACTCAGCCCGGTGTCCGACACCGACACATTGCCGGTGTGGGGGGATTTATCCCGTGAACTGTCCCTCTCTCACCCTCTCTGTCCATTATATTCCTGTGACCTCAGCCCGGTGTCCGACACTGACACATTGCCGGTGCGGGGGGATTTATCCTGTGAACTGTCCCTCTCTCACCCTCTCTGTCCATTATATTCCCGTGAACTCAGCCCGGTGTCCGACACCGACACATTGCCGGTGTGGGGGGATTTATCCCGTGAACTGTCCCTCTCTCACCCTCTCTGTCCATTATATTCCCGTGAACTCAGCCCGGTGTCCGACACCGACACATTGCCGGTGTGGGGGGGGGGGGGGATTTATCCCGTGAACTGTCCCTCTCTCACCCTCTCTGTCCATTATATTCCCGTGAACCCAGCCCGGTGTCCGACACTGACACATTGCCGGTGTGGGGGGATTTATCCCGTGAACTGTCCCTCTCTCACCCTCTCTGTCCATTATATTCCCGTGAACTCAGCCCGGTGTCCGACACCGATACATTGCCGGTGTGGGGGGATTTATCCCGTGAACTGTCCCTCTCTCACCCTCTCTGTCCATTATATTCCCGTGAACTCAGCCCGGTGTCCGACACTGACACATTGCCGGTGTGGGGGGATTTATCCCGTGAACTGTCCCTCTCTCACCCTCTCTGTCCATTATATTCCCGTGAACTCAGTCCAGTGTCCGACACTGACACATTGCCGGTGTGGGGGGATTCATCCTGTGAACTGTCCCTCTCTCACTGTAGGTCCCCTACAGACAGAAACAGGTGAATTGATTATGGGGAGCAAGGACATGGCAGACCAATTGAATAATTACTTTGGTTCTGTCTTCACTAAGGAGGACATAAATAATCTTCCAGAAATAGTAGGGGACAGAGGGTCCAGTGAGATGGAGGAACTGAGCGAAATACATGTTAGTAGGGAAGTGGTGTTAGGTAAACTGAAGGGATTAAAGGCAGATAAATCCCCAGGGCCAGATGGTCTGCATCCCAGAGTGCTTAAGGAAGTAGCCCAAGAAATAGTGGATGCATTAGTGATAATTTTTCAAAACTCGTTAGATTCTGGACTAGTTCCTGAGGATTGGAGGGTGGCTAATGTAACCCCATTTTTTAAAAAAGGAGGGAGAGAGAAACCGGGGAATTATAGACCAGTTAGCCTAACGTCGGTGGTGGGAAAACTGCTGGAGTCAGTTATCAAAGATGTGATAACAGCACATTTGGAAAACGGTGAAATCATCGGACAAAGTCAGCATGGATTTGTGAAAGGAAAATCATGTCTAACGAATCTCATAGAATTTTTTGAGGATGTAACTAGTAGAGTGGATAGGGGAGAACCAGTGGATGTGGTATATTTGGATTTTCAAAAGGCTTTTGACAAAGTCCCACACAGGAGATTAGTGTGCAAACTTAAAGCACACAGTATTGGGGTAAGGTATTGATGTGGATAGAGAATTGGTTAGCAGACAGGAAGCAAAGAGTGGGAATAAACGGGACCTTTTCAGAATGGCAGGCAGTGACTAGTGGGGTACCGCAAGGCTCAGTGCTGGGACCCCAGTTGTTTACAATATATATTAATGACTTGGATGAGGGAATTAAATGCAGCATCTCCAAGTTTGCGGATGACACGAGGCTGGGCGGCAGTGTTAGCTGTGAGGAGGATGCTGAGAGGATGCAGGGTGACTTGGATAGGTTGGGTGAGTGGGCAAATTCATGGCAGATGCAATTTAATGTGGATAAATGTGAAGTTATCCACTTTGGTGGCAAAAATAGGAAAACAAATTATTATCTGAATGGTGGCCGATTAGGAAAGGGGGAGGTGCAACGAGACCTGGGTGTCATTATACACCAGTCATTGAAAGTGGGCATGCAGGTACAGCAGGCGGTGAAAAAGCCGAATGGTATGCTGGCATTTATAGCGAGAGGATTCGAGTACAGGAGCAGGGAGGTTCTACTGCAGTTGTACAAGGCCTTGGTGAGACCACACCTGGAGTATTGTGTGCAGCTTTGGTCCCCTAATCTGAGGAAAGACATCCTTGCCATAGAGGGAGTACAAAGATGGTTCACCAGATTGATTCCTGGGATGGCAGGACTTTCATATGAAGAAAGACTGGATGAACTAGGCTTGTACTCGTTGGACTTTAGAAGATTGAGGGGTGATCTGATTGAAACATATAAAATCCTAAAGGGATTGGACAGGCTAGATGCAGGAAGATTGTTCCCGATGTTGGGGAAGTCCAGAACGAGGGGTCACAGTTTGAGGATAAAGGGGAAGCCTTTTAGGACTGAGATTAGGAAAAACTTCTTCACACAGAGAGTGGTGAATCTATGGCATTGTCTGCCACAGGAAACAGTTGAGGCCCGTTCATTGGCTATATTTAAGAGGGAGTTAGATATTGCCCTTGTGGCTACGGGGATCGGGGGTATGGAGGGAAGGTTGGGGCGGGGTTCTGAGTTGGATGATCAGCCATAATCATAATAAATGGCGGTGCAGGCTTGAAGGGCCAAATGGCCTGCTCCTGCACCTATTTTCTATATTTTTATGTTTCTATACCTAGAATTGTTGTGGCATCATCTCTGAAAGTAACTTGATCACCTTTCACTCTTTGGACCAAGTTCATTCCATCAACCATTGTATCAGAGTTTCTTCTACTGCTACATTTTTCTGCAAGGTTGTGGCTAAAGTAGCTTTATTTGTCTTTCTCAGCAATCTTTCTGCTGTGGACAGGGCCCAGGGCAATGGTCCAAGGGGATGAGAAAGGATATCCTCCATACGTAGACTGTGCCCTTGTGCCATCACTATGATGCGTCCAAACAAAGACCTGTCCACTTTCAAGATGATCGCTCTCCCATTTGATTTCACTTCTCTCTTCTTATACATATCACTGAATGTTTTCAGCTTGTTGGTTTTCATTGCGTCATGGAATTTCTTTGCTGGTGGGTCTTCCTCTAGACTCTCATCCTCAAATGTTGCATAGCATTGCTCACCAATCTGATATGCCTTCATCAGGTCAGAGGCAATATCCTTGGGGGCTGCCTTTGCCGTAGAGTCAATACCTTTGAAATAATATTAAAAATGTCTTTCCAAAAAGTTTCCAAAGTAGGACAGGACCAAAACATATGAGTTAAGGAAGCAATCTCCCCATGACATCTGTCACAAAGAGGGTTAATATGAGAATAAAAACGAGCTAATTTATCTTTAGACATATGTGCTCTATGAACAACTTTAAATTGAATTAGGGAATGTTTGGAACAGATAGAGGAAGTATTGACTAGTTGTAAAATATGCGCCCAGTCATCTGCCAAGATAATAAAGCCCAATTCCTTTTCCCAATCTGACCTAATCTTATTGAATGGAGCTTTCCTAAGGTTCATGATAGTATTATAAATAATAGCCGTTACACCTATCTGACATGAGTTAAGGTTAATTATAGTATCTAAAATATATGTAGGAGGTAACGTCGGAAAGGAAGAGAGTATGGTACCTAGCAAATTTCTAACTTGGAGATATCTAAAAAAATGTTTTCTTGGTAAGTTATATTTGTTAGATAATTGTTCAAAAGACATAAGGGAGCCATCTAAAAAAAATCCAAAAACCGTGATATACCATTAGTCTTCCAAATTTGAAAGGCACAGTCCGTGGAAGAGGGGGAAAAGAATATGTTGCCTAAAATAGGAATCGCAAGCCCAAATTGATTAAGATTGAAAAATTTTCGGAATTGAAACCAAATACGTAAGGTATATTTAACTATCGGGTTACAAACCTGTTTGTGGCGTTTCAAATCGAAAGGAAGAGAAGAACCTAAAATGGAGCCAAGTGCGTAACCTTGAGCAGATTGTAGTTCCAATACTACCCAGTTCGGAATGGATAGTGTATCTTGGTCAAGTAACCAAAATTTCATGTGTCGAATATTAATTGCCCAGTAATAGAATTTAAAGTTAGGTAATGCCAAACCTCCATTTCTCTTAGCTTTCTGTAGATGTATTCTACCCAATCTCAGATTTTTATTTTGCCAAATAAATGAAGAAATTTTAGAGTCAACTTTGTCAAAAAAGGATTTTGGAACAAAAATGGGTAGTGCCTGAAATACATATAAAAATTTTGGCAGAATAAACATCTTAACAGCATTAATACAACCAATCAAAGTTAAATAAAGTGGAGACCACTTAAATGAAAGTTGAGTAATGAGATCAATTAAGGGTAGGAAATTAGTCTTAAATAAATCCTTATGTTTACAGGTAATTTTAATCCCAAGATATGAAAAATGGTTATTAACAAATTTAAATGGGAGGTTCTGATAAAAGCGTGGATTGGGACAGGTTGTTCTCTGGCAAAGATGTGATTGGTAGGTGGGAAGCCTTCAAAGGGGAAATTTTGAGAGTGCAGAGTTTGTATGTTCCTGTCAGGATTAAAGGCAAATTGAATAGGAATAAGGAACCTTGGTTCTCAAGGGATATTGCAACTCTGATAAAGAAGAAAAGGGAGTTGTATGAAATGTATAGGAAATAGGGGGTAAATCAGGTGCTTGAGGAGTATAAGAAGTGCAAGAAAATACTTAAGAAAGAAATCAGGAGGGCTAAAAGAAGACATGAGGTTGCCTTGGCAGTCAAAGTGAAGGATAATCCAAAGAGCTTTTACAAGTATATTAAGAGCAAAAGGATTGTAAGGGATAAAATTGGTCCTCTTGAAGATCAGAGTGGTCGGCTTTGTGCGGAACCAAAGGAAATGGGGGAGATCTTGAATAGGTTTTTTGCGTCTGTATTTACTAAGGAAGCTGGCGTGAAATCTATGGAATTGAGGGAATCAAGTAGTGAGACCATGGAAACTGTACAGATTAAAAAGGAGGAGATGCTTGCTGTCTTGAGGAAAATCAAAGTGGATAAATCCCCGGGACCTGACAGAGTGTTCCCTCGGACCTTGAAGGAGACTAGTGCTGAATTTGCGGGGGCCCTGGCAGGAATATTTAAAATGTCGCTGTCTACGGGTGAAGTGCCGGAGGATTGGAGAGTGGCTCATGTTGTTCCGTTGTTTAAAAAAGGATCGAAAAGTAATCCGGGAAATTATAGGCCGGTGAGTTTAACATCAGTAGTAGGTAAGTTATTGGAGGGAGTACTAAGAGACAGAATCTACAAGCATTTGGATAGACAGGGGCTTATTAGGGAGAGTCAACATGGCTTTGTGCGTGGTAGGTCATGTTTGACCAATCTGTTGGAGTTTTTCGAGGAGGTTACCAGGAAAGTAGATGAAGGGAAGGCAGTGGATATTGTCTACATGGCCTTCAGTAAGGCCTTTGACAAGGTCCCGCATGGGAGGTTAGTTAGGAAAATTCAGTCGCTAGGTATACATGGAGAGGTGGTAAATTGGATTAGACATTGGCTCGATGTAAGAAGCCAGAGAGTGGTGGTAGAGAATTGCTTCTCTGAGTGGAGGCCTGTGACTAGTGGTGTGCCACAGGGATCAGTGCTGGGTCCATTGTTATTTGTCATCTAGATCAATGATCTGGATGATAATGTGGTAAATTGGATCAGCAAGTTTGCTGATGATACAAAGACTGGAGGTGTAGTAGACAGTGCGGAAGGTTTTCAGAGCCTGCAGAGGGACTTGGACCAGCTGGAAAAATGGGCTGAAAAATGGCAGATGGAGTTTAATACTGACAAGTGTGAGGTATTGCACGTTGGAAGGACAAAGCAACGTAGAACATACAGGGTTAATGGTAAGGCACTGAGGAGTGCAGTGGAACAGAGGGATCTGGGAATACAGATACCAAATTCCCTAAAAGTGTCGTCACAGGTAGATAGGGTCATAAAGAGAGCTTTTGGTACATTGGCCTTTATTAATCAAAGTATTGAGTATAAGAGCTGGAATGTTATGATGAGGTTGTATAAGGCATTGGTGAGGCCGAATCTGGAGTATTGTGTTCAGTTTTGGTCACCAAATTACAGGAAGGATATAAATAAGGTTGAAAGAGTGCAGAGAAGGTTTACAAGGATGTTGCCGGGACTTGAGAAACTCAGTTACAGAGAAAGGTTGAATAGGTTAGGACTTTATTCCCTGGAGCGTAGAAGAATGAGGGGAAATTTGATAGAGGTATATAAAATTATGATGGGTATAGATAGAGTGAATGCAAGCAGGCTTTTTCCACTGAGGCAAGGGGAGAATAAAACCAGAGGACATGGGTTAAGGGTGAGGGGGGAAAAGTTTAAAGGGAACATTAGGGGGTCTTCTTCACACAGAGAGTGGTGGGAGTATGGAATGAGCTGCCAGACGAGGTGGTAAATGCCGGTTCTTTTGTAACATTTAAGAATAAATTGGACAGATACATGGATGGGAGGTGTATGGAGGGATATGATCCTTGTGCAGGTCAGTGGGACTAGGCAGAAAATGGTTTGGCACAGCCAGGAAGGGCCAAAAGGCCTGTTTCTGTGCTGTAGTTTCTATGGTTTCTATGGTTTCTATAAGGGAACTTGCTTATTAATCAGGAAAAGTTCACTCTTACTGAGATTTAACTTATAACCTGAAAAAAGACTAAATTGTGCTAATAAATCTAAAGCAGCAGGAATAGATTTTTGAGGATTAGAAATATATAAAAGTAAGTCATCAGCATAAAGTGATACTTTATGAGACTTTAAACCACGAGTTATACCAATAATATTTGGAGATTCTCATAGAAACATAGAAACATAGAATATAGGTGCAGGAGTAGGCCATTCGGCCCTTCGAGCCTGCACCGCCATTTATTTTGATCATGGCTGATCATCCAACTCAGAACCCCATCCCAACCTTCCCCCCACACCCCCTGACCCCCGTAGCCACAAGGGCCATATCTAACTCCCTCTTAAGTATAGCCAATGAACTGGCCTCAACTGTTTCCTGTGGCAGAGAATTCCACAGATTCACCACTCTCTGTGTGAAGAAGTTTTTCCTAATCTCTGTCCTAAAAGGCTTCCCCTCTATCCTCAAACTGTGGCCCCTCGTTCTTGACTTCCCCAACATCGGGAACAATCTTCCTGCATCTAGCCTGTCCAATCCCTTTAGGATCTTATACGTTTCAATCAGATCCCCCCTCAATCTTCTAAATTCCAACGAGTACAAGCCCAGTTCATCCAGTCTTTCTTCATATGAAAGTCCTGCCATCCCAGGAATCAATCTGGTGAACCTTCTTTGTACTCCCTCTATGGCAAGGATGTCTTTCCTCAGATTAGGGGACCAAAACTGCACACAATACTCCAGGTGTGGTCTCACCAAGGCCTTGTACAACTGCAGTAGTACCTCCCTGCTCCTGTACTCGAATCCTCTCGCTATAAATGCCAGCATACCATTCGCCTTTTTCACCGCCTGCTGTACCTGCATGCCCACTTTCAATGACTGGTGTATAATGACACCCAGGTCTCGTTGCTCCTCCCCTTTTCCTAATCGGCCACCATTCAGATAATAATCTGTTTTCCTATTTTTGCCACCAAAGTGGATAACTTCACATTTATCCACATTAAATTGCATCTGCCATAAATTTGCCCACTCACCCAACCTATCCAAGTCACCCTGCATCCTCTTAGCATCCTCCTCACAGCTAACACTGCCACCCAGCTTTGTGTCATCTGCAAACTTGGAGATGCTGCATTTAATTCCCTCATCCAATAGCAATTCTCGAATAGCAATTGCAAGAGGTTTTAATGCAATAGCAAATAATAAAGGACTAAGAGGACAAACTTATCTGGTACCTCGAAAAAGAGGAAAAAAAGGTGATTTCAAAGAGTTAGTACGAAGTGAGGCCATAGGAGAATGATATAACAATTTGATCCAGGATATAAATTTCAGGCTGAAATTAAACATTTCAAGCACCTTAAATATGTAAGGCCAATCGACTCTGTCGAAGGCTTTTTCAGCGTCTAAGGAAATGATGCATTCAGGATCATTTTGTGACGGGGTATAGACAATGTTTAACAGTGTACGAATATTATAAAAAGAGTAACGACCTTTAATAAAACCCGTTTGGTCTTCCGAAATAATATAAGGAAGTGCTTTTTCTAATCTGTTTGCTAATAATTTAGAAAAAAATTTTAGTCAACATTTAATAAAGATATTGGTCTATAAGATGCACATCGAGCAGGATCTTTATCCTTCTTTAATATTAAAGAGATCGATGCTCTATAAAAGGATTCGGGAAGTTTACCAAGTTTTAATGAGGCCTCCAGAACCCTGAATAACCAAAGGATTAATGAGGATGCAAAAAAATTATAAAAATTTAGTGGTAAACCCATCAGGACCAGGAGCTTTCCCCGGGTTCATAGAAAAAATAACATTCTTAATCTCATCAGTGGTAAAGGAAGTGTCTAACATAGAAGATATATCATGTGAAATCTTAGGGAAATCTAGGTTATCTAAAAAGTCATACATATATTTAGAGTCTCGTGGAGACTCTGATTGATATAAGGAGGAATAAAAGTCAAAAAAGGATTGATTAATCTCAGCTTGATCAAATATCAGTTGATCTTTTTGATTATAAATCTGATTAATTTGAAATTTAGTATAGTTAGTCTTCAACTGATTAGCCAACAGTTTACCAACTTTGTCACTATGTATATAAAATTTGCTTCTTGTTTTCATTAATTGATTTGCAATAGAGGACGAAAGTAATAAATTGTGTTCCATTTGAAGTTCAGTTCTTTGTTTATACAACTTCTCAGAGGGAGCTGTAGCATATTTCTTATCAATTTCCTTAATCTTGTCCACAATAACCAGCTCCTCCTCCTTCAACCTCTTCCTCAAAGCAGCAGAATACGAGATGATCTGACCACGAATATAAGCTTTAAAAGTATCCCAAAGGGTGTTCATGGATATATCCTCTGTACAGTTGATTGTAAAAAAGAGATCAATCTGTTCATTTATAAAGTTAACAAAATCCGAGTCCTGAAGCAACAGCGAATTAAAACGCCATTGTCTATTATTTTGTGTATTGGCCAATATTTTAATAGAAAGCTTAAGTGGAGCATGATCTGAAATGGTTATAGAGTCATATTCACATTTAACCACTGAAGAAATAAGACTAGAGTCAATAAAAAAGTAATTAATTCTTGAATAGGAATGATGAACATGTGGGGAAAAAAAAGAAAAATCTTTTTCCTGAGGATGCAAAAAACGCCAAATGTCCGTTAACCCGGAATCTGAGAGAAATGAATTAATCAAGGTTGCAGATTTATTGGGTAGAGTCTGTAAAGGAGCCAAACGGTCCAATAATGGGGATAAACAAGTATTAAGATCCCCGCCCCAGATTAGTGAAAACTCATTCAAATTCGGGAATAAATTGAATAATGATTTATAAAATTCCGGACAGTCCATGTTGGGAGCATAGACATTAACCAAACCTACCTTTTTATTAAAGAGTAAACCACTAACCAATAGAAATCTACCATTCGGATCAGAAATAATATCGTGTTGTACAAAAGTGATTGAAGGATCTAGAAAAATAGAAACTCCTCGAATTTTAGCATTGGAATTCGAATGGAAGTGATGATCCTTCCTGAACTTAAAAAAACGTAGTCTGTCCCCCCTTCGCACATGGGTCTCTTGTAAAAATAGAATATGTGCTTTAAGTCTCCGGAATACTTTAAAGACTTTTTTCCTTTTTATTGGATGATTAAGACCGTTAGTATTCCAAGAGACAAAATTAATAGTAGACTCCATAATCCCTAAAGTCAACCCTCAAATAAAGGAGGATTGACAATAGGTTCGACCCACGAACCCGGAAAGGGAACAGAATAAACAAGAGACAACAGGAAAGAGAACGCAACCAATACTTCGGTAATATAAGCAGCCCAAGAAGAAAGAAAAACTAAAAAGTGAAGCCCCCCCCACCCCGTAACCCCAAAGCTAAATCTAAGATAGACCAGCCAGAAAGAAGTGAGCTCTAGAACTACCCCCATGACTTCCGATAGACGCTCACTAAAAAAAAGTGTATATATAAAAAGATCAGCTAAAGTTATAAAACAGTAAAGGAATAAAAAAAAGTACACCGATTAAAACAAAAACGATATAATACAAAGAAAGAACAGGTACATATAAAGAAAACCGTTAACCTACAACAGACCGTATAATTAAACAAGAAAATGAAATATTAGCATAGACTAACCAAGAAAACTACAAAAAGTACTTTTGAAAACTACAAAGTTTATGGCCTCCGGGGATATATGTAAAATGATGCTGAGGGAATAGCCACCCAGAATCCCCAGTGAAAGAGAAAGGAATGACGCAGTTAAAAAAAAGTTTGGCAACCATATTAATTAAACCGAAAAAAAAAACTTTTCTGCCTGCCCTCATATAAAGCAAAAAAAAATTAAACCCAACAAATTAACTGCCTCCGATCAAACGGAGATGATTTAATAGTGCAATTAAGAAGTTGAAGGCAAGAGTTGATCCAGGTAACTCTGGGCTTCCGATGGAGAGTCGAAAACATGGGAAGACCCATCAGACAATCGAATCCTCAAACGTGCGGGATAAAGCAACACTGGTTTTAGATCCATCTTGTAGCATTCCGACATCACAGATCTGTAACGGACACGTTGACCACGAACCTGTTTACTAAAATCTTTCACCAATCGAAAGCGAAAATCCGAGAAATCAATGTAACCTTTAGGTCAAGCAAAGCGAAGCAACTTCTCCTTGTCTTGAAAATAATGAAATCGTAAAATAACATGCCGAGGTTTATCTGACTTAGGCGAATATAATGGGACTCTGTGAGCCCGATCCAATAGTGGTGGTTGATCAGGAAATAAGGTGGGAAATGAATCTTTTAAAAGTTCAGAGAAAAACTTTATAGGGTCATCAGATTCAGCAGCTTCACGAATACCAATAATTCGAATGTTCTGTCGTCACATTCTGCATTCTAAGTCAGAATTTTTAAAGGTCAGAAAGTCAAGTTTTTTCTTCATTACAGTAATTGTTTCTACTATTTTCCCCATCTTGAGTTCATTTTGTTGCGTGGATATTTGGAGATTAGATATAGCAATCTGATGTTCCATGATAGATGTTTTCATTTTATCAATTTCATCGATAATTTTCTGCAGTTTAGTTGAAATTTCTGCACGAATCAGATCTGATATAGTAGTTGAGATTTCCACACGAATCAGTTCTGATACAGCTTGCATAGTTACCGTTGGTTCAGTCGGAGGGTGTTGGTAACTTTCGGTCTAACCGGAGGTTTGCCGTCTTTCCCGTTCTTAGACATAGCAGACCTTAAACGCATCCAAATATATAATAGTAATCCACTGCAAGGTATTGTAAAAATTGGAGCCTTAAAAGTTAGCTTAAATGTAGCTGATCATAGGATAAAGCTCAGAGGTAATGGAGCGAGTCAAGAACACAACTTCACTCCATGAGCTCTACCGGAAGTCTCTCTGGAATGTTCTCCTTAACCCACAGTGTGAACTCTGCCCATGCGGGTCTCATCAGTGCTTCATAGATGTACTTTTGGACCCTGACAGCACAATTGTAGTGTTTACCATCAAGGACTCCACTGATGGACCCCTCTGCGACAATTCCAGCCTGTATGCATACGTCCTTTAGACCAGCATCCTGAAATTGCTTTCCTAGGATGGCAAAGGCATTATATATGGTTTGGAAAGCTACCACCGCTGCACTGCTGTCACATATTTTCCAGCACTAGGGGTGTATACCTTGCCAAAAATCAGTATAAGAATTATTCCCCCAAATGGTACCGGTGACCCAAATTTGGGGTGTTGGCTCACGGACTAACGCAGCTCCTGCTGGAGAAGCGACTTGGATCTGTTCTAGTTTGCGTACTGGCACAACAGGTCCACAGCACATGCCAATTCATAAGCGATTCACTTAACCCTGGAACACATAGACAACAAAGACGCATACCTCATTGACGAGAGCTCGACAATCCATACTATCATCCCCTCAGATCTAATCAATAAGTTTCAAGTCTTTAGCCTCAAAACCACCTTCTCCAAGTAGATCCTCTGCTTCCACACGTTCACAGTGCAGTTGGTTCAGAGTGGCTGATTCCTCCCCAGCCTCCATCAGCACAGGGGTACCACAAGGCTGTGTGCTTCACCCCCTGCTCGGCTCACTTTATACTTGTGACTGTGAGGCTAAGCACAGCTCCGGTGCTGGAATTTATTTTCACAGCGGCCTTACTGTTGTTGGCCGAATCAAAGGTGGTGAGGAATTAGCAGAGAGCAGGATGATTGAAAATCTGGCTGAGTGGTGCCATCTCACTCAGTGTCAGCAAGAAAAAGAGAGCTGACTATTTATTTAAGGAGCCTGAAACCAGAGTCCATGAGCCAATCCTCATCAGGGGATCAGAGTAGGAGACGGTCAGCAACGTTAAACTCCTCAGTTAGCGTTTCAGGGACCTGTACTGGGTGCAGCACTTTAGTGAAATGATGAAGAAAGTATGACAATGCCTCTATTTTCTTAGAAATTTGTGAAAATTCAGTGTGGCATCTAAATCATTGAAAAACAGCTGTGTGGCAGATAGCATATTGAGTGGATTTATCAGGGCTTTACATGAAAATGTCAATTCCCTTGAATGAAAAAGCCTACAAAAAATAGTGGATATGGCCCAGTCCGTCAAGGGTAATGGCCACCCCATCACTGAGCATATCTGTACGGAGAACTATAAGCAATATTCATCATGAAAGACCCTCACCACACAGGCCAGGCTCTCCTCTCACTGTTTCCATCACAGAGGTGATACAGGAGCTTCAGGATCCACAGCACCAAGTTCTGAAACAGTTTTTACGCCTCAGCTGTCAGGCTCTTCAACCACCGGGGATCACTTTATTCAACTTCACTCACCCCATCACTGAACTGTTCCCACGTACTATGGATGCTCTTCCAAGGACTGCTCAATCCATGTTCGCAATATTTATTGCTTATTTGTTTATTATTATTATTGTTTTGTTTTTGCATTTGCAATTTGTTGTTTTTTTCCACTGTGGTTGTTAGTCTGCCTGGTTGGGTGCAATCTTCCATTGGTTCCATTGTGTTTCTTGTGTTTACTGTGTATGCCTGGAAGAAATCAAATCTCAGAGTTGTATATGGTGACATATGTGTGCTCTGATAATAAATTTACCTTAAATGAAAGGTGATTTCACTGATGTTTACAAAGTAATGACAGTAACGGACAGAATAGATGTGGAGAGGAGGACGACAATAGCTCAAACAAGCACAAGATACAGAGTCTTCGGTTTCAAGGCAGGAGATTTCAGACTACAATAATTAAAACATTTGATGATGATTATGAAGACACGTAGACCTCTTTTATTGTCATTTAGTAATGCATGCATTAAGAAATGATACATTATTTCCTCCGGTGTGATATCACAAAACACAGGACAAACCAAGACTGAAAAAACTGACAAAACCACATAATTATAACATATAGTTACAAACAGTGTAACAATACCATAACTTGATGAAGAAGTTCATCAGCACAGTAAAGTTCAAAGTTTCTCAAATGTCCCACATCTCACGCAGACGAGAGAAGGAAGAAAAACTCTCCCTGCCATACCGACCACAATCCGACTTTGAGTCATCCGAAAACTTCAAGCTCTGATCAGCTCTCCGACACCAAGTACTGAGCACCATCTCTGTCCCAACCACTTGACCTCCTTCTCAGTCGCCAAAAGTAGGCAAGGCCGGGGATTTTGAGGCCTACCCTCCGAAAGATTCCTGACCACACAGTAACAACAACAGTGAACGGGTGTTTCAGAAATTTCTCCAAATGTTCCTCTGTGCTTTCACGTCCATCTCCATCAAATCAGAATTTTCAGGCAAGATGGAGGTCTGTATATGTGCATGTATGTGTGTGTGTGTGTGTGTATACATATATATACATAGATATATATGTTTTGATGGTAAAGCTCCCTGATAAAGTTAGTTTGAGGTCTGTTAGTTATAATGCTCAAGCTGATATTCCACCCCTGTGTAGATGTTAGAAATGTCAGAGGTTTAGGCATGTTGTAACAGTATGTCATGGGAAACTAAGATATAGAAAGTGCAGTGGGGAACATGAATGTGAAGATTGTGGAGGCATAAAGTTGAATTGCAATTGCGGAGGAGAACAAAGTACAGCTTACAGAGGATGTGAAGCTAAATAGGGGCCGTGGACAATTCTGATTTGATGAAGCTATACTTTTGCACATGTGTGTTGGAGAGTATTTTGACAGGCTGCAACACTGTCTGGTATGGGGGTGGGGAGGGGGCTACTGCATGGGACCAAAGGAAGCTACAGAAAGTTGTAAAATTGGTCAGCTCCATCTTGGACACTGACCTCCCCAGGCTCCAAGACATCTTGAAGGAGCGGTGTCTCAGAAAGACAACGTCCATCATTAAGGACACCCAGCATCCAGGACATGACATTTACTCACTGTTACTGTCAGGAAGGGGGTACAGAAGTCTGAAGGCACACACTCAGCGATTCAGGAATAGCTTCTTCCCCTCTGCCATCCAATTTCTGAATGGACGATGAACCCATGACCACTACCTCACTGCTTCTTTTAAAAATTCTTTTTGCACAACTTATTTAATTCAACTGTTTAATAAACATATACTGTATACACTTATTGTAATTCATGCTTTCTGAATTTATCATGGATTTACTTGTACTCCCGTCACAAAGTTAGCACATTTCATGACATATGCTGGTGATATTAAACCTGATCCTGATGGGATGGAATGCAAAGGGCAGGAGTCCAATGGGATTGGATGGGAAGTGTTGGACGTCATTAGGGTTGGATGGGAAGGTTTGAAACCCATTGGGATGTGACAGAAAGGGCGGGAGTTCAATGGGGTTGAATGGGAGTTGAAACTCATTAAGGTTGAATGGGAAGGGTTGAAAACCATTGAGATGGGACAGAAAGGGCAGGAAACCAATGGGGGTGAATGGGAAGAGTTGGAACTCATTAGCGTTGGATGGAAAGGTTTGGGCTGGAATGTGTTGGTGCATGGTAGTCATAGACAAACAGGTCCAGGCAACAATAGCAGCCCAAGGGGAGGACGGTGACCTGATCCTTTTGGGATGGTCAGTGTCTGGGCAGGGAAGGATGGGAGGGTATTCTGTTCAGTCAGTGAAATGAGAATTGTGTGGGGTTGGTCCATTCCCAGTGGCCTCTGCCACACACCCAATTACCTATACAACATTCCCATTGTCCTCTGTCCGAATTCCATTAGCCTCTGCCTCATTCCTGATAGATTCTTCCCTCTTCTGATGAATGCCCAATATCCAGTTGCCTCCATTCCAATTCCACATAACAGCCACACTGACTCCCAACACCCACTCAAGGAAATGGGGAGGTGGCTGAACCTTGAACCCTTGACCCTAGTGACATCACCGAGCTCACAAGGGGTTGATGCGGAAGAGCCCCAGGAGTATGTGATGGGACAATATAGGGGGAGTTTTACTCTGTCTGACTCTGGGAATGTGAGATGGGAGAGTGTGGAGGGAGGTTCACTATATAACTAATTGTGTGAGTGTGTGTGGAGGGAGCTTCAATGTGAGTGTGTGATAGTCTGACCCCGATATTGTGTGATGGGACCAGTAGAAAGCGCTTTACCCTGTGTCTGACACCAGGAGTGTGTGATGAGATAATGTGGAGGAAACTTTAATCCATGTCTGAGCCCCGAAGTGTGTGATGCGATGGGATCCATGACATTGAGAAAAAGGTTGGGACCCCTGGCAAAGGGAACTTCACTGTCTAAATGAGGGAGAGTGATCAGAGGGAAATTTACTGCTATTGATGGGACTCG
Source organism: Mobula birostris (assembly GCF_030028105.1). Classification (NCBI taxonomy): domain Eukaryota; kingdom Metazoa; phylum Chordata; class Chondrichthyes; order Myliobatiformes; family Myliobatidae; genus Mobula; species Mobula birostris. The sequence goes on from NC_092382.1 coordinate 93,027,702, forward strand.
GACACGCACTCACGCACAGAGAAACCGGGAAAAACGGGACTCAGGGCATCAACTTAAACGTCTCCAACCTCCAGTAAACGCCTTCCCCCCCCGCCCCTCTGCAAAGCTCCAATCGCTCTCCACCATTAGTCAGCGGCTACGCCGAGTCGGCCATTGGTCAGGGAATCCCGCCCCCCGCGCGAGCTCCGATCTCTCTCCATCATTGGTCAGTAATAACTTTCAAATCCCTTACTCACTCTTCCTTCAGTTAGCCCTGACGAAGGGTCTCGGCCTGAAACGTTGACTGTACCTCTTCCTAGAGATGCTGCCTGGCCTGCTGCGTTCACCAGCAACTTTTATGTGTGTTGCTTGAATTTCCAGCATCTGCAGAATTCCTGTTGTTCTATTGGTCAGTAATACACATACCAGCAAAAAAAAAGCGCTCTGCGCTTTTCTTCCTTCTGGAAAACTTCAGAAGACCCACTCCGGTGTGTAGTGAGGGTCGCGGGAGGAGGGAGAGAGTCTGAGGTGAGGGAGTGTCCGGTGTTTAGTGAGGGTCTCGGGGGGGAGAGAGACTGAGGTGAGGGAGTTTCCGGTGTGTAGTGAGGGTCTCGGGAAAGGGAGAGAGTCTGAGGTGAGGGAGTGTCCGGTGTGTAGTGAGGGTCTCGGAGGGAGGGAGAGAGTCTGAGGTGAGGGAGTTTTCAGTGTGTAGTGAGGGTCCCGGGGGAAGGAGAGAGTCTGAGGTGAGGGAGTGTCTGGTGTGTAGTGAGGGTCTCGGAAGGAGTGAGAGAGTCTGAGGTGAGGGAGTGTCCGGAGTTTTGTGAGGGTCGCGGGTGGTGGGAGAGAGTCTGAGGTGCGGGAGTGTCTGGTGTCTAGTGAGGGTTTTGCGAGGGAGGGAGAGAGTCTGAGGTGAGGGAGTGTCCGGTGAGTAGTGAGGGTTTCGGTGGGTGGGAGAGAGACTGAGGTGAGAGAGTGACCGGTGTGTAGTGAGGGTCTCGGGGGTGAGAGAGAGTCTGAGGTGAGGGAGTGTCCGGTGTTTAGTGAGGGTCTTGGGGGAGGGAGAGAATCTGAGGTGAGTGAGTGTCCGGTGTGTAGTGAGGGTCTCGGGGGGAGGGAGAGAGTCTGAGGTGAGGGAGTGTCTGGTGTTTAGTGAGGGTCTCAGGGGGAAGGAGAGAGTCTGAGGTGAGGGAGTGTCCGGTGTGTAGTGAGGGTCTCGGGTGGTGGGAGAGAGTCTGAGGTGCGGGAGTGTCTGGTGTGTAGTGAGGGTCTCGGGGGGAGGGAGAGAGTCTGAGGTGAGGGAGTGTCTGGTGTTTAGTGAGGGTCTCAGGGGGAAGGAGAGAGTCTGAGGTGAGGGAGTGTCCGGTGTGTAGTGAGGGTCTCGGGTGGTGGGAGAGAGTCTGAGGTGCGGGAGTGTCTGGTGTGTAGTGAGGGTCTCGGGGGGAGGGAGAGAGTCTGAGGTGAGGGAGTGTCTGGTGTTTAGTGAGGGTCTCAGGGGGAAGGAGAGAGTCTGAGGTGAGGGAGTGTCCGGTGTGTAGTGAGGGTCTCGGGTGGTGGGAGAGAGTCTGAGGTGCGGGAGTGTCTGGTGTGTAGTGAGGGTCTCGGGGGGAGGGAGAGAGTCTGAGGTGAGGGAGTGCCTGGAGTTTTGTGAGGGACTCGGGGGAGGGGGAGGGAGAGAGTCTGAAGTGAGGGAGTGTCTGGTGTGTAGTGAGGGTCTCGTTGAGAGGGAGGGAGTCTGAGGTGAGGGAGTGTCTGGTGTGTAGTGAGGGTCTCGGGAGGAGTGAGAGAGTCTGAGGTGAGGGAGTGTCCGGAGTTTTGTGAGGGTCTCGGATGGTGGGAGAGAGTCTGAGGTGCGGGAGTGTCTGGTGTCTAGTGAGGGTTTTGCGAGGGAGGGAGAGAGTCTGAGGTGAGGGAGTGTCCGGTGTGTAGTGAGGGTCTCGGGTGGTGGGAGAGAGTCTGAGGTGCGGGAGTGTCCGGTGTGTAGTGAAGGTCTCGGGGGGAGGGAGAGAGTCTGAGGTGAGGGAGTGTCTGGTGTTTAGTGAGGGTCTCAGGGGGAAGGAGAGAGTCTGAGGTGAGGGAGTGTCCGGTGTGTAGTGAGGGTCTCGGGTGGTGGGAGAGAGTCTGAGGTGCGGGAGTGTCTGGTGTGTAGTGAGGGTCTCGGGGGGAGGGAGAGAGTCTGAGGTGAGGGAGTGCCTGGAGTTTTGTGAGGGACTCGGGGGAGGGGGAGGGAGAGAGTCTGAAGTGAGGGAGTGTCTGGTGTGTAGTGAGGGTCTCGTTGAGAGGGAGGGAGTCTGAGGTGAGGGAGTGTCTGGTGTGTAGTGAGGGTCTCGGGAGGAGTGAGAGAGTCTGAGGTGAGGGAGTGTCCGGAGTTTTGTGAGGGTCTCGGATGGTGGGAGAGAGTCTGAGGTGCGGGAGTGTCTGGTGTCTAGTGAGGGTTTTGCGAGGGAGGGAGAGAGTCTGAGGTGAGGGAGTGTCCGGTGTGTAGTGAGGGTCTCGGGTGGTGGGAGAGAGTCTGAGGTGCGGGAGTGTCCGGTGTGTAGTGAAGGTCTCGGGGGAGGGAGAGAGTCTGAGGTGAGGGAGTGTCTGGTGTTTAGTGAGGGTCTCGGGGGGAGGGAGAGAGTCTGAGGTGAGGGAGTGTCCGGTGTGTAGTGAGGGTCTCGGGGGGATGGAGAGAGTCTGAGGTGAGGGAGTGTCTGGTGTTTAGTGAGGGTCTCGGAGGAGGGAGAGTGTCTGAGGTGAGGGAGTGTCCGGTGTTTAGTGAGGGTCTCGGGGGAGGGTGAGAGTCTGAGGTGAGGGAGTGTCTGGTGTTTAGTGAGGGTCTCGGGGGGAGGGAGAGAGTCTGAGGTGAGGGAGTGTCCGGTGTGTAGTGAGGGTCTCGGGAGGAGTGAGAGAGTCTGATGTGAGGGAGTGTCCGGAGTTTAGTGAGGGTCTCGGGGGGAGGGAGAGAGACTGAGGTGAGGGAGTGTCCGGTGTGTAGTGAGGGTCTCGGGGGAGGGAGAGAGTCTGAGGTGAGGGAGTGCCTGGAGTTTTGTGAGGGTCTCGCGGGAGGGTGAGAGTCTGAGGTGAGGGAGTGTCCGGTGTTTAGTGAGGGTCTCGGGGGAGGGAGAGAGTCTGAGGTGAGGGAGTGTCTGGTGTTTAATGAGGGTCTCGGGGGAGGGAGAGAGACTGAGGTGAGGGAGTGTCCGGTGTGTAGTGAGGGTCTCGGGGGAGGGAGAGAGTCTGAGGTGAGGGAGTGTCTGGTGTTTAGTGAGGGTCTCGCGGGAGGGAGAGAGTCTGAGGTGAGGGAGTGTCCGGTGTGTAGTGAGGGTCTCGGGGGAGGGAGAGAGACTGAGGTGAGGGAGTGTCTGGTGTTTAGTGAGGGTTTTGGGAGGGAGGGAGAGAGTCTGAGGTGAGGGAGTGTCCAAGGGTGTGGGGACAGACACTCCTGAGGTAGCTGGACAGTCTGAAATGTGGATTTAATTGGAGAGACTGAGGGAACTCAGGGAGAGGGAGGGGGCAAGGGGAATGTGAAACAAGGAGTGGGGGACCAGATAGAGCTGGGCACAGGGAAGTGCAGAGAGGGACCAAGGGATGAGAAGTGGAGGGGGGAGAAGGTATAGGACCGTAAGTAGGCAATGAAGGGAGACAGGGAGCTCGGGGCGGTGGAGGGGTGCAAAATTGAAAAGGAAGAATGGGGGACAAAGGGGAGAGAAACAGAAAGGTTGAGCTCGAGGGAGGCAAGAGAGAAGGAGGGAAGGAGTGACTGAGTGGCAAGTGAGATGCAGGGAGGGACTGAGTGGGGAGAGAGATGCAGAGAGAGGAATTGACTGAGGATAGAGACGCAGGGAGGGAATGAATGGGCAGTGAGATTCAGGGAGTGAAGGTTTGTGTGGGGTGACAGATGGAGGGGAGGATTGTTTCGGGAGGAAGCAAGTTGAGGGATTGGGGAGGGTGTGATAGTCGGGTGAGACATGATATAGGGGAATTAGCGAGGGGGAAGTGCTGGAGGGAAGAAGGACGGTGGGAGTGAAGGGAGAAGAAGAGCGGACTGAGGGAGGGACTGAATACAAAGAAGGACGTGGAGGAGTTATGTTGGGATAAAAAGTGCAAGTGAGGGGAGAGAAGGAAGGAGAGAGGGACAGAGTGAGGAGGGTTAAATGGAGGGAGAAAGGCCCTTAGTCATTGGACAGCTAAGCTGTCAGTGTGCAAATGGTGGGAGGGGCTGAGGCGAGGGAATTCCTTACGGTGCGACAGACTGAGGGAGCTGACCTCTTCAGCTCTTCTGGGAGCTGAGAATTTCCAGGGACCCCTGGATCTTCATTGTGGTCAATGCTCACCCTCCTCATTCTCTCCCTCGCCTCTGCACCTACCCTGGTGCCTCGCCCAGAGCGAGGGAGCTCTTGTGATACAGTATTGCTGTTGGGCTGAGGGAAGGTTTGAGAGTGAGAGTCTAACTGGGGATTAGTGAGTGAGCTTAAGGTGAGGGAGCTCATGGTAAGTGAAGTAGGTCCTGAGGCAGAGCGATAGTTTGATGATGAGGGAGCTCCTTAGGATGAGGGACAGACTGAGTGAGCTCCCTGAGGTTGAGGGATGGACCTGAGGGTGTGAGGTGGGCAGAGTCCCAATGGTCAGAGTCCACTGATGACGGGTCTGTCAGAGGAAGGTGTCAGACTGAGAGCGATGGACTCTCCGTGTCAGAGGCAGAGGCAACGTCTGGTGAGGAGCCACCGGGGAACATTGAACGACAGATGGAAACCAGGCTGAGGTGAGAGATGGAGCTGAGACTGGGAGGGTGAACATTTCCTCTGGTCTTACTCCCCACTGAGATATCACTGCTGTCCCATCCCTGCCCTGATTATCCTGAATTAATTTCTACAACACTGTCCACCATAACCCTCTGCTCTAGAATTAGATTGTTGAAGCAGAAGTCGGCCATTTGGCCCATCGAGTCTGCTCCGCCATTTTATCATGAGCTGATCCATTCTCCCATTTAGTCCCACTGCCCTGCCTTCTCACCATAACCTTTGATGCCCTGGCTACTCAATTACCTATCAATCTCTGCCTTAAAGACACCCAATGACTTGGCCTCCACTGCTGCCCGTGGCAACAAATTCCATAGATTCACCACCCTCTGACTAAAAAAATTTTTTCACATTTCTGTTCTGAAAGGTCGCCCTTCAATCCTGAAGTCATGCCCTCTCGCACTAGACTCCCCCATTATGGGAAACAACTTTGCCACATCCACACTGTCCATGCCTTTTAATGTTCGAAATGTTTCTATGAGGTCTCCCCTCATTCTTCTAAACTCCAAGGAATACAGTCCAAGAGCGGACTAACGTTCCTCATTTGTTAACCCTCTCATTCCCGGAATCATTCTAGTGAATCTTCTCTGTACCCTCTCCAACGTCAGCACATCCTTTCTTAAATAAGGAGACCAAAACTGCCCACAGTACTCCAAGTGAGGTCTCACCAGCGCCTTATAGAGCCTCAACATCACATCCCTGCTCCTATACTCTATTCCTCTAGAAATGAATGCCAACATTGCATTCACCTTCTTCACTACCGACTCAACCTGGAGGTTAACTTTAAGGGAATCCTGTACGAGGACTCCCAAGTCCCGTTGCATCTCAGAACTTTCAATTCTTTCCCCATTTAAATAATAGTCTGCCCATTTATTTTTTCTGCCAAAGTGCATAACCATACACTTTCCAACATTGTACATCATTTGCCACTTCTCTGCCCATTCTTCCAATCTATCCAAGTCTCTCTGCAGACTCTCCATTTCCTCAGCACTACCGGCCCCTCCACCTATCTTCGTATCGTCAGCAAACTTAGCCACAAAGCCATCTATTCCATAATCCAAATCGTTGATGTACAATGTAAAAAGAAGCGGCCCCAACACTGATCCCTGTGGAACACCACTGGTAACCGGCAGCCAACCAGAATAGGATCCCTTTATTCCCACTCTCTGTTTCCTGCCAATCAGCCAACGCTCTATCCACGTATGTAACTTTCCTGTAATTCCATGGGCTCTTATCTTGTAAAGTAGCCTCATGTGTGGCACCTTGTCAAAGGCCTTCTGAAAATCCAAATATACAACATCCACTGCATCTCCCTTGTCTAGCCTAATGGTAATTTCCTCAACAAATTGTAATAGGTTTGTCAGGCAGGATTTTCCTTTAAGGAATCCATGCTGAGTTCTGCCTATCTTGTCATATGCCTCCAGGTACTCTGTAACCTCATCCTTGACAATCGACTCCAACAACTTCCGAACCACGGATGTCAAGCTAACAGGTCTATAATTTCCTTCTTGCTTCCTTGCCCCCTTCTTCAATAGCGGAGTGACATTTGTGAGACTAACGGATGCCTATATCGTCGTACCCATTCCTGGAAACTTCTCAGCAACTGCACTCTCATCTCTGTCAGGACCTTTCAAATCTCAATGAGATCACCCTTCATTACTTCAATTTCCAATCTATACAGGACTAATGCTTTTAGCTCCTCAGGGGAGGACAGCCTTCTCATCCCAAGAATTAGCTGAATGGATCTCTGCTCATCTACATCAATACTAGTCTCTTCATTTGTATAAATAAGGGAACCAAAGCTGGATATAATATTCTGAATGACTTCACACACCCTCCCTTGTGTGACATTAGTCCTCTAAACTCTGTCCCCTCACAATAATGACAAAATGCCCTTTACCTTCCTGATTGCTTGCTGCAGCTTCATGCTCACTTCATAGTGTTTAATTTGAAGAACACCTCAATCACTCTGTACTCCGTTCACCTAAAATGCTCTCCATATAGATTTTTCTGAAACTTGACTCATCAACTTTATTCACAAAATATAGAAATAGTACATTCACACACTCAGTGGCCATTTTGTTAGCTACACCTGTACATCTGCTTGTTAATGCAAATATCTAATCAACAAATCATGTGCCAACATCTCAATGCATAAATAAATACAGACGTGGTCAAGACGTTCACTTGTTCAGATCAAACATCAGCCTTGGGAAGAAAGTGGTCGGAATGTGTATGACCGTGGAATGATTGTTGGTGCCAGATGGGGTGGTTTGAATCTCTCAGAAACTGCTCAGGTCCTGGGAATTTCATGCACAACAGTCTGTCGAGTTTAGAGAGTGATCTGAAAATAAAGTTTAAAGTACATTTATTATCAAAATATTATACAACCTCAAGATTCAGGCAGCCATGAATCAAAGAAACAAAAAGAACCCATAAAAAAGACATTGAACACCCAATGGGCAGAAGGAAAACAAATCCCTATCGCACATGCGCCGGTCGTGCATGCAGCCTGGTACAGCCGTTCCGATCTATTCTTACTTTCTTCTTCTTACTTTATAATTTACGTATTTTTTGTACTTTTTTTCTCACGGTAACACGTCGAAGCTGCACCCTCTCTAACATGGTGGTAGAGAGAGTTTTATTTGGGTTTTCTTTAGCGCTGGAAATGGTTACGTCTCGACTTGCGGGACAGAAGCAAGGTCGCATTGTGTATTCCACGGACCAGAAAATGCCGGCCGGTTTAGCGAGCAGGGCAGCGGACACCCCTGCTGAAATCTGGAGGAAACCACACAGAGGATGCAGGGGGGGATCACAAAGCCGAAGGAGGAGGACTGGGTCGAAACAACAGAGACTTTTGGAGAAGAGGAGTTCGGTGGGTAATACCGTTCTGCCTTACCGGAAGTGCACTGAGAGCGGTAAGCGTAAAGGAGTTGGGTGCTTACTGTTCTGGCTAACAACGGACGGTGCAATCCAGGCATATTATGATCGAGGAATGTGTTTGCAGACTGGATATTGAACTTTTTACTGTTGGACTTCGGCCACATTCCACTGTGATACAACACTTGGCGGCACGGGAGGTCGTTCCTGCCTGTGGCCATCGAACGTGCAGCTCCTCCTGTGGAGGGTCAGACACCTTGAGCCAGATAGACTGGTCCTGGACTTATTTTCCATCTGGCATAGTTTGTATTTTGTTGTTTGATTGTTGGGGTTTTTTAGTATTGCTATATTTACGCTCTATTCTGGTTGGTGCGGCTGTAACAAAACCAAATTTCCCTCAGGATTAATAAAGTATATCTATCTATCTATCTATCTAAATCATGTAAACAATAAATGCAAACAAATGGAGATTTGAATGGCGTCCCCGGAGAGTCTGCTCCTGGACTCTTAGTTCAGTACGGAGCTGAGTAAATGTCATGGAGCAGCAAGCTGAACAGGTCTGTTCCTTGCATCAGGCCCCTGACTATTTCAATCTGGCCTGGTGCCTAAAACATTGTCCAAACCCCGCTATCTCAATTCAGCCCGTACCCAACCTTTCCGATTCGGCACGGCACTTCAATTGTCAACCATCGGGATCAGTCACCTCAGTCCATTCTGGTGCCTGGACCTGACGTTTCCGACTAGCCTAGAGCTTAAATCATTGTCTAAGTATTGGGTTCTATCACCTCGATACAGTCTGGGGCCTGGATCCCAACCTTTCCAATTCGACCCAGTGCCTAATTCGATTGAACCTCGGGCCTGCTGCCTCGCCTTGCCTGGGTTCTGTCACATTGAATTGCCTCCAGGTCCGAAGGGAAGTAACAGACTATTACTTGTTACGATCGTTTACCAGAAAAAAAGAGTGATTAGTGAAGTATTCAGTTGTTTCCGTTGTTTCATTAGCCACCAGCCCAAGGTCACTCAGATTCACCAGCAGCATTTTAAACCACAAAAAATAACGTCCAGTGATCGGCAGTTCTGTGGGTGAAAGCACTTGTTAATGAGCGGTCAGAGGGAGAGTGGCCAGACTGGTTCAAGCTGACTGGAGGGCAACGGTAACAAAAATAACCAAGCACTACAGCAGTGGTGTGCAGAAGATCATTTCTGAATACACAACGCACTGAACCTCAAAGTGGATGAGCCACAGCAGAAGACAACACTGGCTTCCGCTCCTGTGCTGAATAAAGTGGCCATTGAGTGTATATGGTGAATGTAATGCATTCTATGTACAAAACACTAATGTCACTCAGAACACAGCAGTACAGCACAGGAACAGACCATTTGGCTCACGATATCTGTACTTACTACGCTGTCGGTCTAAACAAATCCCATCTTCCTGCACAGAGTGCATATGTGATACTGTGCTGGTGTGGGTGAATCAGTCCTGCAGTCTGTCTCTCACTCTCTGTCCATCACAATCCTGTGTGCAGTGTGACATCATGGACACAGACACAGTCTGGGGCTGGATTTATCCTGCGGAGACAATTGATCATAGATTAATTAAATGTTTTGACCTGAAACATTGGCTGTCAATTTCCGTCCACAGATACTGCCTGACCAGCTGAAAGCCTCCACCATCTTGTATGCTGCTCCAGATTCCAGCCTTCTCTGGTGCCACCTACTGATGTTGTGTTTGTGAAAGGAAGCTGACAGAGTGAACGATGGACTCTCCGTGTCAGACGCAAAGACAACATCTGGTGAAAAGCCACAGGACAACACTGAACAACAAGGCCGAGGTGAGAGATGGAGCTGGGAATCAGAATCAGGTTTATTATCACTGACGTAGACTGTGAAAATTGTTTTGTGTTGGCAGTACAGTACAAGACCTAAAATAATGCCAGAGACAAATTATGAGGCAATGGTCTTGGGACTGGGAGAAGGTTTCATGTCCTCTGATTTTACTGAGATATTGTTGTTTTATCCCTCCCCTCTATCCTGAATTGAAATCCTCCAGTGCTGTCCACAAAGACCCTTTGCTCTGGAATGACTTCCTGAGACCCCTCCACCTCTGCATAACAATAAAAAAATAAGGAGATTTGATGAAATATGAAGGGTAATTTGGCAATAACATAAAAGAGGAAACCTAAAGCTTTTTCATATATATAAGGGTAAAAAGGAGACAAGAATGCAAAATGACACTGGAGAGGTGGTAATGGACAAAAAAGACGGACAAACTGACGAAGGGTCTCGGCCTGAACGTCGACTGCACCTCTTCCTACAGATGCTGCCTGGCCTGCTGCGTTCACCAGCAACTTTGATGTGTGTTGGTTGGACAAACTCAGTAAGTATTTTGCATCCAGTTCATTGTGAAAGAACATTAGTAATTTATAAATTTGTGTGTCAGGGCAGAAGTTGGTGTAGGGAAGCAAAAGACAGGAAATTATAAGCTATTTACCCTGACTTCAACGGTTGGTAAGATGACCAGTATTAAGGACAAAGTTTTGGGTACTTGAAGGCTCATGATAAAATGGGCCAGAGTCAGCAAGGTCTTGTTGCCTGACAAATGTTGAAATTCTTTGAGGAAATGGCAGGCAGGATAGATAAAGGAGTGTCAGTGGTTGTTTTTAAAAATGAGGAAATCTGCAGATGCTAGAATTTCAAGCAACACACATAAAAATTGCTGGTGAACACAGCAGGCCAGGCAGCATGTATAGGAAGAGGTACAGTCGAAGTTTCGGGCCAAGACGCTTTGTCAGGACTAACTGACAGAAGAGCTAGTAAGAGATTTGAAAGTGGGAGGGGGAGGGGGAGATCCAAACTGATAGGAGAAGACAGGAGGGGGAGGGATGGAGCCAAGAGCTGGACAGGTGATTGGCAAAAGGGATATGAGAGGATCATGGGATGGACGGGAGGCCTAGGGAGAAAGAAAGGGGGAGGGGGGAAGCCCAGAGGATGGGCAAGAAATGTAGTGAGAGGGAAAGAGGGAGAAAAAAAGAGAGAGAAAATTATATATAATGAAAGATAAATAACGGATGGGGTACGAAGGGGAGGAGGGGCATTAATGGAAGTTAGAGAAATCAATGTTCCCGCCATCAGGTTGGAGGCTACCCAGACGGAATATAAGGTGTTGTTCCTCCAGCCTGAGTGTGGCTTCATCTTTACAGTAGAGGAGGCCGTGGATAGACATGTCAGAATGGGAATGGGATGTGGAATTAAGACGTGTGGCCACTGGGAGATCCTGCTTTCTCTGGCGGACAGAGCGTAGGTGCTCAGCAAAGTGGTCTCCCAGTCTGCGTTGGGTCTCGCCAATATATAGAAGGCCACATCGGGAGCACCGGACGCAGTATATCACCCTAGCTGACTCACAGGTGAAGCGTTGCCTCACCTGGAAGGACTGTTTGGGGCCCTGAATGGTGGTAAGGGAGGAAGTGTAAGGGCATGTGTAGCACTTGTTCCGCTTACACGGATAAGTGCCGGGAGGGAGGTCAGTGGGGAGGGATGGGGGGGACAAATGGACAAGCGAGTCGTGTAGGGAGCGATCCTTGCGGAAAGCGGGGGCGGGGGGTGGAGGGAAAGAGGTGCTTAGTGGTGGGATCCCGTTGGAGGTGGCTGCTTTGTGATGGGATCCCGTTGGAGGTGGCTGCTTTGTGGTTGTTATTTACTTGGAGTTTCTGACGGCATTTAACAAAATGCCGCACAAAGCTGCTTAACAAGGTAAGGGCCCGTGTTATTACAGAAAGATACCAGCATGAATGAAAGAATTCCACTGACAGGGAGCTGAGAGTGGGAATAAAGGGGCCTTTTTCTGAATGGCTGCAAATGACTAGTTGTGTTTCATCCTGGTCGGTGTTGGGACCATTTCTTTTCACATAATACTGTATGGTAGTTATTTAGATGACAGAATTGATGGTTTTGTGGTCGATACAAAGATAGGTAGAGGGGAGGAGGTGTTGAGAAGGCAGGGTGCCTGCAGGAGGACTTCTACAGATTAGGAGACTGGGCAAAGTGTGGCAGATAGAATACAGTGTAGGGAAGTGTATGATCATGTACTTTGGTATAAGGATTAAAGGTGTAGACTATTTTCTAAATGGAGAGAAAATACAGAAATCAGAGGTGCAAAGGGACCGAGGAGTTCTTAGGGACCCGAGGGTTAACTTGTAGGTTGAGTCGGTGGTAAGGAAGGTAAAAGCAACGTTAGCATTCATTTTGAAAGGACTGGAATATAAAACCAAGGCTGGAATACTGAAACTTAATAAGGCATTTGTCAGACTGCCTTTGGTTAAATGAGTAGTTCTGGGTCCCTTTTCTGAGAAAGGATGTGCTGACGTTGGAGAGGGTCCAGAGCAGGTTCACGAGAATGACCCTGTGAATGAAAGGGTTAAACCACAAAGAGCATTTGATGGTTCTGTGTAGGTACTTGCTGGAGTTCACAAGAATGAGGAGGATCTCACTGAAACCCATCAAATATTGAAAGCCCTGGATAGAGTGGACTTTGAAAGGTTGTTTCCTATTGTGAAGTCTGAGGATCAGGTTTATTGTCACTGGTATGTGACATGAAATTTGTTAACTTTAGCAGCAGCAGTTCAATGCAATACATAATCTAGCAGAGAGAGAGAAAAAAAACATAAATAAACAAGTAAATCAATTATGTATATTGAATAGATTATTTTAAAATGTGCAAGAAGAGAAATACTATATATTTGAAAAGCGAGGTCGTGTCCAAAGCTTCAAAGTCCATTCAGGAATTGGACGACGAAGGGGAAGAAGCTGTTCCTGAATCACTGAATGTGTGCCTTCAGGCTTCTGTACCTCCTACCGGATGGTAACAGTGAGAAAAGTGTACGCCCTGGGTGCTGGAGGTCTTTAATAATGCAGGGACGTCCTTTTAGAACAGAGATAAAGAGGAATTCCTTTACCCAGAGAGTGCCCGTTGGAATTCATTGCCACAGATGGTTGTGGAGGCCAAGTCATTGGGTATATTTAAAGAGGAGTTTTTGTTCCATGTGACCAGACTTTACCGATTCCTCCTGAATAATTTACTCTAACTTCTGCAGCTGCTGGAGTTTGAATAGAAACACTGTACCGTTTAATCCTGTCTTGTTCTGACACCACATTTGCAACAGGAAGCACACAGATTGAGAACAAAAGACTGTTCATTTCACTCAGGCATGTATCACATGTTGAAAGCCACAGATGCAAATTCACCCAGAGACAGAACTGAGAGGAGTTTCTGGAATAGGGTGGTGAGCTAGTACAGGGAAAGTGAGACAGAAAGGTGGGAGGGGGTGAGAGGGAGGGTCAGAGAGATGCCATGTAGTTTGTGGGGCTAAATATTCAGTTGGAGGGAAAGACGTGCTTAGTGGTGGGATCCCGTTGGAGGTGGCGGAAGTTACGGAGAATAATATGTTGGACCCGGAGGCTGGTGGGGTGGTAGGTGAGGACCAGGGGAACCCTATTCCTAGTGGGGTGGCGGGAGGATGGAGTGAGAGCAGATGTGTGTGAAATGGGGGAGATGCGTTTGAGAGCAGAGTTAATGGTGGAGGAAGGGAAGCCCCTTTCTTTAAAAAAGGAGGACATCTCCCTCGTCCTGGAATGAAAAGCCTCATCCTGAGAGCAGATGCGGCGGAGACGGAGGAATTGCGAGAAGGGGATGGCATTTTTGCAAGAGACAGGGTGAGAAGAGGAATAGTCCAGTTAGCCCTGAGAATCACTAGATTCTGGGATGGTTTTGGAGGAATAGAAAATTGTAAATGTGACTCCACTCTTTGAGAAGGGTGAGAGGCAAACAACAGGAAATCATAGGTAACAAAAAACACAGATTGTGAACAAAGGACTGTTCATTTCACTCTTGCGGGTATCACGTGTTGAAAGCCACTGATGCAAATTCACCCACTGACAGAACTGAGAGGAGTTCCTGGAATAAGGTGGTGAGCTGATACAGGGAGAGTGAGACAGAAAGGTGGGGGGGGGCGTGTGAGAGAGGGTCAGAGAGATGTCATGTAGTTTGTGGGGCTGAATATTCAGTTTCTCTGCAAAACATTCCAAATTATTCTCTCTCGCTTCTGTGGCCATTACAGTTCCAACAGGAACATCCCTTTGGTTAATTCTGCCCTGTTCTGTTCTCCTGTTTGCCACCGGATGCAAACAGACTGATGACAGAAGGGTTTTCACACCATAGGCACAGGTTACATTTGGTGACACATCACAGATTGAAACACAAGGCATTAGTATAATATGAGGTGTTGAGGGGGTGATGGGAAGAGTGGGAAACTGAAAGACAGTAGAGGTGAGAGACGAAGGGAGGGAGAGAGTCACAAAGTCATACAACACAGAATCAGGCTCTTCGGCCCACTGGGTACCATCAAATACCATTGGCACTGATCCTAAACTAATCCCACATTATTGCCTCTACTTTCCCGGGAGACAGTTTTCTGTGGTCATTTAATGGACTTATCAGTGACTGGAATGAAACTAAAACATCCTGCCTTACAATCACCTCCACCTCATTATGCAAGAAGACAACACACTAGAAGCAGGAGGACTTTCCCCGGCCCCTCAGGCCGAGGCTGCCACTCACTGGTTGATCTGTCCCAGTTCCACACCAATGCAGAGGAACAGAGAAGCCTATTAAAAGGTGTAGGTACAGCCCAGTCCATCGCAGGAAAAGCTCTCCCCGCCACTGGGCACATTTACAAGGGGTGTTGACACAAGAAAGCAGCATCCATCATCAAGGAAAAACACAAAGGAAATCCAAGAAACACACACAAAATGCTGGACGAACTCAGCAGACCAGATCTATGCAAAAGTGTATAGTCGACGTTTCAGGCCGAGACCCTTCAGCAGGACATATCCATCACCAAGGATCCTCACTATCGAGACCATGCTCTCTTAAGACTGCTGCCACTGAGCAGGAGGAACAAGGGACTTGGGTCTCACACCACCAGTTCAAGGACAGTTATTACCCTTCTCTCACCTCAATACTAAACTGATTCCAATTATGGTCTCATTTTTAAGGACTACATCTCATGTTCTCAGCATTATATATTGATCTATCTATTTACAGTGCCTTCTAAAAGTATTCAGCCCCCAACCCTTTGTACACATACATATTACAACCAGGGGTTTTGATCAATTTAACTTGAGATTTTTTATTTATGAATCACATGCTCCTTTTTTCACAGTAGTACCCAAAAGCAGGGAGAATTGTTGCTCTAGTTTAAGCTTTCTGGCAGAGGCTAGCAGGTTCTGATCCAGGATCCCTCTGTATTTCACAGTTTTCATTTTCCCGTCAACCCTGGCTAGGTTTCCCGTCCCTGTTCCTGAAAAGCATCCCCACTTTACAGCAGGGTTGGTGTTACCTGGCTGATGCACAATATTAGACTTACACCACATGTACCACTTGGTGTTGGTTCCAAAAAACCCTGCTTTGGTCTCATCTGACCACAAGACATTCTTCCACATCTTTTCAGCTTCTAGGTGACACTTTTCAAAGTCTTTACTGGTAAGGATGTTTTTTTTTTCATCCAGGTCTTATTTCTTGACACTCTTCTGTAAGTACCCTTTCTGTGGAAGGCTTTCGACATTGTGGAGTCACAACTTCATCTCTAGTTGCATCCATTGATTTCTGCAGCTCGCTCGGAGGGAGTGTTGGCTTGACAGTAGCCTCCGTTACAAGTGCCATTCCTTTCCGGTTGCTAAGTTTAGACGGGTGGTCTAAAGTGGGCTATGACAATGTGGTTTCACAATGGACTGCACTGTGCTCTGAGGTATGTTCAATGCCTTTGAGATGGTCTTGTACCTCTCCTTTGATTTGTGCTTCTCTATTATTGACACAGTTTTATGTGAATTGGGGGATTCTCAGATTCAGGTAAATAATGGGTTAAGGCTGAATACCGACTGTGCCTGTGTATTCTGCTTTGAGAATGGTTGCAGTGTGTTTGAGCAGCTGCTGCTTTTGAGTGAAGATAAGGATTAAAAACTCACAAAAAAAACCCACAAGAGGATGTCTCCTGGCTTTTCACACCTTTTGGTTTTGGCAAAGGGTGGAGATCAGGCAGGACCATCCTTACATTCCTTTCTTAATTTCTGTAGAGTCTCTTATCTAAGTTATTAAGTTCTGTTCTATTTGAGTAGCCGGAATGTCTATTGATCTGATTGTTCTTTTGTATTGAGATGTTAAAGAATCAGTCTGTCCTGCTAACTTGTAAATGCTGAGTGTCCGGACTAGGACATGCAGGATGTGAGAATCTAATTATGCTCTGTTCTCTGTTTACCTCTGCCTGATGTGATTAACTATTCTTTGTCAAGCAACACACATCAAAGTTGCTGGTGAACGCAGCAGGCCAGGCAGCATCTCTAGGAAGAGGTACAGTCGACGTTTCAGGCCGAGACCCTTCGTCAGGACTAACTGAAGGAGGAGTTAGTAAGAGATTTGAAAGTGGGAGGGGGAGGGGGAGATCCAAAATGATAGGAGAAGACAGGACGGGGAGGGATAGAGCCAAGAGCTGGACAGGTGATAGGCAAAGGGGATATGGGAGGATCATGGGACAGGAGGTCCGGGGAGAAAGACAACCGAGGAGGGGAGAACTCAGAGGATGGGCAAGGGGTATAGTCAGAGGGACAGAGGGAGAAAAAGGAGAGAGAGAGAAAGAATGTGTGTATAAAAATAAATAACGGATGGGGTACGAGGGGGAGGTGGGGCATTAGCGGAAGTTAGAGAAGTCGATGTTCATGCCATCAGGTTGGAGGCTACCCAGACGGAATATAAGGTGTTGCTCCTCCAACCTGAGTGTGGCTTCATCTTTACAGTAGAGGAGGCCGTGGATAGACATGTCAGAATGGGAATGGGATGTGGAATTAAAATGTGTGGCCACTGGGAGATCCTGCTTTCTCTGGCGGACAGAGCGTAGGTGTTCAGCAAAGCAGTCTCCCAGTCTGCGTCGGGTCTCACCAATATATACTATTCTTTGTCAAGTACATTTACCTCTGTTTTAAATGATTAATTGGCCTTTGTCTCGGACTATCACTGTTGCTGAGCTTTTGTGACAAAGCTGGTATTTACACTCTGTGGCTACGTCCGCACTATGCCGGATAATTTTGAAAACGCCGGCTTCGAGTAAAAACGACAGACGTCCACACTAAGCTTTTTTCAAAATATCTCTGTCCACATTAGACAGATATTTGGGTGATTCTCCTCCTACTGGGCATGCGCAGGACACAGAAAACAAGCGAAGAGGAAACGATGCACTTGGTGCGCGTTTGTCCAGTTACAGAGTAGAAAAACTTAAAAGGAATTGCTCTTGGCTCTCGCACAGGAGGACTTAAAACTTAAAAAAAACACAAATACTGGAGCGTATGGAGGCAACCGACAGGGAGTTCACAGACAGTATGACCCGGCTGATGATGAAAATTGAAAAACTGACTAACTCTGTTGCATTAATAAAGCTCCTTGTTAAATGTATAAAACATCTGCATCAGTGTTATCTTGTATTTCCATACAATGTTACATTAGGCTGTTACACATCTATTGTTAGAGAAGTACTTGCATAAATAAGTAAAGCACCTTCACACAAGCAAGGACAGAAAACAGGGCGAAGTGAATATACTTACTTATTCAGTAAGCTATGGGTCAAAGTATTTGGTGAGTACATTTCTAACCCTTTTGGCTTCAGTCTCGTGGCCGTCTGTTCTGAAATTGATAGGTGGTTGCATTCAAGAAAACAACGAAATGCCGCGCTGCGACTATCCATTCCGGCACGTCATGACAGCATTTTTAAATAGTCAAAAAAGCTCACTTTACAATTTAACTCTCACGCCGTTCACACTGACCGCGCGTTATAACAGCCGTCCGGCAGTGCTTGCGCAGTACCAAGCAGAAGCAGAAAAAGCATTGTTGTGGTGTTGTCACGACAGCGTTTTTAAATCTCTCCGGTTACCCCGTACACACTACAACGGATATTAGGCGTTTTCAGATTTATTCACTCTGGAGATCGTTTCTGAAAATCTCCATTTTTGGGAGATGAAAACGCCATTTCAGTGTGGACAGAAGGGCAAAACGAAGAGAAAAAGCTTCATTTTCAAAATTATCCGGCGTAGTGTGGACGTTCCCTGTATCTCTGTGCTTCGAGGGAGAGACTTCCGTGGCTGACTCTCTGTGAGTGCAGAAGGAAAGTTCTCTCTCGTAGCTGCGACTAATAGAGGTGGAAAAGAATCAACTGTTGTACTTGTTTCATTACATCAGGTTGATCACCGTTAACATTATCATCTCCCTGGCTTGTCTTGAATGCTGCTTTATCATCATTTAGTTTGCTCTGTTGGCAGTCTCCCAGATTTTTGGACCTGACAGAGAGAGAGAGGGGTATTTAATCTGATGAATTCATTGAAAACAAGAGGTCCTACAATTTTCTACATCAACAGATTGGGTGAGTTGGTAAGGTCATGTATTGCACCGGAGAAAAGTTAGTGTAGTAATTACAAAAGAGGAGATGGTCACACATTTTCAGCTGCAGAACTTTTGGGGTTTTTAATTTTTAGTAAATTAGTATAGAAACATAGAAAACCTACAGCACAATACAGGCCCTTTGGCCCACAAAGCTGCACCAAAAATGTCCTTAATTTAGAAATTACCTCGGGTTACCCATAGCCCTTTATTTTCCTAAGTTCCATGTACCTATCCAGGAGTCTCTTAAAAGACCCTATCGTATCTACTTCCACCACAATCGTTGGCAGCCCATTCCACACACTGACCACTCTCTGCGTAAAAACCTTACCCCTGACATCTCCTCTGTACCTACTTCCAAGCACCGTAAAACTGTGCCCTCTTGTGCTAGCCATTTCAGTCCTAGGAAAAAGCCTCTGACTGTCCACACGACCAATGCCTCTCATCATCTTATGCACCTCTATCAGGTCACCTCTCATCTTCCGTTGCTCCAAGGAGAAAAGGCCGAGTTCACTCAAACTATTCTCATAAGGCATACTCCCCAATCCAGGGAATATCCCTTCTAAATCTCCTCTGCACCCTTTCTATGGTTTCCATATCCTTTCTGTAGTGTGGTGATCAGAACTGAGCACAGTTCTCCAAGTGGGGTCTGACCAGGGTGCTATATAGCTGCAACATTACCTCTTGGCTTCTAAACTCAATCCCACGATTGATGAAGGCCAATGCACTGTATGCCTTCTTAACCACAGAGTCAACCTGCGTAGCAGCTTTGAGTGTCCTATGTACTTGGATCCCAAGATCCCTATGATCCTCCACACTGCCAAGAGTCTCACCATTAATACTATATTCTGCCATCATTTGACCAACCAGAATGAACCACTTCACACTTAACTGGGTTGAACTCCATCTGCCACTTCTCAGTCCAGTTTTGCATCCTATCAATGTGTGGCTGTAACCTCTGACAGCCCTCCACACTATCCACAACACCCTCAACCATTGTGTCATCAGCAAACTTACTAATCCATCCCTCCACTTCGTCATCCAGGTCATTTATAAAAAATCACGAAGAGAAGGGGTCCCAGAACAGATTCCTGAGGCACACCACTGGTCACTGACCTCCAAGTAGAATATGACCTGTCTGCAACTACTCGTTGCCTTCTGTGGGCAAGCCAGTTCTGGATCCACAAAGCAATGTCCCCTTGGATCCCATGCCTCCTTACTTTCTCAATAAGCCTTACATGGATACCTTATCAAATGCCTTGCTGAAATCCATATACACAACATCTACTACTCTTCCTTCATCAATGTGTTTAGTCACGTCCTCAAAAAATTCATTCACACTTGTGACCTGCCTTTGGAAAAGCCATGCTGACTATTCCTAATCCTATTATGCCTCTCCAAATGTTGATAAATATTGCCTCTCAGGATCTTTTGCATCAATTTATCAATCACTGAAGTAAGACTCACTGGTTTATAATTTCCTGGGTTATCTCTACTCCCTTTCTTAAATAAAAGAAAAACATCTGCAACCCTTCAATCCTCTGGAACCTCTCCCATCCCCATTGATGATGCAAAGATCTTCGCCAGAGGCTCAGCAATCTCCTCCCTCGCCTCCCACAGTAGCCTGGGGTACCTCTCGTCCGGTCCAGGTGACTTATCCATCTTGATGCTTTCCAAAAGCTCCAGCACATCCTCTTTCTTAATATCTACATGCTCAAGCTTTTCAGTCCGCTGCAAGTCGTCCCTACAATCTCCAAGATCCATTTCTGTAGTGAATACTGAAGCAAATTACTCATTAAGTACCTCTGCTATCTCCTCCAGTTCCATACACACTTTTCCACTGTCACACTTGATTGGTCCTATTCTCTCTCATCTTATCCTCTTCATATACATGTAGAATGCCTTGGGGTTTTCCTTAATCCTGTCCGCCAAGGCCTTCTCATGGCCCCTTCTGGCTCTCCTAATTTCATTCTTAAGCTCCTTCCTGCTAGCCTTATAATCTAGATCTCTATCATTACCTAGTTTTTTGAACATTTTGTAGGCTTTTCTCTTCTTCCTGACTGGATTTACAACAGCGCCTGTACCCTACCATCCTTTCCTTGTCTCATTGGAATGCACTTATGCATGCAGAACTCCACACAATTATCCCCTGAACGTTTGCCACATTTCTTTCGTACGTTTCC
Source organism: Mobula birostris (assembly GCF_030028105.1). Taxonomy (NCBI): domain Eukaryota; kingdom Metazoa; phylum Chordata; class Chondrichthyes; order Myliobatiformes; family Myliobatidae; genus Mobula; species Mobula birostris. The sequence continues at coordinate 93,047,999 of NC_092382.1, forward strand.
CTGAGAACATCTGTTCCCAATTCATGCTTCCAAGTTCCTGTCTGATAGCCTCGTATTTTCCCTTACGCTTTTCTAACATGTCTGCTCCTATCACTCTCCAATGCTCTGGTAAAGGAAATAGAATTGTGATCACTATCTCCAAAATGCTCTCCCACTGAGAGATCTGACACTTGACCAGGTTCATTTCCCATTACCAGATCAAGTACAACCTCTCCTCTTGGAGGTTTATCTACGCATTGTGTCAAGGAACCTTCCTGAACACATCTAACAAATTCCACCTTCTTGCTCTGGGGAGATACCAATCGATATTTAGGGAATTAAAATCTCCCACCACGACAACCCTGTTATTGTTACACCTGTCCGGAATCTATCTTCCTATCTGTTTCTTGATGTCCCTGTTACTATTGTGTGGTCTAAAAAAACATCCAGTAGAGTTATTGACCCCTTTCTGTTCCTAACTTCCACCCACAGAGACTCCTTAGACAATCCCTCCATGACTTCCTCCTTTTCCGTGGCTGTGACACTTTCTCTGATCAACAGTGCCACACCCCCACCTCTTTTGCCTCCCTCCTTGTCCTTTCTGAAAATCTAAAGCCTGGCACTCGAAGTAGCCATTCCTGCCCCTGAGGCATCCAAGTCTCTGCAATGGCCACACCATCACAGCTCCAATTACTGATCCATGCTCTAAGCTTATCCCGTTTGTTCATCCAAATTGTTGATGTGTTTTGGATTTTTTTCTTTTGATTCGATGCGATGAAGACTGTTTTGTAGATTAGCTCAAAGATTCTTCTTCAATTTAGTTTAAATTTAGAAAATGAGATGTGAAAATGTGAAAATAGGTTTTGGGGCTGAATTCTTTATCAAGGTACTCCATCTATCTATTATTTGTTATGTATTTGCATAGTTTGTCTTTTGCACATTGATTGTATGTTGATCTTTATTTGTGTGTAGTTTTTCATTGCTTCTATTATATTTCTTTGTAACATGAGTGCAAGAAAATGAATCTCTGGGTAATGTATAATGACATACAGTTTATGTATGTTGATAATAAAATTGAATTAGCTTTATTACTTACATCCTTCATATACATGAGTAAAAATCTTTATGTTACGTCTCTGTCTCAATGTGCAATTTATAGTAAGTTATATAAATAGTATGCACAACATAATAGTCAAAATGACATGGAAATACAGTTGTATCAGTGTGAATTAATCAGTGTGATGGCCTGGTGGAAGAAGCTGTCCCAGAGCCTGTTGGTCCTGGCTTTTATGCTGTGGTATTGTTTCCCAGATGGTAGTAGCTGGAACAGTTTGTGGTCGGGGTGACTCGGGTCCCCAATGATCCTTCAGGCCATTTTTACAAACCTGTCTCTGTAAGTGACCTGAATAGTGGGAAGTTCACATCTACAGATGCACTGGGCTGTCCGCACCACTCTCTGCAAAGTCCTGTGATTGAAGGAAGTACAGTTCCTATACCAGGCAATGATGCAGCCAGTCAGGATGCTCTCAATTGTGTCCCTGTAGAAAGTCCTTATGATTTGTGGGTCCATACCAAACTTCTTCAACCATCTGAGGTGAACGAGGTGCTGTTGTGACTTTTTCACCACACAGCCGGCGTGTTCAGACCACGTTAGGTCCTCGGTGATGTTTATGCCGAGGAACTTAAAGCTGTTCACCCTCTCAACCCCGGATCCATTGATGTCAATAGGGGTTAGCCTGTCTCTATTCCTCCTGTCGTCCACAATCAGCTCCTTTGTTTTTGTGACATTGAGGGAGAGGTTGTTTTCTTGACACCACTGTGTCTGGGTGATGACTTCTTCTCTGAAGGCTGCCTCATTATTATTTGACATCAGGTCAATCAGTGTAATGTTGTCGGCAAATCTAATTAGAAGATTGCAGCTGTGGGTGGCAACACAGTCATGGGTATACAGAGAGTAAAGGAGGGAGCTTAGTATACAGCCCTGAGGGGCACCTGTGTTGAGGGGCAGAGGTGGGGGAGCCCACTCTTACCACCTGCTGGCGATCTGACAGGAACTTTACTTTGAGCTTTGAAACCACTATAGTCATAAAAATCTGCAGCATATGCAGCCCTTTTGGCCCATTCAGACCATGCTTGCCATCAAGTACCTAGCTATACTAATACCAATTAAACACAGTTGGTTCATAGCCTCCCAAACCTTGTTGATTCAAGTGCTCATCCAGATATTACTCTCTCAGGAACAGCATTCCAAACTCCAAGGATCCTCCAGGTAAAAATAGAGTTTCAGAAATCTCCGGTGAACCTCTGACTACTGATCTTAAAACTGTCCTCTCTGGTAATAAATACCTCATCTGAGAATGGCCACTGGTGACATCTCGGGGGCAGCTGCTGAGGGAGATCAGCCAAAGATTATTGTTCACCTTGGTGTAGCTCTGTGTAGCTGGTCACAGAATCCACATGTTCCTCAATGTTAATGTGGTTGACACAGATAGTAGTCTTACTTAGCATTGGTGCTGCTTCCTGCACGCATGCTGAGCCCATTGACTTCATTAACTTTGCTTCCTACTTTCACCCTGTCCTCAAATTTACCTGGTCCATTTCCAACACCTCTCTCCCCTTTCTTGATCTTTCTGTCTCTATCTCTGCAGACAGCTTATCTACTGGTGACTACAATAAGCCTAGACTCTCACAGCTACCTGGACTATTCCTCTTCCCACCCTGTCTCTTGCAAAAATGCCATCCCCTTCTCGCAATTCCTCTGTCTCTGCTGCATCTGCTCTCAGGATGAAGCTTTTCATTCCAGGATGAAGGAGATGTCTTCCCTATTTAAAGAAAGGGGCTTCCCTTCCGCCACCATCAATTCTGCTGTCAAACACACCTCTCCCATTTCACGCACACCTGCTCTCACCCCATCCTCCCGCCACCCCACCAGGGATAGGGTTCCCCTGGTCCTCACCTACCATCCCACTGGCCTCCGGGTCCAACATATAATCCTCTGTAACTTCTGCCACCTCCAATGGGATCTCAGCACTAAACACATCTTTCCCTCCCCCCCCCCACCTGCTTTCCGCAGGGATCGCTCCCTACGGGACTCCCTTGTTCATTCATCCCCCCTTGTCCATTCGTTCCCCGCCCCATTCCCTTCCCACCGGTCTCCCTTCCGGCACTTATCCGTGTAAGCGGAACAAGTGCTACACATGCCCTTACACTTCCTCCCTTACCATCATTCAGGGCCCCAGACAGTCCTTCCAGGTGAGGCAACACTTCACCTGTGAGTCGGCTGGGGTGATATACTGCGTCCGGTGCTCCCGATGTGGCCTTTTATATATTGGCGAGACCCGACGCAGACTGGGAGACCATTTCGCTGAACACCTATGCTCTGTCCGCCAGAGAAAGCAGGATCTCCTAGTGGTCACACATTTTAATTCCACATCTCATTCCCATTCTGATATGTCAATCCATGGCCTCCTCTACTGTCAAGATGAAGCCAAATCAGGTTGGAGGAACAACACCTTATATTCCGTCTGGGTGGCCTCCAACCTGATGGCATGAACATTGATTTCTCTAACTTCCGTTAATGCCCCTCCTCCCTTTCTTACCCCATCCCTTATTTATTCTTAATTACACCTTTTTTTTCTCTCTCTCTGTCCCTCTTACAATCACTCCTTGGCTGCTCTCCATCTTCCTCTGGGCTCCCCTCCCCCTTTCTTTCTCCCAAGCCCTCTCATCCCATGATCTTTCTCCAACTCTGTATCCCTTTTACCAATCAACTTTCCAGCTCTTAGCTTCATCCCTCCCCCTCCTGTCTTCTCCTATCATTTTGGGTCTCCCCCTCCTCTTCCCACTTTCAAATTTCGTACTATCTCCTCTTTCAGTTAGTCCTGACGAATGGTCTGGGCCTGAAATGTCGAATATACTTCTTCCTATAGGTGCTGCCTGTTCTGCTGTGATCCACCAGCATTTTTTTTGTGTGTTGCTTGTGTGTTCCAGCATCTGCAGATTTTCTCATGTTTGAGTTTCTTAACATTCTCTCGTTTGTGTTTTCAAAGCAGTCCTGCAATGCTGAGATTGCTCCCTCAGAACTGGTTTGGCCAATTTGATCAGTGGTTTGTAGGCTGGAATTTGTTTAACAGACAAGTGATCTGAGAGCTCAGTGTGGGGCAGGGTAACAGCTTTATATGCTCCTGGCATGTTAGTATAAACCAGGTATTGTGTATTCTCACCTCTGGTACCAAAACCAACTTGGTGGTGGAATTTAGACCTTTGACAGTTCAAAATTGCAGTCAGTGGGTTAGGGTGAAGTTTGTCTTTAAACTAAATATTAGGTTTAACATTTCAACAGTCTGTGAGAGTGATGGTAAAGTAAAAGGGAAGGAGAGTGCCGGAGAGGTTACAAAAGTCTCCAGAATAAATAAAAAGACAAAAAGCTAAGAAAGGGATTTAAATTTAACTTCTGGTAACATGGGGGCAAAATTGAAAAGGATGATGAATACAGCACTGAAACTGTTATCTTTGATTGTTCATACTGTACAAATGTTGATAATCTTGTAACAGTTAGAAATTAACAGGTATGATGTTGTGGGCATCACTGAGTTGTGGTTGAAAGAAGATCATAGTTGGGAGCTAAAGCAGAGGGTTTGGGGTGGGAATTGAATTCTGAGAAAGCATAATTGGAATCAGGTTTATTATCACCGGCATGCAATGTGAAATTTGTTAACTTAGCAGCAGCATTTCAATACAATACATAATCTAGCAGAGAGAGAAAAAGGTAATGATAATAAATAACATGAAACATAATAAATAAACAAGTAAATCAATTACATTTATTGAATAGATTATTTAAAAATGGGCAAAAACAGAAATACTGTATATTAAAAAAAGTGAGGTAGTGTCCAAAGCTTCAAAGTCCATTTAGGAGTCGGATGGCAGAGGGGAAGAAGCTGTTCCTGAATCGCTGAGTGTGTGCCTTCAGGATTTTTTATCTCCTACCTGATGGTAACAGTGAGAAAAGGGCATGCCCTGGGTGCTAGAGGTCTTTAATAATGGACGCTGCCTTTCTGAGACACCACTCCCTAAAGATGTCCTGGGCACTTTGTAGGCTAGTACCCAAGATGGAGCCGACTAGATTTACAACCATCTGCAGATATTTTCAGTCCTGTACAGTAGCCCCTCCATACCAGACAGTGATCAGCCTGTCAGAATGCTCTCCACAGTACAACTATAGAAGTTTTTGAGAGTATTTGTTGACTTGCTAAATCGCTTCTGTCACGTACCCCGTGACGGGAATAAAGAGCCAGCAGAGATAGTAAACACTTTGGAGTCCAGTATTGCTATAAACTAATAATATTTATTAGTAACTAGACAATACAGTAATATAAATGTAGATAAATCAAACAGGTTAGCAATGATTTTTTATATATATATATATGTGAGTATATCAGTAAGTGTGGAAATATATGTATGATAAACCAAGCTTCTTTAAGCCTAGGGGTAAAAAGATACCGTCTTATGATGATGAGTAAAGTTCAGTTCAGTTCAGTTTGTGGTATTGAGTTCAGTGATGGAGAGAGAGAGGGAGAGATTTAAGTCTTCAGGTGAGTTGATGCTGTCGTTCTTCTCCTTGTCCTTCAAAATCCTTTAAAAAGTCACCGACTGTGACTTTAACAAAGGGGACCGGTTTTCTGTGGTGGACCAATCCCCCAGGCGAGGGTGGACACATGGATAGCTCCCCACCGGTCAACCCCTTTCCTGTTTTCACTGCAAGAGCAACCAATCGATCCGCCTGGTCAATCCCCCAAAACCCAATTTTCCTGTGGGCACGACAATGCTCATTCAATGTCCAAAACATGTGTCTGAGGTCTATCATCTGACCTTCTATTTTATCTTCCTGTGCTGAGCATCAACTGTCACTCAAATAACTCCTCCTTCCTCTCTCTGTGTAAGAAATGCACAAGCAGGTGACTGTCCTTGAGAAGTATCAACAACCTGTCAAAAATCATAACATCGAGTGTCCATTAAATAGCGCCCTCAGTCACCATAGCAACTTACGAGCTGCTCGGTGCTGTCTCCAATTCAGCAGAAATCCAAAAGTTAACCGGTTCTTTCTCGTTCCTTAAAGTGACAGTCCAACAGTTAGGCTTCATCTTTCTCTCTCTCTCTCTTCCAAAACAAGATATCAATGTTAAATAACTCTCTCTCTGCCTTTTCAAAAGCACAGTTCATAGTGGTAATTCAGGATCCCATCACACTCCCCTTCCTCAGTGAAAAAAAAATTCTGACGAAGGCGAGAATTTTTTTTAGTCTAAATGTAAAGTACTGAGTTTGAAATAATACAGGTAAAATCATCAGATGACAGAGCAAAAATGTGTACAATTTCCAACTTAATATCTGGATAACTAATCAGCTATAATATTGTCAGTACCTTTCACATGTTTGAGTTTTAAGTCACATTCTTGCAATACCAGACTCCAATTTAACAACCTTCGATTCTTATCCTTCATCTTAGTTAAAAACACCAACGGATTATAACCCATGTAAACCACAAGTGGTCTCTGAGCAACAGAAAGATTTTGAGGTTTTTTTTTGAACATTGGCCTCAAAATGTTGTAAGATCAGAATAAGTGCTAATAGTTCCCTTTTCAACAGTTGAATAATTTTTCTGGTGTACATTAAATTTCTTTGAAAAATAAGCTACTGAATGTTCAATGTCATTCACTCCTTTCTGTAACAGTACTGCCCCAGCAGCTTCGTCACTAGTGTCTGTCGTTATCGAAAATAGGTTCGAAAAATCTGGTGCTTTGATCACAGGATGATAACAAAGGATAGTTTTCAGACGTTCAATTGCCTCCAGGCAAAGGTCATTCCATACTAATCTTTCAGTCTTCCCTAAGAGTTTTGTTAGGGGGAGAGTGATGTCAGCAAAGTTCTTACAACACTTATGATAATACCCAACCATTCCTAAAGACCTTCTTAAAGCTTTCTTGCCGGTCAGAACAGGAACCTCAGCAATAGCTTGAACCTTGGCCTGTACAGAAGCCAGTTGGCCTTGGCCCACCACATAACCCAGATATGTAACTGTGGCATGGCCAAACTCACTTTTAGTGAGGTTCACAGTAAGATTGGCCTTGGAAAGTCTGTCAAACAGTTTTTCTACGACTGCAATATGCTCTTCCCACATGTAATTCCAGACCACTAAATCATTGATATAAGCCTCTGTGCTTTCTAACCCTCCAATCACAGAATTAATTATTCCTTGAAATGTCTCTGGAGCATTTTTCATCCCGAAGGGTAAAGCGTTGTACTCATACAGTCTAGGTGGTGTCACAAATACTGATATCTCTTTAGCCCTCTCTGTTGAAGGAACACCCCAGTATCCTTTTAACAAGTCAATCTTAATAAGGTATTTAACCTTCCCCACTCTACCAATACAGTCATCCATTCTCTTTCCTCATTCTTTCTTGTTTCTAATTTCTTCAACCATTTTACTTTTCTCAAAGTTCTCACTGTGAAGATGTCGTTTCATGGGCTGGGCTGAATTTATAATGACATGATGCACTGCACCTGTGCACCATTTCAAAATGCCAATTAGTCCTTTCACTTGTTTGTGCGGTTTAGGGTCCAACTGATGGACCTTAACAATAATATTTTTCAAAACAATGGAGTTCTGTCATCTTGGTAAGACTAGATTCAGTGGGTAAACATATTTTCCACTCCATTATCAGATTCCACAACTCCATTTTGTTCCATAACAATTCTTCTTCTCAACAACATCATAACCTTGCAGGTGTCCCCATGTCTAAACAAAATTCAACAGAGTAGCACGTCCTTTCTCAGCAGGCCTTTCTCCTGCAAGCAGAGTCAAAGGTCGCGCAACCAATCTAACCTTTTTTCAGCACTTTATCCAAAAATCCAGGAACAGCACTTCTGCCATTATTTCCATTAACACTTACCTCACAAATTTCCACCTCTTCACCAACTTTTAAAACACTGTCTAATACAAGTGACTGAGAATCCTCACATTCCACTGGTACCAAGGTTAACCCCTTATTCACTGAACCAAGATCATCTGACACACAAAAACTGCATTCCTTTCCAACCAAGTCAGACACTTCAGACTTTAACTGAGCTTCAACACGAGGTTCAGAACGCTGTGAATTCAAACTGAGCACATTCAATCGGGACAGTTGCTTCTGGGCTGTCATCACTTGTCCCACTTTCAAATTCAAGGTCACCCTGAACCTCCCAGCTATTCTCTGGCAAACTCTCATCTGGAGTAAACTCAACCTCATGGGTTAGAACTTCTTCGTCTGCTTTCTTATTAGACTCCTGCAGGGTAGCGGCATCCTCTGCATCTAGGTATGCCCTTACATCATCAGGAACACAATGTTTAAATTCATCACACAAAACAAGCCCTTCCGAGCTGCAAAAATCACTGGGGTCCAGCACTAAACCTCTTTGCTGCAACTTCTCTGTCTTTTCCAGCTCAAACCGCCTCTGCTTGTCTGCCACGTGATCCTCATGTTGCCATTTCTCCCTCACGACCTGTCTCTGTCTTTCTGCCTCTCTAGCCTCACGGACCCTCCTCTTTTCTGCTTCAACAGCCTCGAGCTGTTTTAATTTGCAACTCATGCTCCATCCTTACTTTTGACATCTGAAGCTGAAGCTCAGACTCAGTATATTTACCTTCTGAAAACATATTCAACACATACTCAGTAAATTCTTTTGTCAAAACATAATATTCAAATATTTTTCTTTGAATTTCTACCTTAGTCATACCCTTCTTTACCTCAATTCTCAATTCTTTAGCAATGTCCCACACATCATCATTTTTAGCTCTCTGCAAAACCACAGGGTTTGACTTTGCCAGAAATTTCCTAACATCCATTTCTGCTGTTGTTCCACACAACCAAATCAAAAGGGAATTTCCCCAATCAATTCAAACAGGCCCCTCAACCAATTTGTTCATATCACGGACGCAGGCCCCAATTTTGTCATGTATCCTGTGACGGGAATAAAGAACTATCAGAGATGGAAAACACTGAGTCCAGTATTGCTATTAACTAATAATATTTATTAGTAACTACACAATACAGTAATATAAATGTAGATAAATCAAACAGGTTAGTAATGATTACATATATATAAGTGAGTATATCAGTAATTGTGGAAATATATGTATGAGAAACCAAACTTCTTTAAGTCTAGGGGTAAAAAGACACAGTCTTATGATGATGAATAAAGTTCAGTTCAGTTTGTGGTATTGAGTTGAGTAGTGATGGAGAGAGAGAGAGGGAGAGATTTGAGTCTTCAGGTGAGCTGACGCCGTTGTTCTTCTCGTTGTCCTTCGAAATACTTTAAAGGTCACTGACTGTGACTTTAACAAAAGGGACCTGGTTTTCTGTGGTGGAGCTATCCCCCAGGCGAAGGTGGACACATGGACAACTCCCCACCAGTCAACCCCTTTCCTCTTTTCACTGCAAGAGCGACTGATCGATCCGCCTGATCGATCCTCCAAAACCCAATTTTCCTGCGGGCGCAACAATGCTCATTCAGTGTCCAAAACATGTGTCTGAGGTCTATCGTCTGACCTATTTTATCTTCCCATGCTGAGCATCAACTGTCACTCAAATAACTCCTCCCTCCTCTCTCTGTGTAAGAAATGCACAAGCAGGCGACTGTCCTTGAGAAGTATCAACAACCTGTCGAAAATCATAACATCGAGTGTCCATTAAATAACGCCCTTGGTCACCATAGCAACTTACAGCAACCACAGCAGCTCAGTGCCATCTCTAACTCAGCAGAAATCCAAAAATTTAACCAGTTCTTTCTTGTTCCTTAAAGTGCCAGTCCAACAGTTAGTCTTCGTCTCTCTCTCTCTCTCTCTCTTCCAAAACAAGATATCGATGTTAAATAACTCTCTCTCTCTCTCTCTCTTTTCAAAAGCACAGTTCATAGGGGTAATTCAGGATACCATCACCCTTCAAACTCCTAATAAAATACAGCCGCTATCTTGCCTTGTTTATGACTACATCAATATGTTGGGAGTAGGTTAGATCCTCAGAGGTCTTGACACCCAGGAATTTGAAGCTGTATCACTCCCTCCACTTCTCATCCCTCTGAGGATTGGTATGTGTTCCTTCGTCTTACCCTTTCTGAAGTCCACAATCAGCTCTTTCGTCTTACTGACGTCGAATGATGGGTTGTTGCTGCGACACCACTCCACCGGTTGGCATATCTCACTCCTGTACGCCCTCTCATCACCACCTGAGATTTTACCAACAATGGTTGTATCATCCCAAATTCATAGCTGGTATTTGAGCTATGTCTAGCCACACAGTCATGTGTGTGCAGAGAGTAGAGCAATGGGCTACGCACACACCCCTGGGGTGTGCCATCCGCAAAGGTGTTATCACCAATCCACACAGACTGTGGTCTTCTGGTTAGGAAGTCAAGGATCCAATTACAGATGGAGGTACAGCGGCCCAGGTTCTGCAACTTCTCAGTCAGGATTGTGGGAACGATGGTATTAAATGCTGAGCTATAGTCAATGAACAGCATCCTGACGTAGGTGTTTGTGTTGTCTAGGTGGTTTAAAGCCGTGTGAAGAGCCATAGAGATTGTGTCTGCCGTCGACCTATTGTGACGATAGGCAAATTGCAATGGGCCCAGGTCGTTGCTGAGGCAGGAGTTGAGTTTGGTCATAACCAACCTCTCAAGTATTGATGTGAGTGCTACCGGGCAATAGTCATTAAGGCAGCCCACATTGTTCTTCTTTGGCACTGGTATAATTGTTGCCTTTTTGAAGCAAGTGGGAACTTCTGCCCATTGCAGTGAGAGGTTGAAAGTGTCCTTGAGTACTCCCGCTAGTTGGTTTGCACAGGTTTTCAGAGCCTTCTGCCTTGCGAGGGTTCACTCTCTTTAAAGACAGCCTAATATTGCCCTCTGAGACAGAGATCACAGGGTTATCAGGTGCAGCAGGGATCTTCACAGCTGTAGTTGTGTTCTTCCTTTCAAAGCGTGCATAGAAGGCATTGAGTTCATCTGGTAGTGAAGCATCTCTGCCATTCATACTGTTCGGTTTCGCTTTGTAGGAAGTAATGACTTGCAGTCCCTGCCAGAGTTGCTGTGCATCTGATATTACTTCCAACTTCATTTGAAATTGTCCCTTCACCCTTGAAATAGCCCTCCGCAAACAATACTTTGTTTTCTGCTACAGACCTGGGTTGCCAGACTTGAATGCCACAAATCTAGCCTTCAGCAGACAATGTACCTCCTGTTTCATCCACGGCTTTTGGTTTGGGAACGTACAGTAAGTCTTCGTGGGCACACAGGTTTTAATGAAGTCGGTAACAACTGCAGCATACTCATCCAGATTCAAAGGTGAATCCCTGAATACAATACAGTCCAGTCCACCGATTCAAAGTAGCCCTGTAGGCACTCCTGTGCTTCCCTTGTCCATACCTTCTTGGTCCTCACTGCTGGTGCTGGATTGGAGAGATATAGAATCCTTGTGGGTAAAGTTAAGAAACTGCAAGGGTAAAAAGAACCTGATGAGCGTTATATATGGACTATGAACAGTAGCTAGACGTGGACTACTATTTACAGCAGGAGATAGAATGGGCATGTAAAAAGGGGAATGTAAAGAGAGCCATAGAGGTTTCAATTTGCAGGTAGGTCGTGGAAATCGGAGATGAGAAAATCTACAGGTGCAGGCAATCCAAGCAACATGCACAGAATGCTGAAGGAACTCAGCAGGCCAGGCAGCATTCATGGAAAAGAGTAAACAGTTGAGGTATTGGGCCGAACCTTTCATCAGTGTCAGCCAAATATGTCAACTGCATATGGTGTTCCATAGATGCTGCCTGGTCTGCTGAATTCCTCCAGCATTTTGTGTATTGCTTTGGAAAATCAAGTTGGTACTGGACCCCAAAAGAAGGAATTTGTAGAATACCTACGAGATGATTTTTTATCGCAAACACGAGGAATTCTGCGGATGCTGGAAATTCAAGCAACACACATCAAAGTTGCTGGTGAACACAGCAGGCCAGGCCAAATGGATCTCCCCCTCCCCCTCCCCCTCCCACTTTCAAATCTCTTACTAGCTCTTCTTTCAGTTAGTCCTGACGAAGGGTCTCGGCCTGAAACATCGACTGCACCTCTTCCTAGGGATGCTGCCCGGCCTGCTGCGTTCACCAGCAACTTTGATGTGTGTTGTTAGATGATTTTTTTATATCAGCTTGTGGTTGAGCCCACCAGGGAAAAGAGAAGTAATGAAGCAGTGATCATAATATTATAGTATTCACCCTGCTGTTAGAGAGGGAGAAGTTAAAATGAGATGTATTGGTATTACATTAGAGTAAAGGGAACTACAGAGGCATGAGAGAGGAGCTGGCCAAAGTTAATTGGAAGGGGACATTAGCAGGGATGTTGGCAGAGCAGCAATGGCTGAAGTTTCTGGGAGTAATTTGGAAGGTGCAGGATAGATGAATACCAATGATGAAGAAATATTGTAAGGGGAGGATGAGGCAACTGTGGCTGAAAAGGGAAGTCAAAGACAGGATAAAAGCAAAAGAGAGGGCATGTAATAAAGCAGTAGTTAGTGGGAAGCTGGAAGATTTTAAAAACAAATGAAGCTAATAAAAAAGCAACAAGGAGAAAAGATGAAATGTAAAGGTTAATTAGCCAATAATATAAAAGAAGATACCAAAAACTTCTTCAAATATACGAAGAGGAAAATAGAAGCAAGAGGGGAAAATGACGCTGGAGAGGTCGTAATGGGGAATACAGAAAGTCGGACAGACTTAATAAATATTTTATGTTGGTCTTAACTGTGAACGACTCCGTCAATATGCCAGAAATTCAGGTGTCAGGGCAGAAGTGAGTGTAGTAGCTATTACGAAGGAGAGGGTGATTGGGTGGCTGAAAGTAGATAAGACACCTGGACCAGATGCACTACCCTCCACAGTTCGGAAAGGTAGCCGATATGATTGTGGAAGCATTAGTGGTGATCTTTCAACAGTCACCAGATTCTGGGATGGTTTTGGAGGTATTGAAAGTTGCAAATGTTACACCACTCTAAGAAGGGAGGAGGCAAAAGTCAGGAAACTGTAGGCAGCAGAAAACACACAGATTGAGAACAAAGAGCTGGTCATTTCATTCACTCAGGTATCACGTGTTGAAAGCCACGAATGCAAATTCACCCAGAGAGAGAGGTGAGAGCACTTCCTGGAATAGGGTGCTGAGGTGGAACAGCGAGAGAAAAATAGAAAGAGAGAGGGGAGGGCAGGTGAGGTGGAGGTGGTGGGGGGAAGAGAAATGCCATGCAATTTGTGGGGCTAAATATACTGTTTCTCTGCAACATGTTACAAATTATTCACTCTGCTTCTGTTGGTCATTACAGATCTAACAGGAACGTCCCTCTGGTTAATTCTGCCCTGTTCTGTTGTGTTTGCCACCGGATGTGAACAGACTGGGAACAGGGGTTTTCACATCATAGACACAGGTCAGGATTGGTGAAAGTTAAGGAGTTTTGGTTAGTCAATTAAAACACTCAAAAACCTCCAGCTGGGTACAGTTATTGATTTTGACCGATGTTTCAATACCTGTATCTGGGTGGAAGCCTGAGAAGAGTTTATTCATCATGTATGCCGGGAAAGCAATAGTTCCCACTGACTACATGCTGACCATCAGACACTGTTGACACTGGCTGCCATTGTCTGTCTTGGAGGCAATGGCTGATGATCATCGCCAGCCTGGGCGGAAGGTATGGAGATCCTCAGATGTCCAATCATCAAGATCCCCCTCTCTGCCTCACCGGTGTAGTCCAAAGGAAAGCTTATGAAGCGATACGTTTGGCACTAGCTTGGCTACAGGAGCTGCCAGAAGGATGTTCAAAGACGTCCGGCCGCCTTAGGGGTTCCACTCCAGTTTTGCTGTCTGGGTTTACTCCTGCAGCCTTTGTCTCTCCCGAGGCTGCTCACAAGGCAGTGGGGCTATTTACCTGGAGCTGGGAATCTGGTTAACAAGCACCAGGGGGTGTCCACAGGCCAGTGGGCCTGTGTACTACATGTGCAGGGGCCAGACCTCCTCACTATCCTCTGTAGTCTGAAAGGAAGCACTGCATGAGAGTAGCTGTCAGAGAGGCTGTGTACTGATAGGGAGAGACTTGCACACTCAGCTCTCCTTTTCACAAGGCTGCTAGCCAGTGGTGGAAGCTGAAAGTGAGAATGACAAGCACTACCCACTACCACTACACTACCACACTAGCTGTATCACAAACATTTTGACACCATTGACACTGATCCTACATAAATCCCATGTTATTGTCTCCATGCACCCCCAGAGGCAGTCTTCTGTGGTCATTTAATCTACTGATCAGTGTGTGAAACAAAACAAGGACTCCCTGCTCTAGAGTTACCTCCTGAGGACCCTCCATCTCAAGATGCAAGAAGACAACGCACTGGGGGCCAAAGGCATCTCCCGACCCCCAAGTCTGGGCTGCCACTGACTGGTCAATCTGTCCCCGTCCCACACCAATTCCCAAGAACGGAGAAGCCTATAAAAAGTGGTGGATTAAGCCCAGCCCCCAGGAAAAGCTCTCCCCACCTTTGAGCACATCTTTACTTTACTTTATTGTCACCAAACAATTGATACCAGAGCGTACAATCATCACAGTGATATTTGATTCCGCGCTTTGTGCTCCCTGGATTACAAATCGATAGTAAATAGTAAAAATTTAACTTATAAATCATAAATAGAAAAGGGAAAGTAAGGTAGTGCAAAACAACCAAGAGGCAGGTCTGGGTATTTGGAGGGTACGGCCCAGATCCGTTCAGCAGTTTTGTCACAGTTGGAAAGAAGCTGTTCCCAAATCTGGCTGTACGAGTCTTCAAGCTCCTGAGCCTTCTCCCAGAGGGAAGAGGGATGAAAAGTGTGTTGGCTGGGTGAGTCATGTCCGTGATTATCCTGGCAGCACTGCTCTGATGGCATGTGGTGTAAAGTGAGTCCATGGACGGAAGATTGGTTTGTGTGATGTGCTGGGCTGTGTTCATGATCTTCTGCAGCTTCTTCCGCTCTTGGACAGGACAACTTCCATACTAGGTTGTGACATCTACAAGGAGTGTTGACATAAGAAAGCAACATCCATCCAGATCATCGGCTCTTCTCGCTGCATCCACTGGGCAGGAAATCTTAGGTCTCAACCACCAGATCAAGGACCATTATTACCCTTCAACCAACAAGCTGCTAAAGGAGTGTGAATAACTTCACTCACCTCAATTGTAAGCTGATTGCACAACCTAAGGACTCACTTTCAAGGACTCTGCAGCTCATGTTCCCTAATCGGCAATCGGCACTGATCTGGGCCGACATTTACATGCTGGGCGGCACCTAATTAATTAGCTTGTTTATTTTGGCTTTTTTCTTAAAGATGTGCTGGGTGCATTCGGCTACCGCTGTACCACTTCATTCTTCGCGGCAATGTATCGGTCCGCGGCCCGGAGGTTGGGGACCACTGCTCTAGGGAATAAAGACCTATTCAGCCTTTCCATATAACTCAGTTCCTCAAGTCCTGGCAACATACTTGTAAATTTTCTCTGCTCTCTTTGAATGTTATTGATATCTGACCTGTAGGTAGCTGAACAGAACTCGCAATTCTCTAAATTAGGCCTCATCACGTCTTATTCAACTTCAACAGGACATCCCAACTCCTTTACTCAATACTGTGATTTATGAAGGCCAATGTGTCAAAGGCACATTATGACCCTATCTACCTTTGATGTTACCATCAATGAATTATTGATCTGTATTTCAATATCCTGCTGTTCTACTGCACTCCTCAGTGTCAGAGCTCTCACTGTGCAAGTCCTTTGCTGGTTTGTCCTACCAAGGAGCAACAGCTCACATTTGCTTGCATTAAATTCCATCTGCAAATTTCCGGTCCCTTAGGTTATCCACTACTGACGTCAGGCTCACTGGCTTAGTTTCGTTGTTTATTTTTAGAACCTTTCTTAATGAATGGAACAACATTTGCTCTCCTACAATCGTCTGGCACCAAAGTACGTTTTAAATGTGTCTGCTGGGGCCCCTGCAATTACTTCTCTAGCATCGCACAGGGTCTGAGGAAACACCTTGTTAGGCCCTGGGGATTTATCCACACTAATTGGCCTCAAGACAACAAATACCCCCTCCACTGTAATCTGTATATGGCCCATGACCTCCCTGCTTTGCCTCACTATCGGCACAGTGTCCATCTCCTGAGTAAATACAGACACAAGATGTACATTTAAGATCTACCCCATCTTTTTTGGCTCCACACATAAAAGATCTTCAAGAGGACCAAATTTGTCCCATGCTATCCTTTTGCTCTTAATATATCTGAAAAAGACCTTGGGATTCAATTTTTACCTTGTCTGCTCGAGCAACCTCATGCCTTCTTTTAGCCCTCCTGGATTCCTTCTTAAGTGTTCTCTAACGTTTCTGATACTCAAGTAGCTAATTTGTTCCTTCCTGTCCCTATTTGTATTTTGCACCCGTTCTTGTTACCCAAGACCTGAAAATCTCTTGGACACCAAGGTTCCCTAAACTTGTTATCCTTGCCTTTTATTCTGACAGGAACATGCATACATTGTACACTCAAAATTATACCTTTGAAGGCCTCCCACCTACCAAGAAATCCTTTGCTAGAAAACAATCTGTCCCAATCCACATTTGGCTGATCCTTAGAAACCATCAAAATTGGGCGTTCTCCAATTTAGAATTTCAACCTGAAGACCAGATCTATCCTGCTTCATAACTATCTTGTGTTACGTACCCCGTAACTGGGTTGCCAAACCAGCAGAAATGGATCACTCAGTTGGAGTCTGGATTACTAGAACTAAGAAAGTTTTATTAAAGAAACAAGCAACACAGTACTCTAATCAAAAGGATAATAAATGCAACAGTTCAGCAATGATAAACACACATGTACACAGAATTAGGATAACAGGATCAATCAAGCTCTATCGTCCTCTAGGGGTAAATGACCAGTTTCAAAGTGACACAAAGTTCAGTTCAATTGAGTTCAATTCAGTTCACCGGAATCACTGCCATGGGAGATGGACAGTGGGGGGGAAGGAGAGAGAGAGCAAAAACGAATGAATATTCAAACGGCTTCCACACAGACCTTTGATATTCTTCACAGTCAGCTTTCGGGCGAGCCCTTTGTGATGTCTTCTGAGGTCACCGACAGTGACCCCTCCGTTTCCAGATACGATCGTTTCTCTGTGGTGAACCTGGCACCCAGGCAAGGGCGGACGCACACCAGCTTCCCGCCGATCATACCTTTCCACCCTGTGCGTCTATGGCTTGGTCCCATGACCAGCCCTCCAAAACTTCCCACCGACTTGTGGGAGATGCACCGCTTCCAGGGTCTCGTTACCTCGGGGTGTCGTGTATGTCTTGCCTTAGCGAACCTGTCCCTTTTTATCCCCCTGCTGGGGTATCGCCTGTCCATCACTTCAAACAGTTCAGGGTTCAAAGGGGGAGCCGATCTTGACAGCTCTCCTTCCGTTAAACTCTCCCGTCCCTTCATTAACATCTCCAAATGCTGCTCCATTGTTTTCCTTATCTCTCTCTCTCCTGAAGACAGGTGGCAGACCAACTGCTGATCCCACTGGTGCCAGCACAGGACAGCTTCATCTTAATCTGTGTGTATTCTCGTCACACTTGAAACTAATGGCATTGTGATCACTAGATGCTAGGTTTTCCCCTACACAAACTTCTGTCTCCTGCCCTAGGAGAAGTAGGTGAGGTTAGGACATGGAATTATTACTCTGCAGATATTAGTGAGACTTGGTTGCAGGAGGATCAGGACTGGCTGCTCAATGTTCTTGGGGTCCACAGTTTTAGACTCTTCATTTCCTAAGAGCAGATGAAGTAGCATACTCTCTCTCATTCGGACCTCAACAAATAAGGAATCTGTCCTGAACATATCTGACAAAATCCCATTTAGTCCATTTAGAGTATTTGAGTCCCAGTCAATATATGGAAAGTTCAAATCACCTATTATCACAACCTTGTCACAGTCTGGGACCTGGGAATCCTCGTGGTTAATTTGCAAATTGAATCAGTCGTAAGGAAGGCAAATGCAATATTAACATTTATTTCAAGAGAACTAAAATATCAAGGCTGGGGCTTTATAAGGCATTTATTAGACTGCATTTAGAATATCGTATTAGTTTTGGGACACTTATCTAAGAAAGGATGTGCTGGAGTTGGAAAGCATCCAGTACAGGTTCATCAGAACAATCCCATAAGGGAAAGGGTTAAAGAATGTTTGAGATGCATTTGATGGCTCTGTGTCTGTACTCACTAGAGTTTAGAAGAACGAAGGAGGGATCTTATTGAATACTGAAAGGCGTAGATAGAGTGTGGAAAGATCCGTCCTGTAGTGGGGGCATCAAGGATCGGAGGGCACAGCCTCAGAATAAACATATTTCCCTTTAGAACAGAAATTGGGTATATTTACAGCAGAGGTTAATAGGTTATTGATGCCTAAGGGTTCAAAGGTTACAGAGAGAATGGGGTTGAGAGGGATAATAAATCAGCCATACTGTGAAAGCAGAGCAGACTCAATGGGTCAAATAGTCTAATTCTGCCCCTATGTCCTATGGAAAAATAATGAGAGTCCAGGGCCATCGTGTTCCCATCAGTATAAGAGCCAAAGATAATGAACCCTGGATGTTGAGGGAAACGTTGAGGGTTGGGTAAAGAGAAGAAAGGACATACACAGATACAGAGAACAAAAGACAAAGTATAAAAAGGGTAGGAATGGTTAAAAAAAGAAATTAGGATGGCAAGGAGAAATTCTAATTTGGAGAAAAAATGATGACAGCATTCAGGATCTGCTAGAGGTGGATTTGGTAGGTTAGAGATGCCTAGTAAATAGGAGGCTTTCAAAAGTGAAATAGTGAGTGTACAGCATCTATGTTCCTATCAGACTATGAGGCAAGGCTAACTTCTGTTATCGAGCGATATTGGGGGCCTGGTAAAGAAATAGAAAGAGACACAAGTCGGGTCTACGCAGTTCAGAGTACAAAGTTCATTGTGAATCTCTTACCAAAGTACAGATCTGTCACCATAAACAGCCCTGAGATTCATTTTCTTGCGGGCGATCACGGTAAATACAAAAAGCACAATATAATCATTGAAAGACTGCACCCATCAGCAATTGTGCAAGAGACAGCAAGACATGCCAATACAAAGAGGAAGAGAAAAATATAGTAATAAATAAATTATCTATCGGTATCAAGATCATGAGATGAAGAGTCCTTGAAAGTGAGTCCATAGGTTTTGGGAACAGTTCAGTGATGGGGCAAGTGAAATTTTCCACTCTGGCTTAAGAGCAAATTAGGATGGATAAATCCCCGGAGCCTGACAAGATGTCCCCTCGGCCTTTGTGGGAGGCTATTGTAGAAATTGCATGGACCTTGTTAAGAGATATTTCAAATAGCCTTAGCCAACAGTGAAATGCCAGAGGATTGGAGGATGGCTAACATTGTTCAAGAAAGACTCCTAAGAATAAGCCAAGAAATTACAGGCTGGTGAGCCTGACATCAGTAGTGGGTGAATTATTAGGAGGTTTTGCAAAGGACAGGATATGTAAGTATTTGGATAAAGAGGGTTGATTAGAGACAGTCAACAACGCTTTGCGCATGGCAGGTCACTTCTAACTGAACTTACTGAGTTTTTTGAGTAGATTACCAAGAGGTTGATGAAGAAAAGGTGGTGGATGTTGTTTATGTGGACTTTAGAACATAGAACATAGAAAAGTACAGCACAGTACAGGCCCTTCGGCCCACAGTGTTGTGCTGACCCTCAAACCCTGCCTCCCATATAAGCCCCCACCTTAAATTCCTGCATATACCTGTCTAGTAGTCTCTTAAACTTCACTAGTGTATCTGCCTCCACCACTGACTCAGGCAGTGCATTCCACGCACCAACCACTCTCTGAGTAAAAAACCTTCCTCTAATATCCCCCTTGAACTTCCCACCCCTTACCTTAAAGCCATGTCCTCTTGTATTGAGCAGTGGTGCCCTGAGGAAGAGACGCTAGCTCTCCACTCTATCTATTCCTCTTATTATCTTGTACACCTCTATCATGTCTCCTCTCATCCTCCTTTTCTCCAAAGAGTAAAGCCCTAGCTCCCTTACTGTCTGATCATAATGCATACTTTCTAAACCAGGCAGCATCCTGGTAGATCTCCTCTGTACCCTTTCCAATGCTTCCACATCTTTCCTATAGTGAGGTGACCAGAACTGGATGCAGTACTCCAAGTGTGACCTAACCAGAGTTTTATAGAGCTGCATCATTACATCGCGACTCTTAAACTCTATCCCTCGATTTATGAAAGCTAACACCCCATAAACTTTCTTAACTACCCTATCCACCTGATAGCAAGACCTTAGGCAAATTTCCACTTGGAAGGCTGGTCAGAAGGTTAATTTGCTTGGCATTGTAGTTCATTACATTTGACATTGGCTGAGTGGGAGAGGACAGAGAGTGGTATTAAATGGTTGTTTTATCAGCAAGAGGCCTGTGACTCATGTCCATTTTTTGTCATCTTTAACAATAGTCTGGATGATAATGTGGTAAACTAGATCAGCAATGTTGCTGCTAACTTCAAGGTTGTGGGTGTAATGGGCAGCGAGAAAGCCTATCAAACTTGCAGTGGGATCTGGACCAACTGAGAACAGGGGCTGAAAAAGGGCAGATCGAAGTTATTGCAGATGAGGGTGAGATGTTGAATTTGGGAGGACAAACCAGGATAAGACTCACATAGTGAATGTTAGGGCTCTGAGGTGTATGGTAGCACCACGGGACCTGGAAATACAGATCCATATTTGCTTGAAAGCAGCGTCACGGGTAGATACGGTTGTAAAGAGAGCTTTAGGTACATTGGCCTTTATAAATCAGGCATTGAGTACAGAAGTTGGGATGTTATGTTGAAGTTGTAAAAGATGTTAGTGAAGCTGATTTCAAAGTAATGTGTCA
Organism: Mobula birostris; assembly: GCF_030028105.1. Classification (NCBI taxonomy): domain Eukaryota; kingdom Metazoa; phylum Chordata; class Chondrichthyes; order Myliobatiformes; family Myliobatidae; genus Mobula; species Mobula birostris. The sequence goes on from NC_092382.1 coordinate 93,069,009, forward strand.
GTTCTGGTCACCTACCGATAGGAAAGTTATCAATAATGAAAGAATGCAGAGAAAATTTACAAGGATATTGCCAGGATTTGAGGGCCTGAGTTACAAGGACAGTTTGAATCCATTAGGAATTTATTCACTAGTCTGTTTAGTGGGAAAGATGAAATATTTAAGAGGAATCTGAGAGGGATCTTCACTCAGAGGGTGGTGTGAGTGGAATGAGCTGCCAATGGAAGTGGTAGATGCAAATTCAATTGTAACATTTAGTAAAAGTTTGGATAGGTGGATGAGATGAGAGAGGTCTGGAGGGCTATGGTCTGGGTGCAGGGAGATGGGAACGAGGGAGAAGAGCAGGCTGGCATGGACTAGATGGGCCGAATTTCCTGTTTCTATGCTGTAGTGCTCCATGACTCTATGACCAACACCCCCCCATACAATAAATGTCAATGTGCCATTTGCCTTCCTAACTACTGCTGCCCCTTCCTGCAGTCTGAGAATAACACCCTACGGTGGACCAGTGTGACTACACACTTGCATCTGTGTATAAACATCTTTGTGTCTTTCATAAAATTCTCTCTAAATTCCTTCTCCATTTACAGACCCTGTAAAATGTCCAGTCCCCGTTACTGACCCATTGCCAACCTGACCGGGGGTTTATCCTGTGTCCACTCCCCCTCTAATGCCTGTTGTCCATTACAGATGATCTACACCTCCCACTCCACAATACTGATCCATTATAAACCTGGCTACAGTAATCCTGTGACTGTTTCCTCTCTAGCACCCGTGTCCATTCCTGTCCCTCTGCTTAATACTGACCCATCACTGAAGCCGTGGTTGTTAGAGGAAGCTCACTGACTGGGAACAATAGGCTCTTCATTTCAGAGACTCAGGATAGATGTTGTTTGTTTGCTTTGCATACTTTTTGAAAACATACGTAAAGTGTTCCGCAGCCCAGCTCTGGTTTCATTGCTTTGAGAAGCCAGTGTGGAAAGTAGTCGTTGACCTGTCGCCGAGTCTGACACCACTCACAGCAGAGAGTGAGGAGGTTGTAGGTGGTCCCATCTCCCTCCAGTTCACACAGCAACACCTCATCGGGAGTCACAGGTGAGTAGACATCCCAAAATGGATTGAATCTGGAAATATGTCTTGTGCTCTGTGTTTGTCTGTGTGTGTGTGTTGCAGAGAGTGTAAATAAATGAAGGTAGATGGAGCTCTTCTGTCTCATCCATCTGTGAGGTTTCAGGAAGAGATTTCTCACCTTTGTCTGGGGTCTTAGTCATGGAAACCTCATTGTATGTGGGATCTCACTGAGGGAGAGAGGGAGATCTCACCTCCTTCCGTGGGGTCTCACTGAGGAAGAGAAGGAGATCCCACCTCTGTCCGTGGGGTTTCAGTGAGGGTGTGATGAATCTATCCCACGATAGATGGATATCCCTTTTGATCCCCATTTACACCTTGTCCTCAGCCCCAGTGTGTCATTTCTCTCTGAGTTAATTCCAGTCTTTCATTTCCAGAATGTCACCGGCTGAACTGAGGGTTGTGCTGCTGATCCTGGGTTTTCTGGGTGAGTAATGTCTTGTAGGGACAAACTGCGAGCTGTGTAGAGTAAGAGGAAGTAGATGTTATTTATTGTTTCTATAGATGAGCAGAGACAGCCTGTATTTAATGGGGGAAAAGTACTGAAGGGATCTTGGGAACATTATGAATTCAATTTGACACCGGGACACAAGGCATTAGAGCTGGTGATCAGAAATGTCCAGAAACCCGGTTTGGTAAAACAACAGTAGGGAGTGGAGGGAGATGGGGAGGCAGAGAGGTTTCAGCCGAGAATTTCAGGCTTGAAGACTGAGGAGAGGGCACGGCTGGAAATGCAGTGATGACACTCCGAGAGCCTGGGACTGGAGGGAGTGTTAAGAGGCTGGAGGAGATTATACTGGGAGGAAGTGGTGAGGCTATGCTGGGATGTGAACGCAAAATTGGGTTGTATGTTACTTAACCAGATTAGTGAACACGGGGATGGTGGGTGAAGGGGCCTCGGGACAAGCAGAGTGCAGGTGTGGGAGGTGGCTGAGGGTGTGAATGAGAGTTGCCCGAGGCAGGGGTGGAGCTGGGTGACGTTACAAAGGTGAACATCACAGTGGGGCAGTGGAGCTCCTGGAGCCACATCAGTGACTCTACCAGACCTGCCGAGGGCTTGGTCAGGCTGAGGAAGAAGTCTGGGGAAGGGAGTGTCAGTGTTCCTGGGCACAGTTTGAGGAAGGACCAAAGGCAGTTCCAGTGATCCAGTTCAAACCCGACCTTCCTGGAGTTCGCATGTTCTCCCTGTGACCACGTGGGCTCCCACAGGTTCTCTGGTTTCCCTTTCATGCCAAAGACCTTCAGGTTTAGTTCAGAGTCATTGGTACGTCTGGAAAGAAAAAGATGAATCGTTTTGGACTGGTGTAGGTTGGTGCTTGATGCTCAGAGTTGGCTCAGTGTTTGTAGGGGTGGTTTTCGGGACAGAGTGGAAGTTATGGGTCAAATTAAGGTTTAGGCACAGGGTTGTGAGGAATTAGAGGTTAGACCTCCACTCCACGTTCAAAAGCCAGAGATGTAGTGGGTGACAAAGGACAACAGGAGACCAGGCCTTTTGAAGATATCCTCGATGGTGGGGAGGCCAGTGACCGTGATGGAGTTGGTTGAGTTTACAACCCTCAGCAGCTCCTTTCAATCTTGTGCTTTGGCATCTCCATATCAGACAGTGATACAGCCAGTTACAATGTCACCACAGTACGCCGATATACTTCTGATGTGTCTTCAGTTATAATGTATTATTATAAACTGATTATTATTAGATTATTAAAACAAATCATGAGAATATTTTAATTACTGTAGCAAGGAGAAGTACAGACAGACTCTGTTCACCCTTCTTGCTGCCTGAGTAAAGCAGCCAGGATAATCAAAGACCCCATCCCAGACATTCTCTCATCTCCCCCTCCCATCGGGCAGTAGATACAAAAGTCTGAGAGCACGTCCCACCAGGCTCAAGGACAGCTTCCACCCCCACTGTCATCAGACTCTTGATCAGACATCTTGTACGATAAGAGGATCTGTCCTGGGACCAGTATGTAAGTGTCATTACAAAGAAGGCATGGCAGCTCCTCTACTTTCTGAGAAGTTTGTGCAATTTCAATCTGTCACCAAAAACTTTCAACACCTTCTATGGAGACACTGTGGAGAGTATTTCTGACTGATTGCATCACGGCCTGGTATGGAAACACCAATACCCAGGATCAGAACAGTCCATCACAGGAAAAGCCCTCCCCACCATTAAACACATCTAGAAGCAGCATCCATCATCAAGGACCCCACCATCCAGTCCATGCTCTCTTCTCACTGCTGCATCGGGAAGAGCCTTCAGTTCCACACCTCCTTCTCCCAGAGACTGAGGAGAGAGGGTGTAATGGATATACCGAGGGGAGAGAGACTTACGGAGAGACTGAGGGGAGTGGGAGATATGGAGGGAGGGAGACACAAAGGGAAGAAGCCATGATGGAGAGGCAAGGGTAGATTGAGGTACGGAGAGAGCGAGGCGAGAGGGAGAGGGGAGAGGGAGTCAGGGAAAGAGCGAGGGGAGAGGCAGTTGGGGAGAGAGTGAGGGGAGAGGGAGTCAAGGAGAGAGTGGGAGAGAGGGAGTCAGGGAGAGAGTGGGGGAGAGGGAGTTGGGGAGAGAGTGAGGGGAGAGGGAGTCAGGAAGAGGAGGAGAGGGAGTGGGAGGTCAGGGGAGATTGAGGGGAGAGGGAGTCAAGATTGATTTTCTTGCAGGCAGACTCAATAACTGCAAGTGGAATAAACGAAAGTCTGCCTCAACAGGGGGGACAACCAGAACAAACTAAGCAAGTACAAATAGAAAGAAAAATTATAAATAATAATGATACGTAAATAAGCAATATGTATTGAGAACATGAGATGAAGAGTCCATAACCATAAGTTGTGGGATCAGTTCAGTGATGAGCAAGTGAAGTTGAGTGAAGTTATCCACACTGGTTCGAGAGCCTGATGGTTGACGGTAATAACTCTTCCTGAACCTGGCGGTGTGGGTGCTGAGGCTCCAGTACCTCTTTCCTGATGGCAGCAGTGAGAAGAGAGCATGGCCTGGGTAGTGTGGGTCCTTGGTGATGGATGCTGCTTTCCTGTGACAGAACAGACCATGTGGATATGGGGAGAGCTTTACCTGTGATGGACAGTGTCAAATCCACTACTTTGTGAAGGATTTTCTCTTCAAGGGCATTAGTGTTTCCTTTCCAGGCAGTGAAGCAGCCAGTTAATATACTGTCCACCACACACCTCTAGAAGTTTTCAAAGTTTTAGATGTCGTGCTGAATCTTCACAGAATTTTGATGAAGTAGAGTTGCTGCCCTGTTTTCTTTGACATTGCACTGATGTGCTGGGCCCAGGAAAGATCCTCTGAATTGATAACACCAAGGAAGTTAAAGTTGCCGATCCTCTCCACCTCTGATCTCCTGCTAAGGACTGGCTCACGGACCTCTGGATTCCTCCTGAAGTCAATAATCAGCTCCTTGGACTTGCTGACGTTAAGCTCACCCTGTCCTCCTTGGGTACTAGTATGATTGTCACATTTTTGAAGCAGGTGGGAACCTCCGATTCCAGCAGTGAGAGATTGAAGAATTCCTTGAACATTCCCACAGTTGGTTGGCACAGGTTTTCTGTTCCCTACCAGATAGACCATCAGGGACTGATGTCTTGTGAGGGTTCACCCTGTTTAACGATGTTCTGAGCGTGGGCTGAAGGAACTGTACTGTGCTGTAGAGTTCGATGTTCCATCTGTCAGAGTACTTAGGAAGGAATGTTCTTCCTATCAGATGTGGGAATTCAGGTTACCTGACTGTTTCCCTGATGACCTCATCTGTGGGAAGTGCATCCAACTTCAGCCCCTGACTGACCGGGTCAAGCAGTTGGAGCTGTAGTTAGATACACACAGGATCATTCGGGAGACTGAAGACATTATAGGTGAGATTTTTGAAGAGGTGGTCACACCTGAAGTACAGGCTTCTGACAGTAGATGGGTGACCACCAGGAGAGGCAAGGGGATTAGGAAGTCAGTGCAGAATTCCCCTGTGGCCATTCCCTTCAGCAACAAATACTGCTGGGGGACAATCCATTGGTGCACGGTAGCAGTAGTAGCCAGGCTGGTGCAACTGTTGCTAGCTCTGAGGCTCAGCAGGGAAGGAGAAAGTTAGACAGTGTGGTAGTTATAGGGCACTCAATAGTTAGGAGGACAGAAAGGAGATTCTTTAGCCGCAAAAGAGACACCAGGATGGTGTGTTGACTCCTGGGTGCGAGGGTCCAGGATGTATTGAAGCGGCTGCAGGACATTATCAAGGGAGAGGGTGAACAGCCAGAGATCGTGGTGCATATTGGCACCAATAACATAGGCAGAAAAGGAGAAAAGGTCCTACACAGTGAGTACATAGAATTAGGAAAGAGGCTGAAGAGAAGGTCCTCCAAGGTTGTAATCTCCGGGTTACTCCCAGTGCCACAGGCTACTGCAGGTAGGAATGGGGTGATAACACAGATGAATGGTTGGCTGAGGATATGTTGCAGGGACAGGGTTTTATCTTCTTGGATCATTGGAACCTTTTCTGGGGAAGGAGTGACCAGTACAAGAGGGACGGTTTGCACCTGAACTGGAGGGGAACCAATATCCTGGCCGGGTGGTTTGCTGATTCTACTCAGCAGAGTTTGCAGGGGTCTGGGAATCAGAGCCCCAGGTCAGTAAGAGAAGGATCAGACGCAAAGGGAGATGTTAGGGAAAGTCTTGAAAGACAAAATCAAAATAACAAGTATGATGAGTTGGATAGTTTGAAGTGTTTATATTTTAATGCGCGGAGCACTTTGGGTAAAGGTGATGAATTTACTGCATGGATCAGTACATGGAACTACGATATTGTAGCCATTACTACAACTTGGTTGAGAGAGGGGTAGGAATGGGTAATTAACATACCAGGTTTTCAAACTTCAAAGACAGACTCCCCAGTAGCCACCGGGACATTGAGGAACAGATATGTAATTAGATTAAGGAAATGTGTAAAAATTATAGGGTTGTTGTTATGGGGGATTTCAACTTCCCCAATGTAAACTGGGACCTCCTTAGTGCAAGGGGGTTAGATGGGGCAGAATGTAACTGTACCCAACAGGGTTCCTTAAATCAACATGTGGATGGTCCATTGAGGGGAGGGGCTGTAGTGGACCTAATGTTGGGTAATGAGCCTGGCCAGGTGACAGACCTTTCAGTGGGTGAGCAGATCGGGAACAGTAGCCTCAACTCCTTAACTTTCAGGATAGCTATAGATAAAGATAGGTATGGTCCTGGTGGTGGAGTATTAAATTGGAGTAGGGTAAATTTTGAGGGGATTAGGCAGGAACTAAGAAGAGTTAATTGGGAACATCTTTTTCTGACAGGTCCACATCAGGCACCTGAAGGGTGTATAAAGATCAGTTGCACAGAGTACAGGAAAGATACGTACCTGTTAGAAGGAAGGAAAAGAATGGAAAGATAAGGGAACCTTGGATGTCGAGAGATGATGAAGTTAGTGAAGAAGAAAATGGAAAAGTATGTGAAGCCTCGGAAGTCAGGATCAAATGAAGCACATCAAGATTATAAAGCGGCCTGAAAAGATCTAAAGAAGGGAATTACGAAGGCCAGGAGGGCAAAGTAAAGCCCTTGGCAAGTAGGATCCAGGTGAATCCCAAGGCATTCTATACATACATCAAGAGCAAGAGATAACTGGAGAGAGGGCAGAACCACTCAATGATAAAAGGGGGAATATTTGCTTGGATGCAGAGAAAGTGAGTGAGGTACTTAACGAGCACTTTGCTTTAGTATTTACCAAGGAAAGGGATGTGGAGGACCAGGAGATCAGTGCTGAGTGTATAAATATGTTGGGGGATATAGTTGTCAAGGAGGAAGAAGTGTTGGCCTCCTAATGGGTATTAAGTTTGATAGGTCTCCAGGGCCCGATGGGATTTACCTCAGGTTATTGAAGGAGAGAAGAGATGAGATTGCTCGGGCCTTGACCAGTATCTTCGTGTCCTCTCTTAGCACAGGCGAGGTCCCAGAGGACTGGTGAGTAGCTAATGTTATATCTCCTTTTAAGAAGGGAACAAGGGAAAAAATCATGGGAACTATGGACCAGTGAGTTTCGCATCAGGTTTTGGGAAACAGCTGGAAAAAAATTCTTCGGGATAGGATTTATGGTCATTGGAAAACCCATGGCCTAATTAGGGAGACCAGCATGGCTTTGTGCAGGGTAGGTCGTGTCTTGCTAACTTGATTGAGTTTTTTGACAAGAGGGGTTGATGAGGGTAGGGCAGTGGATGTTGTCCCCATGGATTTCAGTAAGGCATTTGATGTGGGTAGGGCAGTGGATGTTGTCCCCATGGATTTCACTGAGGCATTTGATGAGGGTAGGGCAGTGGATGTTGTCCCCATGGATTTCAGTAAGGCATTTGATGAGGGTAGGGCAGTGGATGTTGTCCCCATGGATTTCACTGAGGTATGTGATGAGGGTAGGGCAGTAGATGTTGTCCCCATGGATTTCACTGAGGTATGTGATGAGGGTAGGGCAGTGGATGTTGTCCCCATGGATTTCACTGAGGTATGTGATGAGGGTAGGGTAGTGGACGTTGTCCCCATGGATTTCAGTAAGGCATTTGGCAAGGTCCCTCAGGGAGGCTTATCCAGAGGTTCATGGGGTCTGTGGCAAACTTGCTGTTTGGATTCAGAACTGGCTTGTGAGTAGAAGACAGTGGTTGAAGGGACTAATTCATTCTGGAGGTCTGTAATTAGTGGTGTTCTGCAGTGATCTGTGCTGGGACCTCTGCTGTTTGTAATGTACACAAATAACCTGGCTGAAAATGTGGGTGGATGGGTTAGGAAGCTTGTGGGAGATACCAAGATCAGTGGAGTTGTGGATAGACAGACAGGAGGAAATTACAGTGTCAAAGTAGCATTGCAAGGACACAGATATAAATAATAGAGGAGAAGAACAAGCAAGTAAATAAGTGCCCTCAACCAGACTAACAGGAGGGGGCCATCACTTTCCCAGCTATAAGTAGACTCATTATAGAGCCAAATGTCTGAGGGTAAGAATGACCTGAAGTAGCGCTCTTTGGAGCAGCACAGTTGTCTGAGTCTAGTACTAAATGAGCTCCTCTGTTCAGCTAAGGTGGCATGCTGAAGGTGAGGAACATTGTCTAGAAATGCCAGGATTTTCTGTAGGGTCGTTTGTTCTACCACAGCCTCCAGTGTGTCCAAATTGACTCCTGTAACAGACCCAACCTTTCTAATCATTTATTGAGTCTGTTGATGCCATTGACCCAGCACAGCACCACAGAGAAAATTGTACTGGCAACAACAGACAGGTAGAAGATGTGAAGGAAAAGTCTGCATACTCCAAAGGACCTCATTCTCCTCAGGAGGTAGAGGTGATTCTGGCCCTTATTGTGCACAGCCTCTGTGTTGGTGTTCCACCCACGTCTGACATCGAGGTGCACCCCCAGGTCCTTGTAGATCCTCACCATCAATAGTAACAGGAGCAGTGCAGGCATTGTCTTTCTAAAGTCCGTCACCATCTCCTCTGTCTCACTGATGTCGAGCTGCAGATGATTCAGCTTGCACCACGTGACAAAGTCCTTCCCACGGCCCTGTATTCATCCTCCCTTTATACACCCAACCATTGCTGAGTCATCAGAGAATTTCTGCAGATGACCTGACTCAGTCCGAAGTACACAGGGTTAGAAGAAGGGAGCCAATACAATCCCCTGTGGGGCCCCAGTGCTGATATTGCTATGTCTGACACACATAGCTATAAGCAGCACTGATGGTGTGGAAGTCTGACAAAGAATACGGCAGTATATGGATCAGGCACAGGTATGGGCAGGGAAGTGCAGATGGAGTTTAACCCAGATAAGTGTGAGGTGTTGCACCTTGGTAGGGCAAATACAAGGGGAAAGTACATTGGTAAGGGCAAGATCTTTTAACGTTAGTGCTGAACAAAAAGATCTTGTGATCCAAGTTCAGAGCTACTTGAAGTTGTCTACACAGTCCAATGAGGTGGTTAAGGAGGCTTATGGAAAGCTTGCTTTCATTAGCTGAGGAATTGCATTCAAAAGTCAAGAGATTATATTTCAACTTTATAAAACTCTGGTTAGGCTACATTTAGAGTATTGCAGACATTCTGGTCACCCCACTAGAGGAAGGACGTTGAATCTTTAGAGAGGGTGCAGAAGAGGTTTACCAGGATACTGCCTGGTTTAGAGGGCATGTGCTATCACAAGAGGCTGGATGAACTTGGGTGTTTTCTCTGGAGTGCCGGAGGCTGAGGGGAGATCAGATAAAGATTTATAAGATTATGAGAGGCATAGATAGAGTGGACGGGGAGTATCTGTTTCGCAGGGTTGAAACGTCTCATACCAGAGGACATAGCTTCGAAGGGGATGTGAGGAGTAAGTTTTTTTACTCAGAGTGGTTGATGCCTGGAATGCCTGGAGTTAAACCCGGGTTTCTGGTGCTGTAAAATGTGCTCACCACTACACTACCAAGCAGTCCCCTGGTAATAGCCACACCCGCTGGGACAAAGTTTCTGGCTCTCTTCTCCATCTATGCCTCCTGCCACCTTGTACACCTCCATCAAGTCACCTCTCATCCTTCTTCGCTCCAAACTCACTCGGTCAATTATCATAAGATATTAATCCAGGCAGCATCCTGGTAAATCTGCTCTGCACGCTCTCTAAAGTTTCCACATCCCTCCCATAATGAGCTGACCAGAACCACCTCCACAATCTGCCCTGTCACACATGGGGAGCATGTGGCAATTGTAAACAGGAGAGGGAGGGAATGGAGAAGAGTGAAGGAGAATGGAGGGAAGTCGGAAAGGGGAGAGGAGGCTGAGTGGAGAGGAGACACAGGCGAAAGGGCAGCGGAGGGAGAGAGGAGGTTGTGATGGAAGGTCTGTTGTGTGGATGAAGAGGGAAGACCAGAGTCATAGTCATAGTCATACTTTATTGATCCCGGGGGATATTTTTTTTCATTACAGTTGCACCATAAATAATAAATAGTAACAGAATAGTGATAGAAAATAGTAATAAATAGTTAAATAGTAATAAGTAATTTATGCCAGTAAATTATGAACTAAGTCCGGGACCAGCCTATCGGCTGAGGGTGTCTGACCCTCCAAGGGAGGAGTTGTAATCTTTGATGGCCACAGGCAGGAATGACTTCCTATGACGCTCTGTGCTGCATCTCGGTGGAATGAGTCTCTGGCTGAACGTACTCCTGTGCCCACGCAGTACATTATGTAGTGGATGGGAGACATTGTCCAAGATGGCATGCAACTTGGACAGCATCCTCTTTTCAGACACCACCGTCAGAGAGTCCAGTTCCATCCCCACAACATCACTGGCCTTATGAGTGAGTTTGTTGATTCTGTTGGTGTCTGCTACCCTCAGCCTGCTGCCCCAGCACACAACAGCAAGCATGATCGCACTGGCCACCACAGACTCGTAGAACATCCTCAGCATCATCTGGCAGATGTTAAAGGACCTCAGTCTCCTCAGGAAATAGAGATGGCTCTGACCCTTCTTGTAGACAGCCTCAGTGTTCTTAGACCAGGGGAGGAGGGATGCCGAGAGCAAGCCATAGTTAGTGTGGTAAGGAAATTGCTGAAGTTTCCATCTATGTTACTTGGAAATACATTGCTGTTCCTTCAGTGTCACTGGGTCAAAACGCTGGAATTCTGGAAAATCATTGTGGGTGTCCCCACACATCAAGGACTGCAGCAGTTCAAGAAGTCAGCTCACCACCACCACCTTCTCAAGGGCACCTCTGGTGGGGCAGTTAATCACTGGCTCAGCCTCTGAAACTCATGTCCCATTGATGAATAAAAATAATTATTAGAGCTGAGGGTGGAAGTGCAGATGGGGGTTCTGGTTGTCGGAGAAAGAGGATGGGGAACGTGAGCTGTACATTAACACTGAACGTCGTTCTGTCCCTCAGTCACAGACTCCACACTCGTTGATCCGTGTGTAACCCACACCGTCCTGGATCAGCCCTGGAGGAGCTCAGAATGTGGCAAAACTGAATGCACCAGTGGCCATTTGATGCGTGATAACAGTCTTGAAGTGGGATGGTACAGATTTAACAGGTAAAGTGAGGAGATAATCACTGAGAAACTGTACACAGAATGGGAATATAAACAGGGGAACAAGGGGTGTGTGAATGAGAAATGCAGGGAGACTGGGATTTTCACTGACTGCATCGTGATGGGGAGTAAGTACAGGGAGAGGGTTTGATCCCACATTCTCTTCTGGGTAGAGACAAGGGAAAGGTGCAACAAAGTGTGAATTCCCAGGATGCGGGGGGAGGGCAGTGATTATTGACCGGAGACAGGCTACGGACAGGGGAGTGCAATTTCCTATGTCTCTCTGAGTGAATAAACTCCCTCAGATCAGGGACTGACTCTCTGATTGTTGTTTCAGTTCTGGAGGATGGAAGATTCCCGAGACAGTCATTCCACGATATCACTGCTCTGGATGGAACCCAGGCTGGTTAAACGGTAGGGTCAGGCTCAACATTAGTTGGGCTCAGTTATTTTTGGGGAGGGTCAAACTGATGACCTGGATTTCTTCAGAGGGCCCCAGCATGGACACAGAACTCCATCTCCCTGAGCTATCTCCCCACAGTCACTCAGACCACTCTACGGTCCTGTATCATCATGGAGTCCGGTGGAGGAGTGACAACTTCCTGGAGTTGGGTTACAGAACTGATCTGCCCACTGACCCCATTCTGGATACGACCCGGAGGACTTTCAACGACCCCAGACTCATTTCAGTGGTGGGGCAATCTCCAGGGAGTTGGGGGAGATTGCAGACATCTTCGTTCACCAATTAGTGGGACAAATTAATGGTTGCCATGGTAACGTAGTGGTTAGCGCGTCGCTATTACAGCTCGGGGTGTTGGAGTTCAGAGTTCAATTCCAGCGTCATCTGTAAGGAGTCTCTGTCCGTCCTCCCCATGGAATGAATGGGTTTTCCCCGGATTCTCCGGTTTCCTTCCACAGTCCAAAGACGTACCGGGTGGGTTCATTGTTCATTGTAAATTGCCCCATAGTTAGGTTGTGATTCATCAGAGTTGTCGAGGGTTACTGGGTGGGTGCGGCGCAAAGGGTTGAAAGGCCCTACTCTGCACTTTTTCGCCAAATAGATAAATAAACAGACTTAACATTAACCTCAGTTTTAAATGATGTGGCCTCCACAACCATCTGCGGCAATGAATTCCACAGATGTACCACCCTCTGGGTAAAGAAATTCCTCCTTATCGCTGCTTTAAAGGGAAGCTCTTGTGTTCTGAGGCTGTGCCCTCTGGTCCCTGTCTCCCGCAATATAGGAAACATCCTCTCCATGTCCACTCTATCTAGGATTTTCAATATTCGATAGATTTCAATGAGATCCCCCAGACGTTTGACAAGGTCCCTCATGGGAGGCTCATTCAGAAGATTAAGGTGCTGCTTCGGGGAGGGTGGGGTGGAGAGGGCAGCAGCTCAGTGCTGACTGAGGCCGGACCGGACCGTGGGTTGTGAACCACTGATTTACAGTGGGTCCTGATTCACATTCCCCGCTGTACTGTGGGACCCGGTACATTTTACAGTGTTTATAAATCTCACTCCACGTCCCCATCCCAACGTGGGAGAGGGGGAGGTGACCAGAACCGTCTGCTTCACTGCGGGTGAAGACTCGAGCCTGGAGATCAAGGCGAAAAACTGCTCTGGTTACTTTGTGTATTGGCTGAAGCCGACACCCTGCTGTATCACGGTGTACTGTACAGGTAGGTCATCATTCCCGAGTGACAATGGAGGATGGGGGGGCGGGGGACGGTTGGCAGAAATTCTGGGACGTCCCGAGTCTCCAACACACAGAGTGGGCTGTGTTTTCCAGTTAGCTGACCTGCCCGTGGTCAGTGATCACCTCCCTCGTATTCCCCACATCCCCGGTTCCAAGTGAAGCTGCCCAGCCAGACCTGTGACATAGAACACAGGACACAGAATGGTACAGCACAGTACAGACCCTTCGGCTCACGATGCTGTGCTGAGCTGTTCTGTCAATCTAACTCCTCCTACATATCTCTCCACCTTTTCTGTTGTCCATGTGCCTATCTAAGTGCTTTTTAAATGCCCCGACAAAATGCAACTGCACCACCATCCCTGGCAGGGCATTTGATGCATCCACCACTCTGGGAAGAAAAGGTATCTCGGAGATCCACCTCCTACTTTCCTCCAAACACCTGAAAATTTTACCCTATGGGATTTGCCACTTTTGCCCTGTGGAAAGCTCTGGCTGTTCACTCGATCTATGCCTCCTCTTACCATCTTTACCAAGTCACCTCTCATCCTCCTTCACTTCAAAAAGAAAACCCCTAACTCTCTTAAAACAAGACATTAATTGAGGCAGTAACCTGGTAACTCACCTCTGCACACTCGCTGAAGCTAAAACATCCTTCCCGCACTGATGTGACCAGAGGCACATATGCCCTGCCTCCCATGGAGACCACCTGAAGATTGTAAAGGAATAGGGAAGAGTAAAGGGAAATGGAGGGGTAGGGGGTGAAAATTGGGATGGAGGGAATTGGGAAAGGAGAGAGGATGGTGAGTGGAAGAAGGTGACAGGCAAAAGGACAGTGGAGGGAGACCAGAGGGTGGGATAGGAGTAAGGTCAGGGGTGCAGGATGAAGATTGAGTACTGAAGAGCACGAAGGATGCTGAGAGGGAGCCACAGTTAGGGGTGTGGTGAGTTTCTGGAAGTTTCCCTCTAAGACACACACTGCCATGTCTTGGAAATACATTGCTGTTCCTTCAGTGTCACTGGGTCAAAACTCTGGAACATCATTGTGGGTGTCCCCACACATCAAGTACTGCGGCAGTTGAAGAAGTCAGCTCACCACCACCACCTTCTCAAGGGCACCTCTGGTGGGGCAGTTAAACACTGGCTCAGTCTCTGAAACTCTCACCCTTCTGATGAATCAAAAAAACAAAATCATTGGTGCCCAGGGGTTGCTGAGGGTGGAAGTGCAGATGGGGGTTGTGGTTGGCAGAGAAAGAGGATGGGGAACGTGAGCTGTACATTAACACTGAACATCGTTCTGTCCCTCAGTCACAGACTCCACACTCGGTGATCCGTGTGTAACCCACACCGTCCTGGATCAGCCCTGGAGGAGCACGGATTGTTCCAACACTGAGTGTACCAGTGGAGAGTTGATGGATGATCGAAATCTTGAAGTGGGATGGTACAGGTTTAACAGGTAAAGTGAGGAGATAATCACTGAGAAACTGGACACAGAAGGGGAATGTAAACAGGGGAACAAGGGGTGTGTGAATGGGAAATGCAGGGAGACCGGGATCATCAGTGACTACACTGAGATGGGGAGTAAATACAGGGAGAGGGGAGATCCCACATTCTCCGGGTAGAGACAAGTGGAAGGTACAACGGAGAGGGAATTCCCAGGATTGGTGTGTTATTGACCAGGGACAGGGTACGGACAGGGTGAGTGTAATTTCCCATGTTTCTCTGAGTGAATAAACTCCCTCAGATCGGGGACTGACTCTCTGATTGTTGTTTCAGTTCCGGAGGATGGAAGATTCCTGAGACAGTCGTTCCACGATATCACTGCTCTGGATGGAACCCAGGCTGGTTAAACGGTAGGGTGAGGCTCACTGGGGCTTGGTTATTTTTGGGAGGGTCACACTGACGATCCCGATCTCCTCAGAGAGCCCTAGCATGGACACACAACTTGATCTCCCTGAGAGGTCTCCCCACAGTCACTCAGACCGCTCTACGGTCCTGTATCATCATGGAGTCCGGTGGAGGAGTGACAACTTCCTGGAGCTGGGTTACAGAACTGATCTGCCCACTGACCCCATTCTGGATACGATCCAGAGGAGTTTCAATCGTCCCATTCTCATTAAAGTGGGTTGTAGAGGGTCAGGTCAGCCACTGGCTGCTGACTGAGTCTGGACTGGACTGGGGGTTGTGAACCACTGCTTTACAGTGGGACTCATTAACATTTTACTTTATTGTCACCAAACAATTGATACTAGAGCATACAATCATCACAGGGATATTTGATTCTGCTCTTTGCGCTCACTGGAGTACAAATCAATAGTAAATATTAAAAATTTAAATTATAAATCTTAAATAGAAAATAGAAAAGGGAAAGTACAGTAGTGCAAAAAAACCGAGAGGCAGGTCCGGATATTTGGAGGGTACGGCCCAGATTCAGGTCAGGATCCATTCAGCAGTCTTATCACAGTTGGAAAGAAGCTGTTCCCAAAGCTGGCCGTATGAGTCTTCAAGCTCTTGAGCCTTCTCCCGGAGGGAAGAGGGACGAAAAGTGTGTTGGCTGGGTGGGTCGTGTCCTTGATTATCCTGGCAGCACTGCTCCGACAGCGTGCGGTGTAAAGTGAGTCCAAGGATGGAAGATTGGTTTGTGTGATGTGCTGGGCTGTGTTCACGATCTTCTGCAGCTTCTTCTGGTCTTGGACAGGACAACTTCCATACCAGGTTGTGATGCACCCTGGAAGAATGCTTTCTACGCTGCATCTATAAAAATTAGTGAGGGTTTTAGGGGACAGGCAAAATTTCTTTAGCTTTCTCAGGAAGTAAAGGTGCTGGTGGGCCTTCTTGGCAGTGGACTCTGCTTGATTGGACTAAGTCAGGTCATTTGTGATACTGACCCCGAGAAACTTAAAGCTTTTGACCTGGTCCACTTGCGCACCACCGATGTAATTGGGGTCGTGTGGTCTGCTACTCCTTTTAAAGTCAACAACCAATTCCTTCGTCTTGCTGACGTTGAGGGATAGGTTATTGTCTTCGCACCATGCCACCAGGTTCTTAATTTCCTCTCTGTACTCAAACTCATCATTACCTGAGATACGGCCTACAATTGTGGTGTCATCAGCAAACTTACATATTGAGTTTGATGGGAACTTGGCTACACAATCATGGGTGTACAGTGAGTAGAGCAGGGGGCTGAGTACACAGCCTTGTGGGGCACCAGTGCTCAGAGTGATTGTAGAGGAGAGCTTGTCCCCTATTTTTACAGCCTGGGTCCTTTCTGTGAGGAAGTTGAAGATCCAGCTGCAGATCTGAGTGCTAAGGCCCAGGTTCCGGAGCTTAGGAATCAGTTTATTTGGAATGATGGTATCAAAGACAGAGCTGTCATCAATGAAAAGGAGCCTTACGTATGCGTCTTTATTCTCCAGGTGCTCTAAGGAGGAATGTAGGGCCAGAGAGATGGCATCTGCCGTTGATCTGTTGCTCCGGTAGGCAGATTGCAAAGCGTCGAGGTTGACCCGTAGGCTGTGGTTGATGTGTGCCATAACCAATCTCTCGAAGCACTTCATAGCAATTGATGTCAGAGCCACAGGTCGATAGTCATTCAGGCATGCCACCTTGCTCTTCTTTGGCACTGGGATTATTGTTGCCTTCTTAAAACATGAGGGGATATTAGACTGAAGCAAGGAGCAGTTGTAGATGTCAGCAAACACTCCAGCTAGCTCGCTTGCACATGTCCGGAGAACCCGTCCTGGGACGCCATCTGGACCCGTCGCCTTCCTTGAATTTATCTTCAGGAAGGCCCTTCTAACGTCGTCCTTGGTGACGATGAATCTCGATGCCACCAGGTCAGGTTCATCCTGAGGGAGTGGGACACTCCTCTTCTGTTCGAGTCTTGCGTAGAATATGTTAAGTTCATCAGGAAGAGAAGAGCCATAGTTATTGATATTCCCAGCCTTTTCTTTGAGCCCAGAGTTCTCATTTAGACCCTGCCGTAGTCTACCGGCATCCCTCTGGTTAGCCTGGGCTTCCAACTTGGCTCGATATTGTCTCTTGGTGCCCTTAATGGCATTCCGGAGTTCACGCCTGGATTTCGTGTAGTGACTGGTATCCCCGGACCTAAAAGCCACAGCTCTATCCTTTAAAAGGGACTTGACCTCATAATTCATCCAAGGTTTCCGGTTAGGGAATACCCAGATCGTCTTGCGAGACACACAGTCCTCCGTGCATTTCCAGATGAAGTCTGTGACAGCTGAGGTGTACTCATCGAGGTTAGCTGCGAAGTCCTTGAATACTAACTAGTCCACCGATTCAAAGCAGTCATGGAGGACCTCATCCGTTTCCTCTGTCCAACGCAACACTACTTTTGACACCATGACCTCCCGCTTCAGTTTCTGTTTGTAAGCCGGGAGGAGGAGTACAGCCTGATGGTTCGATTTTCCGAAGTGAGGTCGTGGGACAGAATGGTAGGCATCCTTGACTGCTGTGTAGCAGTGGTCAAGTATATTCGGGCCTCTAGTGGGGCAGGAGACATGTTGGTATAATTTTGGCAGCGCCTTTCTGAGGTTGACCTGGTTAAAGTCCCCGGCTGTAATGAGCAAAGCCTCCAGATACCTGGTCTCAAGTTCACTGATGTTGGCATACAGTATGTTCAGAGCACACGCCACGTCCACCTGGGGGGAAATGTAGACCGCTGTCAGTATGACCGAGGTGAATTCCCGTGGCAAATACTAGGGATGACACTTCACCGACAGGTGTTCCAGGTCTGGGCTGCAGTAGCTTGTCAGTGCCACTGTGTCCAAGCACCACACAGTGTTGACCAGTAGGCAGACACCACCTCCCCTCGTCTTGCCCGAAGACGTCGTGCGGTCCATCCGATGGATCGAAAATCTCTCCGGTCGGATGGCATAGTCGGGGGTGGCAGGGGAGAGCCAGGTCTCGGCAAAACAGAATACACAGCAGTTCTGCATCTCCCTGCTTTGGGGTGAGTCTCCCTTTAAGATCATCCACCTTGTTCTCTATGGCTTGCAAATCAGCTAGTAGGATGGTGGGCATAGGGACGCTGAAGCCCCTCAGCTTCAATCTGACCAGCAGCCCAGCTGTTCTCCCACACTTCCTCAGTAAGTAGTGCATCTTTCCAGGTCTCCATCGATGCAGTGTGTTGTTGTCAGCTCTTTGAGGTTGGTGGACGCGTCCCGCGGGGATCGATCGGCGGGTCACGTCGTTGAACACTCCAGGTTGAGCCGAGTAACGGGGGAGGCTCCGCTGCCACTTCCAGCTGCTGGGAGCCCGGGCTGTCGATTGGGTTGGGCCCCAAAGCCGACACTTAATCCCGGATGGCTGGGCTCCTGGCTGAAACAAGTCCGTAAGCCGAGTCACGGTTGCGGAGGCCTCCGCTCCAGCCGAGCCTCGGGCTCGATTTCCGAGGTTGGTGGCAGAGGCCTCACTTCCGGCAGCTGTGGATGGCCACCAACGGGGCTTTACGGTGGTCACTCTGGGGAAGTGTCTGGGGCACCTTGAGGTCTCCGCCGTCACCTCTGTCTGGTCGTCTGCTCCGGTGGGTGCTGGTTGGAATGGGCCATGTCTCCAAGCGCTCCGGCACAGTAGCAGACCGTGGGTCTCCGGGAACGTGGTGGGCCTCGCTGGTCGGGTCCAGGTGCGGTCCAGAGTTTAAGAAGCAATTCTGCAACGGTGGTCTCCGGCTGGGTCAGTAGCTTCGTCAGGGTGTTGTTGATCTTGATCTTGCTAGATTGGAGGTTTAGAAGGGTTTCTCGGGTATAGGATAGTGGAGAAGGCAGTTTGCTCAGGAGAGCACGTGCAGAGTCGCCAGATACTGGCGCCATCTTGAAAACTTATTACTGTACTGTGGGACCAAGTCATTTTGCAGAGTTTATAAATCTCATTCCAGGTCCCCATCCCAACGTGGGAGAGGGGGAGGTGACCAGGACTGTCTGCTTCACTGGGGGTGAACACACCTGTTACTGGAGCCGGGAGATCAGGGTGAAAGACTGCTCTAGTTACTTTGTGTATCGGCTGAAGCCCACACCACAGTGTGTCTCTGTGTACTGTACAGGTAGGTCACCATTCCCCAGTGACACTGGAATATGGGGGGTGGGACGTTGGGGGAAATTTTCGGACGTCCCGAGTTACTAACACATAGAGTGGGCTGCGTTTTTCCATTAGCTGGCTTGCCCATGGTCAGTGATCACCTCCATCGTATTCCCCTCACCTCCAGTTCCAAGTGAAGGGACCCAGCCATACCTGTGACACAGAACACAGACAGTACAGGCTCTTCGGCCCACAATGCTGTACTGACCTTTTAAACTATTCAAAGATTAATCTATTCCATCCTGCATACCTCTCCATTTGTCTATTGTCCACGTGCCTATCTATGAGTTTCTTAAATGCCCCAAATGTATCTGACTCTACCACCATCCCTGGTAGGGTGTTTTCTTTGTACCTACTACTCTGGAAAAATCTTAACTCCTGAAACCTTAAAATTATGCCCCCTGGGATTAGCCACTTCCACCCTGGGAAAACAGTCTCTGTCTCTCCACACAATCTATATCCCCTGTTATTGCCTTCTACCCCTCTATCAAGTCACCTCTCGTCCTCCTTCACCCCAAAGAGAAAAGCTCCAGCTCCCTCAAATGCTTCTCATAAGAGAAGGCAATTCTGGATTTGGTGTTGTGTAATGAGTCAGATTCGATAAGGGAACTCAAGGTAAAGGCACCATTAGGAGGTAGTGACCATAATATGATAAGTTTTAGTCTACAATTTGAGAGGGAGAAGGGAAAATCGAAAGTGTCAGTATTACAGTTGAACAAAGGGAACTATGGGCCCATGAGGGAGGAGCTGGCAAAAGTTGACTGGAAAGATACCCCAGCAGGGATGACAGTGGAACAACAATGGCAGGTATTTCTGGGAATACTGCAGAAGGTGCAGGATCAGTTCATTCCAAAGAGGAAGAAGGTTCTAAGGGAAGTAAGGGGTGACGGTGGATGACAAGGGAAGTCAAGGACAGTATAAGAATGAAAGAGAGGAAGACCTGGCTCTCCCCTGCCACCCCATAGCAAGGATGAGTGGAAAGCCAGAGGATTGGGAGACTTTTAAGGAGCAACAGAAGATAATTAAAAAGGCAATACGGGGGGAAAAGATGAGGTACGAAGGTAAGCTAGCCAAGAATATAAAGGAGGATAGTAAAAGCTTCTTTAGGTAGGTGAAGAGGAAAAAATTAGTTAAGACCAAAGTTAGGCCCTTGAAGACAGAAACAGGTGAAATTATTATGGGGAACAAGGAAATGGCAGATGAGCTGAACAGCTACTTTGGATCTGCCTTCACTAGGGAAGACACAAACAATCTCCCAGATGTAACAGTGGCCAAAGGACCTAGGGTAACGGAGAAACTGAAGGAAATTCGCATCAGGCACAAAATGGTGTTGGATAAACTGTTGGGACTGAAGGCTGATAAATCCCCAGGGCCTGATGGTCTGCATCCCAGGGTACTTAAGGAGGTAGCTCTAGAAATCGTGGACACATTGGTAATCATTTTCCAATGTTCTATAGATTCAGAATCAGTTCCTGTGGATTGGAGGGTAGCTAATGTTATCCCACTTTTTAAGAAAGGAGGGAGAGAGAAAACAGGAAATTATAGACCAGTTAGTCTGACATTAGTGGTGGGGAAGATGCTGGAATCAATTATAAAAGATGAAATAGTGGCATATTTGGATAGCAGTGGCAGGATAGGTTCAAGTCAGCACGGATTTATGAAGGGGAAATCTTGCTTGACTAATCTTCTGGAATTGTTTGAGGACGTAACTATGAAAATGGACATGGGAAAGCCAGTGGATGTAGTGTACCTGGAGTTTCAGAAAGCCTTTGATAACGTCCCACATAGGAGGTTAGTGGGCAAAAAGGCGGGAGGAGAAGATGGCGACGCGACGCAGCGCGCGCAGCTCTCCGGTGAAATGATATCGTATTTGTAAGTAGGATGCCATGCACAATTCTGATTTAATGGAGACAGACGTGAGAAGCAGAGGAACATCTGGAGAAATTTCTGAAATGCCAGGTTCACTGCCGCTGCTAATGTGCAATCGAGAATCTCCGGAGGGAAGACCCCAAAATCCCCGGCTTTACCTGCTGCTGGCGACCGTGGCTGAGGTCGAAGCGTTCAGCAGAGATGGTGCTCGGTACTCAGTGTTGGAGAGCTGATCAGAGCTCGAAGTTTTCGGACGACTCAGAGTCGCACTGTGGTCGGGCATGGCAGGGAGAGTTTTCTTCCTTCTGTCTGCGTGAGATGTGGGACTTTCGAGAGACTTTGAACTTTTTTACTGTGCCATGGCCTGTTCTTCATCAAGTTATGGTATTGTTGCACTGTTGTAACTATATGTTATAATTATGTGGTTTTTGTTAGTTTTTCAGTCTTGGTCTGTCCTGCGTTTCTGTGATATCACACCGGAGGAACATTGTATCACTTCTTAATGCATGCGTTACTAAATGACAATAAAAGAGGACTGCGTGTCCTCATAATCTAATCTAAAATTAGAGCACATGGTATTGGTGGTAGGGTACTGACATGGATAGAAAATTAGTTGGCAGACAGGAAACAAAGAGTAGGGATTAATATGTCCTTTTCAGAATGGCAGGCAGTGACTAGTGGGGTACCGCAAGGCTCGATACTGGGACCGCAGCTATTTACAATATACATTAATGATTTAGATGAAGGGATTAAGACAGGGGTTCCCAACCTTTTTTGCACTGTGGACCAGTTTAATATTGATGATATTCTTGTGGACCGGCCGACTGGGTTGGTGCGTGTTCAAGTAGGGTTAAACTCAACTCAGCATGTCTTTTACCGTTAGGGTTGCCAACTTTCTCACTCCCAAGTAAGGGACAAAGTAGCAGTCAAACACGGACAATGTTTACAGATCGGTTTTGACCTAATCTTGCCGACTAGACTGTACATACATTATTTCTACTTTATATAGGCTGTGTATTTATCATATCATTCCTGCTTTTACTATATCTTGGTGTTATTTTAGGTTTTATGTGTTATTTGGTATGATTTGGTAGGTTATTTGTTTGGGTCTGGGAACGCTCAAAAATTTTTCCCATATAAATTAATGGTAATCGCTTCTGTGCTTTACGCCATTTCGGCACGAAAGGTTTCATAGGAACGCTCTACCTTAGCGGGGGAAATATGGGACAAGGGCGGTCCCGTATGGGACAAGCCAATTTAGCCCAATATACGGGATGTACCGGCAATACAGGGCAATTGGCAACCCTATGTTCAAGCTCAACAGTGCATGACAGGGAATGAGGAAAGGTGCAGCTGACTCGTATCTTTTCCTCGTGGCCTGGTAGCGCATGCTTTGCGGCCCGGTGGTTGGGGACCACTAGATTAGAAGTAACATTAACAAATTTGCAGATGACACAGAGCTAGGTGACAGTGTGAAATGTGAGGAGGATGTTATGAGAATGCAGGGTGACTTGGACAGGTTGGGTGAGTGGGCAGATGCAGTTTAATGTGGATAAATGTGAGGTTGTCCACTTTGGTGGCAAGAACAGGAAGGCAGATTACTATCTGAATGGTGTCAAGTTAGGAAAAGGGGAAGTACAACGAGATCTGGGTGTCCTTGTTCATCAGTCACTGAAAGTAAGCATACAGGTACAGCAGGCAGTGAAGAAAGCTAATGGCATGTTGGCCTTCATAACAAGGGGAATTGAGTATAGGAGCAAAGAGGCCCTTCTGCAGTTGTACAAGGCCCTGGTGAGACCACACCTGGAGTACTGTGTGCAGTTTTGGTCTCCAAATTTGAGGAAGGACATTCTTGCTATTGAGGGAGTGCAGCGTAGGTTCACGAGGTTAATTCCCGGGATGGCGGGACTGTCATATGTCAAAAGGTTGGAGCGACTGGGCTTGTATACTCTGGAATTTCGAAGGCTGAGAGGGAATCTTATGGAAACATATAAGATTATTAAGGGATTGGACACGCTGGAGGCAGGAAGCATGTTCCCACTGATGGGTGAGTCCAGAACCAGAAGCCACAGTTTGAGAATAAGGGGTAGGCCATGTAGAACAGAGTTGAGGAAAAACATTTTCACACAGAAGGTTGTGGATCTGTGGAATGCTCTGCCTCAGATGGCAATGGAGGCCAATTCTCTGGATTCTTTCAAGAAAGAGTGAGTGAGAGCTCTTAAAGATGGCGGAGTGAAGGGATATGGGGAGAAGGCAGGAACAGGGTACTGATTGTGGATGATCAGCCATGATCACAGTGAATGGTGGTGCAGGCTCGAAGGGCTGAATGGCCTACTCCTGCACCTACTGTCTATTGTCTATTGACTCTCACCTCCCCTCCCTCCTGTGTCACTCAGTTACTCCACCCCTCTGTTCATTCCTCCCACTCCACTCTCCCCAAGCCCCAATGGAGTCCGTCATTATGGACTCTCGCCATCCAGGACACACCGTCCTCTCACTGCTACCATCATGGAGGGGAATTCAGGAGCCTGAAGACACAAACTCAACATTTTAGGAACAATTTCTTCCGCCCACCATCAGATTTCTGAACGATCCATGAACTCATGAACACAACCTCACTATTCCTCTTTTTGCGCTATTTACCTATTTTATTTTTATTTGGAATGTACAGGAATATTTTTTATGTCTTACACTGTACTGCTGTCAAAAAACAAGAAATTTCACAAGAGATGTTAGTGATAACAAACCTGATTCTGATCCTGAATCTCTTATCACTGGCCATAAATCTATGTCCTCTAGTTATATTCACCCCTGATCAGTGGTAATATTTCCAGCAGGAGGTCCCACACCACCAGCTTCAGGAACATTTATCACCCCACAACCATCAGACTCCTGACCGGCGTGGATAACTTCACTCACATCAACTCTGAACTGATTCCACAACCATCAGACTTCTGAACGGCGTGGATAATTTCCTTTAATTTAGTTAAAAATATTTACTCATTTATTGAAAGGTTCAGCAGGGTAACGGGTCCTTTCGGCCCAACAAGCCCGTGCTGTCCTATTACACCCATGTGACCAATTAGCCGACTGACCCGAAAGTCTTTGCAATGTGGGAGGATACAGGGACAGAGACGTGGGAGAGGGGGAAACACCGAAACATCGTCCCTCTCTCCCTCCACTGACTCTCCTCCAAAATCTTTGTCACTCTGAGACTCCTGACAGTAGGAGGGATAAAAATATAGGACTGACCATGGGGATCAGCATTGCCTTTGATGATTCCAGTCACTCATTCCCGAGCTGGACTGTCCAGCTGTGGGCCTGTGAATGTCCAATGTCCCTCTTCTCTACATACTCTGCTCCCCAAACTGTCTATCCCCCTCTCAGCACCACTCCTCCTCTCCAGTCCTCTTTCTTCATCCCACATCAGAGACCCCACAGTCAACCCAACAATACTCTCTCTCCTCTACCCTTTCCAACTTCCCTCCACCCCAGTGTTCAATCTTTCCCATCAGACTCCTCCCTTCTCCTCCACTCTTTGCCATCCCCTCATCTTCACATGGTTCCAGATTAGGCACACTGAGGAGTGGGATGGGGGAGGTTCTGGTCACCTCAGAATAGGAAGGATGTAAAACCTTTAGAAATGGGGCAGAATAGATTTACCAGCATGATATAACAACACACACAAAATGCTGGTGGAACGCAGCAGGCCAGACAGCATCCATAGGAAGAAGCACAGTCGATGTTTTGGGCCGAGACCCTTCACCAGCATAATACCTGGATTAGGCAGCATGTCAATAGACAGTAGACAATAGGTGAAGGAGTAGGCCATTCGGCCCTTCCAGCCAGCACCGCCATTCACTGTGATCATGGCTGATCATCCACATTCAGGAGGGAGGGATGGAGAGAGAGGTGGGATGCTGGAGTGGGAGAAATGTAGTGAGTGAAGACTGTGTAAGGAGAGTTGGGCAGAGAGATCAGTGAGAGTGACACTACAACTGGAGGGAAGGAAGGAAAGACTGACAAGAGAGTGATGCAGACAGAGTGAATGCTGTGAGAGGGAGATGTGAGGAGAGGGATTTGAGAGACAAGGGTGGAGGTGTTAAAGTGCAAAGGAGAGGGAAGTGTGTGTATTTCAGAGGACAGATTTGATCTGGACTTGAGCCTCCTGTTTCTGCCTTTGAGTCCCTTCCTAATCTAACATAAAACTTGTTTACTGCTTTCACTTTCTTTTGTACTTATTCTGAATACAGATTCTCTGTCGGACACAACTCGGGAACCCCAGGGATCACCAACTGGAGAACCAGGTCTGGGTTTGACCACCACCCCTGCAGGTTCTGTGAACACAGGTACAGATCCCCAGTCGGACATAACTTGGGAAGCCCAGGGAACAGCAACCGGAGAACCAGGCCCGGGTTTGACCACCACCTCAGCAGGGTCTGTGATCTCAGGTACAGATTTCAATCGAATACAACTCAGGATCCCCAGGTAGCAGCAATGGGAGAAACTGGTCCAAGTTTGTTCACCACCCCAGCAGGGTCTGTGAGCTGAGGTATCTGTGAGGGGGGAGGGGTCAATGAATGGAGCAATCTCTCCCTTGATATTCACCTGGGTTTTGTCTAAGAGAATAGAATAGAATATCTTTATTGTCATTGTTGTGGAGCAATGAAACACAGTTTAGCAGCTCAATGTTTTGCAGCATAACAAAGAATATATACATAAAATAAACTCTAAAACCTCAGGAGTGCAGTCCAAAATTAATAATATATGGATTGGGGGTGGGGTAGGACTATTGTACACCTGCCATTCCTGGAAGTGTGATGCATTTAGCTGCTGCCGTCTTAGGAGGGGGGCAGGAGAAGGGAAGGAGGTGTTATACATTTTACTGCTTGTGGGTAGAAGCTGTTAAGGAGTCTCTATGTTTTCGTCCTTAATGCTCTGTATCTCTTCCCTGAAGGTAGAGGGGAGAACAGGTGATGTCCAGGATGAGTGGGATCCTTTGAAATACAAGTAGCCTTCTCTTGAAGTCTGCCAGTATAAATGTCTCTGAGGGAGGGTAATGTTGTGCCAATAACCCGCTCTGCTACCCTCACCACCTGCTGCAAGTCCTTCCTGTTCTGTTCTGTGCAGCTGGCAAACCACACTGCACAGCAATACGTCAGGAGGCTCTCTATAGTTGTCCGATAGAAGTTGATCAGCAGGTGATGAGAGAGGAGAGTGTGCTTTAGCTTCCTTAGGAAGTAGAGCCTCTGTTGGGCCTTCCCCACCTGATAAGAGTCCAGTCACAGAAGTTTTGGGAGGGAGAGTTGGTGAACAGGGACAGGATGGTTTTAGTTTATTTTCAAATCAGAGACCTCTTTGTCAAATTGCTGTTCTGGTGGATACCCATTTTAATTCTATGTCCCACTCCCACTCTGACATGACAGACCATGACTGACATGATGAGAGCACCCTCAGGTTCGAGGAGCAATACCTCCTATTCTGTCAGGGTAGCCTCCAACCTGATGGTGTGAATATCAATTTGTCTAACTTTTGGTAGTTTCTCCTCTCTCCCACTTCTCTCTTTTTCCATTCCTATTCTGGCTCCCCTCTTAGTCCTTCTCTTCTCCTCATCTGCTCATCTCTTCCATCTGGTCCCCCTGCTCCATCTCTTTAATCCATTGTCCACTGTCCTGTCTCATTGGATTTCTCCTTCTTCATCCCTTTACCTCTCCCACATATCACCTCCCAGATTTTCGCATCATCCTGTGCCCTCACCCAGACATTGTCTCACTCTTTTGGCTTCAACGATCACCTACCAGCTTGTACACTTCCCACCTTCTTATTCTGGCCTCTGCCCCCTTCCCTTCCAGTCCTGATGAAGTGTCTCAGCCCAAAACATCGACTGTTTATTCTTCTCCAGAGGTGCTGCCTGACCTTCTCAGTTTCTTCAGTATTTTGTCTGTGTTGCTCTAGATTTACAGCATTTGCAGAATTCCTCGTCTGTACATCTCCCTCCTGGCACTTATCCTTGTAAGCGGAACAAGTGCTACACATGCCCTTACACTTCCTCCCTTACCACCATTCAGGGCCCCAGACAGTCCTTCCAGGTGAGGCGACACTTCAACTGTGAGTCGGCTGGGGTGATATACTGTGTCCAGTGCTCCTGATGTGGCCTTCTATATATTGGCAAGACCCGACGCAGACTGGGAGACCGCTTTGCTGAACACCTACGTCCTGTCCGCCAGAGAAAGCAGTATCTCCCAGTGGCCACACATTTTAATTCCACATCCCATTCCCATTCTGATATGTCTATCCATGGCCTCCTCTACTGTCAAGATGAAGCCACACTCAGGTTGGAGGAACAACACCTTATATTCCGTCTGGGTAGCCTCCAACCTGATGGCAAGAACATTGACTTCTCTAACTTCCGCTAATGCCCCACATCCCCCTCGTACCCCATCTGTTATTTATTTTCATACACACATTCTTTCTCTCACTCTCCTTTTTCTCCCTCTGTCCCTCCGACTATACACCTTGCCCATCCTCTGGGTTCCCCCCCCCCCTTGTCTTTCTCCCTGGGCCTCCTGTCCCATGATCCTCTCATATCCCCTTTGCCAATCACCTGTCCAGCTCTTGGCTCCATCCCTCCCCCTCCTGTCTTCTCCTATCATTTTGTTTCTCCCCCTCCCACTTTCAAATCTCTTACTAACTCTTCCTTCAGTTAGTCTTGACGAAGGGTCTCGGCCTGAAACGTCGACTGTACCTCTTCCTAGAGATGCTGCCTGGCCTGCTGCGTTCACCAGCAACTTTGATGTGTGTTGCCTGAAGTTATTGTCCCTGTTGTGTTGTTAAGCTCTGCCCATTTCCCATGTCTCTGTTACTTTGTTCCAGACCTGGAGGTTTCCACATTGGAACAGTCTACAGGACTGTCGACTGGAGAACACTCCCAGGAACTGTCTTCTGTCCCAGCGGGAGACACATCCTCAGGTACCAAGTCTCAGTCTGCCTGTGTTCATTCAGTGTCTGTCACTCTGTGAGGTTGAACCTCCCGTGGACCAGTTCACCTACTGGATGTACAGTGCATTGTGGGGAGGGGTGTGAATGATGGAGTCAGTGTTTCCTCTCTCCTGTCTGTTGGGTTGGGTTTGGTGAGTCGTGAGGGATGAGGCTCTGTTGGGGGTTGGTGAGAGTGGGGTGGGAGGAATGAACAGAGAGGGGTGGAGTGACTGAGAGTGACACAGGAGGATGGTCACAAGGAGAGGGAAGTGTGTGTATTTCAGAGGACAGATTTGACCTCGACTTGACCCTCCTGTTCCTGCCATTGAATTCCTTCCTGATCAAATATAAAGCCTGTCCACTACTTTACCCTTCCTTTGTACATCTTCTTATTGCAGATTCCCAGTCAAATACAACTTGGGAACCCCAGGCATCAACAACCGGAGAACCTCGTCTGGGTTTGACCACCACCCCAGCAGAGTCTTCAAACTCAGAAGCTGATCTCCAGTCAGACACAACTCGGGAACCTCAGGCGTCAACAATCGGAGAACCCAGTCCAGATTTATCCTCCACCCCAGCATCGTCTTCAAGCTCAGAATCAGATCCCCAGTCAGACACAACTCAGGAACCCCAGGGATCAGTGACTGGAGACCCTGGTTCAGGTTTGACCACCACCCCAGCAGGGTCTGTGAACTCAGGTATCCATGGTGGGGACGTGTTTCCCTTCTTCAGTCCTCAATATTCTTCTGGACTTTGACTGAGGGTAGTGGCTGGTCACGGACATTCACGAGGGAGAGTTGCTGAACAGGGACTGGATGGTTTTGGTATCTCTTCAGATCAGAGACCTCCTTTTCAAATTGTTTTCCCAGTGGCTACCCATTTCAATTCAACTTCCCATTCCCATTCCAACATGTCTATCCAAGGCCTCCACCACTGACCTGATGAGGTCAAACTTAGATTGGAGCTGCAACACCTCATATTGTGTCTGGGTAGCGTCCAAACTGATGGCATGAACATTGATTTCTCGAACTTTTGGCAACTTATACCCCTACCAATTCTCTCTTTTTTCATTCTCTTTTTGGCTCCGCTCTTAGCCCTTCTCTTCTGCTCACCTGCCCATCATCTCTCTCTGGACCCCCTCTTCCATTCCTTTATTCTCTGGTCCATTGTCCTCTCTCTTTAGATTACTCCTCTTCAGCCCTTTACCTCTTCCACATGTCACCTCCCAGCTTCTCAATCACCCCCTCCCTCACCCACCCACCTTCCTACTCACCTGGCTTCACCTATCACCTGTCAGCTGTACTCCTCCCCACCTCTTTATTCTGGCTTCTTCCCCCTTCCTTCCCAGTGCTGATGAAGGGTCTCAGCCCAAAACATTCACTGTTTATTCCCCTCCAGAGATGCAGCCTGATCTGCTCAGTTCTTCCAGCATTTTGTGTGTGTTGCTCTGGATCTTCAGCATCTGCAGAATCTCTCATCTTTATGAGTTATTGTCCCTGTTTAATCTCTGCCACTCTCCCATGTCTCTGTTACTTTGCTCCAGACCTGGAGGCTTCCACAATGGATCAGCCCGATGGATCATCTACAGGACAACCCACCCCATCACCGTCCTCTGTCTCAGTGGGAGAGACATCTTCAGGTATTAGATCTTGTGACCATCAGGGTCTCTCAGTCTCTCACTCTGTGATGTCAAACTTCTCATAGACCAACTCAGCTGTTGGATGTGCATTGTAACAGCTGGCAATGAGTGTTCAGTTATTCCTTCCCTCCTGTCCGTGTGAAATTTCTGCTTCATCCAAGATACTCACAGTTGGTGTGCTTTGTTATGGTCATGAATATAAAACACAAAATAATTGATTCAGCCCCTTCAAGTCAGTATTTAGTAGGTGTACTTTAGGCAGCAATTACAGCCTTGAGTCTGTGTGGAGAGGTCTCCATCAGCTTTGCACATCTGGAGACTGCAATTTTTCATCATTCTTCTTTACAAAACTGGTTAAGCTCTGTCAGATTGCATGGTGATCGTGAGTGAACAGCCCTTTTCAAGTCCAGGCACAAATGCACAGTCGGATTGAGGCCTGGACTCTTCCTGGGCCACTCCAGGACATTAACTTTGTTGTTTTTAGGCCATTCCTGTGTAGCTTTGGCTTTATGCTTGGGGTCATTGTCTTGCTGGAAAACAAATCTTCTCCCAAATCACAGTCCTTTTGCACACTGGGTCAGGTTTTCCTCCAGGATTTCCCTGTCTTTTGCTGCATTCATTTTACCCCCTACCTTCACAAGCCTTCCAGGGCCTGCTGGAGTGAAGCATCCCCACAGCACGATGTAGACACTACCGTGCTTCAGAGTAGGGATGGTGTGTTTTTGATGATGTGCGGTGTTTGGCTTACACCAAACATAATGTTTAGTCTGATGGCCAAAAAAAATTTTGGTTTCATCGGACCACGGAACCTTCCTCCAGCTGACTTTGGAGTCTCCCATATGCCTTCTGGCAGTGTTCATGTGAATTTTTTCAACAGTGACTTTCTCCTTGCCACTGTCCCATAAAGCTGCGACTGGTGAAACACCCAGGCAAGAGTTGTTGTATACACAGTCTCTCCCATCTCAGCCACTGAAGCCTGTAACTCCTCTAGAGTTGTCATCGGTCTCTTGGTGGGTCGCTGTCTCGTCCCCTTCTTGCTCACTCTCTCAGTTTTTGAGAACAGCCTGCTGGAGGCAGATTTCCATTTCTGGATGATTGACTTAACTGTACTCCAGGGGATATTCAGTGACTTGGGAAATCTCCTGTTTCCATCTCCTGACTTGTGCTTTCCAATAACCTTTTTGTGGAGTTGTTTTGAGTGTTCTTTTGCCTTCTTGGTTTAGTTTTTGCCAGGATACTGACTCACCAACAGTCGGACATTCTGATTAAATCCTAAGGGGACCAATATCCTAGTGGGGAGATTTGCGAAGGCTACTGGGGAGACTTTAAACTAGGACGGTTGGGGGGGTGGGAATCAAATTGAAGGGACTAGGAGAGAGGAGGTTAGTTCACAAATAGAGAAAGCTAGTAGAAAGTGTGTGAGGGAGGATAGGCAGGTGACAAAGAAGGGGAGTGCTCAGACCAAAGATGTAGGGGAGAAGGAAGAAAAAGATAATAAAGTTGTTGCACCATTAGGGATAAACAGAGAGTAAGAGCTGGATAGTTTCTTAAATGCATCTATTTTAATGCTAGGAGCATTGTAAGAAAGGGGGATGAGCTTAGAGCATGGACTGATACCTGGAAATATGATGTTCAGGGATCTGTACTGGGTCCAATGTTGTTTGTCATATACATTAATGATCTGGATGATGGGGTGGTAAATTGGATTAGTAAGTATGCAGATGCTACTAAGATAGGTGGAGTTGTGGATAAGGAAGTAGGTTTTCAAAGCTCGCAGAGAGATTTGGGCCAGTTAGAAGAGTGGGCTGAAAGATGGCAGATGGAGTTTAATGCTGATAAGTGTGAGGTGCTACATTTTGGTAGGACTAATCAAAATAGGACATACATGATAAATGGTAGGGCATTGAGGAATGCAGTAGAACAGAGGGATCTTGGAATAATGGTGCATAGTTCCCTGAAGGTGGAATCCCTGTGGATAGGGTGGTGAAGAAAGCTTTTGGTATGCTGGCCTTTATAAATCAGGGCATTGAGTATAGGAGTTGGGATGTAATGGTAAAATTGTACAAGGCATTGGTGAGGCCAAATTTGGAGTATTGGGTACAGTTCTGGTCACCAAATTATAGGAAAGTTGACATAGAGAGTACAGAGGAGATTTACTGGAATGTTACCTTGGTTTCAGCACCTAAGTTACAGAGATAGGTTGAACAAGTTGGGTCTTTATTCTTTGGAATGTGGAAGGTTGAGGGGGAACTTGATAGAGGTGTTTAAAATTATGAGGGGGATAGATAGAGTTGACGTGGATAGGCTTTTTCCATTGAGAGTAGGGGAGATTCAAACAAGAGGACATGAGTTGAGAGTTAAGGGGCAAAAGTTTAGGGGTAACATGAGGGGGGGATTTCTTTACTCAGAGAGTGGTAGCTGTGTGGAACGAGCTTCCAGCAGAAGTGGTAGAGGCAGGTTCTATTTTGTCATTTAAAAAAAAAATGGATAGTTATATGGACAGGAAGGGAATGGAGGGTCAAGGGCTGAGTGCAGGTTGATGGGACTAGGTGAGATTAAGAGTTCGGCACGGACTGGAAGGGCCGAGATGGCCTGTTTCCGTGCTGTAATTGTTATATGGTTATATGGTTGTAAAGGTGTATTTTACTGCAATCAATTGAAACACCTTGACTGTACACAGGTCTCCAAAAACAGATCTCCGTTCAACTAATTTTGGGTGTGTGTGTATGTATATGTACACTACTACTGCAAAACAAATGAATTTCATGACATATGCTGGTGATATTAATTCTGACTCTGAATAGAAGATGTCAGTGAAGGGAATGGCTGGATGAGGTGTGTGGGTGCGAAAGGAGGAGATGGGCATTTAGAGAGAGTGGTGTCAACTGTGCCTTAGGAGAGTAATGTAGGGGATGAGCGGTTTGATTTGTTACACCCGTGATGTTTATTGGGTTCTTACGAATTGGTACCTCCCATTCTCTGCAGCCAGGTTCATCCTGACCAGCTTTTCAATGTCTTTTTCTGTAATCACTCGCACGTCCCCACCCACCCTGTCTCTCTCCTTACAGATCCCCACTCAGACACAACTCAGGAACCCCAGGGAGCAGCAACAGGAGAACCTGGTCTGAGTTTGACCACCAGCCCAAAAGGATCTACAAGCTCAGGTATCCATGGTGAGGATTCTTCACTAAGGAGGACATAAATAATCTTCCGGAAATAGTAGGGGGCAGAGGGTCCAGTGAGATGGAGGAACTGAGCGAAATACATGTTAGTAGGGAAGTGGTGTTAGGTAAATTGAAGGGATTAAAGGCAGATAAATCCCCAGGGCCAGATGGTCTGCATCCCAGAGTGCATAAGGAAGTAGCCCAAGTGGATGCATTAGTGATAATTTTTCAAAACTCGTTAGATTCTGGACTAGTTCCTGAGGATTGGAGGGTGGCTAATGTAACCCCACTTTTTAAAAAAGGAGGGAGAGAGAAACCGGGGAATTATAGACCGGTTAGCCTAACGTCGGTGGTGGGGAAACTGCTGGAGTCAGTTATCAAAGATGTGATAACAGCACATTTGGAAAGCGGTGAAATGATCGGACAAAGTCAGCATGGAATTGTGAAAGGAAAATCATGTCTGATGAATCTCTTAGAATTTGTTGAGGATGTAACTAGTAGAGTGGATAGGGGAGAACCAGTGGATGTGGTATATTTGGATTTTCAAAAGGCTTTTGACAAGGTTCCACACAGAAGATTAGTGTGCAAACTTAAAGCACACAGTATTGGGGGTAAGGTATTGATGTGGATAGAGAATTGGTTAGCAGACAGGAAGCAAAGAGTGGGAATAAATGGGACCTTTTCAGAATGGCAGGCAGTGACTAGTGGGGTACCGCAAGGCTCAGTGTTGGGACCCCAGTTGTTTACAATATATATTAATGACTTGGATGAGGGAATTAAATGCAGCATCTCCAAGTTTGCGGATGACACGAAGCCGGGTGGCAGAGTTAGCTGTGAGGAGGATGCTAAGAGGATGCAGGGTGACTTGGATAGGTTGGGTGAGAGGGCAAATTCATGGCAGATGCAATTTAATGTGGATAAATGTGAAGTTATCCACTTTGGTGGCAAAAATAGGAAAACAGATTATTATCTGAATGGTGGCCGATTAGGAAAAGGGGAGGTGCAACGTGACCTGGGTGTCATTACACACCAGTCATTGAAAGTGGGCATGCAGGTACAGCAGGCGGTGAAAAAGGCAAATGGTATGCTGGCATTTATAGCGAGAGGATTCGAGTACAGGAGCAGGGAGGTACTACTGCAGTTGTACAAGGCCTTGGTGAGACCACACCTGGAGTATTGTGTGCAGTTTTGGTCCCCTAATCTGAGGAAAGACATCCTTGCCATAGAGGGAGTACAAAGAAGGTTCACCATATTGATTCCTGAGATGGCAGGACTTTCATATGAAGAAAGACTGGATGAACTGGGCTTGTACTCGTTGGAATTTAGAAGATTGAGGGGGGGATCTGATTGAAACGTATAAAATCCTAAAGGGATTGGACAGGCTAGATGCAGGAAGATTGTTCCTGATGTTGGGGAAGTCCAGAACGAGGGGTCACAGTTTGAGGATAAAGGGGAAGCCTTTTAGGACCGAGATTAGGAAAAACTTCTTCACACAGAGAGTGGTGAATCTGTGGAATTCTCTGCCACAGGAAACAGTTGAGGCCAGTTCATTGGCTATATTTAAGAGGGAGTTAGATATGGCCCTTGTGGCTACGGGGATCAGGGGGTATGGAGGGAAGGCTGGTGCAGGGTTCTGAGTTGGATGATCAGCCATGATCACAATAAATGGCAGTGCGGGTTCGAAGGGCCGAATGGCCTACTCCTGCACTTATTTTCTATGTTTCTATGTTTCTATTACTGAATGGAATGTTGTTCCCAATGGTCAGTCTCTAAAATTCATCCTGTGTCAGACTGAGGGCGATGATGGAGGATTGGGAAGGAGAGGGATGGTGTTGGTTTCACCACAGACCCAGTCTCCCATTCCCTGAACTCCTGCCCCACTTTGATGACCTGTTTCAGTGTTTCCACTCGTCTGTCTCTCTGTTCCTCATTACAGACCCGGAGGAACCATCCTCTGCCCCAACAGGTACCTCAGGTACAAAGTCTTGTGACTGTTGGGGATATTTGATCTCTCCCTCTCTGTCTCTGTCTGTCTCTCTCACTCTGTCTGTCTCT
The DNA here is from genome assembly GCF_030028105.1 of Mobula birostris. Lineage (NCBI taxonomy): Eukaryota > Metazoa > Chordata > Chondrichthyes > Myliobatiformes > Myliobatidae > Mobula > Mobula birostris. The sequence continues at coordinate 93,103,695 of NC_092382.1, forward strand.
GTCTCTGTCTCTCTCTCTCTCTGTCCCAGACCTGTTCACCTGCTTGACCTGCGGTGAACGACGGTGTTTCGGGGAGATGGAGGGCAAAGGGGCCAATAGGTAGGTAGGTGGCTGGAGAGGGAAAGTGTGGTCAGAGAAAGAGTCACAGTAACTGGGAGAGTGGGCATGCAGGGGGTGAGGAGTGACAGGAAAGTGATGGGGAGACGGAATAGGATTCATCATTAAAGACACTTGTCACTCAGGAATGCCCTCTTCACATTGCGATCATAAAGGAGGAGGAACAGGAGCCTGAAGACACACAATCAGCGTTTCAGGAACAGATTCTTCCCTCCATCATCAGATTTCTGAATGGACAATGAACCCATGGTCACTACTTCCATTACTCTGTCCTCTCTTTCTGCACTACTAGTTTATGCGGATGTGTGGTTTGTGTGTGTGTGGAGATCATGCCGATGACATTAAACCTGATTCTGATTCTGAACAGAGAGATCTGATGTCACTGAGGAAGGGAATGACTGGGTGTGGAGGGAAGGATGTGCGGGTGAGGAGAGATGGTAGGACTGATTGAGGAGAGGGAGGGTGACTGAGGGGTGGTGTGGGGAGGCTGACTGACGTCTGGTACGGCCCGAATACAGAGAGATGGTGAGTGAATGAGGGAGGTTTCTTGCCAGTTTCCATAAAACGTTCCTCCATGAGTCCATTCTCCATGTGATCATAAGTCTTCACTCCTCATTAACACACCACACCCAATAGCAGGAGCTGTAATCTTCTGCACCAATGACCGCATACTGCTCTAATCTTACACGTGGATGTAACTGACATCATTTCCCAGCCCATAAAACTGTCCGATGCAGGTAATTGGGAAATCTCACATTCCATGTCTCTGTCTCTCTCACTCTGGATTCATCCATCTTTCTCTTTCTTTTCTCACTACCACTTCCCACCCCACTCACTGTCTGTCTCTCCCTCATTCTCTGCCTCTCTTCACTACCTGTACACGCTCTCTCCCTGACCCCACCCCTGCCCTTTTCTCACACTCTCCCTGCCCCTGTCTAAAGGAATATTGACATAGATATTTGATGAGGGTGTGGGGAGGAATCAAGGTGTTAGAAGGTGGGGAGGGGGGAGAAGAGATTGCATGATCGAAGGGACGGAGACGAGGGAACACATCCTGTGAGCAGCCCTTGACCTGACAGTGACACCATGTTGACACTGGGCTGTTTTGTTCAGGAGAAGAGGACGGGTGGATTGACGTGCACGTGACATCGAGTGGAGACATGAGTGAGGAAGAAGTGCAGGAAGCCGTTCGAAATAAGGTGAGAGAGTGAACTGAACGGGATGGGGTGGAGGGAGGGCGGGACACGGGGACAAATATCCTCTCCTTCCCTTCCCCTCCTCCTCCCATTCCCTCCCAGTCCCTCATTTCTCCATCACCCTCTCAATTTTCTCTCCTCTCATCCTCCTCTTTCCTCTTAGCTCCCTCCCTCTCTGTCACACCTCGGCCTCCCGTCTCAATGCTCCTCTCCTCCCGTTACTCCTTCAACTTCTCCTTCGGCAGTCATTCATCTTTCCTCCTCTCTGGCTGCAGCTCCGGGAGATGTTCGATGATCCGGATCCTCAGATCGAGCTTGTGCAGTGCACGTCGGAGCCTCCGGAGGAGTGAGGGAGCGACCCGTCAATGAGTGAAGGAGTCTGCAGTTCCATCTCCCTGACGCTTTACACCCTCTCCCTTACTCCAGCCTGCTTTAGACAAGTATACAGCCCACAGAGGGTTAATAATAGGAGAGCCCTGAGATGTTGCTACACTCTGCTGATTCCCCAGGGTGCCGCAGCCTACAAGCTTTTAGTTGGTCAGAGTGTGAAGTATGATCCCATTGAGTAGGGACGCCAGAAGCCTAGAACTGAGAGTGAGCACACAGACCCGGCCTGTTTCAGGAGGAGCAGATCTCCCGAATGATGAGATTAATCACAGAACATCCTGGGTATGGTCCCGTAAACACCGACACCCCTCACTACTGGACTGGGTCAGTGTGAAATGTCACACACTTTCCACAGTGTATGGTCTGTAAACACTGACACCCCTCACTACAGGACTGGGTCAGCGTGAGACGTCACACAACTTCCACAGTGTATGGTCCCGGTAAACACCGACACCCCTCACTACAGAACCGGGTCAGTGTGAGACGTCACACACCTTCCACAGTGTATGGTCCCATAAACACCGACACCCCTCACTACAGGACTAGTTCAGTGTGAGACGTCACACACCTTCCACAGTGTATGGTCCCGGTAAACACCGACACCCCTCACTACAGGACTGGGTCAGTGTGAGACCTCACACACCTTCCACAGTGTATGGTCCCCGTAAACACCGACACCCCTCACTACAGGACCGGGTCAGTGTGAGACACATGGCTGAGTTTACAATAAAATGGGAAAATTAGCTGATGTTGGGCCTCATTGCATTAATATATCATCAATAATTTGCTCTCAACTGATTGAACTGAAATTATGTGTGAAATAATTGCTTTTTGATAAAAATGCAGAACCATGAAGGCTTCATGGTCTGTGGATGTAGTGAGGAAGGTCCCCGATCTCCAGAGGTACTGAGGAAAGTCTCCTGTCCACCTTTGCACAGACATCTGTGTACACTCGCAGACCACAGAGCAATCCTGCACATACCCACCCAGTCAACATAACACCCCGACACATCTCTGTCTGACACAGTCCCGATCTCCATCTCACACTCTGACACACTCTCTTCTCCATCTCTCACCCTGACACACTCTCATTCTCCATCTTTCTCTCTGACACTCTTGCTCTCCATCTCTCTCTCTGACACACTCTTGTTCTCCATCTCCCTCTAATGCTCTCGTTCTCCATGTCTTCCTCAGACGCACTGTCATTCTCCATCTCCCTCTGATGCACTCTTTTTCTCCATCTCTCCTGCTGACACACTCTTGTTCTCTATCCCTCTCTCTGACACACTCTCATTCCCCATCTCTCTCTCTCTCTCTCAAACTCATACTCCATCTCTCTCTGACACTCTCATTCTCCATCTCTCTCTCTGACACACGGTCTTACTCAATCTCTCGCTCTCTCTGATGCACTCTCATTTCCATCTCTCACATTGAACAAGTCAGTCAATCTTTAACCACAGATTCCCACAAACGGAGAGAGGGAGATTGGGACAGGGCATTGGAGAACAGAGTGCAGAAACTGTCTAATGTGTCCTCAGTCTGCAAGGGTTTAAAGAGTTGAAATCCAAGGGTTCTTTGACATTCCTGAATATTATTTAGTAATTATTCAGTAATAAGCTGATGATTTGCATTGCTATTGCTTGTAGTGCGTGCTCAATAAACATGGAACTGTCTGAACGGAAGATTTTGAGAGATGTGTTCCTTTTATATCATCTGTAATTGCGGGTAAATGTGGAGAGCTGAGCACTGGCGCCCTCTGCTGGGGAGAAACAGTGGGCAGAGCAGAAACAGTGGGTGCTGTGAGGTCAGGGAGTGTGTGTACGGGTCACTCGGGTGGGTGGGTCGGGGGCAAGTCCGTCAGTGGACTTGGGGGAATTTGCAGCGTCTGCCCTGACGGGGTGGGGTGGGGAGTGATTTGAGTGACGATGAGGAGGTGGAGAAAGAAACTGACCATTACTCTCTCAGGTGCCTATTTTGTTCTCCTCCCTCCCTGTACGCTCATTTTGTCCTTCTCGCTCTCCCTCCTCTCTCTCTCCCCACCATGGCACCATATCCCTGTACAGGGAAGAGTACGTATATCTGCAGAATGTCTGCCTTCGTCCTTTCCTCCGGTTTCCCTTCTCTCCTCCAATGTTCTCTCTACCCTTCCCACTCTCTCATTCTCCCTCACATACTTTCACTCCAGCCCTCCCTATCATTTTATCTCTCTCTCTCTCTATCCCATTCTCGTTCACTCCTCCTTTACCTCAGCTACCCCCTCCAGCTCAGCACTCACCCCCCAGCGCAGGGGAGGATCCAGTCTCCTCCGCAGGGGTAGGGCCTGGATGGCGCCAGCAATCCTGGATCATCATCTATTTCCGCTGGGCTTCGATGATCTCCGGGATCTCGGGTTTGAGGTCCCCCACCCCTCCTCCCACCCAACCCGGAATCCGTCCACATCTGGCATCCCGGCCAATTCCTGACACGTGGCCGCTGTCACCGAACATTTGACAGAGAGAAGAGGGGGGTTAATGACGCGGTCTGGGAGTGGAGGCGTTAATTTAAAAAGCAGGGTGTTAATGTCCGGGGCCAAAAGAGGAGGGCGTTAATGTCCCGGGCCAAAAGAGGAGGGTGTTACTGTCCCGGGCCAAGAGAGGAGGGTGTTAATGTACTGGGACAAAAGAGGAGGGTGTTAATGTCCCGGGCCAAAAGAGGAGGGTGTTAATGTAATGGGACAAAAGAGGAGGGTGTTAATGTCCCGGGCCAAGAGAGGAGGGTGTTAATGTACTGGGACAAAAGAGGAGGGCGTTAATGTTCGGGGCCAAAAGAGGAGGGTGTTAATGTAATGGGACAAAAGAGGAGAGTGTTAATGTCCCGGGCTATGAGAGGAGAGTGTTAAGGTACTGGGTCAAAAGAGGAGGGTGTTAATGTCCCGGGGACGAAAGAGGAGGGTGTTAATGCGAAAGGCCAAAAGAGGAGGGTGCTAATGTACGGGACCAAAGGAGGAGCGTTTTTATATCTGGGGCCAGGGGTACAGTTTGTTAATGGCGGGGACCAGAAGAGGAGGGTGTTAATGTCTGGTGGCGAAAGAGGAGGGTGTTAATGTACAGGGCTATAAAGAGGAGGGTGTTAATCCACCAGGCTGGGAGGGGGGACAAGTAAATTAGTCCGCATTGAACTATTTACTTGTGTCGTCCCATCGACCTGAACCCAGACCAGACCTCTCCCATCCGTGTACCTGTCCTAATTTCTCTCAAACATTGCAATCGATGCTGAATCCATCACTTCTGCTGGGATCTGGTTTCACACTCACACCACGCTGAGCAAAGTTCCCCTTATGTTCCCCTTAAACCTTTCACCTTTCAAAACACGAGAAGATGCTGGAAATCCAGAGCAACGCACACAAAATGCTGGAGCAACTCAGCAGGTCAGGCAGCATCTGTGGAGATGAATCGATAGTTGACTGTTCGGGCCGAGACCCTTCTTCAGGGCTGAGAAGGAAGACGGAAGATTCCAGAATGTAGAGTTTGTAGACGGTGAAGCCAGGTGAGTGGGAAAGGTCAGGGCTGAAGAAGGAATCTGATGGGACAGGAGAGCGGACAGTCGGAGAAAGGGAAGGGAGGGGGAACCCAAGGAGAAAAGTAACAGGTGAGAAGATGTAACAGGTGTGAGTGGCGAATAGGGGTAGGGCCTGGGGTGGGGGGGGTGGTGGGGTGATTTGTTCTCCGGAAGGAGAAACCGATATTCATGCCTTCAGGTTCCAGGCTACCCAGACGGAATACAAGGTGTTGTTCCTCCACCCTGAGGGTAGCCTCATCTTGGCACAAGAGGAGGCCAAGCACTGACACATTGGAATAGGAATGGAAATCGCAATTAAATTGTTTGGCAACCTGGAAGTCCTGCTTGTGGCAGATTGTGTGGAAGTGCTCGATGAAGCGGCCCCACAATTCAGGCCAGGCCTCACCGATGTAGAGGAGGCCGTACCAGGAACACCGGACACAGTAGATGGCCCAGCAGATACTCAGGTGAAGTGTTGCCTCACCTGGAAGGACTGTTTGGGTCTATGAATAAAGGTGAGGGAGGAGGTGTATGGGCAGGTGGAGCACTTTGGGAATTTGCAGGGATAATGAGGGAGGGAGATTAGTGAGGAGGGATGAATGGACAAGGGAATCGTGAAGACAGCAATCCCAGTGAAAAGCAGATATGGCGAGGTGGGGAGGTAAAACTGTTCTGAGTTAGGATCCCATTGGAGATTGCGGACGTTGTAGAGGAGAATGTGTTGGATGTGGAGGCTGATTGGGTGGTAGGTCAGGACAAGAAGACTCTCACTATTAAGGTGGCGAGAAGATAGGGTGAGTACAGATGTACAGGAAATGGAGGATGTGTGTGTGAGGGCAGCATCAATAGTGGAGGGAGGGATAACCCCATTCTTTAAAGAAGGAGGACATCTCCGATGTCCTGGAATGGAAAACCACGTCCTGGGAACAGATGCGTCAAAAACGAGGAAACTGAGAAGAAGGAATAGCATTTTTACATGGGATAGGGTGGGAAGAGGTATTGTTGAGACAACCGTGGGAATCAGCAGGTTTATAAAAGATCTCAGTTGACATTTTGTCTCCAGAGATGGGGACAGAGAGATCGAGAACAGGGAGGGAGGTGTCAGAGATGAACCTAGTGAATTTAAGGTGGAAGTTTGAGGCAAAGTTGATAAAATTGACGAGCTCTGCATGGGTGCATGAAGCAACGCCAATGCAGTCGTCAATGTAGCGGAGGAAGCGTGGGGGAGTGTAACCGGGGATGGTTTCAACCATGGATTGTTCTACGTAGCCAGTGAAGAGGCAGGCCTAGCTGGGGCCGATGCGAGTGCACGTGCCTACGCCTCGAGTTTGGAGGAAGTGGGAGCAGATCAAGGAAAATTTGTTCACGGGGAGAACGAGTGCTGCCAGAGGGAGGAGGGTGGTGGTGTAGGGGGATTGCTTGGTTCTTTTCAGAAGAAGGAATCAGATAGTTTTGAAGCCTTCTTGATGGGGGATAGAAGTGTTCAGGGACTGAACATCCATGGTGAAGATGAGGCGGTCAGGGCCAGGGAATGAAAGGTACTGAGGGGATCGATTTTTACCTTTCACTCTTAACCCATCACCTCTAGTTATAATCCCACCCAACCTCAGTGGAGAGGTATGTTTGCATCTATAGGCCTCAATTTTGTACACAGTCGGAGTGGGATCCATTACCATTAGAGGCCACAGTGAGCCTCAGCACCCTTTCCCCTGCTCGGCACTCTCTGCAAGCTTTGATAATCTTCCTCACTGTCCACTACACTCCTAAACTTGGTGTCATCCGCAAATTCTCTGATCCAGTAAACCACATTAACATGCAGATCATTGACATAGATGACCAACCATGGATCCAACACTGATCCCCGGCACCCCACTCGTCACAGGCCTCCAGTCAGAGAGGTGACCATCTACTGCCACTCTCTGTCATCTCCCACAAAGCCAGTCTCTCATCCAATTTACTCCCTAATGTCGAATGTCGAGCAATTGAACGTTTTTACCAACTACCCATGCCATACCTTGTCAACTGCCTTGCTGAAGTCCACGTAGACAGCATCTACTATCTTGTCTGAAACAACCTTCCTGGTAACTTCCTTTAAAATCTTTATTGAACCTACCAACCGCAGAGCCATGCTGACTATCCTGAATAAGTCCAGGTCTATCCAAATAAACCTCCCACCACTGATGTTGCGTTTACCTGCCTGTAATTACCCTGTTTCCATGGTGAATTTTCTGTTTGGATTCAGAACTGGATTGCCCACTGAAGGCCAGGTTGTTCTAGGCTTTCTTTCTGGAGGTCTGTGATTCCTGGTGTTCCACAGGGATCTGTACAAGGAAGGTATGATGCAGATTTATAAAACTCTCGTGAGGCCACATCTGGAGTGTTGTTTACAGTTCTGGGTGCTCATTATTGGAAAGATGTCGAGGCTTTGCAGAGGATGCAGAAGAGGTTTACCAGGATGTTGCCTGGATTAGAGGGCATGTGTTATTACAAGAGGCTGAGCAAAGTTGGGTTGTTCTCTCTGGAATACAGAGGCAGAAGGGAGATCTGACAGAGGTTAATAAGATTATGAGAGGCATAGATAGAGTAGATGGAGAAACCTTTTTCCAAGGGTTGAAACGTCCAACACCAGAGGGCATGTATTGAAGGTGAGAAGCAGGTTTTTTGCACAGAGAGTGATGGGTCTCTGGAATGTGCTGCCTGGGGTGGTGGTAGAGGCAGAAACATTAGAGACTTTTAAGAGATGTTTAGATAGGCACATGAATGTGAGGAAAGTGGAAGATATGGACATTGTGTAGGCAGAAGGGATCAGTTGGGTTGGCATTTCATTACTAATTTATTCGGTCCAGCATGACATTGAGGGGCCGAAGGGCCTGTTTCTGTGCTGTACTGTTCTATGATTGACCCTGACCCTGACACCAGGGAGGTGATGAACCTTGCTGTCAGCTACAGAATTACTCACTCTTCCTGTCACTGATGATTCCCCACAGTCCCTGCTCGCCATGGAATTTGCCCTCCTCCGCTCAGCATCAGAGACAACCTGGGTACAGGAAGGGAAGAGATGAAATATGAGGGCAGGCTGGACAATAACATAAAGCAGGATACCAAAAGTTATTTTCAGTTAGATAAAGAGTAAAGAGGAAGTGAGCGTTGATACTGGACCACTGGAAAATGATGCTGGTGAGGTAGTAATGGGGGACAAAGAAATAGCAGACGAAATTAATGGGGACTTGTCATCTGCCTTCACTGAGGAAGACACTAGCAGTGTGTCAATGGTCTGTGAGTGTCAGGGAGCAGGAGTGAGTGCCATTGCTATTACAAAGGGAAAGTCCGAGGCAAACTCAAAGGTCTTAAGATGGATAAGTCCCCTGGACGAGATGGACTACATGTCAAAGTCCTGAGAGAGGTTGCTGAAGATACAACAGATGCATTAGTCATGATCTTTCAATAATCACCTGATCCTGGCATGGTCCAGGAGGACTGGAAGATTGCAAATGTCAGTCCACTTTAAGAAGGGAGGAAGGCAAAAGAAAGGAAATTATAGGCCAGTTAGCCTAACCTCAGTGGTTTGGAAAGTGTTGAAGTCTACAATTAAGGATGAGGTTTGGCGGTACTTGGAAACTAATGATTAAATAAGTCAAAGTCAGCATGGCTTCTGTTAAGGGAACTCTTGCCTGACAAATCTGTTAGAGTTTTGTCATATGAAGAGCCTTTGATGGATCTAGGTCTTCATTCACTGGAATTCGGAAGAATGAGGGGTGAACTCGTTGAAACCTATCAAATGGTGAAAGGCCTTGATAAAGTTGTTGTGGAGATGATGTTTCAACTCGAAGGAACGTCTAAGATCAGAGGAGACAGCTCCAGAATAGAGGGGCGTCCTTTTAGAATGGAGTTGAGGAAGATTTTCTTTAGCCTGAGAGTGGTGGATTTCTATGCCATGGGTAGATATGTATATTTAATGCGGAGATTAATAGATTCCTGATTGGTCAGGCCATGAAAGGATACGGGCAGAAGGCAGGAGACTGGGACTGAGAGGGAAAGTGGATCAGCCGTGATGAAATGGTGGATCAGACTGTCATAAGGTGGGAGTGGCTGGGAACTGACCAAAGTGCAAGACACAGACACTGAAGTACTAGGGACAGGACTAGGATACAGGGCGATGGCAACGACATGGACACGAAAACCAGGAACCTGGAACAGGACTGGGCAAGAGAGCTAGGAGCCCGGGCTTGGACTCCGAGCCAGAGACTGGACAAGGACCCGGTACCTGGGTCTTGCCTTTCACTTGGACCCCAGGACTAGGCAAGGACGAGGCTTGGCAGGCAGGCAGGACGAGGCTGCAGTCTTCAAGCTTGAGGCTAGAGGCGAGGCTTGGCAGGAGGCAGGATGGACTCCGAGCCAGAGACTGGACAAGGACCCAGTACCTGGGTCTTTCCTCTGGCTCGGACCCCAGAACTAGGCAAGGACGAGGCTTGGCAGGCAGGCAGGCAGGCAGGACGAGGCTGGAGTCTTCAGGCTTGAGGCTAGAGGCGAGGCTTGGCAGGAGGCAGGAGGCAGGAGACGAGGCGAGGCGAGGCGAGGCTAGGATGGAGGCTGGAGGCAGGAGGCTTGAGGTGAGGCTAGGCTGGAGGCTGGAGTCAGGAGACTTGAGGCGAGGTGAAGCTAGAGGCTGGAGGCAGGAGGCTGGAGTCTTCAGGCTTGAGGCTAGGCAGGCTCCTCCGGGGAAGGGCGTGAATCACCTGGTCTGGACGCAGATCACCTGGGCAGCGCACGGATCACCACCCGACGGAGGTATGGGACAGGAAGGGAGCTAGATACAGGGTGGCTCCAGGACAAGACTGCAGGCGAGACGAGGCAAGAGTTACCAGCAAGACAAGGCAAGGGTTCAGGCAAGGCAAGGCAAGGTGAGACGAGAGCTTCAGGCGAGGCGAGAGTTACCGGCAAGACAAGGCAGGGCTACAGGCCAGGAAACAGAAGGCAGAGGAAGGGATACAAGGAGTAAGGACAAGAATAATCCAGCAGCCACACCCTGGTCTCTGAAGGTACTTATGCAGCCAGCCCCAACAAGCATCAGCTGCCTCAATTAGCTCAACAAGAACAGAAACAGGGTAGATAGGAAAACCTGGAGCAAGGGTCGATGGACCGGACCGTGAACCGGAATACGGACTTCATGGACCGGACCATGACACAGACTCGATGGGCCCAATAGCCTAATTCTGCTCCTATATCTTATGGCCTTATGGTAATCTACCATAGTCCTCTTCACTATGAACAAGACTTCGTGCTTTCGTGTCATCTGCAGAAGTACTGATCCTGTGACGAGAGACGTTGACAAAGTTGGTTCGGACCCACATGCTGGTTTGTCCGATGCCAGGATCGAGCTGCGGTCTGAAACTGGAACGAGAACTGAGGAACAAAACCAAACGCTAGATGAGATCTTCAGTTGAGCTTTCTATTGCGCATTAAGGCCCTGTACAAGTGCTCTTTAAATACTAAATTTTTGGTGCCAAAGCGCGATTGTAATTACCTGAAACCTTAAAGGGCTGCACCAGTCTTTCATACTGTGGAGAGTGAGAGAGTCTAAACTCCGGAGCCTGGCGCGGTTGGGTGTGTCTCGTAACAGATGCAGCCTTCTGCCTTTACATTCAAATCGCTCACATAAATGGCAATTAACAAGGGTCTTGACACAGATCCCTGCAGAGCCCGTCTAGTGACCGGCCTCCATTCAGAGAAACACACTTCAACCAACACCCTCTGCTTCCTGTCTCTGTCAATTTTCAATCCAACTAATTAGCTCTACGTTGATTCTATAAGCTCAATATAATAGTTCTCCCTGGAGAGATCTGACAGAAAATTGTAAGATAATGACGACAGAGATAGGGTAGATGGTCAAAGTTTATCTCCTGGGACAGAAATGTCAAATACCAGAAGGCAAAGATTTAAGACGAGAGTAAGAAATTAAATGGAACATTTTCGAGGCAAGTTCTTTGACAAAGAGAATGACAGCAACCTGGAACACGCTGCCAGGGAGGCGGTGGGAGCAAATACGTCAGAAATGTTTAAGAAACATTTAGACATCCCCCACCCCCGTCTTTCCTTTGTGCATCCCTTTCTATAGCGAATGAAACATCAGAATCCTCAAATATTGAGCTACCACTCCTGCCCGTGTCTCACCACAGTTCTGTGACAGGGGAAGGGAAATGGTGGAGGGAAGTGAGAAGGAGGAGATGGGTTGGTGGGAGGGACCCTAGAACCAGGATCGGAGGCACCAACCTCCTACGGTCACTTTAGCAGAACCCATTGGGTGGGTTCTGAGGTTCCAGGAGCAGGGAAGTAGTGGGAGCCCAACAGCATGGAGGCCGGACCTTATCCCTCTGCAAACCCCTTTCTCCTCCCCACTGACAAAACCCCCTTCTCCCCAGTTCTCTCCTGTCCATATTCCCGGAGGTCCTGAACACCCTGAACCGCAGCCTTATCCCATCACCCTCAGATCTTCAGCCCTCCACCACACCCTCACCCTCACAAACCCCATTTCTCACAGGGACACTAGTGAGTAGATAGGCTCCAACTAACCGAGAGAAATCTCCTCACATCCTCTCTCCTCTCTCTCCCCACACCCTCACCCTCATAAATCCCAGTTCTCCCAGGGACATCGATGAGTAGATAGATCCCAACTACCCGAGTGTAATCCCTCTCAGCCCCTCTCTCCCCCAAGTACAGATTCCTTCTTCTCCAGCCTTTTTTACCTTTCCCACCCTTTTGGCTTCACCTATCATCTTCCAGTTAGTCCTCCTTCCCTTCCCCCACCTATTTATTCTGCCGTCTTCCCCTTTCATTCCCAGTCCTAAAGAAGGGTCTCGGCCTGAAACGTCGACTGCACCTCTTCCTACAGATGCTGCCTGGCCTGCTGCGTTCACCAGCAACTTTGATGTGTGTTGCTTGAATTTCCAGCATCTGCAGAATTCCTGTTGTTTGCAATTAAACATGTTGTTAGCCAGGGCATCACAAGATGAAGCAACTATTTCTGCAAGGGTTTACTCGATTTCTTCCTTACTTTTCCACAAGGTCCAAAGGTAAACTTGCTGTGGCCGTGGGGATTTTACCCACCTCAGGGTAACCAATACCTCTCACGTGGTAACCGGTGAACATCACTGACGGCCCTTGGTTTTGGCACGGTACATAGCAGTTAGTGTAACGCTTTACAGCGCCAGCGACCCGCGTCACTTCCGCTGTCTGTAAGTTTGTACGTTCTCTACGTGGGTTTCCTCAAGATGCCCCGGTTTCCTCCTACATCCCAGAGACGTGCGGGCTAACAGGGTAACTGGTCACATGGGTGTAATTGGACTGTTACTGTACTGTATCTTTCAATAAATAAATCAATCAATAGAGATGGAAATGAAGCTGACATCAATACGGTGGGAGATGCGATAAAAGTGAGATTGTGCGTCTCTTGAAAGTAGAATGTTAAGTGCCGTCAGCATCTTACCCAGAACGTCAGCTTCAAGTAATATCGCTTCAAGAGTCGGTATGGCATTCAGGGCACAAAAGGAAAAAATGGCTACATCTCAGTTTGAGTGTACAGAAGGACCAAATGCGTGGTTTATAGCATCGATACCCGGATACAACAACAATCACCACAGCAGCAGCGAGAATGCAAAACCGAGCTCGATATTTTCAGGTGTAATACCAGCCTCTGCCCCGGGGCGGCGCTGTGGTCCCGTCAGTGCCGATGGAATTGATCTCACGGAATTGTGGGAAGTAAAGTGCCATATTTACTGATGAACCGGAGGGAAGGAAAAGTCCCCAAACGCCAGCGGCTTCCAGTGAGACCGTCATTAGTTACAGTCACTGAACAAACACACCAATTTAACTGTTTCCAGCTCAGAACGACTACCGCAATATCAGTTGAAACAAACGTGATATTAAACATATAAATTTCTCAAAGCTCCAGAACGATGTTAGGTGCTGGGAATAGTGAGGGTGGAGCGCCGCGGGTGGAACAGGGGGCAGAGAAGGGTGCCAGGGACGGGTGGGTGTTGCATAGGTGCAGACACACCCAGAACTGAGACACCGGGCAAGGTAATTTTATTGCAAACAATTGGTTTATTGATCATCACCGAATGTCTCCCTGGTGCTTCCTGTTCCCTCCCCTCTCCCCTCCCCTTTTCCCAAACATGATTCCTGTCTCCCTGCCCCCTTCCCACTCTCAGTCCACAATAGAGACCCGTATCAGAATCAGGTTTGTCATCACTCACATATATCATGAAATTTGTTTTTCGGCGACAGCAGTATGATGCAATACATAAAACTACTACAGCACTGTGCAAAACTCTTAGGTTTCCAAGCTATTTATATGTGCCCAAGACTTGTTCACATTACTGTGCAATGAATTTGCTGTGGTGTGGTCATCAACAAGAAAAACATGCGATAGAATAACCCAACTTTCAGCAATGATGAAGAATAAAGAATGTTATAAAATAAATTAGTGATTAAAGTACGGATATGCAATAAAGTGCATTTCTACAGTAAATATTATAAAAAACGGTTTAAAATGCTGACGGTGCAGTGACGATGGTGAGGTAATAGGTAGAGGAGGTGGGGGAGGTCTAACTAAAATACTTGACCAGATTATCCACGCAGAAACGGGGAGAACGTACAAACTCCTTGTAGGTAGCGGCAAGGAGAGTGGAGAACAGTTTAGGGGAGATAGAAACATAGAGACATGGAAAACCTACAGCACAATACCGGCCCTTCGGCCCACAAATTGTGCCGACATGTCCCTACCTTAGAAATTACTAGGCTTACCCATAGCCCTCTATTTTTCTAAGCTCCATGTACCTATCCAAAAGTTTCTTAAAGGACCCTATCGTATCCGCCTCCGTTGCCGGCAGCGCATTCCACGCACTCAACACTCTCTGCGTAAAAAACTTACCCGTGACATCTCCTCTGTACCTATTCTCAAGCACCTTAAACCTGTGTCCTCTGGTGGCATCCATTTATGCCCTGAGAAAAAGCCTTTGACTATCCACACGATCAATGCCTCTCATGATCTTATACACCTCTACTTTTCGTGATTTTTATTAACGACCTGGATGTGGGGGTAGAAGGGTAGGTTGGCAAGTTTGCAGACGACACAAAGGTTGGTGGTGTTGTAGATAGTGTAGAGGATTGTCGAAGATTGCAGAGAGGCATTGATAGGATGCAGAAGTGGGCTGAGAAGTGGCAGATGGAGTTCAACCCGGAGAAGTGTAAGGTGGTACACTTTGGAAGGACAAACTCCAAGGCAAAGTACAAAGTAAATGGCAGGATACTTGGTAGTGTGGAGGATCAGAGGGATCTAGGGGTACATGTCCACAGATCCCTGGAAGTTGCCTCACAGGTGGATAGGGTAGTTAAGAATGCTTATGGGGTGTTAGCTTTCATAAGTCGAGGGATAGAGTTTAAGAGCCGCGAGGTAATGATGCAGCTCTATAAAACTCTGGTTAGGCCACACTTGGAGTACTGTGACCAGTTTTGGTCACCTCACTATAGGAAGGATGTGGAAGCATTGGAAAGGGTACAGAGGAGATTTACCAGGATGCTGCCTGGTTTAGAGAGTATGCGTTATGATCAGAGATTAAGGGAGCTAGGGCTTTACTCTTTGGAGAGAAGGAGGATGAGAGGAGAAATGATAGAAGTGTACAATATATTAAGAGGAATAGATAGAGTGGATAGCCAGCGCCTCTTCCCCAGGGCACCACTGCTCAATACAAGAGGACATGGCTTTAAGGTAAGGGGTGGGAAGTTCAATGGGGATATTAGAGGAAGGTTTTTTACTCAAAGAGTGGTTGGTGCGTGGAATGCACTGCCTGAGTCAGTGGTGGAGGCAGATACACTAGTGAAGTTTAAGAGACTACTAGACAGGTATATGGAGGAATTTAAGGTGGGGGCTTATATGGGAGGCAGGGTTTGAGGGTCGGCACAACTTTGTGGGCCGAAGGACCTGGAAGGCGCTGTACTATTCTATGTTCTATGTTCTATCAGGTCACCTCTCATCCTCCGTCGCTCCAAGGAGAAAAGGCCGAGTTCATTCAACCTCTTTTCATAAGGCACGCTCCCCAATCCAGGAAACATCCTTGTAAATCTCCTCAGCGCCCTTTCTATGGTTTCCACATCTTTCCTATAGTGAGGCGAATTTGACTGCTACTCTGGCCCGTTGCCAACCCTACCTCCCACCACCACCCCCCTCCGCCACCGTGTCGGTCCGGCCCGCAATAATATTATCAATAATACACCAGTCCGCGGTGCAAAACTGTTGGGGACCCCTGCCATACGCCTTCTTAACCACAGAGTCAACCTGCGCAGTTGCTTTGAGCGTCCTATGGACTCAGACCCCAAGATCCCTCTGATCCTCCACACTGCAAAGAGTCTTATCATTAATACCATATTCTGCCATCGTATTTGACCTACCAAAATGAACCACTTCACACTTATCTGAGTTGAACTCCATCTGCCACTTCTTAGCCCAGTTTTTCATCCTATCAATTTCCCGCTGTAACCTCTGACAGCCCTCCACACTGTCCACAACACCCCCAACCTTTGTGTCATCAGCAGACTTACTAACCCATCCCCCCACTTCCTCATCCAGGTCATTTATAAAAATCACGAAGAGTAAGGGTCCCAGAACAGATCCCTGAGGCACACCGCTGGTCACCGACCTCCATACAGAATATGACCCGTCTACAACCACTCTTTGCCTTCTGTGGGCAAGCCAGTTCCGGATCCACAAAGCAATGTCCCCATGGTTCCCCTGCCTCCTTACTTTCTCAATAAGCCTTGCATGTGGTACCTTATCAAATGCCTTGCTGAAATCCATACACCTACAACTTTACCTTCATCAACGTTTACTCACATCCTTAAAAAATTCAATCAGGCTCGTAAGGCACGACCTGCCCTTGACAAAGCCATGCTAACTATTCCTAATCATATTATACCTCTCCAAATGTTCATAAATCCTGCCTCTCAGGATCTTCTTCATCAACTTACCAGGCACTGAAGTAAGACTCACCGGTTTCCTGGGCTATCTCTACTCCCTTTCTTGAATAAAGGAACAACATCCGCAATCCTCCAATCCTCCGGAACCTCTCCCGACCCCATTGATGATTGAAAGATCATCGCAAGAGGCCCAGCAATCTCCTCCCTCGCCTCCCACAGTAGACTGTAGTAACTCTGATCTGGTCCCGGCGACTTATCCAACTTGATGCTTTCCAAAAGTTCCAGCACATCCTGTTTCTTGATACCTACATCCTCAAGCTTTTCAGTCTGCTGCAAGTCATCACTATAATCACCAAGATCCTTTTCCATAGTGAATACTGAAGTAAAGTATGTCAGAGATAACTTTTTCTTTATACAGTGCGGTGGTTTTTTGGAACAGTCTGGCAGGGGCGTGTGTATCTGCGACATTTAAAAGACACTTAGGTGGACAGAGTAATAGTTACGGGAAAGTAGGTTTACACAGGTGGAGAAAACATGGTGGTCCGAAGGGCCCCTAGTGTGTTGGACAAGTTCTTTGTTCCTTGTTCTACTTTGGTCCTGTCTTCCAAAGTCAGACATAAAATACCTCCCAGTTGTGTTGAGGAAGAAGGTTGAGAAAGTGAAAGGCATTAGTATTATGGTCAGAAACATTGAATTGGCTCGTTGGTCTAGAGGTATGATTCTCGCTTAGGGCCTGAATTTGCGAGTATGCGAGAGGTCCCGGGTTCAAATCCCGGACGAGCCCCTCTGAATAACATGTTTTAGGACTTTATTCAGTGAAGCACAGGAGAATGAGGGTAGATGGTTAATGGTATACGAAATTATGAGGGATGTAGATAAGGTCAATGTCTGCAGAATTTCCCCCTCAGGTTGGGTGAAATGACAACTCGAAGTCACAGGTTCAGTATGAAAAGTTATATATTCAAGGAGAATCTGTGGGGGGAACATCTTCACTCAGAGGATATCGCTTGAGTGGAACGAGATGCAGGTTGAATTGTAACAATTAAGAGAAGTTTGAATGAAAGGGATTTGGAAGGCTATGTTCTTGGAGCAGGTACACGGACCGAGTCAGAAGGGCGGTATGGACTAGATGGACCGAAGGGTCTGTTGTGTTCTGTAGTGCTCCTTGACTCTATAATTCCATGAGGGTGTCATGGTCCGGTCCGTGAAGTCCGTATTCCGGTTTATGGTCCGATCCATCGATCCTTGCTCCAGGTTGTCCTGTCTACCCTATTTCTGGTCTTGTTGAGCTCTAATTGAGGCATCTGATGCTCGTTGGGGCTGGCTGCATAAATACCTTCAGAGACCAGGGCGTGGCTACTGGATTGTTCTTGTCCTTCCTCCTTGTATCCCTTCCACTGCCTTCTGTTTCCTGGCCTGAAGCCTTGACTTGTCTTGCTGGTAACTCTCGCCTCGTCTCGCCTGCAGTCTTGTCCTGGAGCCACACTGTACCTAGCTCCCTTCCTGTCCCTTGCCTCCGTCAGGTAAGCCAGGCCCTCTTGTCGTTACCTGCGGTTGGTTCTGTCGGGTGGTGATCCACGCCCTGCTCAGGAGAACGGCGCCTTGCCCAGCAGGAGCCTCCAGCCTCCTGCCAAGCCTCGCCTCAAGTCTCTATCCTCTAGCCTCAAACCTGAAGATCCCAGCCTTCTGCCTCCTGCCAAGCCTTGTCTCTAGCCTCTAGTCTCAAGCCTGAAGACTCCAGCCTCCTGCATCCTGCCAAGCCTCGCCTCAAGTCTCTAGCCTCTAGTCTCAAGCCAGAAGACTCCAGCCTCGTCCTGCCTGCCTGCCAAGCCTCGTCCTTGCCTAGTTCTGGGGTCCGAGCCAGAGGCAAGACCCAGGTACTGGGTCCTTGTCCAGTCTCTGGCTCGGAGTCCAAGCCGGGCTCCTAGCTCTCTTGTCCAGTCCTGTTCCTGGTTCCCGGTTTTCCTGTCCATGTCCTTGCCCTCGCCCTGTGTCCTAGTCCTGCCCCTAGTACTTCAGTGTCTGTGTCTTGCACTTGGGTCCGTTCCCAGCCACCGCCCTATGACAGAAGAATTGGAGCCAGGATATAAATGGAGTGGATGGGAAGTGTTGTGAAGCTGCTGGCCAACTCCTGCCTCCATATTCTTTTGTTCTTGTGTTACTGAAATTCAGGTCAGTAAATAGAAGCAAATACCGTGAGTATCACACTCTCTACATTGAAATGAGATATAGATAGTGAACATGCAAAATAGTCTTTCAGTAGATGACCATCTTCCAAATTTCTCTGACGTCTCGAGAAGTTCTTGCAGAGCAGAGTGTGTCAAACGTAACCTTATTGTTTCACAAAGGAACTGGGAACCTATGGAATTAGAGCAATTCATGTATACAAAATTATGAGGGGTAAAAACCTGGTTAGTGCAAGCAAACCTTTTCCACTGAGGTTGGAACTAGAGGTTGTACACTGAGGGTGATTCCTGAGCGAACATTACTACTTTCTCCACAATCCCTTCAGCTACCTCTTTCAGAAATCTGAGCTGTTGTCCATCAGGTCCAGGTGACTTGTCTATCTTCAGAACTTCCGGCTTCCCAAGCAGCTCCTCCTTAGTAATGGAAACCTCATTCATTTCTGCCCCCAAACTCTCTCGGATTTCTGGCCTGCTGCTAGTGTCTTCCACCGGGAGGACTGGTGCAGGATAGTTATTAATTCCGTCCGCCATTTCATTGTTTCCCTATTTCTAACTCTCCATTGTCATTTTCCAGCGGTCCTATTTGTACTCTCGCCTCACTATATCTTCTTATGTATCTGAAAATAAAACATATTTGGTATCACCTTTGATATTATCAGCTGGCTGTCCTTCGTATTCCATCTTTTATCTCTTTAGCTGCTTTCTGTAGGTTTTTCACGCTTCCCAGTCCTCTAACTTCCCACTAATAGCTGCTATATTATATGTGACAAATAACAGTCATAGTCATAGTCATAGTCATACTTTATTGATCCCGGGGGAAATTGGTTTTCGTTACAGTTAAAACAATAAATAATAAACAGTAATAGAAATAGTAAGAGTAATATTACTATTAGTAAATAGTAAATAGTAATAGTCATAGAAATAATAAATAGTAATAGAATAGTAATAGAAAATATTAATAAATAGTTAAATAGTAATATGTAAATTATGTCAGTAAATTATTAAATAAGTCCAGGACCACCCTATCGGCTCAGGGTGTCTGACCCTCCAAGGGAGGAGTTGTAAAGTTTGATGGCCACAAGCAGGACTGACTTCCTATGACGCTCTGTGCTGCATCTCGGAGGAATGAGTCTCTGGCTGAATGTACTCCTGTGCCCACCCAGTACATTATGTAGTGGATGTGAGACATTGACCAAGATAGCATGCAACTTAGACAGCATCCTCTTTTCAGACACCACCGTGAGAGAGTCCAGTTCCATCCCCACAACATCACTAGCCTTACGAATGGGTTTGTTGATTCTGTTGGTGTCTGCTACCCTCAGCGTGCTGCCCCAGCACACAACAGCAAACATGATAACACTGGCCACCACAGACTCGCAGAACATCCTCAGCATCGTCCGGCAGATGTTAAAGGACCTCAGTCTCCTCAGGAAATAGAGACGGCCCTGACCCTTCTTGTAGACAGCCTCAGTGTTCTTAGACCAGTCCAGTTTATTGTCAATTCGTATTCCCAGGTATTTGTAATCCTCCACCATGTCCACACTGACCCCCTAGACGGAAACAGGGGTCACCAGTACCTTAGCTCTCCTCAGGTCTACCACCAGCTCCTTAGTCTTTTTCACATTAAGCTGCAGATAATTCTGCTCACACCATGTGACAAAGTTTCCTACCGTAGCCCTGTACTCAGCCTCATCTCCCTTGCTGATGCATCCAACTATGGCAGAATCATCCGAAAACTTCTGAAGATGACAAGGCTCTGTGCAGTAGTTGAAGTTCGAGGTGTAAATGGTGAAGAGAAAGGGAGACAAGACAGTCCTCTGTGGAGCCCCAGTGCTGCTGATCACTCTGTCGGACACACAGTGTTGCAAGCACACGTACTGTGGTCTGCCAGTCAGGTAATCAAGAATCCATGACACCAGGAAAGCATCCACCTGCATCGGTCAGCTTCTCCCCCAGCAGAGCAGGGCGGATGGTGTTGAACGCACTGGAGAAGTCAAAAAATATGACCCTCGCAGTGCTCGCTGGCTTGTCCAGGCTTTTTTTTAATCTTTCAGGGCAAATGCCTTGAGGAGTCAACGAGAGACTATTTCGCGACCAGTGACCATAATTCCACGAGGCTGAAAATAGTTCTGCAGAAAGTTAGGGCTGGTCCACAAATTAAGTTGTTAATTTAGTGTGGGGCCAATTTGAGAGCGATTAACTGGGGGTTTCCCAGGATTTATTGTTGAGAACAGGCTGATTTTATTTTCTGGTAAATAGACATCTAGTTTTCAAGCTGTGATATCCGGAGTTCAGGTAGAGCGTGTTCCAATCAGAGTGACGGGCAAAGCTGGCAAGAGTACGGAGCATTGGATGATGAAAGATATTGAGACCCTGGTCAGGATAAAGGAGGCGTAGTAACAAATACCAAATGCTGGAGAAACCCAGCAGGTCTGGCGGCATTTAGGGAAAGTGAAAGCAAACAGTCAATGTGTCTGACCGATAGTGCAGAATCTCCCGTGTTTAAAAGAGACACAATTCAGGCTGAGGCAGTCGGAACCAAGAGTATCCTTCAGCGACTGTAAGAAGCGCAGGACACTGAACAGGAAAATCAGGAGGGCAAAGAGAGGGCATGGTCCCCATCTATCAGGAAAAGCAGAGGAAAATCCTCCGGGAATATATAAATATATTGCGAAAAGAGGGCATGGCACTGATCTATCAGGAAAGGCAGAGGAGAATCCTCCGGGATTATATAAATATATTGTAAACAGAAGGCATGGCACTGATCATTCAGGAAAGGCAGAGGAAAATCCTCCGGGATTTATTGCGGGAAACGCATGATCAAGGAGCGAATGGATCAGTCCGGCCGTCTGTGTGGAGCCCGAGGGGATGGGCGAGATTTCAACTGAATATTTCCTACCTGAATTTAGCGCGGAGGATCGAATGGAAGCGAGGAAATTCAGGGACGAAGACGGTGCTGTCCTGAACCATGTGGCCATTGTAAACGATGAGGTACTGTCCGCCTTACACTGCAGAGAAAATGCGTGCTGTGTATCCCCAGGGTCCGACCAAGTGCATCTAGGGCATCGCGGGAAGCCGGAGAAGAAATGAATGGGACAAGGGCAGAGGTAGCTTTACTATCGCGAGTCACGTGGGGTAGTGGAGTCTGGAGGGTGGCGAACGCTGAGCCTTCAGTGACGATCGGCTACAAGGACAGGACAGGGATGAATAAATCATTAATCCACATATTGATGGGAAATTACCTGCGGGTGATCCTGAGAGACACGATCTACCAGCAGTTGGAAAGACGAGATCCGTGCAGGAATGCCCAGCATGGATTTCGGGCGAGTAAAACGCCTCTCGTGAATGTCGTTGTGTTGTTTGAAAAGGTGACGCAGAGGATGGACGAGGGCAGAGCGCCTCAGGTCACCTGAACACGATCCCATTGTGCCCTGGGAAAACTATCTGCCTATCCAGAGGATATCCCGACGCAGACTGGGAGATCGCTTTGCTGAACACCTACGCTCTGTCCACCAGAGAAAGCAGGATCTCCCAGTGGCCACACATTTTAATTCCACATCCCATTCCCATTCTGACATGTCTATCCACGGCCTCCTCTACTGTAAAGATGAAGCCACACTCAGGTTGGAGGAACAACACCTTATATTCCGTCTGGGTAGCCTCCAACCTGATGGCATGAACATCGACTTCTCTAACTTCCGCTAATGCCCCACCTCCCCCTCGTACCCCATCTGTTACTTATTTTTATACACACATTCTTTCTCTCACTCTCCTTCTTCTCCCTCTGTCCCTCTGAATACACCCGTTGCCCATCCTCTGGGTCCCCCCCCCCCCCCCGCCGCCTTGTCTTTCTTCCCGGACCTCCTGTCCCATGATCCTCTCGTATCCCTTTTGCCTATCACCCGTCCAGCTCTTGGCGCCATCCCTCCCCCTCCTATCTTGTCCTATCATTTTGGATCTCTCCCTCCCTCTCCAACTTTCAAATCCCTTACTTACTCTTCCTTCAGTTAGTCCTGACGAAGGGTCTCGGCCTGAAACGTCGACTGCATCTCTTCCTAGAGATACTGCCTGGCCTGCTGCGTTCACCAGCAACTTTTATGTGTGTTGCTTGAATTTCCAGCATCTGCAGAATTCCTGTTGTTTGCCTATCCAGAGGTCTATGCATCTTATCATCTTGTACAACTCCATCTGGTCGCCTCACGTCCTCTTTCACTGCAAAGAGAAAACCCCCCAGCTCGCTCAACTAATCCCCATAATCCGCGCAGCATCCCGGTAAATCTCCTCTCTAAATCTTCTACATGATTCCTATAATGAACCCTACCTTGTGTTATAAATCCCCAGGGCTGACCAGATGCATCTTCTGATCCTGTGAGAAGATGAGGAAGAAAACTCGGCGACCTTGCGGAAACATTTGCTTCATCTTCAGGCAAAGGTGATCTTCCGGGGGCTGCAAGGTGTCTAACGGCGAGCCATTATTTGAGGGTAGCCCAGGCAAAACAAGGAATTACAAGCCGGTGAGCCTGACACTCGCGGGGATACGTTACCGGAGGGGTTAATATTGTCAGCACTGCCGTGTGCGCAGTAAATCCAATCTCACAAAGCTGTTAGACTTCTTCGGAGAGGTAACCTGGAGGATCGATCTGTGTAGGGCGGTGAGCGGTGACTACACGGACTTGAGCAGGTCTTTTAACATAGTCCTGCGTGGATGTCTACGCTGGAAAAGCAGATGGCGTTAGGTTTAGGGTGTGCCAGCTAAGTGGAGACGACGCACCGGCTTTATGGGAGGGAGCCGAGTGATGGTGGAAGGTTGTTTTTAGGACGGGAGGCTCACGAATTGTGGTGCCCTACGTGGATCGCTGCTGTGTACACTGTTTTTGCATCTTTGTTCATACAAATGATTTTGATGAGAATGTACAAGGCTCGTATATTAACTATGCCGATGAGTTTAAACTAGGCAGCGAGGAAGACAGAATTTGGTGACCAATACGTCCGTTCATAATAAACTTACTTTGAAGATTAGCAAAATTATCGGGTGATCCTGAGCAGCTGGGTAAGCGGACCGAGGAATGTGAAATGTCTTTCTATACGGATAAGGGAGAGCTGTTGTATTGTGAGAATCAAACCGGTGCGGGACTTGTTCAGCGAACGCTTTGGTGCCCCAGCAGTTTGCGTGTGTTCCGCTGTCGTATTCAACCGTGGCGTTGAAGGGAAGCAGCAGGAACATTTGTGTTGGCTGAAAAGGAGAAGGTGCAGGAACGGTACGGCATAGGTAGGAGCGGCGTAGTAACATAGAACATAGAACCGTACGGCACAGTACAGGCCCTTCAGCCCAGTGGCGTTGTGTCGACTTTATAATGTAGTCCATGATGAATCTAACCCGAGAATTGCAAGTGAATGAAACTCTGGAACGAAGGTTAGAAATTTCCATCGAGAGGATGGGGGCGGGGGGTGGGGTTTGTATGTGGGAGCGAGAGCAACTGGCTGAACGCAGGAAAGTTTACACAGAGCGTGGGGTCGTTGGAGAAGGCAGACGCCAGAGTCTAGTGGAAAGACAAAACACCGGACGAAGTCAGCGGGTCAGGCAAGATGTGGAATGGTCGACAATTCTAGTATCTTCAGGGTCTCGACCCCAAACGTTAACCATTCTCTTCTCTCCAGTTCCCCAGCTGTTCGTGTTCCTTCTTTGCTTTGAAGGGACTGTGCACTCTTCTAAACACCCGCTGGATAGAAAAGAAGGGAAGAGTTAACCGTTGGTTCTCGCCAGTGATGGGGACAATTATAATTGACATCCAAACAACACTAGTCCCATGTTACACATACGGCGCAGGTTGAGAGGGAGGTTCTGAGGTCACGTGGTGCGCTGCCCTTCATTGGTCAGAGATTGAGTTCAGGTGCCGCGAGGTAATGTAACTCTGTCAGACTCTGGTTAGACCGCACTTGGAGTATTGTGTTCAGTTCAGCTCGTCCCGTTATAGGAAACATCAACGATCAGGGATCAATGATCAACCGTTTCGCCGATACATTTACGTGTGTTCGGAAGTTGACGTGGTGTGTTGGGACGACATGCAACAAAAACAACATTTACCGATGAGAAAGCATAAACAATTACATAAATAACGTTCGTGGTTACAGTGCGGATATGGAACAGAATGTGCATAAATAACACAGACACCAGCGTGTATTTACAATGTAAACAACATGATGAAATGTGGTTAAAATTGTTTATGTTGTGGTGCAGTGACTGGAGTGATAGATAGAGGGCGCTTGGGGACGGGTGGTGGTGCTGAGCAGAATTGTTGATCGGAATAACTGTCTGGGGGAGGGGTGGGAAAACATTTAAAAATCCTTTAGAGAAGTTTCAGAGGAGGTTCAGCAGGATGTTGCCAGGATTACAGCACGTCTTGTGAGGGAAGGTGGAACGAGCTGGGACTTTTCTCTTCGAAGCTACGGAGAATGATAGAGGTGTATAAGACTAAAAGAGACACAGACAGGGAGGACAACAGCACCTTTCCCCAGGGTGACAGCGGCCTTTACAAAAGGACATGCGTTAAAGATGAGTGGAGGAAAGTTTAGGTGAGAGGTAAGTTGTTTTTGTTTTGTACAGTCTGGTGGATTCTGGGAACGTACTGCCGGGGTGCTGGGCGTGGTTGACACAATAGGGACATAAATAGATACTTGGATAGACAGTTGGCTGTAGAGAAAATAGCGGATTATGAGCTGGGTAGGAGGGAATGGTCCAATTGAAGGCAGAGTGGGTCTGCGTGGGTGGGCACAGCATCGTGGGCGGAAACGCCTGTAGTGTGCTGTACTGGTCTTTGCTCTTTGATCTACTTTGGTCGTAAAATTACCTCCAGATGTGTGAGGAAGGAGATTGAGGAAGTGAAAGGCATCAGTTTTATGCCATAAATATAGAACGGGCTCGTTGGTCTAGAGGTATGATTCTCGCTTTGGGTCGAAATTGTGAGCATGCGAGAGGTCCCGGGTTCAAATCCCGGACGAGCCCCTGAATGACATATTTTAGAACTTCAGTCAGTGGAGGGCAGAAAAATGTGGGGATATATTTAGATGTTTACAAAATAGTGTTATAGTGTTGGCACGGGGTCAAGTGGTTAAGGCGTTCATCTAGTGATTGAAGCTCGCTAGTTCGAGCCTTGGCTGAGGCAGCGTGTTGTATCCTTGAGCAAGGTACTTAACCACACATTGCTCTGCGACGACACCGGTGCCAAGCTTTATGGGTCCTAATGCCCTTCCCTTGGACAACATCGGTGGCGTGGAGAGGGGAGACTTGCAGCATGGGCAATTGCCAGTCTTCCATACAACCTGGCCCAGTTTTAACTTTCCAAGGCGCAAATCCATGGCTTCATGAGACTAACGGATGCCGATAATTGGTCAATGCTTGCAGGAAATCCACCCTCAGGTTGGGGAAGATGACAACTCGAGATCAAAGCTTTGGAGTGGACGGTGAAATATTCAAGAGGAACGTCTTGGTGAACAGGCAGATGTGTAACAAATGTGGACGGTGGACGGCGGTTGTTCTTCATTCTTATTAACTAGAAACCAGATTATTAATAATGCAAGAGAAATGGGTCACGAGAACGAAACGTGGAAGGGGACCCGCGTGTCCGTGTACACGAAGCAAGAATTCAGGTGGCACAAGAGATTCTGCAGATACTAGAAATCCAGAGTAACACAGATAAAATGCTGGAGGAACTCAGCAAGTCAGGCAGCATCTCTGGAGAGGCATAAATAATTAACTCTTCAGACCCTGACCTTTCGTCAGGACTGACAGGGATTGAGAAACAGCGAACAGTTGGGATGACATGTGCTACGCCACGCTTTATTGAAAGAGAGGATAAGGACAGGAGTGTCCCCAATGCAGCCGCACGGGGCGTTTAAGAGTCGCGGTTGTGGCCATTTTATCGGATGAGAGGTGTTGATTTCATGTAGGGAACGTGTGCTGCTCTGAAATCCACTTGCAAGGGCGAAGGGAGGATGGGCGACCGGGCTGATCGTTCAGTGCTGTACACACCGCCAGGCGGGATCTCAATGACCCGATACAACGGACGGATGGAAAGTGGGCCGACGTTAAACCCGAGGCTGATAGGTTCTTGATTAGCAAGGGCTTGAAAGGGGATGAGGCGGGTGGCTTTGAGATTAACCAAGCACGATGGGATGGCGGAGATGAACTGATGGGCCGAACGGCCTAATTCTGCCCCTATGTCTTATTGTCTGATGTCGTGGACTCCACACCCGGGGATTACGTCATCAAGATATTTAGAAACGTCACATACAATGGTGATCGGGACACATCTCGACACCAGGAGGGCAGAGGAACGATTCGTTCTGTTACATCGAAGGCACCAGACTCCAAGGAGCGGATTATATTTCTGAAAGACATTTATTATATTTATTAATACTCCAAGGGTCAGCTGATATGGGGGGAGGGGTGTTGTTGCTGTGTGCTCGGAGGAACAGTGCGCCGATGTTCAAAGGCCACGAGGCAATGCTACAGCTCCGTAAAACCCGGTTAGTCCTGTACCGGGAACACTGTGTCCACTTCCAGTCGCCCCGGTATAAAACAGACGCGAAAGCTTCAGACAAGGTGCAGAGGGAATTTACCAGGATGTAACCTGGATAAGAGAGCATGTCTTATCAGGGTAGTTTGAGCGGGCTGGGGCTTGTCAGGGGTAGAGAGTGGGGGTGTCGTGACTGCAGTAGCACTGGAGGCGGATATGTTCGGGGTATTTAATAAACTGTCTGATAGGCACATCGGTGATAGAAAATGGTGGGATACACAGAAAGGAAGGGTTAGATTGTTCTCCCACTAGATAAAACTCGGCACAACGTCGTGTGCCGAAGGGTCGGTACTGTGCCGTGCTGAATTCTATGGGTATTTTCCTGGTGGAAAAGGTGCAGAGGGCAGACTGGCCTCCTGCCGTTTTGTTTTCTGTATTTTTTGCGTTTCCTTAGTGCGATGGCCCAAAGCAGCATCACCCGCGGTTCGGGCATGGGTCGTCAAAAGCCCGGGGAGCCGGGCAGGTGATCCCGGGGGCGCCTGCGCGCTGCGCTCAGGTGGCCGAGGCGCTGACGATACGAAGCAGCGAGGTGACCGGATACACCGCCGCGCTCTTCAGCTGCTCCCGGAACCGGGACTGCGTCGCCGCGTAAATGAACGTGTTGGTGCAGCAGCTGACGGTCCGCAGCATAAATCCGACCAGCGTAAAGATGAACTGCGAGTCGTTCCGCCCGGCCGCCGTTCCCGTGATCTGATAGTAGACGAATTCCACGACGTGCGTCAGCCACAGGAGGATGAAGCTGCCGGAGAGGGTGAAGAGTAAAATTATAGACCTCCTCCTGCTCGCCATCTCCTGGTCACTCCGGTTCTCCCCACTGCTCTGACCCCGCAGCCCCTTCCGGACCCGACTGGCCACCAAAATGTGCCTGACTGTCAGAGCGTTGAGCAGCAGAATGGCAGCGAAAGGGAGGAGCGGGGTTAAAACCGTGTTTAACCAGTCATAGCTCATCCAGCCTGGTTCGGTGAAGAAAGCGATCATTGGATAGCAGCCCCGCGGCACGTTGTCGATGATCACTCTTGGGACATACGTGAAGTAGTAGGGGACATTCTGCAGACACAGCAGAGCGCCGGTTGTCCCCAGAACCACAGCCGCAGTCTTCCCGGTGCAATATTTTGTTTTCAGCCGCCGGCAACAGATGGCAACAAAGCGGTCGATTGTGAAAGTGACGGTGAACCAGACGGAGCAGTCGGTGGCGGAGCGACGCAGCACGGTGATGACACTGCACACGGGGGTGATGTTGAAGAAGCACTCCGGGAAATAATGGAAGTTGATCCGGTACAGAATAACCTCGGTGAGGATCAGCATCAAGTCCGCCGCCGCCATGGCAACCAGGTACCGAGTGGTGCAGGTGGAGAGACCGCACTTTTCCCGGGACAGGATGGCAATCGCCACTAAATTCACTGGGGGCAGAGAGCAGGGATGAGAACGGGGGAAATAGTGAAATCGTGTTAGAGCACGCAAAATACACTCGGTATCCACTTTATTAGAGACACTGGTACACCCGCTTATGAACACAAATATCTCATAACAAATGGCGCGGGAGCCGCTCAGCGCTTAAAAACATGCAGACATGGTCGAGAGGATCTGTTGGTGATCGGAACAAATATCATAATGGTGAATAAATGCGATCTTATTAGAATAATTGTTGGTGTCAGACGGGTTGACCGAGTATTTTAGAAACTGCTGTTCTGCGAGGATTTTCATGCACAGCGATCTCGAGAGTTTACAGAGAATGGAGCGAGAAAAAAAAAAACGTCCAGTGAGCAGCGGTTCTGTGGACGAAAACGCTCCGTTAATGAGGGGGGTCAGGTAGGAACGGATAAACTGTTTTAAGCGGACAGAGAGGCGTCAGTAACTCAAAGGGTCGCACACTACAACAGTGATGTGCAGAAGAGCATCTCTGAACATACAAAACGTCAATCCCTGAAGAGATTGTGTGTCTTCAGGTTCTTGTCCCTTCTCCCCGTTGATAGCAAAGAGAGCGGGAAATGGCCTGTGTAGTGGGGATCTTAATGATGACTGACGCCGTCTGGACCCAGCGCATATTGATAATGTCTTCGCTTGTGTTCAGACTGGTGCCCGTAATGGAGCGAGTTGAGTTGACAACTCTGTAGCTTTTTCCGATTGTGTGCCGCGCTCGCCCACCCACCCGCCACGAAAGCCAGTCAGAATGCTCTCCACGGTCTGTGTACTCTATGGAAATTTACCGCTGTTATACAAACCTTCGGTGACATATCAGATGTCCCCAAATTCGTGAAATATGACCGTAATTGTAAAATATTGGGCCAGGGTCGAACTTCAGAGATGTCGATACCCAGGAACTCTGCCCATCGTGATCTAATGCACCTCCTTCAAGTCTCCTTCCCGTCCGACTTGGTTTCAAGAGAAAAGCTCGAGTCCGTTCAAACTTTCCTCCATTTGGGCAGAAGCGGGATTTTTTTTCTCGGACGAAATAAGGGTGGGGTTTGGAAACCGTCCCAGCTTGCCAGCAATGTCCAAATTTCAAAGTAAATTTGTTATCAAAGTACGAATATGTTACCGTATACTAACCGGAAATTCGTTAACTTGCAGGCGTTTTCAGTAGACCAAAGAAATACAATAGAATCAGTGGAAAACGACATACAGAGACCGGCAGATAGAAGATAACTCGGACACAGAGAAAGTCCGATTAGGAGTAAGTTACTCAGCCGTTCACCGACATCAGTCAGTGCAATTCTAGCTGATTCTCAATTCCAATAGCATATTCTATTCTATCACCAGGGCTTTTGCAGCGAGAAATCTCTCTAATTCACACATAAATAGTCTGAGCTCGCTGGCGACTCCCACTGTTTGCGCCAGAGAAATTCACCCGTCAGTCACCCTCTACGTGGAGAAACCCGCCCACCTCATTCACAATCATCTTGTTGTGTACTGGAGTCGGTAACCCTAGCGACTGGGCATGCGCAGTGTTGCCAACGGAACAGAACTGCGACCCGCGGACCTGGAAACGACTGGGAGAATGGGCAAAGACGTGGCAGATGGAGTACCGTGTCGGAAAGTGAATGGTCATGCCCTTTGGTTAAAGAAATGAAAGGTTTGACTAAATGAAGAGGAAACTCAAAAAACTAAGGTGCAAAAGGACTTGGAGTCCTTGTGCTGGAGTCCCTAAAGGTTATTTTGGAAGTTGAGTCTGAGGTGAGGAAGGCAAGTGCGACGTCAGCATTCATTTCAAGATGACTAGTGTGAGGGGATCCTGAAGTACCCCTATTAACTGTGCTTTTGAAAAGAGAGAGAGAGTTATTTAACACCGACTTGTTTGTAAGAGAGAGAGAGAGAGAGACGAAGACTAAATGCTTGGACTATCACCTTAAGGCACGAGAAAGAACTAATTAACTTTTGAATTTCTGTTGGAGTTGGAGACAGCACCGAGCAGCTCGGAAGTTGCTGTGGTGACAGAAGGCGGTGTTATTTAATGGACACTCGATGTTATGATTTTCGGCAAGTTGCTGACATTTTCTTCAAGGCTTTTGCCTGCTTGCATTTCTTACACAGACAAAGGAAGGAGAGATTATTTGAATGACAGTTGATGCTCAGTATGGGAAGACAAAAGAGGAGGTCAGATGATACAGACCTCAGACACATGTTTGGACACTGAATGAGCATTGTTGTGTCCGCAGGAAAAGTGGGTTTTGGAGGATTGATCAGACTGATCGATCCATCGCTCTTGCAGTGGAAAAGAGGAAAAGCGTTGACTGGTGGGGAATAGTCCATGTGTCCAACCTCACCTGGGGGATAGCTCCACCACAGGAAACCGGTCCCCTTTGTTATAGTCACAGTCGGTGACTTTTAAAGGATTTCGAAGGACAACGAAAAGATCGACGGCGTCAGCTGACCTGAAGACTCAAATCTCTCCCTCTCTCTCTCTCCGTCAGTACTCAACTCAATACCACGAACTGAACTGGACTGAACTGAACTTTACTCATCATCGTAAGACTGCATCTTTTTACCCCTAGACTTAAAGAAGCTTGGTTTTCCATACAAATATATCCACACTTACTGATATACTTACTCATATATATAATCATTGCTAACCTGTTTGATTTATCTACATTTATATTACTGTATTGCGTAGTTACTAATAAATATTATTAGTTTATAGCAATACTGGACTTTAAAGTGTTTTTCATCTCTGCTGGTTCTTTATTTCTGTCACGGGGTACGTGACATAAATTGGGGGCTCGTCCGGGATATGAACAAATTAGTCGGGAGGCTGGTTTGAATTGATTGGGGGAAATCCTTTTTGATTTGGTTGTGTGGAAATACAGCAGATCCATATCTGTGTGGAAATACAGCAGATATGGATGTTAGTGTTGAGGAGTTTCTTTTGGAACCAACCCCGGATTCGTTGGATGATGCTACGAGGGTTGTGCTGTTGGGAATTGCTCAAAAGTTAAAACTAAAGGTGACCACTATCATGAGGAAAGTTCAGATGCAGACAGTGATAGCTCAGCATTATATAGATAAGGGAACATTTGATGAGGAGGCGTGAGGCTTGTTCGTGTTCGGTGAACCTGCTGCGGATGAGTTTCAGCTTCAGTTGGAAAAATTAAGAATGGAACATGAATTGAAATTGTAATTGAAATTAAAACAGCTCGAGGCTGTTGAAGCATGAAGAGGAGGGTCGGTGAGGCTAGAAGGGCAGCAAGACAGAGAGAAGAGGCAGAAAGACAGAGGCAGCTCGAGAGGGAGAAATGGCAACGTGAAGATCACGTGGTAGAAAGACCGAGACAGTTTAAAAGGGAGAGGTTGCAGCAAAGAGGTTTAGTGTCGGTCCCTGATGATTTTTACAGCTCTGAAGGGCTTGTTTGTGTGATGAATTTAAAAGTTGTGTTGCTGATGAGGGAGGGGCATATCCAGATGCAGAGGATGCCGCTACCTTGCAGAGGTTTGATAAGAAAGCAGACGAAGAAGTTTTAAACCACGAGGTTAAGCTTACTCCAGAAAAGAGTTTGCCAGAGAACAGCTGTGAGGTTCGGGGTGACATTGAAATTGAAACTGGAACAAGTGCTGACAGCCCAGAGGAGGCAGCTGTTCCGATTGAATGTGTTCAGGTTGTTGAATACCTGTGAGTCCACAGGATTCTGAACCTCATGTTGAAGTCTGAGGTGCCTGGCTTGGTTGGAAAGGAATGCAGCTTTTGTGTGTCAGATGATCTTGGTTCAGTGAATAAGGGGTTAACCTTGGTACCAGTGGAATGTGAGGATTCTCAGTCATTCATATTAGACCGTGTTTTAAAAGCTGGTGAGATGAGTGTTGCTGAAAATAATGGGAAAAGTGCTGTTTCTGGACTTTTGGATAATGTGCTGGGAAAGGTTAGATTGGTTGCATGACCTTTGACCCTGCTTGCAGGACAACGGCCTGCTGAGGGAAGATGCGCTTCTCTGTTGAATTTTGTTTGGACATTTGGAGGGAAGCACTTGCAAGGTTACGTTGTTCGGGAAAAGAAGAATTGTTATGATGTTGGAGTGGACGTTGCCATGGAAGCATTCGTAGTGAGGGTCGGAGAAAGTTGATAAAGACATCGTTTGGCCTCTGTCATAATATATACATGATTCTCATCAGCCTGATGATGGTACTGAATTTGGTAAACAATGGAGGCATGTTGACATCTCTCCAAGATAAGAGTGTTTCAGCAATTCAGCTGATGAGTAAGCAGCCTGTTGAGGGCTATGATAGCAAACCCAGAGGTTTAATTTATAATGACGTGTCACAGAACTTTCTACCTTCCAGATTTCGGCAGGACAGAGAGGGTAGTGCAGCTGATAAGAATAAGGTGTATGAGAAAGGTTTGTCTTTATTGAGGAAGGAATTTACAGCGGAACAGAAACGAGATTCTGGAATGGTGGCTTTAAGGGTGATAGCTCTCATAGGAGAGGAGGTTCGGAGAGAGTCAGTGGGACATTACCTTAAAAATGGGGCGTTGATGAAGAGGTAGAGACCAGCCACAGTGCGTGCAAGTCACGTGGTGGTTCTGAACGGTTACAGGTCTGAAATTTTAAACATGGCTTACAGTATGTCTTTAAGTGGACCTCATGGAGTGAGAAAGACAGTGAACAGGGTTATGAAGGAATTTTACTGGCCTAGTTTAAGGAAGGATGTAGTGAATTGTGTGGGCCCATTGCAAAAGACTGCAGATGGTTATCAGTATGTGTTTACAATTGTGTGTGCTCTGTCTAGGTCCCCTGAAGCAATGTCTATTGGAAACATCGAGGCCAAGACTGTGGTAACAGCATTCAGTAATTTTACACACTGGTAGGTCTGCCCAGAGAAATTCAATTTGACCAGGGCAGTAACTTTACTTCGGGAACATTCCAGGGGATAGTTAGAGAATTAGAAGCTAAACACATGGTGTCATCTACATATCTCACAGAGTCCAAGGGAGCCTTGGAACGGTTCAACTCAACTCTTAAGACCATGATTAAAGCACATGATGTGAGAAATGGGAAAAATTGGGATGAGGGGATTCCCCTCCTCTTATTTATTGTTGGAGATTCGATTCAGAAGGCATTGAAGGGTAATTTGTTGGAATCTGTATTCAGTTACAAGCCAAAAGGACCTTTGACCCTACTCAGAGAAATATGGTCTGATTTAGAAATATGTGTCAGTGTGCTTAATTATGTTTTAAAATCCTGGAAAGGACTTAGTAAGCTTTGTGACTTTGCCAAGAAAAGTTTACAAAATGGTCGAGTCAAAATAAGACACTTGTTTGCTAGAATTGCAGCTGGGAGAATTGTTATGGAACAAGATGGAGTCATGGAATCTGATAAAGGAGTGGAAAAGCATGTTTACCCATTAAATCTAATCTCACCCAGTTGTCAGAATTCCATTGTTTTGGAAAATATTACTGATAAGGTCCATCAGTTGGACCCTAAACCACAAAAACAAGTGAAAGGACTAATTGGCATTTTGAAATGGTGCACAGGTGCAGTGCATCACGTCGTTATAAATTCAGCCCAGCCCATGAAACGACATCTTCACAGTGAGAACTTTGAGAAAATTAAAACGGTTGAAGAAGGAATTAGAAACAAGAGAATGGATGACTGTATTGATAGAGTGGGGAAGGCTAAATACCTTATTAAGATTGACTTGTTAAAAGGATACTGGGGTGTTTCTTTAACAGAGAGGGCTAAAGAGATATCAACATTTGTGACACCGTCTAGACTGTATGAGTACAATGTTTTACCCTTCAGGATGAAAAATGCACCATGGACATTTCAAAGAATGCTCAATTCTTTGATTGGAGGTTTAGAAAACACAGGAGTTCATATCAATGATTTAGTGGTCTGGAATGACACGTGGGAAGAGCAGATGGCAGTTGTAGAAAAACTGTTTGACAGACTTTCCAAGGCCAATCTTACTGGGAACCTCTCTAAAAGTGAGTTTGGCCATGCCACAGTTACATATCTGGGTTATGTGGTGGGCCAAGGCCAAATGGATCCCGTACAGGCCAAGTTTCAAGCTATTGCTGAGGTTCCCGTTCTGACCAGCAAGAAAGCTTTGAGAAGGTTTTTAGAAACGGTTGGGTATAATTATAAGTGTTAAAAGAACTTTGCTGACATCGCTCTCCCCCTAACAAAACACCTGGGGAAGAGTGAAAGATTTGTATGGAATGGCGTTTGCAAGGAGACATTTGAACGTCTGAAAACCATCCTGTGTTATCATCCTGTGCTCAAAGCACCAGATTTTTCAAAACCATTTGCTATAACAACAGGCGTTAGTAACGAAGCTGCTGGGGCAGTACTGCTACAGAAGGATGTCAATGACATCGAACATCCAATAGCTTATTTCTCAAAGAACTTTAAGGTGCACCAGAAAAAAATATTCAACTGTTGAAAAGGAATTACTAGCACTTATTCTGGCTTTACAACATTTTGAGGCCAATGATCAAAGATCTCAAAATCTTTCTGATGCCCAGAGAGCACTTATGGTTTACATGGGTTGTAATCCGTTGATAATTCTAACTAAGATGAAGGATAAGAATAGAGGGTTATTAAATTGGAGTCTGGTATTGCAGGAATGTGACTTAAAATCAAACATGTGAAAGGTACTGACAATATTATAGCAAATCAGTTATCCAGATATTAAGCTGGAAATTGTACACATTTTTGCTCTGTCATCTGATGACCTTATCTGTATTGTTTCAAACTCTGTAATTCATATTTAGACAAAAAATCGTCTTCGTCATTTTTTTTTCTCTGAGGAAGGGGAGTGTGAAGGGATCCTGAAGTACCCCTATTAACTGTGCTTTTGGAGAGAGCGAGAGAGCGAGAGAGCGAGAGAGCGACGAAGACTAACTGGCTGGACTGTCACGAGAAAGAACTAATTAACTTTTGAATTTCTGCTGGAGTTGGAGGCAGCACCGAGGAGCTCGTAAGTTGCTATGGTGACAGAAGGCGGTGTTATTTAATGGACACTCGATGTTATGATTTTCGGCAAGTTGCTGACATTTTCTTCAAGGCTTTTTGCCTGCTTGCATTTCTTACACAGACAAAGGAAGGAGAGATTATTTGAATGACAGTTGATGCTCGGTATGGAAAGATAAAATAGGAAGTCAAATGATACAGACCTGAGACACACGTTTGGACACTGAATGAGCATTGTTTTCCCGCAGGAAAAGTGGGTTTTGGAGGATTGATCAGGCTGATCGATCCACTGGTCTTGCAGTGGATAGAGGAAAAGGGTTGACTGGTGGGGAATTGTCCATGTGTCCAACCTCGCCTGGGGGATAGCTCCACCACAGAAAACCGGTCCCCTTAATTAAAGTCACAGTCGGTGACTTTTAAAGGATTTCGAAGGACAACGGAAAGATCGACGGCGTCAGCTCACCTGAAGACTCAAATATCTCCCCCTCTCTCTCTCCATCACTACTCAACTCAATACCACGAACTGAACTGAACTGACCTTTACCCATCATCGTACGACTGTATCTTTTTTACCCCTAAACATAAAGATGCTTGGTTTTTCATACATATATTTCCACACTTACTGATATACTTATATATATAATCATTGCTAACCTGTTTGATTTATCTACATTTATATTACTGTATTGAGTAGTTACTAATAAATATTATTAGTTTATAGCAATACTGGACTCCAAAGTGTTTTCTATCTCTGTTGGTTCTTTATTCTCGTCACGGGGTACATGACACTAGAATAAAAAAAAGCAGGGTTGTAACGTTGAGACTTTATAAAGCACTGCTGTCGTCCCACGGAGCACTTTGAGCAGTTTTGAGCCCGTCATCTCAGAAAGGATAGGCTGAAACCGGAGAGAGCTCAAAGGAAGTTCACGAAAATATTTCCAGGATTGAAAGGCTTGTCATACGAAGAACGTTCGATGGCTCCGGGGCTGTATTCACTGGAATTCAGAAGAATGAGGGGTGACCTCATTGAAACCTATCGTATGGTGAGAGGTCTCGATAGAGTGGATGCAGAGAGGACGCTCCCTCTGGCGGGAGAGTTTAAGACCAGACGACGCAGCTTCAGAATACGGGGGGCGGGGGATCCTTTTAGAACAGAAATGAAGAAGAATTTCCTCAGCCAGAGAGTGGAATTCGTTACCACAGGCTGCTGTGGATCTCACGTCTTAACACAGTTTAACGCTGTGGTT
The DNA here is from genome assembly GCF_030028105.1 of Mobula birostris. Classification (NCBI taxonomy): domain Eukaryota; kingdom Metazoa; phylum Chordata; class Chondrichthyes; order Myliobatiformes; family Myliobatidae; genus Mobula; species Mobula birostris. The sequence continues at coordinate 93,140,314 of NC_092382.1, forward strand.
GACAGATTCTTGATCATTCAGGGCATGAGAACTCAGGACATTGGGGCTGAGAGGGAAAATGGATCAGCCATGATGAAATGGCGGAGAAGACTCGATGGGACAAATGCCCCGCTTCTGCTCCTGTATGTTATGACCTTATGGTCCCATGGGACATTTCAGCTCCAGCTCTCTACAGAGGCATTTAGGATGCCTTTCTCTTGATGTCAAAAGTTCCCTCATTGAGGGGCAGTGTATCCGGGGCGCTGTCACCGCTTGCTGCGCCCGAGTGATAGTTTTCAATGGATGATGCACTTCTCTCTCTGCTTATGTCGTCAACGTGCACACTGGCTTGTCAGACATGACCTTCCTTCCATGAAGCAACGCTGGCCTTTTCTAGTCTCTGCCAAGTATCTGTGCGCTCTTTCCTCATAAAGGAGCGACCACTACACCTATGCCTGATCCCAGGCCAACTGATCACCAGTTACCTGAGCTTTCTCAGTCTCTCACTTCCTCCCTCTCCGGCAGAAAGATTTACTTCCCACACATATAGTGTCAAGACCTATTATGTTCTGAAATCGCAATGATTATCGTTTCATAATAATTGGAATTTTGGAAGCAGGTGACGAAAGCATCTGGGATGTTGATGAAAAAGAAGAACAGCGTGCAGTTTATGGGTTTTCTGGCATAATTTAAAAGTGAATGGAGGAAAGTATATATGGGGATGCCAGAGGTATCATACTTTGCATAGACTGATGAGTATGTGGAACGCCCTGCCACGGTTAATGGTGCCTACAAAATAGAACAGAGAACAGTTCTACATAATACAGGCCCTTCGGCCCACGTTGTTGTGCCGACCTTTTAACCTACTGCAAGATCATTCCACCCTGCACTCTAACATTGCCCATCATTTATCTTTCATTTTTGTGCCTAGCTAGGGGATTGTTAAATACTCCTGATGCATCTGCCTCTACCATCATCTCTGGCAGAGTGCCTCAGGCACTCACCGCTCTCCGAGCGAATAAACGGATTTACCTCTGACTTCTCCTGCATTTTCCTTCAATCACTTTAAAACTGTGCCCCCTCGTATTATCCATTTCCACCTTGGGAAAAGGTCTCTGAATATCCAGTTGCTCTATGCCTCTTATTATCTTGTACACGTCTGTCAAGTCACCTCTCATCGCCCTTCTCTCCAAAGAGAAAAGCCCGAGCTCACGCGAACTTTCCTTATGAGGTACTGTTTATTCCCGGCAAAAACCTGGTAAATCCTCCCTGCATCCTCTTAAGGGTTTCACATCCTTTCTGTAACAAGGAGATCAGAATCGAGAGCAATATTCCAAGTATTGTTTTCGTTTTGTGTTTTTACTATTTCTGTATTAACTGTCATAACATCACACCCGGAGTAACACTATTTGAATGGCTGCGTTCACTTACCAGGAACACCGATGACGGCAATGATAACATAGACTATTTTCTCAACACTGTGATAGATGTACAGCATTTTCTGCGCGAAGTGTTGTTCACCCTACACCTCCGGTAACCCTGTCCGAGTGAAACTTCGAGGCGTTACAGGGCCAAAGTTTTTATCGCCGTTGAGATTCCCGCGGGGACGTGGAAACTTCAACAATTAAAAATAGTGATTTTCGAAATGCATGTTAAAAATAAACATCAGCCGAGCGAATTCCCTGCTGGGATTTTCATTTGCTTGTTTCAGAGAATTAATTGCGAAACTCCTAAGAATGGAAAATATGACACATTAGAGAGTGGATATTTAGAGCGGCGATCTTACCGCCATGAGAATATTGTTTCAGGGTCAGTGACCCGCCTGCGGTTGTTGTGTAAACCAATCCGCCCAGCTTGGCAGGAGAGACGTGGCTCATCCCCGTTCTTATTTACTTGTGTTCCTGTATTCTGGAAATTAAAGAGGACAAAGGACAACAAACATCTTGAGTTTTTGCTGTAGGTACCAAAGAACTAAAAAGTCAAAGTCAAAATAAGTTTGTTATCAAAGGACATAAATGTCTCCTTACACTATCTTGAGATTCATGTTCTTTCAGGCGAAAACAAAGCAATACAATAGAATTAATGTTAACTATATATAAACAAAGACTGACAAACAACCAATGTGCAAGAGAAGACAAAAGGGAACAAATAAAAATAAAAATATGAATAAATAATACAGAGAATATAAAGTCATTGAAAGTGGGTCTCTAGATTGTGGAGTCAGTTCAGAGTTGCAGTCAGTGAAGTTACCCACACTGGATCAGGAGCCGGATGTTTGGATGGTGATAACTAGTTGTGGAAAGTCGTTTATAACTGGATGGGTATCTGCCACAATCCTTTGCAATCTGGAGCCATTCTTAAGGATTGTAGTTCGATAAATGCAGCCGCTGAGTTTCTAAAAGGACCAGAGAGATGCAGGGAATAAGATACATTGCAATTCCAGACGCCAGGGTTTTCCTCAGGCCACACGGCTGCGAATGACTGTAGAACCAAACGGCGGTTCAGCACAGAATGAGTGGCCGCTCAACACATATCGTCCAAGGGGCCTTCTGGAGCCGTTTACAGTCGGCTGAGCAGGTTCAATATCACTCCACACCTTTCCTATACAAGTAATTTGACATATCACGCCCATCCAGGGCCTATTAACAAACAGATTTGCAGCTCTGGCTAATGCAATGTCCATATATTGAATTGAGTAGAGAGCTTCATCGCAGATCAACATTTCAAACGAATTATGTTCATGCAATCTATTGATCCGAATATACTGCTGGCAAGAACACTCTCATATGTCTCTTCAGTGCACCACACCGCCCCCCCACCCCACCCAACCCCGAATTGGTTTAACTCCACTCTCTGTACCAGTGCCTCTTACATATGACTTGGACAAAACTGTATGAGATGGGTTATTAACTTCAAACTTTCTGTGGAATCACTCATGTGAGAGCTGTATAACTCATCTCCTTCTAGCTTAGGCCACGAACTTATCAGTCACCTCTACTGTGGACAGTTTCTGGAGGTCCAAGATCCGTATGCTCCACGACCTCTGGACTAAGTGTGTAAATGCAGGAGAGGACTACGTTGAAAAATAAATGTGCTAGGTTTTCTAAGATTGACTCCTTCTACCTTAGGCCACGAGCATATCAATCATCCCTCGTAGCACATTCCAATCAAAGCTATCAACCCTGTTTCTGACCAGATAGTCTCACTTCCAGACGAATTACCATGATGTTCCACTTGATCAAAAACGCAACCCTCACTCTCCTAGTCATGAACGATTAAAATATGGAGGAATACATTGGATACGAATGGGTCAAGGAGCGTGGAAGTAGACAAACCGATTGCTTTTGTTCTTGCCATGTGGATGAAGGAATGGAGGCTGCCGTTTTGTGAAGCTGTTCTGTATACTCCATTTTGTGAACTTTCTTGTAAATTGCTCTGCTCAGGAGTACCTGCATCAAAGCGATTTAAAGTGAATTGATTGATACTCCTGATACTCTGCTGCGCTGGAGATCATTTTCAAGTAAGAAGTTATTTGCGAAGAACTCTCTGGTCCGATGGAACATGCAGGTTTATGAACGGAGGAGACAGTGTTTGACCTGACTAACACAAACCACGCAACTGGCTGCTCTGCTGTGATTCCGAACAAAGAGACAGAACACGTTTGTCACTTGGGACAAGGGCAATAAAATTATGCTGGCTTGGAGCAGAGTCAGTGGGAAGCTGACACACATTAGCCAGATTGGACAGAGCCAACGAGATTGAATCTCAACATTTGCACAGATAAGCAGAGTGTAAGAAGATGAGGAATTGAACACAAAACAGCGGCAACTCCCGAGACTAGCTATCGCAAGCACGACCCCATGCCGGGTGCTGGGAGAAGATGTATCGATCGCTTGACCAATGGGAGATCTCCTATTTCAGTGTTGTAAATTGGAGGAGTTTTTGGTACAGGGGGAACAGTAGAATTTATGTTTGAGTTGTTGGCCGGGGATCAAAATGGTTACGTAGAGTCAATAAAGTGCAAGTTTTGATTAATTAATAGTTGTGTAGAGACTTGCCTAACCTAGATTAGTTGATGATAAACAACACTACCTCCACGTCTATCACTAGTGTAGGATCTGTAACCCGGAACGCTGATCTGTCAGTATTGCTCATTCGTCAGCCGTGATTGTGTTATAACTCCCACATCCCAGTCCCGTGTTCCGATCTATGGCCTGAATCCATCTGCCGTATCCATCACTCTGATATCCCAGTCCGTGTTCCGATCTATGGCCTGAATCCATCTGCCGTATCCATCACTCTGATATCCCAGTCCGTGTTCTGATCTATGGCCTTAACCCATTTCCAGTATCCTTCACTCTGATATCCCAGTTCCGTGTTCTGATCCATTGCCTGAATCCATCTGCCGTGTCCGTCAGTCCGATATCCCAGTCCCGTGTTCTGATCCATGGCCTGAATCCATCTGGCATATCCGTCACTCCGATATCCCAGTCCCGTATTCCAATCTATGGCCTGAATCCATCTGCCATATCCCTCACTCTGATATCCCAGTCCGTGTTCCGATCCATGTGTCGTGGTCCGGTCCGTTCACTACTCATTTCAGTTAATTTCCTTTTCCCCGTGTTCCACTGGGCTCCTTGATTAGGGCACCTGATCCTCATTCGAACCAGCAGCATAAAAACTCCGGCTTTCAGCTACTCGCTGCTGGTTCGTCACCATAGCCGGTGTGGCTATGCTCGTTCCGCGGCAGCCTAGAATTGTGGGCTCTGGTTGCTTTGGTGCCTGTGGCTGCTTCGTGAATTCAGTCGATTTCGTGTCCAGCTGAGTCGCCGGCCGTTTTGCCGCCACTCCGAGCTAGGATGCGAGTTCTATCGTTTTCATGTTCGGCTGGGATTTGCTGGCCGATTGTCGCCACTCCGAGCGGCCAAGAATAAGGGACCGTCTTCATGAGCTTCTCCGTGACTAGATACTAATGGGCTGTCATTGTTTCTTTTCTATCGACTTTTTTCCAGCTGAGTAGTTCCGGCCATGTGCCGCTACTCCGAGTTACGAATTCTGTCTCTTCGTGTCTAGCTGAGAATTGCTGACCATTTGCCGCTCCTCCAAGCCAAGATATAAATTGTCCATCATTGTTTTGATGTTGTCGCCGCCGTGTTCCAGGTGAAGCGCAGGAGATCGAAGTCAAGTCCAGGTCCTAGTTACGAGTTCCAAGTCAAGTCCACGTCCTGGTTCCGAGTTTCTAGTCAAATACAGGTCATGGTTCCGAGATCCGAGTCAAGTCCAGGTCCTGGTTCCGAGTTCCGAGTCAAGTCCACGTCCTGGTTCCGAGTTCCGAGTCAAGTCCAGGTCCTGGTTCCAAGTTTCAAGTCGAGTCCAAGCCTGTCTTCTGTGCCTGTCTCCTGCACTTGGGTCCGCCTCTAGTCGCACCAGCCGCCCATTGCAACACCATCTGCCGTATCCGGCACTCATTGCATTAAAATAAATACAGCTTCGCCAATCAGACCCTTTCTCTCCTTGTTCTGCCCCTGCCTCTGCGATCTCCCGAACTCGCTCACTTTCACTTCTTCAATTTGCCTTAAATATCTTCTTCCTGCACGACAGGCCTGGGTGCCAGACCCTGCCAGACCAGTTTGAGGCTTGCGATAGTTCAGCAGAAGATAATTCTCTTGATTTTTCCGATGCAATTCATGGAATCCAAAACGTTGTAAATGGTTTGGCGTAAGAAAACTGGAATGTAGGGGTGTGTGTGTGTGTGTGTGTGTGTGTGTGTGTGTGTGTGTGTGTGTGTGTGTGTGTGTGTGTATTTGTGTGTGTATTTGTCTGTGTGCGTGTGTGTCTGTGTGCGTGTGTGTCTGTGTGTGTGTGTCTGTGTGTGTGTGTGTGTGTGTGTGTGTGTGTGTGTGTGTGTGTGTATGTGTGTGTGTGTTTCCAGTATAACAGAGCCTGGATAGCTCAGTCGGTAGAGCATCAGACTTTTAATCTGAGGGTCCAGGGTTCAAGTCCCTGTTCAGGCGCTCACTTTATATCGCAGACTGATTCTCCATCAGCACATTCACATCCATCCGATGAAATGTAAATTTTCCCAGCCAAACCAACTGGCGGAATGTCTTCACCCAGAGGATGCAGAGAGCCTGAATCGAACTGCCAGCGGAGGGGATGGGTGCCGATTCGATTTGAACATTTCAGAGAGATTTGGGTAAGTACACGGGTGGACGGGGTATGGAGCGCTGCTGTCCGGGTGCAGCTCGATGGAACGAGGCTGAATAATATTTCAGCCCAGACTGAATGCGCTCGGGTCCGGCTTCTGTGTTGTAGCGCTCAGTGTCTCCGTGACAGTGTAGTGAATTTAGAATGGGTTGTAATTACCCAGAAAGCATTAAACCCCATATTCACCCACTGCAACTGCCCAGGACATGGCGCGTCCTTCGTCGGCCTTTAACAACCCACGTTAGCCGGCACCGCCTGTGCACACACAAAATCTTCCGGCCTCTCCACCAGTGCAGACCTTGTCCCGTTTCCCTCTGCGCATCTCCGTCCTCCTTTTTGATCCACAACATTCCTTCTCGATCATCTTCCCGCGCGGTAATTATCACATTACTATATATTTTTGTATAATAAAATATTTATTGAATCATAATAATTCAGAATACGCACCAAGATCTATGGAGCTTTATTCCCTCTTCCCGCAACTGAAATTCCGCCGCTGTTGTTCTTAGCAATTGCTATGGGTCTCGTTTTCCTATCGGAGTTTGAAAGCAATAATTCAAAATTATTTTTATTTGATAAGATGTCGCTCATTTTTTACTACTTCCGAATAAAAATGGTTGATTGTACTGATGGGCGATACCACCAACACCAGGGGTGCAGACGGAGCCGGAGCGCTCTGGAGCGCATCCGACACCTCTTTAAGAAAAAAAGCCGAAATAAACAAGCTAATTAATCAGGTGCCGCCCAGGGTGCTTTGAGTATCTCAGAAACTGCTGATCTCCTGGGATTTTTACGCACAACAGACTGGAGTTTAGAAAGAATGGTGCCAAAAACAAACAAAAAAAAAATCCAGCGAGTGGCTGTTCCGTGAGCGAAAACATCGTGTTAATCAGTTGGATCAGTTGCTAAGTGGACCGAAGCATCACAAGTGAGGTTCAGTTCGGATCGGTGAGGAGTGTTTCATATTGGGAAGTGAAACGTGCACAGTGTGTGGCGCGAAACGAGGAAGTGTTACAGAGCGGAGGTAACTAAAAACACAAGGACAAAGTTCGCCTAGAGTAGCTTCAGATAAAGGCAGAACGGTGATGAAGACGTTTCATCAGTCAGAGTATTAAATATTAAAGTTAGGACGTTATACAGTCTAACTTACACTGCACTTGGGGAGGTGATTGGTGAGATTGCATTGGCACATTCTGTCTGGTTGTTGCTACCCCATTTTCTACACAGAGCACTGACACAGGGAAGCAACGTCAATCATCAAGGACCCCCACCACCCAGACCGTGTACATTTCTCGTAACTGCCTTCAGGACCCCCACCACCCAGACCGTGTACATTTCTCGTAACCGCCTTCAGGACCCCCACTACCCAGACCGTGTACATTTCTCGTAACCGCCTTCAGGACCCCCACTACCCAGACCCTGTACATTTCTCGTAATCACCTTCAGGACCCCCACTACCCAGACCGTGTACATTTCTCGTAACTGCCTTCAGGACCCCCACCACCCAGACCGTGTACATTTCTCGTAACCGCCTTCAGGACCTCCACCACCCAGACCGTGTATATTTCTCGTAACTGCCTTCAGGACCCCCACCACCCAGACCGTGTACATTTCTCGTAACCGCCTTCAGGACCTCCACCACCCAGACCGTGTACATTTCTCGTAACCGCCTTCAGGACCCCCACCACCCAGACCGTGTACATTTCTCGTAACCGCCTTCAGGACCCCCACCACCCAGACCGTGTACATTTCTCGTAACTGCCTTCAGGACCCCCACCACCCAGACCGTGTACATTTCTCGTAACCGCCTTCAGGACCCCCACTACCCAGACCGTGTACATTTCTCGTAACCGCCTTCAGGACCCCCACCACCCAGACCGTGTACATTTCTCGTAACTGCCTTCAGGACCCCCACCACCCAGACCGTGTACATTTCTCGTAACTGCCTTCAGGACCCCCACCACCCAGACCGTGTACATTTCTCGTAACCGCCTTCAGGACCCCCACCACCCAGACCGTGTACATTTCTCGTAACTGCCTTCAGGACCCCCACCACCCAGACCGTGTACATTTCTCGTAACCGCCTTCAGGACCCCCACCACCCAGACCGTGTACATTTCTCGTAACTGCCTTCAGGACCTCCACCACCCAGACCGTGTATATTTCTCGTAACCGCCTTCAGGACCCCCACTACCCAGACCCTGTACATTTCTCGTAACTGCCTTCAGGACCTCCACCACCCAGACCGTGTACATTTCTCGTAACTGCCTTCAGGACCTCCACCACCCAGACCGTGTACATTTCTCGTAACCGCCTTCAGGACCTCCACCACCCAGACCGTGTACATTTCTCGTAACCGCCTTCAGGACCCCCAACACCCAGACCGTGTACATTTCTCGTAACCGCCTTCAGGACCCCCACCACCCAGACCGTGTACATTTCTCGTAACTGCCTTCAGGACCCCCACCACCCAGACCGTGTACATTTCTCGTAACTGCCTTCAGGACCCCAACCACCCAGGACATGTGCTTTGGTCGCTACCGTTATCAGGACCCACACCACCAGGTATCGGAAGTTAATACCCTCAGTTATCAGGCTCTTAAACCAGAGGGGATAACTTCACTCAATTTCACTCTCCCCGTTACTGAACTGTACCCGTAGCCTATGGGTTTACCTTTAAGTATTCTAGGCCCACAGATTAAAGAGAAGGGTATTGTTTTTTAATAAATAAAGCACAACACTGATTGTTGGCAAAACGACAGTGCAATGTTTCGTCTTTACTTCTGGAAAATACAAGGGGAATGAGTGGCAAAGTAAGAATGTGATCTGTGTTTGATTAGTCTAAGAGTAGGTTTGATGGGCTCGGTTGGCTGACGTGCCTGTATCCGTCGTGTATCAGCTGACGTAAAACTGAAGCAGCAGGGAGGGCGGAAGAGTCAGTAAGACAACGAGATACTTCTCGTACTGCAAAGCCAGGATTGCTGTGTTATTGCTTCGAACATCCGATTGTCGGGTAAATATGGACATTATGCAGAGAAACACAGACCGACAGACAGACAGATAGATAGCTAAGTAGACAGACATTATTCTCTCATAACGCAGAAAAAAATCATGCAGGGCAGAGGGAAATGCTTGTAGCTTAATTAGAATTCAGTATTAGAACTTGAACACTGGAAAGAGGTTCTGTCGGGTTTCGGCAGGACTCAAGTGTACACCAACGAATACTCCAGGGTTTATGAGGGAGCACAAAGGCAACAGTCTTTCAAAAACAGAAGGTAGGCACGAATCCGAAATGGCAGGCTGAGATCTTACCAGGGAAGGCAGTCAGGCATGAGCAGACAATCCAGAGCGCATAGGAAAAAAATCAGGTCCAGGAACAGGCAAAATCCAAAACACAGGAACGAGCAAAATCGGTTGGCAGAAGTCGCAATGACAGACTAGAACGACACAGGTCAGAACTGGGACGAACTGGCAGAGAATGCTAGTCAAGGCGGGGTTTAAATGGCCAGGGTAATGAGTGAAAAATTAGGAACAAGTGGGCGCAAATGAGGAGACAAGCAGGCAATTGGAGGAAGTCCAAAAAAGTAAAGGGGCTGGGCCAGAACCCACACGGCCAGGTGAAATAAAACAGAAACTAAAGACTGTCGTGATCCGGGGCTACCAGCAGAGGCTCTTCGACCCAGTGTTCAGGCCGGATCCTTAGCAGGTTCGCATGTTAAAGATTGACAGTGATATATGTCATAGCGGCCTACCCTAGAGTCGGAAAGGACTGGATAGTGCAGAGAGTATGTACCTTCAGGACCATGGACAGTGCAAAATGTGCACATTTATGATCGTGGACAGTGCAGATTGTTCAGCTTCAGGTCCATAGATAGTGCAGAGGGTGCAGCTTCAGCACCATGGATAGTGCAGAATGCGCAGCTTCAGCACCATGGAGAGTGCAGAGTAGGCAGCTTCAGGGCCATGGATAGTACAGAGTGCGCAGCTTCAGCACCATGGATAGTGCAGAGTGTGCAGCTTCAGCACCATGGATAGTACAGAGTGTGCAGCTTCAGGACCATGGATACTGCAGAGTGTGCAGCAGCTTCAGGACCATGGATAGTACAGAGTGTGCAGCTTCAGAGCTATTTCAGAGAGACTCGCGGGGTGGGTGACATTTCTGGTGTCTATCAGTTTTCCAATGGGAATTCCGGTATCCTTCCACTCTCCAAAAAAATATGGGTTGGTGGATAAACTGGCCGCTGTAAAGTTGCCAGTCGTATATAAACGAGTGTTCCAGTGGAGTGCAGTTGATTTGAGTCCCGAGCATGTTTGGTACAAAGTCCGTCATCAGTTTGATGAGCAGAATTATTTAAGGTAATGTACTGACTGAGGACAGTATTGTTTCAAAAATCTACCTAACCATGTAGTAAAATGTTTGATGTGATTTACGGCACAGTATTAATAGAAGTGTTTAGTTAAGTAAACCATTTAGAAGTTCACATTCTTAGAAGTGTTTTTCGGAACTAAGTTGACATTTCGTATTATTGTGCGGCTTTAAAATCAATTTTATTTGAAGTTTATATCGAAAGTTTGATACTGGAATAAATTATTGGTATTTTTTTAACAATTGGAACATTATTTACCGTGTAGTTTCAGTAAAATTGAGGACATCTATCAATCTTTCAAGCCATGGTCAATATAGGTGTTTCATGTTTGAGATCAAATAAAGTTTTTAATTTGAAATCTGTCAGTTAAAGAGGGTCACATTTGGTATTAATAGAATTAGAGTTGACTGTAGCAAATAGTACTGACTATCGGCCACAACTGAGCAAACGCCCACAGTGAAATAATACGGGATCTGTTGATTGACACCAGCCTGCTTTAATGATGAGCCTCATCTTTGATTGAAAGAAATTCGCCTTAATCTTTGATTAACTTATTTAGAATTGTCGGTACTCTGGGGTATTCATAGATAAGTACATCCAAACAGTTTCAAACATATCGACGCCAGATTTAATTAAAACAATTGTGAATCTGAATGATGATGTAACCTTATTGTCCCTGTGGAGATGTGGAGATGTATACTAAAGACAGCCGGAACAAATACCTCAGTGTCGTTGCTTGTAAATCAACGGAACAGATCCATCACGTTAGAACATGCTGGAGACATTCTACAGTATCAGGAAAGTATATTATATCATAATTGCAAATGTTGGTGTCCCTGGTAAGCACCTATAAATTTATTTTGTTGATTATGTAATTTTACACTCTAGATTGTCTCCCAGTTTGATCTATAGCTAAAAATGTTTGCCTGCTGATGCTATGGTTTTGCTTGAGCCAAGAGTGGAACAGTGATATCGTTTCCACGATCCTACATCCTCAATGTATGGCACTAGTAATGATAATTATACTAGTTCTAATGGTAATAGCGATAAGTAATAATAACAACCATAAAAGGAAATAATAATAATAATAATACTGGAACTACTGTTTTTTTTCTGAGCGTTTAAAGTTTATTGGAAGGTCAGATTGTAGAACCACAGAGAGACATCCGGCGAAGAAGTTGACAAGTAGCCCGGTTACTGCCTGATAATAAATAGTCATAATTCGCAGATAAAATCCATGTTGTTGAAGTTTTGGCGACCGTATTGAAGGATGCAAACAAATGCTTTAAAATAGTTGCGTATCGCAAATGATCCAAGTAATTCCTATTTTATTTGGCTTTTGGTGATACTATGTCTCTCTTTTTCCTCTGCTGCTGTTGGCTAAATAAGCTTTTTAACTGGTGAAACACAGCGAAAGTGTTAACCTTCTTCTGTTTGAAACCCACAGAATCGATTGCTCTGGAGTTACTGAGAGTGATCAGCTGCTCATGTTTACAACCGGGCAAATGGTCTTTACTGTGTGAGTAACTAATTCAATTGTCCCAGCAAATGTTCCCAGTACTCATTGGTCAGTGACGTCCCTCTTACAGTCTGTGAAATATTGCTGTATGTTTATAGATTGTTAAAAGTCCATTGATTGTTAAAATTAATTCACGTTTGCGCCAAATATTCCTTAACTATTATTTGGGGTCCCACCGCTGTACTGACCTATGCACGCAACTCAATAGCGTGACCGTGAGTGAAGGAATTCTCATGAACACATGTATTTAAATTTTAGCTTACCAATTCAGGCCAAGGGGATTTGTGAAGATAGATAGTTGCATTTACATCACCGAGGTGGGCTTAAAAAGCCCGTGTTTTGTGCGCTTCGATATTCCAATTGTATGAATGGAATGGAGATTCCCTGCTGGCCCAGCCGTCCCATCCAGACCAGTAAAGTTATTTCCCACTTGTCATTTCAGTCTTTACTTTGCTGGTCATTTTCGTATTCTGGGTCCCGGTTCGTGACGTTCCTGTCATTGGCAAATTTACTCTCTGTCTAGTTTATTTGGTCATCAGATCCCCTCAGAACGACTCCAGGCTGTCCACGCAACACATCATCTTCTCGGGGATCATTCCAATCGATTTTTTCGCACATTTCTGAGATATTCACGGGTTTCTTAGAGAGCGGAGCCTGAAATCTGATAGCAGATGCATCAGACAATGCAGATCTATTAGTCAAAGCGTTTCGCCATGACTTCCTGGCTCTTAGAGCCACTGAATCATCGAGACTTACGGAACGAAAGGAGGCACTTCAGACTATCGAGTCCCCACTGCCTATCAGACACCCATTTACACTAATACAATATCAATCTCTTATTCTCTCCACATTTGTTCAGTTCGGTTCAGACTACATCATCCACATGTACACCTGAAGCAATTTGCAGCGTCTAATTGGCCGAGCAGCACGCATCACTTCCTGATATGTGATCAAAGCGGCGCACCCAGGAGGGACCCGTGTGGTCAGAGTTAGAACGTGCAAACTCCACACAGACAGTCACCGAGTTTAGAATTGAATCTGATTCTCCGGCGGTGCTGTCAGGGACACGTAGGACAATCTGAACCATTTTTTCCTTATAACTTCCATGGGTTTGACCATTTACTTAATAAATTCAGATGGCGTTTGAACAGTTTTCTTGGTCTCTCTTTCCAATTTTGTGAGTTTATGGTTGGAACAGGAATTTATATTTCCATCTCTGGTATTGTGGTGTCTTCCAGAAATATCTTTAAAATAATAAAAGGCGGAACTGAACCAGAAGATATTGTTTCTCCTTTTCAGATTATTAGAGTATTTCGGCACAGAAGTAAACTTTCTTTCCATTCAGTCTATGCCGACATGATTTTAAACCTAATCCAATTTACCTGCACCAATAGATGTTCTTCAAAACCATTCCTATCGTTTTCACACCGATCCAAACCTCTGTTAAATATTACAACTGAAATCTTGCACTGGGATCGACTCCGCCGTTTTTTTGAACCTTCTGAATAAACTTGGGCCTTCTGAATAAACTTGGGACTCAAATCCCTCACAGCCCTGGTGTGTTTTGGACTTGATTTCTCCGCATATTCCCTGTTACTGCTGCAATAGGTGGACCTGTATCTTGGTTCTGACATAACAAGTTGAGTTTCGCTTTCAGCTGATGCCAGCACTTTGTCTCGGTTGCACACGGGGAGTTGGATGTTTGGAAGGGAGAATGATGGACATTATCACTTGTTAAACCTTCCGACATCCTCCAGTAGAGGGCAATATACACCGAGCACAGAAATCTGCTGCTCTGAGTTTTCTCGATGTTATTTCTCTTCTCTGTTTTTGCAGTGAATTTAGTGGCGATTGGGATCCTGTCCCGGGGAATATGTGGCCTTTCCACCTGCACAACTCGCTACCTGGTGGCCATGGCAACGGTGGACCTCATGGCTGTGAGCACTGCCGTTATACTGAGGAGGATTAGTTTTTATTTCCCAGGATCCTTCTTGGACATCTACCCATTGTGTAGCATTATCTTTGTACTGCTGTGTGTACCAAAGACTGTTCCGTTTGGTTCACCGTTACCTTCACGTTTGATCGATTTGTCGCCATTTGTCGCCAGAAACTGAAAACAAAATATTGCACCGGGAAAACTGCGGCTCTGGTTCTGATGATTACCTGTGTACTGATCTGCTTTAAAAACGTTTCTTACTATTTTATACATAAGCATAGAAGGATTGCATGTACATACGGTGACGCTGTGCTATTTGTATGTAGAAGTCTTCGAGTGCGATGGGGTGGGTTAATGTGTGAAGGTGTTGATCAGTCTGACGGTTTGGAGAAATCAACTGTTTTTGAGTCCGGTGGCCGTGGTGTGGATGGTGTGTAGCCTCTGTGCCGAGGAGAGTGGGAAAAAACAGTCTACAGAAAGGGCGGGTGTCATCGTTCAAGATATTACCAGCATTTTTACCGGCACCTTTCTGTATGTATGTACTCGATGGCGGGTAGACTGATGCCAATGATGTGTTGGACAGGTTTAACTACTCGTTGTACAACCACTGGAGAAAACCTCCATTCGACACACCAGAGGAGATCTTTTTTTTTCAGTGTCCAATTTGCTACCAATCTGCTAAGCTTCGTGAGTTGGGCGAAGAACTGAACTCCAGTGTTCGTCAGGTCTTTCTGCTCCCAGCAGTGAGAACCTGTACCAGTGATCTGGATCGAATCCAGTTTGCAGGAGCTGTCAGTGGTTGCTCACAGCTACACTAATCGCAGTTCGATTAACCATTTTACAGTGGATTTGTATATCACCTTGATTCTGATACCCAGGAAGATTTTTCTTCTAATTTTTTTTTAAATTTTTCTGTCCCCATCATTTTATAGTGTCGATTCACTCCACAGAATGATCTGAATGTCATAGTTTGGACAAGTATCGGTTTATTCCTTTATTTTGATCCCTGACATCAATGGAGACATCTATCGAATGCAATGTCGCTGACATTCACCGGGATATTGTTTGGGATGTTGTGACTCACGATCAGGAAGGATGGCAGAGATTCAGCTTGTCCTGCTTGCAATAGTGTCTGCTAACACTGACCTGGTAGATGTATGCAAGGTAATGAGAAGTACAGGAAAGGCAGATGTCACAGAAGACTATAATTAGGAAGCTTAGGTTTACGTTCGGGGATAATTCATCCGGAGAGTAAGAGTGGTTTTCTTCCAACTGTTGGAGCCCGGATTGTACTGCTTGAGAAGGATGGGTTTAGAGTTTTTCCCAACATGTCAAGACTGTTTATAGCAAGATTTGGAAAACCAATACATACAAGGTTACGGACCATGGGCTGGGAAATGGGCTTGGTTTGAATAGGAACGATGGAAATGGTTGATAAATGACCATTTTCTCGATTGTATGTAGCCAGATGCCCCCATGGCCACTGTTAAAATTCCCACATCCTGTGTAAATAAATTACGCAGTGAGATGATCATATCGATTCCCATTGCCAGTTTTGCTCTGATCCTCAGCACGAACCACAGTTGCGATGAAACTTCGAAACTTCGAAATAGCCAAACTTCGAAAAAAAAGTTAATCGCTATCAGCTCCCTAACTCAACACGGTGCAATTCGGGAGCAGAGTTTTCTTCCAGATGAATTAGTTAATGATTGAAATAATTGCTGGAGGGGTGGGACGGAATGGATGCGTGGGAGAGGGAAATGAAGTACCCAGCGACAGCATGTTCTGGGTCACGAATGCTAAATTAAATAAACTGCTCTGTGTTCCAATCTACGTGTGTTTCACGTTCCCAGCTGCGGAGCGACGACCATGTGAGTGGGGAGTACAGACGAATAAATTGCAAGGAAGTGGTTGATTGAAAATGAAAATGCTGTTGAGAGCAAAGGGAGGGGTAAAGTACGAGCCAAAAACTGCGTGTTCTATTTTACCTCTACTTCCCAGCCACTGGGGACAAAATACTGCAGCAGCACTTCCGGTTTTGATGGCAGTCAGCTTTGTGATGTTTTTAATATCTTTCATAAATTATGATAAAATAAGTGAGGTAAACAAATGCGTAGCCCCGTTATGTGAAATAAATCCACGTTGTAGTCAACGCCGTTAGATAGGATTTTCCAAGTTCGACAAGACATTCGCTCTGTCACAGACTCATAGAGAGATCCAGCACGGAATCACACACTCTGACCACCGAGTACAGGCTGTCCTTTAAGCTTCCATTTATACATTTACCCGACCCTAATCCATGGTACTCTCTCCACAGTTCCAAAGAAAAATCACCTTTGTGCCATTTCTACAGATTCGGGATAACTTACGGTCCCCGTCCAAGCCGCATGTTTCTTTACAGGACGGGGGAATTAAAGAGCAGGAAATCTTATCCCATCCCGTGATGAACGTGCAAATTCACGCAGATGCTAAACGATGTCACAATATCTTCGTGTCCAATTAGATCCTCGATTGCCTCACTTGCAGACCCCAGTCATTTGGGATAGGGAGCAACATCTCCCCCACAATCTCCCTCAGCACAGGAGCACCACAAGGCTGCGTGCTTACACCTCTGCTCTACTCGCTTTACACATGACTATGTGTCTAAGCATAGATCCAATGCCACATTCCAGTTTGCTGTTGTGAACCGAATCAAAGATGGTGACGAAACAGCATAGAGGAGGGAGATGTGAAGATTCAATTGCTAGAGTCTAGTCTGACACCAACCTACACACACACACACACACACACACACACACACACTCTCTCTCACACACTCAACTGAACATCACTCCACTCCCTTTGCAATTTCTGCTCATTTCTTTCTCAATTCTTGCTAAAACATTGTTTACATTGTTTACATTTACATTTACATCATTTATTATTATATTGTAATGTGTCCTTTACTGTGCCTATTGTCTTGTTCATTAATTATTGTGCTGTCTTTCGCTGTTTTTTTAACTTTATGTTGTCCCGTTTAAGTCTGAAGTCTAATGTATTGTTTCACGTAGTCGAGTGAAGTTTAGTATTGTTTCATGTAGCACCATGGTCCTAGAGGAAAGCTTTTTCGTTTCTACTGTGTACTGTACCAGCAGTTGTGGTTGAAATGACAATAAAAGCGACTTGACATGACTTGAGACCAAGGCACTCCCCAGTCCTCTCAGTGAATTCTCCAACTCCAAATTCAGTTTCGTTTGTGAATGCTGTTGAAAAGTATTCACTTGGTTTTAATGCCATCGCCTATAGCCTCTATGACTAAGGTCTTCAGTTCCTCACCTGAAAGTTTGTTTAAATGGCGTCACGACCCAGCTTACAATGCTCCCTCAGCCTGTAAATTCCAAAGGTCCAGGTACTTGCCAATCTCTGTGTAAAGTATTATCACTTGATTTATTCCCTGAATATCTCTCTCTCTCTCTCTCTCCATTCTGAATCAATACACTCAAATTGCACAAACCCTTCGTACGAGGAAAAAAAATCCAGAAATTTATTTCAACCATACTCCTCATAATGTTGCCAGATGGTATTTATTTATTAGTGTGCATTTTATCCCATGTGCATATTTTAACCGTAATTTAATTTATTTAATTTTTTGTTCTATCAAATCATTGAATGCGGTTTTTGTTGCAAGTCGCTCCAAAGTAGCACAACAAATTCCCAATACATTTCAATATTTACGGCGAGTAAAGTTGGTTCTGATTCTCGACAATAGATCTTTCTTGGTCATGTTCCTGTCTTAACTTTCTGAGCCCCCATAAAGCAGACAGAATTTATCTCGGCAATCTTCATAACGCAACTGCCTCACGATTCCTTTCCATCCACCTTCTGCTCCAGTTTTGACACCTTGAAAGGCCAATCCGTTCGTTAATAGACCCCAAGATGCTCCCGTTGATGTCCAGTTGTTTTACACTCCAAAATAGTACCAGCTCATCTTCGTCCGCATTATAGCACAGTGCATTTCTTGTCCTTTTCACCCAAACACCCGGAACATTGCCGGGTAAGTCGCCGTTCCACATATCAAAAGCTGCAAGGATTATTGTATCATGGACAATTCACGGATCGAGCCTTCCACATCACATGCCAGGTCGTTCAGTGGTTCGAGGCTTCAGAGGTTCAATGGATCCATTTAATAACACGGAACGAACAACCTGAGATCCTCACTCTTCACGGACATCTACTGAACAGAAGAAAACCCCAAAGAATGAATGACAGAAAAACGTTAAATCCCCAAAGCACCCCCACCCTCCCACGTACAAGCAGCAGCAAATCATCCACCCTTCCCAGCTCCCTCCCCTCCCCACCCCACTTGCGCTACCGGGAAACATCAGCGACCACCAGCCACGAAGTGAGCAATAGCAAAGACCCAATGAGAGCATGATCTATAGACCATCAAAAACTACAGTCCATAACCCATCACATCGACACGCACAGGGTCTCTCCCTCTCTCTCTCTCTCTCTCTCACTCACTAACAAGGGTCAGAGAGATGTTGCCCATCCCTCAGCGAGTGAGGAGACCAAAAGACAGCTCGCTGTTACCATGTTACAGTCAGCAGCGTTGGTTTTATTCCAAGTTTTTCTGACCAGAGAGAGAGAGAGAGAGAGATAGAAAGAGAGAGAGAGAGAGAGAGAGAGAGAGAGAGAGAGAGAGAGAGAGAGAGAGAGAGAGAGAGAGATGTCTCTCTCTGAACAACAACTTTGGTCAGTCCTCAACAGCACCAGGAGACTCTGCTCTGCAAGATGTAAGCCCCACCTTCTGCCATGATGTTCCGATGTTCCATTCTCCCGCGACACATCAGTTGCCGACAGTGGTCTACAGGGCCGCGCAAGGCCGCAAACCGAGCCGCACATCTTCCGAGCCGCCCTGCAGATGTGGAGAAACGGCCGATCGCCGACCTGCGGGAACGGGAAACCACCGCCGTGAAGTGCCGGAGTTTGAGTGCATCTGTAGATCACGGACGCCAACAGAACACGGGGCAGCTTTAAAGGGAAAAATAGGGAGACTTTAAAGAAAGGAATTTAATCTGTTTCGCAGATGAGCGGGAAGAAGTTGCCCCCCTCTCCGCCGCCATCTTACCTCCTGCAAGATATAAAATGGCGAAATCCGTTGGTGGACATGAGTAGTCGCATGACTCCAATTCCAATTCCAGAATGACCCCCTGTCTCCTATTGCAAAGCAATTTTCGGTCCCATTTTACAGCGTGTCCTGGATCCCTTAGTGACTAAGCATTTGAACTCCCTTCCCTCGATGGATTTTGGCAAGGCTTTAGTAAGTTCCATGCTAACCACATCCACCTCTCTGCCCTCAGCGACACATTTGGTTTCTTCTTCCAGCCTCTGTAAGGGATTTATCAATCCTTACGACTAACAAGGGGTCAGTTTTATTTCTGCAGACCTGCATTGTGCTTCCACCAATCCCTGCGCTGAATTCTCCAATACATTCGGAGAACGGCGAGACGTGGATTACGATGGATTACATTAGCTTTCAAATGACTTCTGATTCAGGATTATAAACACGAGCTCCTGCAGAGACGTTGGTCTTTGTAGTTGAAATTAACAGACAAGAGCAGTGTCACTAGGAAACTTAAATGAAATTCTCCAATCAGAATGCCTCCCCTTCTCCAAACAGAAACACACACAGTGGTGCACGCAGGAAGTTTTATTCACCTGAAATATTGTCATTTGCTGTCTTGAACTCTACGCTGTTTAATTCCCAAATATCCCAATATTATCAGGAGTTGGATATTGTAAATATATATGTCGGGGTGTAGTTGTGTGACAGGCGAACGTCACAATGGAAATCTACAACTTGGTGTACGATGAAAGAAGAAAAATGGATTTTGAGGTATTACCTTCACATTACGAAGGCGAGAGAAAGACAATAACAGGTAGGAGGACGCAAAGGTAGGGTCAGGATTTGGTCACATGGACCCCCAGCTCGCTCCACAACTCCATTAGATCACGACTGCGCAGGTTTGACTCAAGGTTTCGACTACTCTGACCGTTACCCAGAATTATTGACACGGTCAATAGTAATAATCTTACGGATCAGCAATTGTCCGATGTTGCTGGAGTAGAAGCCTACAAAAGAGGACACGTTCGTGTAAACGCGTTCGGTCGTGTGCGTGCAATAGTATGTGCATGTGCTGTTTATCTATATGGAAGCTGAATGTCCTTATGTGTATTTGAATGTGTATTTGTGTGCGTCCGCATGAGTCCATCTCTTGCCTCTATTTCCTTGTGCATGAATGCCTGGGTGCGTGCGTAGCCGTGTGTATACGTAAATGCCTCGGTGTATTTGTGTCCTTTGGAAATCTGCACAGATTCTGTTTGCATTTGATTATGACATTTGAGTAATGTCATATTGAGTGACATTATGGGTGTTTGTGCCTGTGGTTCTGTGCCTGTGTGTTTGTGTGTCCGTATGTGCGTCTTTCCGCGTTTTTGCATGTGTAACTTTGTATTTTTTCCTTTGTTATATCCTTGTACGTAGCTTTGTATCTGATTGTGCATGAGTCCGTATATGTGTCTGCACATGTGCAAAATAAGTAATACACAGAATGATAACCTAGGGTCAAGGAACCAACCTCTTTTTTGCACAGGTGTGCGGCCGTGCTGTGAGTTAACATAAAAGTTGGTGGCGTCCGGAAGTCTATTTTGATGGGTGTACAGATGAAGAGTGATGTATTCAATTATGGAAACAATCCAGAAATGACCTGCAGCAAGTATGACAACCTGATGTGTAAAGCATAAAACAGTCTCCTTCTTGGATGCTCCAGTTGGTTTCTCAGTATAATTAACCATCAGTTATAATATAAAAGGATAATGAAATTATTATGGTGGTACTCGGGGATTTAGAATTGACAAAGATTATAACGAACTTATACATCTTCGCCAGAGAGGGTCGGTAGTTTTTCTCTATTCTGATATGTGGAAAATGAAATATATTCGAAAGGAACCAATTAACATATGACAGGGAAGTAGTTAAGTCTTCAGATATTGTAAAAGTCTGAAACTTGTGCGACCATTGGGAGGAGCTCTGAGTGGGACAAATTGGGTCTTTTTGTACGGATACTCGATGTAATCCCCTCCCAGTCCATCACTGAGCAGCATCGTTAAGCAGCAGTAAAGGAAGTTAAAGCTCATTGCAGAGACAGTCTGGAGAAAGCCTGTCTGCTCCTATGGTCCGGGAACACATCCTACACAGTCAGGAAATCTCACCAACACCTCCACCTTCTGAGGAGGATGAAGCGAGCTGGACTTCGCACATCCATGCTGACGTCACTCTGCAGTTGCGCAGTAGAGAGAATCCCAACAAACTGCGTCACTGCTTGGACTGGGAACTGTACTACAGCGGACAAGGAGGCTCCGCAACGGGTAGACAAAACTACCCAACGTGTAGTCAACCGGGCTACCCCCGCTCAATGACATATATACAGAAAGGTGCCAGTAAATGACCAGTAACATAGTAAAGGACCCTACACACCCTGCGCGCAGACTGTAAATCCCATCCCATCAGGGAGGATGCAACTGATATCCACGACTGGACCATCAGACACAAAAACAGTTACTTTCCCCGAGCAGTCTGAGTGACGAACTAACTAACAACTCACTAACTCCACCAGTACTGTATTATTTCCCGTCATTCACAGCACGGCGTCACGTTATGGTCATAAACAACCTTTCTATATAAGCCATCTTCATTATCTATATTAATTGTTTTTTTTAAATCAATTTTATTACTGTATTTGATTTTTCTTTCTCAGTTCAAGCTGGTAAAACTTAAGGTACGGCCAGAGACAAGCACACTCATTTCCCATTTCGAGGAAATTTCAGGCCATTCCAGTGGTGCTTAGTATCGTGGCTCCCTAATTGTTTAATGCCATTGTGTACTGACTTTGGCGTGATACCAGTTGTAGGAATTAATATCGGGACAACGTACATCCTGTGCATGTTCCAATAGACTTCCAATTTCCTCTTCTAATTCAGCATATTTCTGGTGTTTTTAGCTAATTGATTTCTGTAATTTATATGTGTTTGGAATGGCTACATCTATTAAATAAATGGTTCTTGCTAGTTTATCCTGGATTATTATATCCGGCCGGTTCTTATGGACTGTCTGATCTGTAATAACTGATCCGTCATAATATAATTTGTGTTATTCTCAATCCAGACCTGGATCAGGCTTGTGTTTATATTCAGGAGTGATTTATTTTATGAGTTTGCACTTTAAAGCATGGTTTCTTTAATGATGTTTGCCACTTGATTGTACCTGTGTAGTTAATCAGATAAAATCAATCTGCTACAAGATCCTGTGATGTGTTGAATTGTTTCTGGATGTTCTTGACATTTTATACATTATCATCTCTGAATTTGTTGGTCTTTTATTATGTACTTTTGATGTTTTTTTGTGTGTTAACTACTTGTTTCTGTATTGCTACAAGGAACACTTCTGTTTCAGGGCAGAGATCTGCATCGCTGAGCAAGGCGGTCGACGCCTCCTTGTCGACATCTAGTCTGCTCAGATTGCGGGGATATCTTCCATGAAGAGTCAGACTCTTCCAGTGGTTAACTTTTTTCCTCAATGGTGGCGATGTCTCCGCTTTTCTGGGTCGTTCTGTCATTTAAGTTTACTGGCTAAAGAGAGAGCAGGTCCTGTAGAGATTGCCAAGGCTGGAAAGGTGGGATTTGTTAACTGAGAATAAAATCATAATTACTCAAGAGATAAGGAAAACAAGCAGAAATGTGTTGGAGGTCATTTGTATTACCAGGGAAGAGGAGTTTACAGCCTTACAACGCGTTAAGGTGGATTAATTCCCAGGGTCTGACCAAGCGTGTCCTCTTGTGGAAGGGTAGTGATGAAATGGCCGAGGCTCCTGTGGAAATATTTGACTCATCGTTAGCCACTGGTGAAGTTCCCTCCTTATGGAAGGCAGCTGATGATGTTCCGTTGTTTAAGAGAGTATGTTAACTGTTTTATACACCTTATCAGAATTGCATTTGCTTGCATGGATTGCTGATCCTGTTTTCTTTGGTGAAAGTACTTCCTGAGAGGTAAATTCTTATATCCTGATGTTTATTTTATATTTTAAGATTTTTGGTGCTGCATCATATTTGGAGTAACAAATATTTGTTGTCATTACACTTTTCTACAGAGGATGACATCATTCAATCGTGAAACTTAAATCATGAATCTTGAAATGTGACTGCTCCAAAGCACAAACAGCGAAATTGTCGATCTAACATTATGGCCTCTGCTGAATTAACATTCTCTCCCGCTATCGGCATTATTTTCAGCGAGTGATCACAATATCTGGTGTGAAGTATCACATCACAGTCTGGAGCCATTGGGAATAAACCCTGGCTGCCGTCAGTTGCTTTGTCTCCAGATTAAGTGTACAATTGTGATCACTGGCCATTTAACTGCGGCTATGAACTGCTCTCTGAACTTAGACTGTGTTACTCCATATATAAATGTGTTCGTGCACAGACTCAGGTTCTGTAACATGTATCCAAGCTTCAGTAAGATAAATTCAGAATCGGTGTAATTATTGGGATCTGTCCCTCCGACGTTATACTTGAAGAAATTGACAACAGTCGCCAACCACAAAATGATAAAGCTGCCAGATATGGTGAAGAGGAGGATCGCAGAGCGCCGCCTGCTGTCCATTTCCGGGTCACTGCAGTTCTCCCCCTTCCTCTGACCCCTCAGTCTCTTACGAACCCGACTGGCCGCAAAAATGTGCCGGACCGTCAGGGCATTGAGGATCAGTATCAGTGCGAATGGAATCAGTGGGGTTAAACTCTTGTCGAATTGGTCATAGCTCACCCACTGGTGTTCCGTGTAATAAGCTGTGTTGAACTTGCAAATCCATAATACACCATCGATTATTTCCCTTGGGTTATAAATGAAATAGAAGGGGATATTTTTTAAACACATGACAATGCAGGTGATCACCTGAACCAAGGCCGCGGTCCTTCCCGTGCAATAGCTGGCTTTTAACCTCTGACAACAAATGGCGACAAACCGATCGAAGGTGAAGGTGACCGTGAGCCAGACGGAACAGTCTCTGGAAGCACATTGCAGTACAAAGATAATGCTACACAAGGGATACGTCTCCAGGAAGGATCCGGAGGAATAGTACTTGATCCGTGTGAAGAACGCAGTGACGACAGCCGTCAGATCCGCCGCTGCCATGGCAACCAGGTAGCGTGTGGTGCACGTGGAGAGGCCGCACTTCCCCCGGGAAAGGATTGCAATCGCCACTATATTCACTGGGCGGCAGAGAAGAGAAAACA
Source organism: Mobula birostris (assembly GCF_030028105.1). Lineage (NCBI taxonomy): Eukaryota > Metazoa > Chordata > Chondrichthyes > Myliobatiformes > Myliobatidae > Mobula > Mobula birostris. The sequence goes on from NC_092382.1 coordinate 93,164,654, forward strand.
GAGATGGGTTTCCAACGTTGCCTTATTCTGCTGCGATATTGATGAGTTCTGTTCAGTTTATTTCTATTCGTGTAAATGCCTGCAGGAAAACGTATCATGTATATATATGATCATAGATCTACCTTGAATTTTGAACATTAAGATGTATCACTTAAGGATTGAAATGACTAAAGTTATAGAACAATATAGATGCTGAAATCCTAGAGCCAGAAACGGAAGTTCCTCATGTACTCGGCTCTCAGGTCTCACGTGACGGGAGAGAAGTCCTTTAATTCGAAGCAGCTCGTCAGAACCGGGTTGGAGCTATTGGCAGCTCGATGCTGCAGTGTGAGTGTGGAAGGGGGCGCCTCTCTCCGAGTGGAACCGGGGTAGGCGGAGGGAGAGGCTGTAGACAATGTTACCGGTCAATGGATGAATGGAATGGACAAACGGATGGATACAGGATTAACAACATACAGAGCAGAAGACATCCCCTTGGCTCTCCTTCACTCTCAGATGTAACCGGCAATGATGAAATTGAATGAAAATGGCTGAGGGAGTATCAGAGACGGGAAACATAGTCAGAAAGGACCATCAAGGTACCGAACGTTGTCTCCTTCCCAATTCTGAAAAAGGCTGTTCGACATGAAACGCTCTTTCTTTACTTAGTCTTCCCATGGATGCGAGCAAACCTGCTGATTTTCCATTTTTCCCATTGTCCCGACGACAACGAGCTTTCTCACATTATCCTATCTACAATTCCGCTCTGAAACTAATCGTCTCTGATGAAGTAGCGAATGGTGAAGAGTAGGATGACAGTCCGCCGCCGGCTTTCCATTTCCGGGTCTCCGCAGTTCTGCCCTGATCTCTGAAACTTCGGACCCTTGCGGGATCAACTGGCCGTTTCCTTATCGCTCCCATAAAGGGCAGAAGACCATGAGACATGGGAGCAGCATTAGGCCATTCGACGTACAGAGTCTGCTCCCCATTCAATCGTGGCTGATTAATTATCCCTCTCAACCCCATTCTCCTGCCTTACTTATCCCCGTAACCTTTGACACCCTGACTAATGAAGGACATATCAACCTCCCCTTAAAATATACCCAATGAGTTAGCTTCCACAACCTCCTGAGATAATTGACTTCCTCAGTCACAACCTTTTGGCTAACGAAATTGCTCCCCAGGTATGTTCTGAAGGGACGTCCTCCCATTCTGTGCCCACTGGTCCGAGATTTCCTCACTATAGGAAACATCCTCTCTATGTTCAAATGAGATAGCGATTATTGTTCGTTTGTCTCCCCATTTCACCAATCAACTTCCCAGGAAACGGACTATTTCTTGTTGTTTGATCCGCCCTTAGAGATTATACTGACCTAGATTTTATCTCTTACTCACTCCTCACACCTATAACACGCCAATATAATTTGTTTCTGCAGTATAAGGATTGCAAACTGGTGCACAATTGATTATCTGCTTGTCATTCTGAATTCTGGGACCTTGCCAAGTGGAAGACAAAAGAAAACTCGCGGGAAAATTAAAAACTTTAGATGCTGGAAGACGGAAAAGCAAAAAGAAAACGCTGGAGATGTTCAATGGGGCAGGTTTCAGGAAATAATCTTCCCTCAGATTAATGATATCTGTCCATCGGCTAAGTAGAGGGAACGACCTGGATTTCTGTTATTTTGTTTTCTCTGCGCTATTTCCAGCTTCCAGTCTGATCAATAAATCTGAGAGTCCTGGTGCTAGGGAACGATCTGAAATGCGGGTAGTGAAGGGAGACTTAACTTTATACGAATATGAAGGAAAATAAACTCTCCCCGGGCACATGGCTAACTTCAACGAGGTGATAAACTACTATGAAAAGGACTTAAGCAGTCAGCATACATTGCAATAGATGAAGTTATTTTGGATCAAAGCAACCTTTTTTGTCTATCAACAATGTAACTAGGATTATTCTTCATAGCCACTGTATAGTGTAGTGAACCGTATGAACGATTTGTACAGTTATTTCAATTTCTCAAAATGTTCTATAAGGTACTAGAGCGACACTCACAAAATTTCCAGTAAATCACAGCAAGTGAGGCATCGTCTGTTTAACCAATTTGTCGTTTCGGGATGAGACTCCAGCATCAAACTGAGGAAGTCGAATTTATGTTAGCTCGCATTTCCTTAACGTAGCGATCAATAGGCAACTCCAGCAAAATATTTATACCACTTGTTCTGAGTATTGCAGACTGAAACTAGCTTCTGAACATCCCTGTAGTGGCCTGATGCTTTGCGAAGACTTTATGGGCAAAATAGATCTTTTCAGCGATGCGTGTTGCGTTCCCATCTTGTTATTTGGATGCTTTTCAGCAACAGAGACTGGAAATCTGATCAGGATTGATGGGAAGATGAATGAGCTATACGTAGAGAGCTCCTGAATGAAAACCTGCACAATAATAGAATGCCTTGATGTATTTGAGTGACCCAGTCAGAGTCCTGACCAGAACCCGATCGAAAATCCCTGGCAGGACCTCTGGATGGCTGTCCACTGCGGCTGCGCATCTGGCCTGGCACAGCCGGAGCAATTTTGCAAGGAGCAGTGGGAAATCTTGCTCCATCGCGTTGTAAGAACTAATAGAGGCTTATGAAAAAAGTCTACTGGCCGTAATTGCTGCGAGAGGTGGTTCAACTGAGTACTGAGCGAAGGGACATGAATAATTTTGAACTTCTGACATTTCAGTTTCAGATTTTTTTAGATTTCATGCTTCACAGTGTTCCTTGTTTTTTGGCCTCTACTGTGAAAGCAGGAGCATGTGATTCACGAGTAAACATTCCCAGATAAATTGATCACAATCGCTGGTTGTAATATCCATTTATGTGAACAAAGTGTTGAGCGCTGGGTACTTTTACAAGGCGCTGTATTAACTGAATCGGGTTCAGAATTTCATTTGGAAATGTCCTGCCATATATTCCCCATCACAATGAACATCCATTCGCAGTTTGGAATATTCTGGAGAATATAAACATTCCTAAGCTCAGTACTCAGTTGAATAATCCATCACAACTACGACAGCCGATATTACTTTTGGATAAGTCTCTATTAGCCATGTACAACATGATGGGGCAAGCTTTACCCACTCCTCCTTGCAAACTTCTCAAGCTGTGCCAGATTAGTTCAGGGGCGGTGGTGGACAGGGATCCAGAGGTTGTGACAGAGATGCCCAATCGGGTTAAGGTTAGGGCTGCGATTGCACCCCTCAATGATATAGATTTTCAACATTTGAAGATTATCCCCGGTTGCTCTAGCAACGTGTTTTTGGGATGTTGTCCTGCTGAAAGACGAACTTCCTACCCAGTTTACCCTTTCTGGCCGAGGCCAGGAGGTTTTCATCAATGATCCCCGTGTACTTACTAGCATTCATCTTCCCACCAATGCTAACCTTTTCATTGCGCTATTGTTTAATATCACGCAGTACGGCATTTCACGCGACGCAAATCATACAGCCGGTACATGTTTTTCCTTCTCTTTCTCTTTTATGCCATCCGCATCTCCAGAAAATTTCAGTAAAGCAGCTTTCGACTTCTATCAAGTGGCATTTCAGTATCATCGCTGGCAGCACTGAGCACGGCGCTCTTGACTTTAGGTAAAAGATGGCACACCACTTAATATTTCTTACCGGGCACAGCGATAGCCAGAATGACCAGATAATAGATATCCTTGATGCGGTAAAAAGTTTCCAACATTCCCTGAATGAGTTGATCAAAGGATTTCAGCAGCCGATTATCAGTCCCAATGAAAATCAGTGGAAGAAGTCTCTCTTAACATTAAATTTATATATTTGCCAATCTCCACGGGACACCGACGCTTCGGATCGTTCATGAACATAAATAATAGATTTAAGAAGATGGAATATATTGACTGTGCCAGCGGGTGAAATATCAGCTGTCGCATAAATAGTTTATAATATTTAATTGGAGATCCCTAGAGTACTGACAAAACAGATTAAACTCTTTGGTGTCGAAATGAAACTTTCTCTCTGCGGTGAGGTAATTGTCCAAAGGGAGGTGGGAATACCCATCCTTTTCCCTGTGAAGTGTTTGTCTCCTTGCACAGAGGATAGTGGATTTTCTCTTTACTTGAGGCAGAGCTGGTAAAATGAAGTGAGCTCTTGTACTGCAGATTGGAGTTTATTCACCGGCATGAACTCGACAGCTCCCCGATATCGGAAAAAAATAAAGCCCGATGATCTCACATTCGAACTGATCTCCTGTTATAAATGACATCTTCCCTGGTGCAAAGGTGAACTGGTAAATGAAAACGCTCCTCAAACAACGCAGGGTTTAAATACAGCTGACACTGTGTTGCTGTTCCACGACAAACTCGTGGGGCTGAGAATGACAGGAGGCCGCCCAACTAACTGAGCGCTCAACACAGATCACTTCTGCAAACTAACAACATGACTGACATATTCAGAGTTTCACATAATAGAAACATCACTTTGATTCAATGGACATATGAACGTTTGGAAATGGAGTATCGAACACTGGAACGCAGTACAGGTCCTTCAGCCTACGATCTTGTAAAACTTTCATCCTGCTATAAGACCAATAAAACTTCCCTTCCATTATAAACCTCTAGTCTTTTAACATCCATATCCTCCGGAGGGGATCTGAAATGTTTCTAATATATCAGCCTCTACCACCGCTCCAGACAGGACACACCTATCATTCTCTATGTGAATAAAAGTTGTCCCTTGCAATAATTTCCTCAAATCCCCTCAATATTATTGACCTTCATGTTAGCCATTTCCCCCCTGGAAAATTATTCTGCCACTCCACTCCATCCATGCCTCTTATAACAGTCTACACCTCTACAAAGTCACCTCTCAGCTTCCT